>NC_091668.1:20810000-21465000 GCF_042453785.1 Malus domestica
TTTCAAGGTTAATCAGTAGTAGTGCAAAACATATAAGTTGCATAAGTAATGGTAAGGCCATCCACCTTTGTTTGGCAATTAACTTTCACATCTTATGCATCTTGTACATTTTCACTGAGCTATCAGTAACCGAACTAATGTAGATTAGTCACACCTTTATTTGGAGATATAACATCATTATTATGGCTACTGATATAAGATGATCAATTAAACCTTGAATTTTTAGCAGTTCTTGAATGATTGAAACGAGTTTGTTTGTGTCTCATTCATTCAATTACATCTCAAAAAACATTGATCATGTTATAAATTTCAACATGCTATGAACCTTAAAACTTTCGATCATTATACATTCTTAACAATCAAGACTTCTGAAGCAAACAATTTCTGAGTTTTAATAGGCCAAAATCAGTTATGCATGGTAGACAATTTTAGAGTTTTTGTGAATACAAGCATGATACAAGAAGCAGTCATGGCACTTGTTTGCAGTCTTATATGTATATATTACTTAGTTTTATATTCAATCGAGATTCACATACATGTGCAGGGATAATATCTCTCAAACTTTGTATATATACGTATGCATGCAAGCATTAAATATAGCATCGGGAAAGAAACCAAAATCAAAACTTGAAGAAATTTCAGTTCATTCATATTGCATGCATGATTTCATGTATGTTAGTTCTCTTATGGATTTTAACTACATAAACATTGGCTATGATACCAATTGTTAGACTTAAACGTTCATGCAAGTAAAAAATGTACTAACCTTGCGAAGACATCACCCTAGCATAGCAAGCATTGAAAATTGCAACAAGTACTCTTGAACACCTTGATCTACAAGGAGGGCCTTCTGTTGGAGTAATAATAGAAAATATGAAAATTAACAATATAATTCCAATGATAAGAATCATAAAGAAATTCACAACATCAATTATATATGAGATTAATATAAACAACTAGAGTAAAAGTTAGAATAACTGACATACTTGGAGATTGAGGCTTGCATAAATGCAATGTCCTAAAGATAGAATTTCGCCCCTACTCTTGTGCTTGTAGTTCAATAGGCGTCCATCTCCCAGGATTCAACAATCTATAATCCGAAGTCAAAGCACTTTAATCTTTGGACTCTGGCGAACTTTATATATTCCGTACTCTCAAGACACGACTCGGAATTTGACTAAGAATGAGAGAAATAAAGTGGGGAAACCCTATTTCTCAAAAGAGTACAAATTAACTCTAATTTTTCTATATCTTAATGATAATGGTTTCATGAGTTTATATAGAACCCAAGTACTTCTTGTTAAGGAGATGTAACTTTTCATCTATAAGTATACATCACTTATCAAGAGAATACATCTAAACAATATAACCTTTCTAAGAAATTGGTTAACACTATTTTTCATTCAATTATTAAAATTATATATTACAATATTTTATACTATAATATATAATTTCCAACACCTTCTGCACACTCATCACGACCGTATTACTTGAACCTATGGGGAGTTCTCTAAGTATATGTTTCGGTGGTGTATGCAGGGACCTTCCTTTGGTATTTATACTACTACAACCCTAGTGCACATTCCCATAATCATACACTAGGATCCCTTATTGTACAAGGATATAATCTACCAAATCTCAATCCAAATAGGATAGTATCAAGAACCCGTATTCTCCAATTATAACCGCATTATATACCTTACTTGGAGTCCAAGTTATAGCTTATAACTAAACCCTAATCGCACTTACATTCCACAACAATCCTTATTAAGTATATTGATCTATTAGCCGTTGGATTAGAGTCTAACAACCAACAAATGAACCCTAGCTAGAGCTATTAGATGCACAATTAGTTTGCTTCCATTTTAAAGATGGTATGATCCATTTTTCTTTCATCTCAAAAGATACATTGTCATTTTAAAGCAACTTAATTAGCTGTGTAGAGTCGACAATCAAATCCTACGAATAATTTACAATTAAGAAAGTATGAAAATATCCGTAACACATGCTATCAAAATTGACATTGCGAATAATGAGCTTGGTGATTAGGGTTTTTCTTTTCAATTTTGCATCTTCAACCTATAGAGTCTCGGGTTTAAACCCTCTTCCTCCCCTTAATCAATGTAGCTTAAAAAAATAGTTTTAACTATTGAATCTATAAGTAAGAAAACTTTTTTTTTTTTGTTTCCATCGACTTACGCCAAAATATAAAATTATTTTCAGCTATTGAATTACGATATTTACTGATAAGGGTATAGTTTAGGATATATGACACAGTAGGTTATGTAATTTCCATTCAAACCCTAACCTCATTTACCATTTCTTTTTGCCAAACCTTAACCTCCATTTACCATTTGATCTGCGCTTTTGTCCCCCTAATAAATTTTTCATTGCACCCGGAACATGGGTGATATAATATGTGTCATTATATAAGTGGAAGAAAGTTTTGTTTTTCAAATTATTAATTTTTTAACACAACTATTCTGTCACTTGTATAATAGCACGAGGTGTATTATTTTGTGTTCTGAGCACGTCGAAAAATCTCTCTTTCTTGTGGTGCATAGTTATAAATTATAATCAACTGAGATTAAACTTGAAGCATAAACAGTTCAAGCTAAAAAAGGCTGGGAAGTGCATTAAGTACGATCTTTGAGCAGCAAAGATGCTCCACTTATCGCCGACACTGGCAAATCACTGCCTCATTTGGTAAAAAGGGGCAAAGTTAATTAGCTAAAGCTAGGTTAAAGCATCAGCTGTGTTTGCGTGACACATGGCAGTGAGTGCCCAAATACAACCGAATGACTCCAGATTCATTTCCGTGATTGTTTTATACTGTATATTATGTAATTAATTAATTACAATTAGTGAAAGTTTCGTATCTCAATAGGGACTGTTAACCGGAATATACATATTGTACTATTTTCTATACATCAAAACAAGAAGTCATGTTTTTTATATGGTGTGGTTGACAATAATCAAAAGCTGCTTGATTGTGGGAGGTCTCGAGTTTGATGTTCCGAGCTGATGAGTCTACTTGATTGTAGCCATAGGCAGGGTAAAATTTTTTATAACCTCTTCAAATCTGGAAAGGATGGATAACCGTCACTTATAACCAGTTGTCATTCTTAAAAAAAAAAAAAAAAAAAAAAAAAAAAGATAAATCATACATGGTTATAAAAGGAATCCTTGTTAAATCGATTATTTTAAGTGAAGTTAATGGGATCGCTTATCATTGTTGTTATTGTTGCAAGTATACTTGTACCCAATACAATGTATTATTATTCTTGAAGATCTTGGAGTAGCTACATTATCTGTCCATGTATTTTAATATCGAGCACCAAATCTTTCTTTTCAATTGACTTAGGTGCTAGGATTCAGAAAATTCTCAATCATGTGGATGAAATCAACCGAAAAAATCATGTTGATGGAATCTTACGATATCTATGGGTTTCTTTTTTGTTGAGAATTGAAGTCGATCTTGAACCAGCGACATTGGTTGGTTTCCTTATTTTCTTTACTTTAATAAAAGCTTTTTTTTTTTTTTTGTTGCGTTAGAGAAAACGAAATATGAATCTATTCTAATCTTATTTTTATTTTATTTTTAATTTTTTTTTATGAATGAGAGCGTTAGTGGGTTAAATTGTTGGTTGTTTGGAGGAAGGAAGATAGGTGGAAATCAAATGCACATCAAAATACATAGATATAATTGTTTTCTGTCGCTGCAATAATGTTATTTTCATCTCTAATGGCGGTTTTTTTTTTCCTTGGCGCATCGATGGAGCACAAATAGCCCCCATAGAAAAATTAACCTTTACACGTTTAACACACCAACACAACTCACTTCGTCCCTTTACACATTGCACCTCTTTGGGCTTGAGTGCAAGCCTATGTGAGAGATGGAGAGAGAGTCAACTAGTTATCCTTTTTATGGAAATAAACTAGTAGGATTCTTCAAAATGATGATAGATATTGAAGAAAGGGGCCAAGTAAAGAGCCTAAAATAAAATCCAAACCCCCCTTCTTCTCACTTTGGATTTATAGAATATTAAAAACCCATCAACCCTTTTTTGACTAGAGGTTTACAAGTTTTTTTTTTTTTTTTAACAAATGCCATTATTTACACTAATAACTACTCCAATCCTTAGAGTAAAACTCAAATTTTAAGTTCTAAACTTAACCCAAGTTGCTCTAACCCTTGGGGCAAATATGAGTTAAAACTCAAAACTCATTTCTAGGACAAATTTAGCCCAGAATTCCCCCCTATGTTAGTGGAGTTAGCCCCCCATATATGTATATTTTTTTTAGTTTTATATTTATAAATTTATTGAATCTAACAGTTAAGATCTAATTTGATCAAATCCAACGGTAAAAAAAATATCTTATTGTCCAAATTTAAATCAAACGGCTAAAGTAATAAAAAAAATTATTTTATGTATTTCATATTCTTTTGTAGTGTTCCACGAGTTTCATGGTGTCGGTTTGGTGATTTTTCAATATTTATCGGAATCTAAATATTTTTAGGTTAAAATGTTCATAAATTAAATTAGGATAGTCTACATATTTTTGGTTTTTTTTAAAAGTTAATTTAAGAAAAAAATTTATCCTAAATTCATTATTTAATAATCTTGGGCCCAAAATTTAACTCATAAGGGTTGGAAGAGAAAAACTGTTTCTAGATTAAAAATCTTAGGTTTTAGCCCAAGGGTTAAAGAGGTGGGAGACTAGGTAAGCTTCACATTGAGCTAACAATACTGTAGTTCAAATTTGTTTTTCGCAAAAATCAAACCTAAGACCTCAATCATTTATAAGTGAAAAAAAAATCATTAGACCGTAGTACTAAGTAACATGTTTACAAGGCTATTAGTTAGCCATAAATCTTTCTTTACTTTTTGGCATCAAACTAGGCAGAACCTACTTCAGGATTCCCTCGCACTATAGGGTTCCTTTCAAACACATGTCTCTCTCTCTTTCCATACCCTAAAAGGAGGACGAGCCTTATATTATTTTGCAGCCAAGGTGAAAGTTTGAAAACCATCGACTTTCCTAAAGCAATATTTTTATATAGCGCTTTGTATAGGCTTTACATTTATAACTAGAGTGACCTAAAAAAGTCTCTGCCTTGAAAACCCTAGTTTCCGTAGTATATATGCATTATTTTCGTATAGAACAAGCGATTCCGTGAAGGGTTCTATTACTATATCACGATGTGCATGAGTGGGAGCTGCATGCGACGTGGTGCCAATTCAATGGTCGAAACCTCTCAATGGTAAATTAGCATTACACTTGTAGAGATGCCAAGCACATAAGACTTTGACAGATCTGGCCATTCAATGAGTGCCTTAGCTAGCCAACTCATTGTACTATTGCAATATTGAGTCCCCATGACGATTTTTGCATTTGAAAGTAATTGATCATGGGAAATGTGGTAAATTTACTAACCACCCCTTCTATCATGTTTCTTATGAGGATGAGACTCGGTTTTAATAGTGATTGTTAGCTTAATATACATGGTGGTTTTATTTTCTGGCAATTTAATTTTTTTGGACCTTCTTGTTGTTTAACTTGATAGTTGCATACTACTAGTGTTTTGTGTGTCTCTGGATATTTTCACAGGCAGAATGAAGTTGGTTGGACGTGTGTTATAACTCAATATCCATTATTGGCCTCATATGTCTTTGTTGCCCCCAGTGGTGGTCCAATCATACACTCACACTGTGAAAGACGTGATCAACAATGTGAGTCAGTGAGCCACACTGGAGGAGAACAATTTTAAGATCTCCCTCAAATCCTATTAAGTTGAATTCAGTTCTCTGGGTCCTTAGACTATCTGTGCATATATAGACTTTGTTTAGATGACAAATGCTGGCGATGCTTTATGTTTCTAGATTCAGGAGGAACCAAACATGAGGTTGGAACAATGCAATATTAAGTAAGCTTCTTAGAATTTGTAATCGATGTTACTTTTCATTCAAATGTCATGTGTTATGTGTGCAATATAGGCACCTAAAAACATGTTTCCTTAGTCAAAGTATCTTTCAAATTTTACTTTTCAAACGAATTTCTCTCTTTAAAATCATTATTGGCAAAGATTAGCTGGCAATCGATCACACAAATAGAGAGAGAGAGAGAGGAGTGGTAACTTTGTAGCCTTTGTGTGCTTTAAGGCCGCCCACAGGCATTATACCACTGCATGCTTTGTTTAACTTCTTTTGTGGGCTACTTATGGATGAATTTAGATGGAGCTTTTGGAGATAGATACGTACAAATGGAATGGTCTAATATCCGCTGTTATTTTGGATGATTTTGTAATGTATTCTAAAGTCACTTGGTAGAACTTTAACTTTGAGCCAAAATTTGGGTTCGGGCTACAATGGTACATGTACAGGCTTTATACAAGATTTAAACGTTGTAAAAATTTATTAAATTTCCTATATGCAAAATTTAACTTTAATTTTATGATCACTCAATGTTACATAACATAGAAGAAAAATTATGTAATATGATATGAAAACTTTAAAGTTTTCATTCCAAATAGTTAATACAAAAGCTGCAATAATATTTAGTATTATGGAGTACAGTTTAGTGATATTTCTTTTTACTTGTAAGTGAGATGTCTTAGGTTCGATTCTTATCAAAAACGAATTTGAATTACATTATTAGTAGTCTATTGTGAGGCTTAGACCATCTCCAACCCTTGGGCTAAAAGCCAAATGTTTTAGCCCAGAAAATTTGGCTTTTAGCCCAGAAACATCTTTTCTGTTCCAACCCTTCTGCCCTAAAATTTTAGCCCGGAATTATTAAAGAATGAACTTAGGCTAATTTTTTTCTTAAATCAATTTTTTTTTTTAAATAAATATGTAGATTATTGTAAATTAATTTTATGAACATTTTAATCTAAAAAAATTTAAATTCCGATAAACATTTGGCATTTAGCCCGGGAGGAAAACTGGGGGGTATTTGGCCTAGAAATAATATTTGGCATTTAGCCTAAAATTTTAACATGGGTTGGAGAGTGTTTGGGGGGGGTAATTTGGCTTTTAGCCCAGGTTTGGAGATGGTCTTAGCCTATTTTCCCACCCTTTTGGTAAAGATAATATCGTTTCTTAAAAAAATAAAATAAAATAAAATATAAAAAAAACCGCAATAATATTTCTATTGCTAGCTTTGGCAATATATTCTCCTACTTGCCACTACTCCAAGAGGATACTCGCCTGATCTTCTTTGTGAGGATCCTGGAAATCCTCTAATCACATTCATTCATAGCATATCGTGCGGTCAGAAATCATTGTAAATTTTTTTATTTAAAATTGAAAATAAACAATATCTGACAAAAACTGACCGGATGTGATTGGAGGATCCCCAGGATCGTCACAGAGAGGATACCTAATCCTATGGTGTCCAATCCGGTTAATTGCAACACAAAAATGATAAAAGGGTTATAACCCAATAAGCATATTGCATTTGGGAAAGGTCTAGACCCCAAAAATACTGGGGAATTAATACACACGTGTTTATTCTTTACTGTATAATTGAATTAAACAAAAAAGAACTAAGAGATAAAAATAAACAAGATGTGCAGATAGAGAAAAATGGTGTGTAGAAATAGGATGTGGCTATAATATCCTATGAATTTAAGTTGAACATAAACGAAGTGGGTGAAGATTATGAAGGTATATGATATATTTCTCTAAATTTCACTCATTTATTTAACACAACATTAAATACAACGCGGTAGTGTAGAATCTCCGGCAGAAATCATTTGCCTTGAATGGTGTAAACTTTGTGGTGGCTAAACCTAAAAGGTGAAACCTTTAAATCATTGCGGCTTGCTAGCACTGTGAAAAGGCTGTGAATATAACTGTAAGGGGCGGCAACTGCATAGTCTTAGAGCCGCAAAAGGAGTTGCATCTCTGCCCAAAAAAATAATTAAAAAGAAAGAATTGTGGGTCGGATTTTTGTTTTGGTTCCCGGCGGCAGCAGCAGCCACCTTGGCTCCGGAGGAGGAGGAGGAGGAGGACACTTGTTAGTTGTTGGGTTTATAAATGAGATGAGCTTTGTACTGTGGAATTAAATGCATGTTTCTCGTATCAGTAACTTTTTCACGAGAGAATGACTTATATGACATGTGTACATGTCTTAATTTTATAGTCATGTGACGCTACTGTGTCAATGTACTTGCGTCATGTAAGTTATTCTCTTCCTTCATGTACTTCTTTGGTATTAACAAAAAAAAAAGTATAGCAAGCAGATAGTTGCATTCAATTGGATGTGAGAGAGGGAATATTTTTTAGATGAAATGAAATAAATGGGGGCTTAGTTTAGCAGATTGATGGTTTCATTTAAAATTAAAAGAAACACTTTCATGCGTAGTCATTTTTTTTCTCACGTTGTAGTCGTCTGTTTTTTTTCCCTTGTAAGAGGGATGTGCCTCTTACTCTCACTGAAGCTCCAAAACCCTAGCTCCATTTTTATGTGTTGAAGCTGTCTCCCCAGCTCATCCATCTTCCACTCTGGTAAGGACAAGTGAAAACGTTTTCTCCTTTCCATTTTATGAGAATATTGCTGATGGGCACTTGGCCTTACATCGAAATATTCAGATTTAAAATAAAATGAAATAAAATAGGAGAGAGAGCACGCCCGGTGGGACTCGAACCCACAATCGCCTGATTAGAAGTCAGATGCCTTATCCATTAGGCCACGGGCGCTACTTGTTAAATTTGACCCGAACAATTCATAAATATGAGCAATTCTGTCCATATATTGGGTGACCCCAGGGGAACAAACCAATGCAGTTTTACAGTGCTTTTCAATTGAATTTATCCAAAGTAGTAGCACTCAATTTATCAAGTTAAACTTCAAAGCTTAAATTCAAAATTCTCCGTCTGCATTGAGTAATTTATAGAGTCGTAACACAACCTTCAAAATCGCAAGTTGAACAACTAGTAGAGCACATTAATTTCCACAATAAGATTTGAATGATCATATATCAGCTCAAGAACATGTACAAAATGTTATTTCACTCCGATGTATCCACGAGAGATTATATCTATACAAAATGTTATGCCTCACGCCAACCCAGTTTTTCTGCAAATTTTGCACTGCAAAAGTGAGAGGCCATTGACCTTTCTCTTCTATACTTCCAAAATTAGAGGGATATGCAAACAATGGAAAAAACAGGAAGAAAAAAAATGTTGCGTAGATACAACCGGGCAGCTATCAACCCAGTATTGATGCTAGGAATTTGTCTCTCTCTCCATGCTGTTGCAATAGTCACCAAGACCGACAATTTCTATGAGCATATCACACTGCACAAGTCATTCACCCGATCTTGAGAGACGTTTGTGTATGGAAGAACCCTGAAGTTCCCATTGCTCATACAGGTCAAAGTCAGCTGTTCATTGCTCACCATGGTCTGCAGCATTCAAGGTCAATCATAAGGAATTCAAATTAGAACTCGTTTGACTGCATTTGAAGTGAGTGACGAGGAGGACGAGTAACTTTCAAATGGAAAAATGTTAATGCCACTTGAGTGCACAGGAAGTGAGTTACTAGGAGGAAGAAGTTATAATTAAGGTACTACTCATTATGCTAAAATGTGAATGAAACAGGCAAGCTAGTCCATCATAAAATGTAAGAAACTCAAGTGAATATAACCGGAAAATTAGTATGGGATAATTATCCATCCTGACGAGAAAATTGTTCTAGCATCTAACACTATTCTCATCATATGTGCTGCATTGCACTAATGTAGCATAGTGTATCAGTTACCAACGGAATTCATAATGTCCATTATCTTCCCAAGCTGACAAACAAGACAAAAACATTATTTTCCCATGTTTTTTTTACGCAATTAGAATTCTGATCTTTCCCTATCAGTCTCTTTAGATGATTAATTTTGTACTGTAAGAATCCCCCTGTGTAGTGCTTTCTGATCAGGGTGATTTGATGCTCAATGACTATTAAACACTGTAACTGAAATTTATATGTATCGTTTCTCACTCTCGGCAAGCTTTACTCCTTATTAATCCTAGAGTGGACCGAGATTCTTCTCCAGAAACCAGTGAATAAAATTGAAATGCAGTGTCTCAGTGTCTTTACACGGCAAGCTTTATATGTACTGTTTCTCACTCTCAGCAAGCTTTACTCCTTATTAGCATTGTGAAGAAAGAAACTAGTGCATAAAATTGAAATGTAGTGTCTCTTCTTATGCTAATTTATTTTTCATCTAATCTAATTTTAGAATGCTAAAATCAGGAATATACATGTTAAGGTGCTAGGATCAGATAAATACATACCTCACAAAAAGTTTCCATGTCCCTGCAGCTCCATCCTTTGAAAGGGATACAATCAAAATGCCGGCACCACCTGCAGTACTGATTCAGGTCAATGCCTTGCAGAACTGCAACAAGACATCCAGCCAGCCTGCAGATCACATGGCAAAGCTCCTCTTATAAAACTCATGCCAAATTTAAAATGACAAGTAACAACAATGTACGGAATTTTCCATAAACAGGAGAACCGCTCACATAACACCAAAGAGAACAAAAGCCAAACTCCTATAAACTGGTCTGTCCAGCTTCAGCCTCATCCTCAACTTGATAGAACTTTTGAGATCATAATCAAGGAGGCCTCCTTTCTCTTGAGCCAGTTCTCTGACCTTAGGACTGGATAAAAGCACAGATCCAAGTAGGAACCCTGATATAAAGCCTCCAATGCTCGAAAAGTTGTCCACATAAGGTAGCAAGCCGAGGAGAAAATTCCCAATGGAGACAAATAGAACTGATACTAGAGCTGTGAACTGTAACAAAATGAAGGAGGAATCATTACACGCTTAAATTAGATAAGGAGGAAGAGATCTCAATCTGAATGAGAAAAGCAGAGGGTGGGATACCTTATTGGTGTACATTTCCCAGTTTTGAATCAGCGCTGCAAGTGTAGCTCCAAGTAACCCATATAGAGCTCCAGAAGCACCAACTGCTGGGTGTTTCTCAACAAAGAGTGCAGCCACCAACGTACCAACAAAAGCAGAGAGTATATAGATTAACCCTGCCATTACTGTTTGAAAAACAAATTGGGAATATCAGTGTCTAAAAATTATAAGAGGTAGCCTTATTGATCTTGCAAATTAATGTATACAAATGGAAATGTGAAGGAAAATCTACATGGACCAAACTCTTGCTCCAAGTGAATTCCAACAAAAACGACACTGCAAAGGTTGATCACAAGGTGGATGGCTCCGGCATGCAGACATGGAAATGTGAAAAGACGCCATGTGTGGCGATTCTCTGTCAAAAAGGTCCGTCGAAGAGCTCCCATTTCATCAAGCCTGTAATGCCACTATCAATTACGGATTGAAACCGGTATAGGAAGCCCTCTACCAAAGACTACAAACAAGTTCATAGAGGCCTCTCACTTCTCAAGCACAGCTTTTAGAATCACTATTTTAATAATTTGATAGGTAAGGCCAAATTCTAAGACCACAAAATCAGCAAAACATCGATTTTGCAGCCCAAAAACCTTCAATTGATCATAAACTTAAGAACCAAACGCGTTATGTAAGAAAATTCCAAGAGTTTACAATAATTTGGTATAACCCTTTGATGAAACTTCAAAATAACGGAGCATATTATGCATAAAGATAAAAGCTTTTTTTATTTTCTCAGCAACCAAACAGAGGAAACCCGATTAAACCCTCGATACACCCAGAAACACAGAAAATTAAATGATTAAGATGGATGGTCTCAGAAACCCTAACAATTATTTGCGACATTTTCTCAGCAACCATCCAAACAGACAGAACCCACCCAAACCCACACAAGATTTCGCCAAGAAAACTCATCTCCTCTTGAAACCAAACAAAAATTAAAGCTTGAAATCAAGAACGAGAGAATCACACTCACGTGGAAGCGGAAGGGCCAAGCAGCGGGTTCTCGGAGAGTGGCTGAAACGACAGCCGGCCAAAGGCTTTGAGGGCGCAGTCGCCACGAGACTTGTGCCAGCAGTCGTTGACGACCATAGTCGCCGTGAAGGCCACGATGTGTAGGATCACGAAGAGAGATATGAGCCATGTGTCGGCTCGACGGCGGCGAGTGCGACGGTAGCGGGAGGCGAAGAAGGAGAGCTTGGGTTCTTGAAGAGTTTCGGGAGCTGATTCAGTGTGGAATGGAAGCGGAGGAGGCTTGATGTCGATCTGGGTCTGAAGCTTTGATGGGTCTGCGGCCATTGTTGGTTGCTCTCTCTCTCTCTCTGCAAGAATGTGGGGAAATGGGTTTTCTTGGAGAAGACGACTCGCTGATTTCCAGCTGTTAACCAGTTGGGCTCTGGCGGGAAGGCTCTTTAAACCGTTTCAGTAGCGTACTGAAATCGCTGAAACGACGTCGGACAAGGGCTTATTATTCTTGTTGGGATAAATAAGTATAAAAGCAGATAGTTAACGACCGGATCCGTGGCGCAATGGTAGCGCGTCTGACTCCAGATCAGAAGGTTGCGTGTTCGATTCACGTCGGGTTCAATGCCCAATGGCCGGTTTCTTTTTTATTTATTTTTTTATGTTAATTTTGGTTGGTATATTGTCAAAATCAATGTCCTGAAAATCGGCCTAGGCGCTAGGCGGTGGCCAACTCCGGGATTAATGCAAAATCGGGACAGGGATTAGGCGGGTGCCGAGGAGGCCTGAGCGGCCCTTGGGCGGCCTAGGCAGTCTGGGAATTTCAATTTTTTTGTGTTCAAACTTGAGAAAGGATGATGAATGCTTCTAATATGTGTTCTGGTTTTTCTGGACTTCATGCTTCTGGTCTGTGTTCTTGCAAAGAGGAAGAAGATGAGAGAAAATTAGTTTCTCTCTCTTCCTTCCACACCCACGTAATCACTTTTAGACTATTTATTTATTTATTTATTTTTGTTTCTGTCCATTCAAGTTTGGACAACTATCATCTTGACTTTTCTTAAAGTAAAAAGGTTATCAGTCCATTCAAGTGCTATTAATTTTTTTCTCATTAAAAAAACATAGATTGTCAAGATATCAGTTGATAGCATGCTATTGATTTTTGGAACTTGTTAGATACGTATTTTATTATTCTTTTACTATCTTATTCAGGGATTTCATACAAATATAATTTTGTAAGTGTCAGTATACTCTTAATTACAAGATATACAAGAAATTTATCTAACTCCGCCTAGGCGACCTAGGTGCTTGCCTTGGCTGCCTAGGTGATTGCCTTGGCTGCCTAGGCGCTTGCCTAGCCGCCTAGGGACTAGGCGCCAGCCGACCGCCCGACTAGCTCTTAGCATTTTTTATAACCTTAGTCAAAATAAATAAAAACTCTCACATTCTTTCTTTTTTCTCAATTTCCATGATATAATTAGTTGCATATGACTTATATTCATGATCATTCCACACATTTCAACATATGACTTATATTCAAGATCATTCCACACATTTCAACATCTCACTTCTCTTCTAATAAGTTGCCTTTCGTAAGAATAATTATTGGGTTTCCTAAAACGGACTAAAAAAGGTTGATCAGGTATACGAGGATCAATAAGTTGCCTTCGCAGCTTGGAAAAAGAATCGCTTCTATGTAATTCAAAGTGAAGATGACTACAAAATAGAGTCATTGGAGACCCTCCAATCTATAGTTGGATGATATTTTATGTTGATAAAGGTGTATAAGTTTATATGGCATTTTAGTTTATGATGTTTACGTTTGAGTTTTTGAATAAATTTTGTGCTATCTTATGTACTACCTTATGGGCGCGCTTGTTTGGCAGGATTAAGTTTCACTGGACTACACTACTTAGCTAGAATTAGTAGTCTTGTGTTTGGTGTAAATTGGGATTTTGTTTAATGGGATTAAGCCGGACTCGTGCCGACTAAATCCTTCGCTAGGTGGGCTTAGCGAGAGCCACCAAAAACGAGGGGATTCGTAGTCCCGTTTCTGTTCTTGCTTCACGTCGTGTTTCTGTTCTTCGCTTCACCTCCGTTTCTGTTCTTCGCCTCAGGCTTCACCCCGTGTTGCTTGCTTCGTTTCTCTCCTCCTCCCTCTTCTCCATCTCAGAGGATCTCCAAATCTACAATATTGGGTTTGACAGAAACGGATCCAAGAAATCCAAGCCATCGCCGTCTCTCACTTCCTTGACTCCACAAACCCGACTCGTCGCCGGTCAGCTCGCCAGACATCGTTGCAGGCCCGTTCCACCGCTCCACACACTTGCGGCTCCGATTGAATCCATAGACTTAGAAAGCTCTCTCCAGTTCGAATTTTGCACCGAACAAAACCCAAAAAACCAAGCTTGATTCTTTGTTTTGCAGAAAACAATTTGGCAGTTAATCGGAAAAAATAGGGGATGGAAGGAAAGCATGGGATAGAGAGAACAAGGGTGATAAAGAGGGAGAAAAAGCTGAAGGCTTCCAGAGAGAGGGAGGGTATTATTAGAATAAAAGGTATAATTAATTAATATAATATTATTAGATATGAATTAAAAATATATAATATTGTAGTTTGTTATTATCCTTATTTTTAGTCCGACACTGCATCAAACGCTTCAGTAAGCTAGTACAGTTTATTCTACTCTAAGCCAATCCAGCTTAGTCCCTGCAGCTAGTCCAGTCCGAGACATTCCGGTGTAACAAACGCACCCTATGAGTTATACATTCTTAAAAATATAACAACCAAACTTCGGGATGAGCAAACGAAGGCATTGACCCCCAGATGGGGAGGATTCAAGCGGTTCAGGATGGGTATAAGACGGGTCCAATTTTTTAAAATTTGAAACAGAACTGGGTGGGGAGGTCCAAATTGCTAAAGAAATGGCCTCCCGATCCAACCGTATCCACTTTCAAATATGTGGAAATTAATCTCCACTGTTGATTAAATCTCCCACAACCCACATCTCAGTCACTCAGTATCTCTCTCTCAAGACTCGAATCGAATCACACTATCACAGACATTAACTGAAACCCATCCGCCAATCAACAAAGTTTCACAATTCCTTATTCTTCCGCCGATTTTCTCCCAATTTCGCTTAGGTACTCCTTAATTTTCGTTGTCCTTAATCTTTCTCATATCTTAACATCCAATCAATTTCAATTTCCATCGGATTTTATTAGGGCTTGAGGCAGTAACTGAAGACCATACCTTTTTTAGACTTAGCTTGCTCGACGCTTGCAATCGCCGATGACGTCGGAAGAATTTCCAGTGAATGTATTTGCTTCCCACGATCAGTCCAATGAAATTTGGAAATTTGAGATTTGTGGTATTAATTGGGCACATTTGGAATTGGATTTGGAATGCAATGCTCGCTTCTACAACTATAACCTCAAATAATTGCACCCGGAATTGGATTCCATGGAACCAAACAAAGATTTGGCGCTGCACCTACAAATTCCATTTTTTAGGTTCACCTACTTAGTGTATTTCCTGCTTGATACAGAGTTTGAAGAGAACATGTGAAAATTCAGGCTGGACCTGAGGACCAGTAGGGTCCGGTCCGAACAGGCCAAGATAGGTCCGGTTTTAATTTCAAATTTTTATCAACCTTCCTGGCCGTTTTGTTTCATTTTCAAGCGGATTTGGTCCAGTTCTTCCTGTTTTGGGCCCAGTCCGTGCCCTCCGCCCCCCCTTCGTACTCCAGTCAAAGTAAGACATTTCATTTTAAAATAGGGAACTTTAACGAAAAGCTCATGATACTGTTTACTCTAACGAAAAATCATATTTTGACACTAAAAAATAAATACTGGTACTATTCACTTTACCCTTTATTTTGTCTTTATCGTTAAATTTCAAAATTTTCAAGCTAATTTCATTAGTTTTCCTTTTAAAATAAGGACTCAAACTTAGGAAAATTACCAATATCTTCCCACTTTAATTTTTATTTTTTATGGCCGGCAATGCTTTATGATATGGAATGTTGGGCGATGAAGCATCAATACGTATATAAAATGGGTGAAGTGGAGATGAGAATGCTTCGTTAGATGTGTGGGCACACGAGAAATGATAAGATTATGAATAAGGATATCCTAGGTAAACTAGGAGTAATTGAAATTGTAGGAAAGATGAGAAAAAATCGGTTACGATGATTTGAACATGTGAAACAAAGGCCTAGTGGCGCTCCAGTTAGAAGATGCAATCACATGAAAGAGGTTTTGGACCAAAGGGGTAGATGAAATTTTAGGAAGACTTTGAAAGAGACTTTGAAAGAGACTCTAAGAAAATACAAGACCAAAAGGGTAGAGGAAGAGTTAAGAAGATTTTGGAAGAGACTCTAAGAAAAGATTTAGATGACTTGGATCTAACGAAATATGTGACACAGAACCGAGCGCAATGACGTTCTAGGATTTATATAACCGACCTCACTTTATGGAAAAGAAAAGCTTTGTTGTTGTTGTTGTATGTGATTTTGATTTTGTTTAATATTTATTTAATTTTCATCACACTTGATGGTTAAATTTTTTTTTAAATAATAAAAAATAATGCCTAGTTATCAACCGTCAAATTACGTGGTGTAAAAATATGTTTAAAAATTTGGCCTCAACCCATTTCCTTTTGTACTTGGAGGTAGATTGTCTGTCCTCCTATTTGGGTGCTCTTCTTATTCCCTCTTATTTTGTGCGGCCATAGTTAAATCACGTTAACATTTTATATTAATTTTTTTACAGATATAATAAAATAAAAAGTAATAAGAATATAAAATATTGTCGTGACTTAACCATTATCATATAAATAAGTGAGGATGTGACCTAAAAGGAGGGCAGACAATCTGCCTCCTTTGTATTTAGCCGCCTACCAAGTTGGACTGCCGAAATAGAGTCGGTGGGGCCAAACTTTGATGGGATCTTCATACTTCACCGTTCACAGTCACGTCTTTAGCCGTTGATATTCATCGATTATAATATTTTCGCGGGAATCAAGGGCTACGAAACGCTTCATCCTTCGATTCTTCCCAGAAGTTTGAATCGCCGAATCGAAAGACAAACCCACTTCGATTCTCATCAGCTGCTCTCAGCTCTCTCACTCCAGGTAGTTTTTCTTTTGGGAAAATTTTCCAATTGGGATCATTGCTCTGCATTTGGATTTTGAATTTCTTCTCAATTCAAATATATTTGTGGAATTTCATCACTAATTTGTTTATTTATTTTTCCTGATTTGTAATGAATTTCGTGTCCCAGCATACATATATGTGTTTTTGGAATTTGAAGAATATTTGTTCCCCATTTTACATTCACCTTTACCTCATGATCCTTGGGGTTTTTTACTTTGTGTGGTAAGATTTATCTGAAATAATGGGTTTCATTTCTTCCATGATGAAAATCTGATCTTTTAGTCGTTTTCCTACTTATATGTGGTTATTAATTATGTTTATGTGAAAATTGAGATATATTTTGCGGGGTTTGACAAGGAATTGGATGTAGGGCAATCTCAAATGGCTCTAACAAATGGGTTGGAAGTTCAAAAGGAAATCCTGGATGCCGAAATCAAGTCATTTTTTGACTCAGCTCCTCCTTTGAAGGACAGCGATGATATCAGTGGAAAACTTGAGGAATTTGTGAAGAAGAATTCAGTACCTTCCGGTATGTCTACCTTTTGATTTGTCGCGCATTGTATTTGTCATTTCTTTCCTGGGTGATAGATTAAGTGGATTTTGATCCATTTGAAATGTGATGTAGGAAGTGGAGAAGTTAGGAGGGTTGTGTGTGTGACATCAGGTGGCACTACGGTTCCTCTGGAGCAACAATGTGTTCGCTACATTGACAACTTCAGCTCAGGTCACAGAGGAGCAGCATCCACAGAGTACATCATCTTACAAATCAATAAATATGCCATCTTTGGTAATATGGACGTATGGATTAGACTTGTCTGATAACATTGCAGGTACTTTTTGAAGGCAGGTTATGCTGTTATCTTTCTATACCGAAGGTAACTTCTGATTCTAGCATTTAAATATCATTTAGTCATTTCAACAATTTTACACAATAGAAGAGAATTATTACTAAACTATTTGGATTATCCACAATGTTATGCAGGGGCAGTTGCCAGCCATATTGCACATCTCTTCCCGATGATCCTTTGCTTGAAAGTTTTGAATGTACGGATGACTCAAATATTAAAGGTTTGTAGTTATTGTCTGCAGATTGATTATATGTGTTTTTCTTTTTCTATGTTGAACAAAAATGCACATGGATGACGAAAGAGAAACTTATGTTCCCTTCTCTCTAGTTTATGGATCAAGAATGGTACTTAACTTCTTGAATACCAGTACATTAGCAATAAATTACTTCTACCTTGAGAAAAGGTAAGAGATAGAAACAGAGTCATTTTTCAATGGAGATGTAATTACATTACTCGAATATGTAATATTTATGGCCTAGTTAACAATGAGTGTCTTACAATCCTTAAGGGCAAGTAATAAGCTTTTCCCTCCTTGACAGCTCGTAGCTTTTGAGGAGTATAGGTTCATTCTTGACAATGGGAATTAGAACGAACCACAACGTGCAGGTTCAGGTTCCATAAGATGCAAGTGGCTTGATCAAAATGCCTAGGTATACATGCGCATGTGCTAAGTCATTAAAACACTTACATGAGTGAAGCTACCCAAAAGAAGAGAGTCTGTTATTGGTCTAGTATCATAGAGTAAGCTGATTGAACTCAGCTTCAAAAGCAGGCTGGAAGGTTATATCCGAAAAGGTTAAAGTAATTAAGCCTTGAAGACTCTAGCTTTTGAGGGTCATTAGCTGGTTCAGATTGCTGTTCTTGAGGGAAAAGAGAGAACTCAATTATCAGAGGAAAATCGAGCTGTGTTTATCTACATTAGTAATAGAGATGCCAAACTTTCTTCTTGTCAGCTACATTGGTGTTTCCATTTGTGAGTAACTAAAATATTTAGATGCCTATGCTATTTATAAGATTTGAATGTGGAGTGTAAGTATCGGAGTTTGTTTTGTGGTTGATGATTGGGTTTTGGGGGGATGTGAAACAGGAATTATTGAAGTTTTATTTTTAGCAGCTTTGTGGTGATGTCAAAAGTCAAATCTGACTTCATAGTGTATAATTCTTTGACGGTTCCTGTTGAGATAACTGAATTTTGTTTTCTGTTCCAGTGTGCCAGTCATATTCAGAAGTAGTGAGGAATGCCATCACTAAAACTCATGCTGTACGACCACTTATTCCATATTTTTACTTCCTTTACGTATTCTGTATTTTGACCGTTTCTCTGTCTCTAATAGTTCAATCTAACAATGGGTTGTATGTGGGGATTGTTTGTTGCAGGCAGTAACAGGAGGCCTCTTGTTGAAACTTCCTTTCACAACCATATTCGAGTATCTTCAGGTTCGCTTCAGTTGGTTATTAACTCACTGCTTAAACACAATGTTGTAGCCTGTCTCCATTGTGTTTCACTAAGTGTCTGGTTGTTCTAAATATAAAATTTATTATCCTATGCTTGACATCTGTCTTTGCATTTTGAGCAGATGTTGCAGATGATTGCATTTTCAATAAGAAGTCTCGGGCCACATGCAATTCTTTATCTTGCAGCTGCAGTGTCTGACTTTTATGTTCCGTGGAAAAGCATGGTAATGGTTGAATTTTTTGAAAAGTTATGGAGTGCCTTTACTACATTCTCTGGCTTCATTCTGTAACTCAATAGACAGATAACAAAAGCTATCCCTTCTGAAAATAGCTAGAGAACTTGGTTTTGACCTCATCAGTCTTGAATTGTGTAGAAAATGCTTGATTATGTTCTTTGAAAGATTGTTGGCATTTCTTTAAATACTTGTACATGAATCCCCAGCATCGGATGACATAAGCAGTCCTTTGCAAGGTCCTGGAGGCATATGTAAGATCCGAAGTCCCATAAATTTGTGGGAATACATATGAATCTTGGATGTTTAATACCTTCTTTAAGTGAAAAACTATTATAAGGAGATTACTCGTTTTCAAGTTTTAATCTTGTATCATGTCTAAGTCGCATTTAAGAATAAGCATAAGCTGCGCCATTTTCTTAGCAAAGCATGATTGTGCAGGCAGAACACAAAATTCAGTCGGGATCTGGTCCATTGGACATGCGACTAGTTCAGGTGCCAAAGATGCTCTTAGTGCTGAGGAAAGACTGGGCGCCAAGGGCCTTCTGTATATCATTTAAGGTCAGATTTGAAGCTTCTGCTTATTTCTAGTTAGTATCCTATCCATAAATATACTATTTGTTAGTTCCGTTGCTGCACTTTAGTGGATGAAAATTTGCCTTTTCTTTACTTGTATCCATAGACTATCTATATGATGATCTTTTGTCAAGGGTTGTGGATGTGGCTGGGTAACGGTAACCTGAAGATCACTTAGATATTTCTGTTGGAGGCTTTTCATTTAACAGATTTCTAATCTGTTCTTCTGTGACATCAGACTTGCGTCGATAGTTGTCCATTATGTCTTCTGTCTCACAGAATCTTCCTCGACATGCATGGTGCAGTCATATGTATCTAACATCAATACCGTACCCCTTAGCTTTGTCACTTGATTTTTATCAGCTAATAAAGTTTTACAGGTTACGTGATGCAGAATTACTTTTTTGGACTAAAAACCTTTGACATGCTTGCATAAACAGCTAGAGACGGATTCAAAGATTCTTTTAGAGAAGGCTGATATGGCTCTTA
The DNA here is from genome assembly GCF_042453785.1 of Malus domestica. Classification (NCBI taxonomy): domain Eukaryota; kingdom Viridiplantae; phylum Streptophyta; class Magnoliopsida; order Rosales; family Rosaceae; genus Malus; species Malus domestica. The sequence goes on from NC_091668.1 coordinate 20,830,642, forward strand.
AGAAGTACAAGGTGCATATGGTTGTAGCGAATGAACTTTCAACCCGCAAGGAAGAGGTTGTAGTCGTCAGAAGTAATGAAAAGATATCAGTTCGCCGAAACCAATCTCCGGGTGTTGTTGATGTAGAGTGTCCACTAGTTGAACTTATTGTGGGAAGACATTCAGCGTATATCGAGAATCCTGATCTATGATGAGTATCGATTTCACCTGGCAGAGGATCAGTGCAACATACAGTTCCCATTATGTTCAAGATTCACCCAAGCTTTCTTATGCTTAACGAAGAACGTAGCTGTTTTATGTCCGCGTACTATGTTCGAGCAAAAGATTCTAAACCAAGTTTTCTCTTGAAAGCAATCAAATTACTTGTAACACACGTAACTTTTAAGGGGAGATAAAGAAGTAATTGTCTCCCTTATTTCGAGGAACTGCAATGTTCTGGTTAATAAAGCTCAAGCTCTTATTATCTTTCTTATTTCAAGCAATGGTTTGTTGAAACAGATCTGAACTAGCCATTGGCACTGTATGCAGAAACCTGTTGAGAACCTTTGAAGGCGCACGAGAACGGATGCACTAATATAATTACAGGGTAATTTCTCGTTAATTTCTATAAATTTCTTCAACGAAAGATATATACAGATTGATTTTCTCTCGTAGAATAGACGGATGGACGGATTTGTCTTCAGTGGCGATTACAAAGTGTATTCTGTAATACAAATTACCATGTCAGAAGCCGAAGAGTAAGTCTTGCTCTACCGTTTTTCTTCATCCTCTGTGTCGAGCTCAAGTCCCTCTGCGGCTAAAAGCTGACCGATGAGCTTTTTCTTGTCTTCCTCTGCTTTCCTTCGCATTAGGTCCCTTTTCTTTAAGACTAGCGTGTGTCGCTTGAGGGTACTGGAGAAATACTCTGCCGAGGCCTTTTTTTCTCTTGCCAGGATTCTCTTCTCTTCATCTGGGTCAACCTGGATGCCGAATACATCGGACCTTAGGAAATCAGTTACAGAGAAATGCAGCCGAAACAAAGACACGATAGCTTTATCCGAGTTTCTAACAATAAGATCATAGAGACGAGCACGAGATTCTGAATAGTGTTTGATCAGTAATGATGAGAGACAAATAGAAAATATGGTTCCCGTTTATGTTTTTTTGCATCCTGGAAAAGGCTGGGCTTGCGGTATTTATCAAACAGGTAGAATGGAGAACTTTCATTTTTATTTCTGAACTACAGAAACTATGTTTAACAGCTGATTCGTGTACTAAGAGAATGATTCTATACCTTGGAACGAGAAAGTCGACGCGCGCGAATATTCATCTCACGCTGCTGTTGCTCTTGCCAAGCTGCTATTGCCATATCACCTCGCTGATCAAAAGCTTTTCGCTTTTTAATTAGCCATTCCATCCATGCCTGAGATGCCTGATACAATTGTGCACACAAAGAAATCGTTAAAAAACAACTAAAATATGAGCCGGTCTGATTAATGCAACTCATGAATCTATTCTACATTTTCCTATATCTATCCTAAAAACAATAAGCAAGAAAGTATAAAGCAACTTATATGCAAACTTCAAATCTTACTTTCATTGGGTTGAGTCGGTTATCCCTATCATATTGTCCCCTCTTCTCGTCATCCATGAGCAACTCATAAGCAGCTTGAATCTTAATAAATCTAGCTTCAGCTGTTTCCCCCTCCTCTAGAGTCCCTCTACCATCGTAAACTTGAAAAAGGAAAGAAAACTAGATCAACTCCAATTTTCAACTTTCAAGCAAAAACAATACACAAAAGAAAACAGCACAAAATATTGTCAAGAGCACATTTACTGATGATCTAACTTTTAAAGGTAGAAACCAATACATGCTGCAACCTAATACGCAATGAAAGGTGAAAAGCAACGTCTGCTATCAGTTTAAAAAACTTGACACGAAAATTAGGCCACCTAGAATTGGATTCGAGGTATATTGAGGGAAGACATGGAGGGCAACTTCGAAATTTTGTCCAAGTTGAATGAATTACATAGATTAGTCAGAAAACTTATCCCTCCTTCAGCTTAGACAAAATTTGGCAGTCGACCTTCGTTTCTTACTCTAGCTAGTCATCCAATTCCAATTCTACATAGTACACACCAAACGGGGCTGCTAGGAATAAAAACAACTCCCAATGCCATAGGGCCCTTTTGCACAATAGCTCTGTTGCACACAAATTGCAAAAGATTTCTTCAAGTTGAAATTAACAAAGCTTTTACAAAAGGGTTGCCGTGTTTCGCCATATTAAAGCAATAATTGTTTACACATATAATTTGTGATAACAGTCGCCACTACCAAAGTAGCAATTCACAATTTCACAGACATGAAATCGAAAACTTGGAAAAGCATTTGGAAACAAGACAAGGGAACAAACCATCCGGATGATAAAACTTGGCCAGCCGTCTGTAAGCAATCTTTATCTGGTCATCGTCAGCGTCCCTCTCTAATTCTGCGTTTCAAAAAACAAAAACAAAAATTCAAAAACCAAAAAGTCAAAATCAGTGAAAACGTTACAAATTCCAGAATTTACAAAACCAAAGAGTAAAGCTTAATTTAATTACCAAGAGTTTCGTAGGGAGATTTAGGGTGGTCCCAACTGGAAGCCCGAATCACGCTCCGTCTCTGATTGACCCGGAACCACGACCCGCCCCAATTCAATCTCGCGAAATCGGACACCGGCGGAAAGCGAGGGCTGCAATTAGGGTTTCGAAACGAAACCCTAGAGCTGAAGCGAGCTTGGTGTCTGCAATACACGAAGGAGGTGAAGACCGTGTGCGGCCTACACGTGGTTCTCAAATTGCTCATTTTTTTTTTGGTTCCTGTTCAGGTACTTCTCAGGCTGTCGGATCGGGGTTCCGACCGAATTGGAAAGAATTGGATCCAACAAAATTGGAAATGGGAATTAGGGTTTTGAATTTGGGGGTGACAAGGTTAGAGGCGTGAAGGAAGTGGAAAGGTTCTGATAATGAATATTTTTCAGAATCTGACTGAATCTGGGTTTCTTTGTTTTATTTGTAATTTTGGCTTTTTATATTTTCGCCTTTTATTTATTTTTTTTCCCGGGAAATTTTTGTGGACAGAGGCTTCCTGCTGCATGACAGTTAGGATCTTGGACTTACCCGCCAAAAGAGAAAATATAAATGAAGGGTAATGCTATTCATGTTAAAATTTCAAACTAAATAATATGATTGAAGATGATTAGATTATTATTTACGTGTTCATTAATGTGTTTATTTTTTGTTGGTAACACATCATTTGATTTGCAAAATTGGTTTAAAAATTTGATCTCTCCACATTACTCATAAATAAAAGACGTTTATCAACGTTTAAGTAATAAATCAATAATTAACTTTATATCATTTAATTTTCAAAATATTGTCTACAAATTTAGTTTCTCTAGGATTACCTTAAATAAAAACAGTACCTCAAAACTATGGTATTTTACAACTTATCTTTTATTTTTATTTTTTATGCATGAGTTAGCCATTTAGTTCAAATTCACCATGGACGAGAATCAAATTCAAAACCTCACTTACAAGCGAAGAAAAAGAATGTGAATAAATTGTAATACATAGTAATGTGATAATTGTTAATAAATTGTTGACCAAAAATGCACATTTAGATATATATATATATATATTTTATTTTTTTTTCCTAGTTGTATGCCCTATTGTATTGGTATCTTTTTTAGCGTGACAAAAAAGAACGTCAGCAAAGTTTTTCTCTTCATCTTACATGACTTTTGATGTTCAGAGTTCAATTTTTAAGATCAATAGGGGAACTTAAATGTGTGTTTTTTGAATTGGTAATACTCAGGCACTAAACTTGTTCATATTTACACTTGTGAACTACATGTATCAATGGAGACTAGGTGGCAGCAGACTATGTCGGTTCACGGGGGCAAGCAGTCCAACGAGAATACAGGGGATGTGGCCGGTGAAAGTCTTCCCTCCGTGCAAGCAATCCTCGCGTTGCTTGGTGCGCGTCATTAATGTCATCTCTAACCGAGGGCTGGCCAGATGGCTCGTTTTAGCCCTCTGGCCCTCCAAGATTCCTCAAGATATTAATATTTTAATGAACAGTACAGGTGTCACAGCCCGTCCCGGAAGTACTTTTGACGGGAATGTGAAATGGCAGAAATGCCCTTGACGTTCTAAGGTACGTGTGTGTGAGATTTTATTGGTTCAAATATTATGCAAGGATAAAAGAAATATATTAGTAAGTTGGATAATATTGAAAGTTTGATTTTTGTTATGTATGGTTAGGATGAAAATGGATGGTGTGGATTAGTTTGGACCACAAAAAGGACCTCTCTCTACTTCTCCTTCCCCGTGTCTTCTCTGTCTCTCTCCCTCACGATCTCTCACACACACACACCCAAAACGTACGGCACACACCCAAATCCTCCAAAAACTCGACGGATCGAGGCAACCAAGGTATGCATCTTCATCCTTTCGACGTTCTGAGTTCATTGGTGCTAGTTTTAGGAAGTGAAACCCTCGAAATCATGTGGAACCCGAACCTCCATTTTTGAGTTACTGTTCATGCACACGTAAAATGTCGTGTTTCAGGGAATTCTAAGCTTGTAGTGAGCTTAGCGAAGTCCTAAGGAGGCTCGGAGTGCTTCGTTTGAAGGATTTGGACGTCGGGATCACGTGGTTCCATTTTGGCCGAAATTCTTGGGAATTTTCCGGTGCGATTTCTTGATTTTTAGAGCCTTAAACTAGACTATCGTGATTCTTCATGTTTGGGGCTTCAATTTGATATAAAATACGAAGAAAATGGGTGAAAAACGAAGGAGAACGAAGAGTTTTAAAACTCGCCGGAAAATGGCCGCCGGAAAAACCAGTCCGGCGAACCAAGGTTGGGGATGATGCGCTTGTCCCCGTGCTTGTTCTGGCGCGTGGGGGCGCGTGCTGGCTCAAAATTTTTTTCTAAAAATATGTCGACGTCCGTGACGTCGAGTAGATCACTGTGGTATATTTATATACCCAAATTGAGCACCGTATGAGAAAGTTATTACGAATTGTTGGTTAGGTGCTTTAAATAACGTTTTATGGTTATTTTGCATATAGGTGAAAATGTGAATTGACGATCCGACCGTTGGATCGTCACCAAACTTTGATACGTTGTAATACGTAATATTTGAGGATTATAGGAACTTACGGATTGGGAATCCGAGTTACGGATCTTCCGGAATTGGAATTGTAAGTTCATAAAATAAAATGTTAACCGTCACTTAGTTTTGGAAATTGACGGAGATCCGACCGTTGGATGGTGATGAAATTTTAGGAGGTTGTCCTAGAGGTATATTGTGGACCTCTGAAAGTTATGGATTTGAAATCTGAGTTGCAGATCTTCCGGATCGAACTACGTAGTGACGTATTTTATATAAGTTATATATTCTATCGATATGAATTCTGAGGTTGGATTTGATTATTGTTTTAGGCGCCGATCGTCATGACGCCTTGGCGTATTGTGCTAGGGAGTTGTAGGGCGAACTCCAGGTGAGTGGGCAGTTTTGTTTTCGTATTACCTATATACAACTATTTTTCCCAGAAAATGTATTTATATGAAAGTTATGAATTAATTTGCCATGCATGCAATTGTTGAGATACCTAGATTGATAATTGATGCTTATATATATGAATTGACGCGGTGGACGCACATGTGAGTTTTATTATTATTCAGCTGAGTTATTTTATATTAATTGCATCGAAAGCTCTTAAGCTGCACCTAGGTGTTAGTGCTTATATTGTTATTCACCACACCGCACGCTCGCCTTGGATCCAAGTAGGTGGATGTCGTACAGACCATGTGAGGGTTCCGACATGCTAGTCGTACAGATCACTAGATGTGATTCCGACTAGTGGGTGACCTTAGTTATGCGCGCTGATGATTGATGAGAGAAGCACTAGAGCGTATTATTACACCTATCATCGTACAGACTACTATACGTAGTTCCGAGTGATGTGCAGTGTAGTGCCGTACAGGTCATAGTTGGTGACTCCGGCAGGGCCGTATAGGTCACTGTGGTGACTCCGGCTGAGTGGGATGTTGAGCTTTAGAACCAGCCGTATAGGACCATTGTAGGGTCTCCGGTTGATATATTATTTCACCTGATTGATATTGATGCATTCTGATTATATTTTGGGCATGGCATGTCATTATTGAGATATTATGTTGATGAAATTGAGTTGAGTTTGATGTTGCGTATATATATATGTATATATACTATTTTCTGGGAAAGTATACAGGTTTTTACGGTGAGGGGTTAGAAATGTTTTAAATAAAAGGTTTTCGAAAGACTTTGTTTTACTGACCCACTCAATTTTGTTTTGCGCCCCTCCAGGTTCTAGATTGCAGAGCTTTGGTGGCCACGAGGAATCCAACGGTGTTCTGACAGAATTCACAAAAGTAGGACTCACCCTCGGGTGTTTCATCTTAGTAATTGTATATTTAAGCTTCCGAACTGTGTAAATGGTTACGTCACTCTCACGTGACGGCCAGCATGCCCTCCTCCGGGACGGGGTGTGTCAACAGGACCATATTTGCATCCGTCTCCAACCGAGGGCCAGAGGGCTCGTTTTAACCCTGTCACAAAAAACCGTCTCCAACCGAAGGCCAAAGGGCCATAGGGCCAAACATAATTTATTATTTAAATTTAAAAACTACAACAACGTAAATTTAAAAACAACAACTTATATTTAAAAACTACAAATTAAATTTAAAAACTACAAATTAAATTTAAAAACAACATTAACTTAAATTTAAAAATTACAACGACTTAAATTTAACATCCATAATCAACATCATCTTCATCATCCGCCATTGTAGGAGTATAGTCAGAAGTAAACAATTGCCGTCGAGACATAATTTCCTTTTTTTTCCTATCAAAATAGGCATTACTCATTGGAGTGTAATTCGAAGTGTTCCTTTCCATATTCTTATCATCCATCTCTTCTTGTATTTGTTTGGCCTGTTCTTCATGTCTACACTTCCTTTCTTCCACCTCAAGGGCATTTTGCTCCGCCAGTAATCGCAATGAGGCCGCCACTTCATGTTGAGCGGCGTAATCAACATTTGCCTTGCCCTTTTCCCTCAACCTTTGGGCCTTGTTTCGTTCCATAGCCCTAGGTAAAGAACTTTCGGACGGAGTCGGATTTTCTACCCTTGTTTGTTGAATGGTAGGAGATCCATCTTCATTCATATCTACAGATGGGGATGCAGCTCCCAAAGGATCCACTCTATGTTGAGGTGGATCTTCAAATAACACCCACCCTTTACAAATGTCCCAACAACCGTGAAAATGAAAGGGTTTTGAGCTGACCTCCATATACAATTCCTCTGCTTGGCGTACCTAGAAAATATAATTACAAAAATTTTAGGAAATTAATTCATGAAATTAAATGTAATATAATGACATATAATTACAAAAATTAAATGTAATATAATTAAACATTTAAAATAAACTGTGAAAACACTAACTTCGTCATAGTAATTGGCGCCGCTTTCATGTCTACTTGCTGCTGCTAATAGTGCTTGATGCCATTTATTCAAACTTGGATGAAGATGTTTCTTCCATCTTGAATAACAACTTTCGTGGTTTCGGGTATTCGGTGGAATGGTGCCTTCGTAGAACTCTAAGTATTTTTTGGACACACGAGTCCAAACACCTTCACTTGTTTGAGAAATCCCCCTCACACTATTTTTTGAGACCCATCTATAAGCCTTGCAAAGAGTTTCATCTTCTTTTCGGGTCCAAGCCCTACCTTTCATTGCAGATGAGGCCATTTTTTTTGAAAAAAATGAAGGAAATATTGAAGGAAATTATTGAAAAAATATTGAAGGAAATTATTGAAAAATTGAAACAAATATTATAGATGAAGGAAATATTGCAAATTAAGTGAAGAAATATTATAGATGAAGGAAATATTGAAAAATTGAAACAAATATTATAGATGAAGGAAATTATTGAAAAAATATTGAAGGAAATTATTGAAAAATTGAAACAAATATTACAGATGAAGGAAATATTGGAAAATATATTGAAGGAAATATTGAGAAATATATTGAAGGAAATATTGAAAAATATTGAAGAAGGAAATATTGCAAATGAAGTGAAGAATTGAAAGAACTTCACCATATTTATAGAAGAAAAGAAATGTTTAAAATAAAAAAAAAAAAAAACCCAACGGCTAGCTGACTCGGCTAGCCATTATATTAAAAAATATTTCAAACTATTAGTGTCGGTTATAACCGACACTAATAGTAAAACTATAAAAAAAAAAATTCAATTCCTTCTTTAATGCTGTCGGTTATAACCGACAGCAATAGGAAAACTATAAAAAAAATAGCCAGCCCGGGGTTGGCTGGTTGGCCAAAAGCAGCTAGCCCTTTGGCCCTTTGAAATTCCGTGGGGCCCTCCCAGATTCCCGAGCCCTCTGGCCTAGCCCTCAGTTGGAGACGGTTTTAGGGCTATTTTCGACCCTCTGACCCTCTGGACCCTTCGGTTGGAGATGGCCTAAGATTCGAGACAGTTTCTGCAGAGTTTTCTGCCGAAGATGATCATATGCCTGCCTTGGACGAGATAAAAATTGGTAACTATCATAAGTATATGGGTAGTTTGAAAGCATGGATCTCATGTTTAAACAAACACACAAAAAAAAAAAAAAAAACCAAGAAAAAAAAAAAAAAGCACGTTTCTCATGAAGCCACTAATGCCTCAAAACAAATAACATAAATATTTGGTCTTTTCAAAACCTGAATTTCATAAGTAAATTTTAGTGATATATCACGCAACATATATTTATCCTTCCCATCACACTTTGTGTGATAAATGTAATTGCATAATATTTAGTTGATGGGTGCATATTTATATTTTGATCGATCATTGTAAAAAAAAAACTCTAAACTCTATAAACTTTGAGGTATGGGAGAAAACAAAAAATTAATACACATACAAGAATTAGTTGATTCTGTTAACAATGCAGAACAAATGAACTATAACAGTTGCAGAAAGTTTAAGAACTAGAGGATGATGGAGCGAAATAGAGAGAAAGCTTACAAAAGTATTTTGTTTGTATTCAATGTATAAGACTTGAGAGAATTACAAAGAATGCCAGCTTATATAGCTGCAATGCCTTAGTTTACAAGCTAATAGCTATCCTAACTGCCTAAACCAATTGTAGCACCACATTACGTACCAGTTTGGTACTACTTAACTTATAAAAAAACAGGTATAAAAAAAAAGCAGCTTTTTTTGTGTGTAGTAAACATTCAAATTCAGTTTTTTTTTTTCACAGTTTTAGATGAAAAAAAGCCAAAAACAGGAAGCTGCAAATCCTAGCTTTGAAAAACCGTTTTTCATAGTAACATTAAATGAACTTTTCAAAATTGGCAATCCTGCCCTCTCTTCCTCTTTCCTTCGGTCGTGCTCTCCATCGTTGAATTTTTGAGCTTGTTTGGATTTCTAGGACAGCAGCGGCGGGACGTTCGTCGAATTTCTAGGCTTTGTCGAATTTCGGGGCCTCTTCGTCGGATTTCTGGCTTCGTCAAAATCTGGGTTGCACAAAGAATGCTAGATTTGCACCCTTCTGCCTGACACCAAAAATCTCAACTGGATGACCTCGACGCCTTCGCTACCAACACCGATGGTCTGTCCCGAAATCGGAGTCCATCCTTCCTCTGCGAATCGGTTGATGCAACCCAGCCTTCCTTCGGATCTGGCATAGAGAGTTAGAGAGAGAAGGGGGAGAAAGGGAGTGAGCGGTGGAAGAGAGAAGTACAGAGGTTCCACCAAAAAAAATAAGGATAACGTAGAAGAAATGATCCCTGTGAGAAAATAATAGAATAAAAAAAATATAAATATCATAATATCATGATAAAAAAAGGTAAAGAGTAACTATTATAAATGTCATTTTACACAATTTTTATATAAAAATTTATCAAATACTATAACACTGCATTTTTTGATAAAAGCACCTTTACAAATAAATTATCAAACACGTTACTGTTTTATTTTACAAATATAATTGATGAATGCATCTAATTAGACTACTTTCAAGTACATTGACAATATTGTACTAATGAATCCTAGATATTCAGTCTAAAATATTTCAATTGAAGTAGTTTGTCATACTAATTAATATTTAAGATAAATTTTATAAATATTTTTCTTTTAAAAATAAAGTATATTTAGGAATTCACCTTTATATGTTAAGAAAATTAAATTAATAGCACATCTAGTATTATATCATTTTTTGTCATTTCACAGAGTCACAACTGTTTTACATAAAAGTTTACCAAATACTACAATACTGCTTTTTTTCCAAAAGCACTTTTACAAAAAAGGTTACCAAACACTCTGCTGTTTTATTTCACATTTGCTTATTCTCACAGCACAGCAGTCAGCAGAAGTAGTTCTTTTTCAAAGCACAGCAATACCAAACTAATTATGTTGAGTTGGCAACTGTTGCAGTACCATATTACAACCAACTCTGCTGAGTTGGCATTTAGTCAATGATAGTCAATAGATTCACCATATAGCTTTCATGAAGACAAACATGTTAACTATAAGAGCAACTTCAGCCTTGCTGGTTGCTCGGGCGTCAGGCGAGGAGAAAGGGCCCTCGGGCCTGTGGGAGCAAATCCAGCGGGGAAGGGCCCGAGTGAGGGTGGGAGGTCGAGCGAAGGGGGGTGGGGAGTCGACGGGCCTGTGGCCCGAGGGTTTTGTAATTTTTTATTTTTTTTGTGTCAGAGAGAGAGAGAGAGATATATAGCTTTTGTAATTTTTTATTATTTAAACAAACATAAAAAACTATTATTTTTATTGCTTATTGCCAGGGGGGAGGGTTCCAAGGGTGGAGATGTAAATGGCAATTACTGTTCATTAATGGTAATTACTATTCATTTAAGGCAGTTACTGTTCAATAGGGTGAATTGAATAGTGGATTGCCAGGGGGGAGGGCTCCATGGGTGAAGTTGCTCTAAAGATCACTCGTTCCCAAATTTTTATAACGGAGGTATGCTTCATATAGGATGACACTTGCCTATATGGATCACTGGATCGGTCGATATAATCATCAAGAAAATATTACTTATGCCCAATTTTTTTTTAATGAAAACGTGTTTCAAATAGGATGACACTTGCCTACATGGACTGGTGGATCGCTTGTACTTGGAGCTGTATGGGTTATGTTTTAATGTTCTTAATAAGTAAGGGCTGTTGACTTCTATATAACATTTGCTCCTAGTATCCTTAACTAGTTCTATCATTGGATGTGAAATGTAGTTTTTGTCGGAAATCAAATTCAAAAAACAAAGTGTACTCTTTTATTACTTTTAATCTAGGAATTCTCAGAACTCAACAGATTTTTTTAGTGTTTATTTTGCCTTGTTCCGACTAAACAGAGCTTGGTAATTCATGGTTCTTTATTGTCCATTTTCTTTGTTCGAGTAGCGCTGCATCAAGACATGAACATAGTAAGTACGAATGTAATGACCTGTCCTCAAATATTATGTTTTTTTCACAATTTAAAAACGTGAATTTACAAAAATACCCTTAGAGGCAAAATCATTGACTTTTATTGATCTTTGTATCGTGAGATGTATAACCCAATATGTTAGCGTCTCCTTATAGTATTTATCGCTACGAACGCGTGGGTGCAAGCGGAATTGAATTTGAAGTTAAAACGAAGATTTTACAGAATACAAAATAATATAGGCATTTTGGTAATTTTACGTCCCATGAGATATTTTCCCGTTTCGTCTTTTTTTGCTTTGTTTGGTGTGCCAGAAGGGCCCACCCTTGTTGTTTTGTCTCCTGGCCCACACTCTCTCTTATTCTTTCCCTCTCTTTTTCTCTTCCTCGTGAGTGAACTTTCTCTCTTCTTCCTGTCCACTCTCGAACCCTCTCCTCATCTCTCTTTCTCATCTCTCCCCCTCTCTATGAACAACCCTGTCCGAGGGCACAACTCAAACAAACAACAAACAACAACAACGAAAGCGTCATCTCCATCCCCATGAACCCAGGATCGATGGAAGAACCCCTCCGCTAAGTTTTTCTCTTTCCCTGCACTGTGTACAGTCATTGTGCAATCCTTCTCCGGCGAGTTCTCACCGCCTCTTGCCAAGGTAAACCCTCTAGAACCTTTTAGATCATGTTTTATTGTTAGATTAGGTTAGTTTTAGGTGTTAACCACATATGGACGCAAGGAAAAGCTGATGGGAGTCACTGTGCAATTTCTGGAAAACCTAAATTGTGGTCGTTTGACCACTTTACAATCACTTTTCTTGCCAGCTCCAACCTCCGTCGAGTTTCGAAAAGGTATATATCTCTTCCCTATATTTCTAACTCTATAGAGAATCCAGAATTACTCAATTTGGCATTGTATCGAGCTCGAAAATGGCTCGAGAAGTTGGATGAAAATTTGGAAAATTTCCAAAAAGCAAGGCGAGTACACCGTACTCGCGGGCGTGTGGTGTTGCAGTGCCCCCACAACTTTTCCGGTCAACTTTCCGATGACTCAACTTGACGAGTGCGATGGCGCGTGGCCCCAGGCCGCCGCTTTGTGACGGCGCATGAGGGAACCCAAGGTCCCTCCTTAGGTTTTTCGACGTCCCGAATTTGAATTTGACGTCTGTATTCCCAAATTTAATTGTTTTAGTAGGGTTTTACTAATTGTTCCCTTTATGTGCTTAGGTGTGTTTGTTAGTGGCGATCCCGTCCTCTCTAGTTTGCACAACTCTTCGGCGACAGAGTATCTGTGAGTGGACCCCTTCTTAAATTACATGATTTTCATTAAATGCTAGGCTTGCATTCACGAAAAGTATGATTTCATGATTTTACATTTTTTGCATTATTTATGCATTCAAGAAAATTATGATTTCATGATTTTACATTTTATGCATTATTTATGATTTATGGAATTATGTTTTATGAAACATTATGAATTATTGGATTTACGAGTACGAAATATTATGGATTTACGAATATGATTTATTATGGTTTACGAATTGATGCTTTGAGCTCCAATGATTTGGAAAGATTATAATTTATGTTTTTGGTGCTTATCTAGTGGGTGATTGTACAATACATACATACAACCTAAGTATGTATATGTCTATGGCCATAGGACGTAATCGAGGAGCAGTGAGATATTATTACATACTCTCAGCTTCATTGGTGAAAATCAGTGTTGGACAGCTTCACTAGCCATGGCTAGTGTTGGTGTGTTATGTTATATTTGTTCTATGGCGTAACCCAGAATCATATAGCTTTACCTTCGGGTGATGGGACCTACCCTATTTTTTCACTGGCGTAACCCACTATCGTACAACTTCACCTTCGGGTGATGGTTATGCATTCGGGCGACTATGATACCCCTAGTTGAGTACATCATTGATTTGATTTATGAGATTCTGCCTTTGGGCGCTTCGTTATCACTTTTAGAGATGATTTTATCGTACGGATGTTTTATAGCATGTAGAGTTTTTAGAAAATCCTATTATGTAGTATTATATGTGTTTTCAAAACAGAGGGTTAGCATGTTCAGAAAAAAAAAACGGTTTTCTTATTGTTATTATTATTATAAACTTTGGTCCACTTACCTTTTTGTTTTGCGCCCTCTTCAGGATTTAGAATCGAAGCATATGATCTTGGCGTCAGGGCATTTCCACATAGGTATCTTCGAGTCTTCTCAGTGTAGGACCCATTCCTTTGTTCGTACCATTTTATATTAATTCTTTCACAGTATTCTTGATTAGTTGTATACTCTGTACACGTTTCCGCATTTGTTTATTTCTTTATATACACATGTTTTATTTACCTTCGTTTACCGATATCACTTGCATACAGGTTAATATGGCTTTGTCACCCTCGGGTGTTGGTCAACACGTGCCCATCTTGGTATTTGGAGATATGAGGATAGGGGCGTGTCAACGTAGCTTATCAAATTTGCAATATTGATTGTCAAGAGGCAAGAGCAACAATTATTTGTAGCAAAAGGATATGGAAGACTTCTCCAGAAAGTGTCCATGGATGTCACTCCACTGGAAAACTACAAGATCGTACCTGAATATTAGTCCTTCGATAGCTGCATGAATACATGTCACAAGACTCTAGGAATGAGTTTATCATAGTAGTCTTTCCACCACTAGATGACGCAATAGAACCACTAGTATGGTTGATAGGAGCATATTTATACAACTTAGTTAGCTTGTTTCTTGGCATTTACTTAGTTTAATTCTAGTTATTTTAGTACTTTAAGCTATTTTCGTGTGTTTGTAGATTCAAATAACAAAGTTAGCAACAAAGTGCTATTTGGAGTATTTTGGAGCATTTTTTGGCCAAAATTGGATAATGCAAGCATGGAGACATGAGGATGGACATTTTTGAAGATTTGAAGGCTAGAAATTAACATGTTTGTGTGCAAGTGTGTTGATCCACTCATTACCAAACATCCATCCACTACACCCATTACATCCACTCATTACCAAACACTCACACTCATCCACTACACCCATTACATCCACTCATTACCACAACCCACTCATTACCAAACATCCATCCACTACACCCATTACATCCACTCATTACCAAACACTCATCCACTACACCCATTACATCCACTCATTACCATAACACTCACCCACTACACCCATTACATCCACTCATTATCACAACATACACCACTACCACCTTAATTAGATGGTGGTCCTCTCCCTAGCCTATAAATACATCCACCCTTCTCCATAACAAAAAGGGGGGAAAAAGATCCATCAAAAGACACTACATTCACATCTCACAACTCCATACACTTACACTTTCATTCCTTGGCCGAGAGAACACAATCCACCCATCCACCCTTCACCATAACTCACCTATATCCATCCACCGCCATAATTTACCACTCATCCATAAAACCACACCTTGTGCCTCAACAAAGAGAAGAATGAGGACCCTTGGACGTGCTTGCCATTCAAGTTGGATTGTTGGAGCGTTTTTAGGTTTTTTCATTCTTTGTTTTCAATATCTAAATTTGTTTATCTTTACTTTATGAGTATGAGGAGCTAAACCCCCCTTAGCTAGGGGGGAATTCGAAACCATGTTCATGCTTGCAATATGATTTGATTACCTTCAGTTATGATTTCATAAGTTGTGAATTCAATTTGTTTAACTGCTTGATTGATAACTTATTCGTGTATGTTTATTAAGAGTGCACACTTAGTTTGCATGCATGAATATGATGCTAGAGTATAAGGAAGTTTCACCTAATAGTTACAAACTTATATTCACAAGTAGTGGATGTCGCTTATAAACGATCGCGTTAAATGAATTCTTAGCAGGAGTTTCATGCTCATCATAGTAACGAATGCCTCGTCAATACTTATTGTTTTCATAATGCTTAATGATCTTTAATTGTATCTTTATTGTGCTGTTCACGTAAAGGACTTTTGAAGAATGCTTGAATTGTTGTATGCGCTTTCCCATCCAATTCAATAACTTAAGGAGAACTTGAAGGTTAATTTAAGCGGACTTAATTAACCTGGGGTGTTGAGTTTCATGATTGATCGAAAGAACAACTGAAAATTGGTTTATGTGCAAGTATGTCATGTGTGGAGAAGAACCCTCTAGCTAGCCCATCATCCATAGTTTACCCAAATTCGTCCAAAATCTGTTTTAGTTTACAATCTGTTTGTTTTGTTTTCAAATTTGTTAAAATCAAATCCCCCTTTACTTTAAAGTGTTTTATTAGTCAAAATCTATTTTGATTTGTGTTTTTAAGTGTCTTGAGTCAAGTTAGAACCTAATTTCGTCCAAAACCATCCCTAGAGTCAGTTTAAAGTCAAATTCATTGTTTTAAGCTGTTTTGAGTCTTTTTAGTTTGTATTGCATCTTTTGAGTCTAGTTTGGTGTTTTAAACTTAAATTTACGTTTTTAAGTCAGTTTCAAGTGTTTTAGTAATCCCTCATAATCCCTAGCCTAGAACGATCCCTACTTACATTATTTACTACAATTGACAACAAGAGGGGTTAATTTGTGTGTTAAGATAATTTTCGCATCAATGGTATGGTCCGGTTTAATTTGGTATGGTAGGGACTTGGTTTTTCAGTTCAATTAGTACAGTCGAGTTCAACTTTTCATGATGATATTATAAACTTTTGATCATGACTACGCATTCAGGCTGTATGCACTAGTTGTGTTTGTTTCTCTTCTCGTGCGAAAGAGAAAATTGTTGCCTGGAGGTTTCAGCTAAGTTTTCCTCGTAATCTTGCATATACATAAATAATTCCAAATAATACATCAATTCTGGCTACAATCAAATAACTCGAAAAACCTTAATGCTGCACCCAACAACAGAAAAGCGTTTTAGCGAGCAAATGATTCCTACCCTTGAGACACTAGTATATGCTACATGCATTGGACATAACTTGAAACCTATATGTTTTGAATTGGTAACCCTCATCATTAAGCTTCTACATATTTACACCTGCTGAAACAGGGAGATATAAGTTCATAATATAATGGAAAAAGAATACATGTAACTACGGAGAATACATTGCAGATGACTATGTTGGTTCACTGGGACGAGCAGTCCAAAGAGAACTGAGGGCACGTAACCGGTGAAAGTACTCCCCCATTGCAAGCAAGGCTCGCGCTGCTTGGTATGTTGTGAGGATTCGAGACATTTGCTGCAGTGTTTGCTGCCGAAGGTGATCTACCTGCCATGGACAAGAGAAACATACAATATACCTCATCAAACTGTCAAGGAGTGAATTGTCACAAGGAATTTCTTGCATTATTGCTTATTACAAATGGAACCAATTCGAGTTACAGTTTGTTTTTTTTTTAATTTTAATTTTAATTTTTTAATTTATTTATCAAAATTAGAACTGAAACAGACACTCAAGGGGCACTAAACATTTGTTTATGTACGGCTTATTGTTTGTTTAGTGCTACTCAGTTCTATTTTCGATTAATAGTTAGTAACCATTATATTTTTACATATTACCCAATTTCTTAGACCCTTTGGAGAATAATCAAGAAATACAATTAGTATTGGATCTATCCAATTTTATTAAATACCCTTCAATTATGAGTCTAATTGTAAAAAATTATGATTGGAATCTGATGCATCACCTGGCTGACAAAGCTCTCTAGTGCTTCCAACTTCTCAAGTGCAGAAGCCATCTGAGATCCGAAGCTTTCTCCACTCATTTGATCAGCTGCTATGCTGAGTGCCAATGCCTGCTGCAGTTTGTCCATTCCCTGCGAGAGAGCATCCTCCGCTTGCTGAGACGATTGCCGCAGGTTACAGAAATCCAAAAGTTGTTGATCAGTCATTGGCTGAAGCTGCGGCAACACAATCTGAATAAACGAAACAATAAGCAGCATGTTATGCACTTAAATGAAAAAAATATTGCACTATAACTCATCAGAAATGATGTGAACTAAGTTAAGCATTACGTTTAGCAGCTCTGAGGGGCGAAATCCTCCGATCCAATGAAAATGGCGTTCAACTGATGTTCGCCATATGCCAGACAGTAAGTAGAAGACATCAGCCCTTGCTGCATCTGCCTTCATTCGGAAAAGATTGGCGTAGTGGTTCAAGGCACCCTTTACGAGTTTCTGCAGTTCTATGTCCGTTACATGATCTTGCAGTGCATTTCTGAGTTCAACATTCTGTCTGTATTGTTCTTCAACCCAGTGTCCATATTCCATCTCAAATGTAGTGATCCCTGCAAGATCCACAACTCGATTAACAAAATGGCACTATAAACACAATAATCTACGAAACACACTTAAAAATTTCTCGAAAACAAATACATCGTTAGGTCATTGAGGGAAACATTTTTTCAACAATTTAAGGAGCTCAGAATCACAAACCTGAATTCAAAGCTCCGTTGTATCCCATATGACTAGTACCTAATGCATTGCCTGCATAGGCACCCTGCAAATCAGGCAGTCACGGGTTCATCCGATGAATACCAATTTGATTCTGACTAATATGGAAACAAATGTATCTGGTAACATGAACAAAGATGAAGAATGGTGATTTTCAACTCACCTGTTTTCTAGCTCTGTCAAGTTCCTGCTCCAGCTGTGCTAGTTTTAAACGGCTTGTTTCGAGTTGTTGAACATAAGCCTGTGGTAGTACAAGATCAAATCATTCAAATAACTTCATAGGATGTAGCAAGAAATGCACCAATAAATAAGGACTTGTATGTGATTGATATTCACTTTTTTTCGCATACGACTCTTACGTGCAGCTTCACGATTTTGTTCTAACCGTCTCCGTACCTGTGAATATGTGCACTTCAGAATCAATTTACATGACAATGATAACAAAAAAAACCAAAATTGCATTGATGACAGTATGGTCTTCTTTTTTATTGATAAGATATATGAATGAATAACAAAAATGACACAGATATGTTGCCTTGCTAATTAAGAAACAAGGACAGTGGGGGAGAGCATAGCTATATCACCTTATCAGCCGATCTGTTTGGTTCATGATCATTTCCAGAAGGCATCATGGATTCATGAGAAACAAATCCAAACTAGAGGAAGAAAATCAAAAAATTAATTGAAGCTCAATTAGAAGAAATAAATTGAACTAACATTGAAGAAAAAGGGACCAAGAGATTCATTTATGTTCTTCACCTTGGTTTCGATCCCAGAATCCACTTCTATAATTGAGGAAGCAGCTGTGTTAGAGCCTCTCAAGGTTTCTTTCCACACATCAACCTGGCGGAACGGCTCGTATATCCCCATTTGTCTTGACGTGGCAAACTGAGTTGATGGATAGCTCATACTCTAGCAACAAATTCAACAAACAAACAAGTAAACGAATAGATTTCATAATCACTGATGCAAACTCACAGCTTCATGAATAAGACCAATAAATATGTCCCGTAAATATGTGGAGATAGAATCCGTTACAAACTTTTAATCAAAAAAAGAACGGATGAGACACCGAACAGACAAACGTGCTAGAAAATGGCCCGAACATTCAAAAATTGAAAACACAAGGTAACAAGTAATATTCAAATAAATTAGAACTTGAGATAGTTCTAACTACAGCATCAGAGAGTTGAATTTTTGGGAACCTTCTTAAAAAGGAAAGGATTTGCATGGTGAATAGACGAAGTGGATAACGATCAGTAAAAAGTTAGGGAGGGAAGTGATAATCTCTGCAGTAATATTATAGTAATATATGTACTTGCAAGGAAAAAAAATGACTTTAATTACCTCTTGTAACATGCCTACTCCAGCAAAAGTGGAAGCCATGAAAATAAACTATCTTTCTCTCTCACCAAACAGAAGGTAGCTTGAAACTTCAGAGCTCTGAGTCATTCAATCCGACCGAACAAATTAATGTGGGAATTAATGGAGGAAGATGGTGAATAGGGTTTTCTGGGTTGGGTTGGGGAGGGCCCTGGTAGTTCAACATTCCCAAAGATCATTTGGGGAGACCCAAATTTGTGGGAATCATTTGTCACAAAATTCCTCAGATGATTTTTAAGCAAAACTCTGCAAGAACCCATACGCCCCCACCGTAAAATATAAATACTTTCCTCAGAGAGCCACGGTAAACTGTTAACGTCGCTACGTCCCCACCAACATCTTTTTCATTACTTTTTATCTTTCTTTTCTTTTGCTTTTGCCGAAAAAACAAACAAAAGAAAAAATGAGCAAAAAAGAGAAGAAATAATTGTGTGCTTCAAGAAATTTTTATGGGTGCAAGCACGTAGTCTATCATGA
This sequence comes from Malus domestica, assembly GCF_042453785.1. Lineage (NCBI taxonomy): Eukaryota > Viridiplantae > Streptophyta > Magnoliopsida > Rosales > Rosaceae > Malus > Malus domestica. The sequence goes on from NC_091668.1 coordinate 20,850,429, forward strand.
ACATGATGAGAGGAAACCATAAGATTGATATGTTGCACTTCTATAATATATTAATAAAATTTAAGTTTATATATTATAATTTGAACAAAATAATAACGTCACATAATCATATTTTAAGTACACTGGAAAATTACTTGTGTACTACTAGACATACACAATGTAAGTTGGTTAATGTTGTGTAATGTACCTCCCCCATATATAACTAGTATTTTATTAGCACACGATTTTGTAGTTTGGCTCACTTGATGGACGTCAAAGTGAGCAACCAATGAGTAACACGTAATCTAATGGCTCACTTCGAGTGTATTGAATCCAATGATAAGATGATCAATACTCATAAGGGCTTTTTAGGTTCATTGGAAAGAGAATTTTTTTCAAATAGTCGGTTACTTATAATACAAGTAAAGTACATAATGGTTTTGCTAATTTAAGGAACATAAAAGTAAGTGACTTTTAGCAACACGTAATTTAATTAATGGCTCATTAGCTCTGTGTTTGGTATCCTACTTGAAATGTTTTTAAAATGATCATATACTATTTTTTGGTTACTAAAGCGAGCACTAGTATATAAAGTTAAACCCTAATTAGTGAACCAAGATGCTATACGCTTTCACATGACATAATACAGATTCTGTACATCATATACATATCAATAATTATTTCATATAGTGTATTGAATTTACTCTTACATTTTGGCAAGAATGACAAATATGCAATAGAGTAATGTTATTCATACCATGTTTTTATACCACATTTCCATATCACCTTAGGTGACATCTGATGTGGACAGCTATATCATTTGAAAAATTTGCAAAACCCAAGAAAATGCAGGCGAAAGACTCATTGTATATCACAATCATCATTTAATTAACTAGTTTATTTTCTTAATTATTAGTTTATTAAATAATAAACTAAATTTAAAAATCTAATTAATTCAAATGAGATGGTTGTCCATATCAGATGCTACCTAAAATGATATAGAAATGTGGAGGCGCAGACGGCGCATAGGGTGGAGTATCCTGGTACGAATTCGGCTCTGGCCCCTGTTTCTTGCTCTAATTTGCATTTTAGTTAAAGTAGATAGGCTAATTAATGGGTTGAAAGTTAATTGGAGAACAGATAATTGCTGGTATTTAGTTCAGTTTTGCAATTTAGCTAATGACTCTACCGTAAATGCTTTGTTCAATGATAAGTGTGGGTGGGCTGAAGGTATTCATGCAATTTACAATCCAAATTGCAGCTTCGTGTCTAACTGGGTTGTAGTTAGGATTTTTCCTCTAGCTAATTATCAATGGTGGGTCTTGGGGAGTGGAGCCCAGAGGCAAATCATTAGGGTTGTAACGAATTACAGGAGGTTGAAGAGCTCCCATGTGTTTCTTACTACCAGTTTAAAACTGGGATTTTGGGCACGCAACGATTTGGGTGCCAATGAAGAATTCGGGTTGGCTGTGATTCAATTAAATGGTGCCTCACAAAGCCGTGGTTACGGATTTCTAGATCTTAATTGCTCAATCCCTTGCAAATATATGGGGTTTGTAGCTTATCTGATGTTCAATAAATTTGGGGAACATGAGATAGAAGCCTATGTGAGAGTTCATGTGATATGCGAGCTATCTGGGGAACAAGTAAAGATGCAGGGCGCTGAAGTAGTGAAGATCGTTGGGAGCGAAGATGAAGGTTTGATGCAGGAACCTGACATTGTGAAAATAAGATTCAATTTTCATTGGATGCTTAAGGTAATGGTGGGGATTCTGGTACATGACCAGGGGGTAAGCTCTGTGAATTGTAGCTCATCTGGGATTATATATTCTATCTGTAATCTTTTTATCTTTAGACAAAACGAGGGTAGATGGATAGTTATCTCTAGTATTAATTATATTGACTCTATGTTTGGTGATGATGAGTTCTTTATCATGCCATGTGACAATAATCTTGTTTGTGATTATAAAAGTGTTAATTTTGATTTCGTTGATGTTATGAATGATCTTGCTTTATACCTGGTTGTAGATATGTCAAATGTGAATAGTGAGGAGGCTGAAACTAGGGAGAACACTAGAAACTTGGTTTCTGCTTTTCATAAAGCAGAGGTTGGCTTTGTGAGTGCAAGGCCCAAAACAAGAATGATGAGTCCAAAGAAAAGAGTTTGTGAGGAGGATACTGTTAAAGCTGGGCTTAGTGGTGGTGACCCTCGTGCCACTGTTAGGATGCTGAGTCCGAGAAAGAGAATATGAGAGGAAATTGCAATTAAGGAAGAGTTTAGTTATCTTGAAGAATTAGATTGATGAAGTGTCTTGCGTGGAATTGTAGGGGTATTAGGAGGAAGGAATTTCCTAGTAATTTTAATTTTATATTTAGTTTAGCGAAATTGGACCTTTTTTATGGAGATTAAGGTGGTTGTTCATAAGGTCCCCAGGAACTTTTATTCCAAGTATTTCGACAATATTTTTCGCTGTGATCCAATTGGCCGATTTGGGGGCTTCTGTTTATGTTGGAATAGTACTAAGGTTTTTGTTAGTATAATTTCTTCCTCTCCGAGATATATCCATTGTTCTGTAAAGGACTTAGTTACTAATTTAGAGCAATTAGTTACTTTCATTTATGCCTTTCCCCAAAAACATTTACAGTGTGACCTGTGGGAGGAGGTCCTCAAGTTAGATCCAATTCATAGTCCTTGATGCTTAGTTGGAGATTTTAACAATATTGTTGAGCTTTCAAAGAAGGTTTGAGGTAATCAAACCCATACCATAGACGTGAACAATTTTATCAATTTTCTTAATCATGGCAACCTTTTGTCTTTAAATGCGTCTGGAGTTCCTTTTACTTGAACATATACGAATCATACAGTTGTTTTCAAGAGATTGGATAGGGTGGTGGCTGACCCTTTATGGTTAAATATGTTACCTAATTATCATTTGCATAACCATCCTATTTTTGGTTCTGATCATAGTCCTATTTTATTATCTCTAAATTCTAGTGAGGAGAAGAATAACTCCTTCTCGTTTAAATTTGAGGCTATGTGGCTTAATCATCCTTATTTTAAAACGTTTGTGCAAAATTCTTGGCATTGTGACCCTCCTATTAATCCTAAAGATAAATTCAGAGTGTGAGCTGGTAAGTTTAAATTTCTAGTTTGTAAATGAAACAAGGACACTTTTGGCAATTTAAAGGAGAAAAAGAAAGAATTGTTAAATGAAATTGATGAGCTTCAAAAGCAAATTATGAGTAACAACTCTGTTGATTTGATGATGGAAAAATCTCTTCGAGATGAATTGAATCATGTATCACTTTGTGAAGAAATTATGTGGGCCCAGAGAGCTAAAACTAATTGGCTGCAACTTGGGGATAAGAATACTAAATTCTTCCAAACTGTAGCTACTATTCGTAAACAAAGGAATGAAATTACTAAAGTCAAAGATGAGAATGGTTTTTGGTGGTCTGTTGGTCAGGGCCTTGAACAAGTTTTTGTGCACAATTTTAAAAAGTGCTTTTCCCGTGACAGTCTTCCCTCGTGGGCTGACCTAAGTAGTTTAACGGATATCATTCAACCTTGTGTTTGTAATCATCATAATGAAAGTTTGTTGTCGGTTGTTATAGATGAGGAAATTTGGGATACTGTGTGTAGTCTTGGAGCTCTTAAAGCCCCGGGTCCTGATGGTTTAAGTGCGGCCTTTTTTCATGGTTATTGGGACCAAATTAAGGACTCTGTTTCTTGTTTGGTCAAAGATTTTTTCGAAAATGGTTCCAGCTTAAGACTTATAAATCATACTAACATCGCTTTAGTTCCTAAAATAGATAATGTGGAAACTGTTTGTAACTATAGGCCTATTAGTTTGTGTAATGCTAGTTATAAAATTATCACAAAGATCATCATTAAGAGACTAAAACCTCTTTTAGATCTTTGCATCTTTCAAAATCAAGGTGCTTTTGCTCCAGGTAGAGCCATTCAGGATAATATTCTTAATGCTCACGAAATGTTTGCTGGTCTCAATAGGATGAAAGGAAGAACTGGAGCTATAAGTGTCAAGCTGGATTTGGAAAAGGCATATGATTACTTAAACTGGGATTACATTCAGTATGTTCTTCTTAGATTTGGTTTTGATAATCGTTGGGTTGAATTAGTTTGGAATGTATTACTTCTCCTTCCTTCTATGTGCTTATAAATGTGCGACCTCATGGTTATTTTTATCCAAAGCGGGGAATTAGACAAGGGGACCCTTTGTCCCCTTATATTTTCATCATTTGTATGGAACTGTTAATTAGACACCTCAATAGCCTAACAAATAATCCGAAGTCTCATATTGGTATTTTGTCCTCACCTAGAGGATTTAAAATCTCAAATCTAGTGTTTGTTGATGACTGTCTCCTGTTTGCTAAGGCCACGGCGAGGAGTGCGAGGAATATTCTTCAAATCCTTGATATGTTTTCTAAAGCGGCGGGCCAACAAATAAACTTTCATAAGTCATCCTTGTATTTTTCCAAGAATACCACTTCTCCAACTAGAATTGATATTGTTAATATTTTACATATTCAACATAAAACTACCATTGGTAAGTATCTAGGAATTCATAATATTGTTTTATGGAAAGACCAAGTTAATGGTAATGAGTTGCTTAAAAGTGTTAAGCAAAAATTAGCTGGTTGGAAAGCAAACACTCTTTCAAGAGCGGAAAGGCTTACTTTAATTAATTCTAATCTAACGGGTATGCCTAATCATGTTATGTCTTACTTTAAGTGTCCTGACAAGATTGTCAATAAGCTTAATAAAGAGTGTATGGATTTTTTCTGGGGTAAGGACAAGAAAATCTTTCTAGTGGCTTGGGATTTGGTCTGTGCTCTTAAGAAAATGGGAGGTTTGGGAGTTAGAAGACTTGATCATTTTAATAATGCTTGTCTCGCTAAGTTGGGTTGGAAAGTTATTGGAAGGTTATGACTGAGGAGGATAACTGGTGGGTGAAGTTAGTAAAAACCTTAGAAAGGAAAATTTTCTAGATAATAAAATTAGACAAAATCATTCTTGTGCTTGGAAAGGTATCTTGAAAAGTAGGGATGTTATTCTTAACGGTATGAGATGGAGATTGGGTAATGGTATAGACATTTTGTTCTAGTCCTACAATTGGGTTTTTCCTTACCCATTGTTCCATCTCTTACCCAATATTGACAACCAAAACATTAATTGGGACTTGAAAGTTAATGAATTTATAGATAATTATTGTTGGGATAGGAGAAAGCTTTCGCAAGTGGTTAGTAATGAAATTGTGAGGAAAATTTGCAATATTACAATTCCCTTGCAAGATTCCAAAGATGTGCTAGTTTGGGGTCCAAATACAAATGGTAAGTTCTCTGTTAAATCAGCTACTTGGATCCATAAAGGGACATTGACTCAATCTACAAAGCATAAGTTCATTAATAAGATGTGGAAACTTAATATTCCTCCTAAAGTTAAGATGTTTGCGTGGTTGTTCATTCATGATAGACTTCAAACTAGAAAAAAATTAAGTCATATTGTAATTAATAGTGATAAGATGTGTCCTTTTTGTAATTCCGTAGACGAGGACCAAATGCATTTATTTTTTAATTGTGGTGTCACTAAATTGATTTGGGACCTTTGTTCAATTAAGCCGGGCAATTTCACTAATGCTAACTTCGACAGCTAAATTCTTTAAAGCATGTTGATAAGGAATTTCCTAGTGATTTGAGCTTGTGTTTAGTCCTTTGTTGGCAAATTTGGAATGACAATAATAATATGGTGTTCAGAAATGTTTTACCCTTCCTGGCAAGATCAAAGTTATTGGCTATATCTATGGGTGAATATATCTTAAAGCCAATGGTAAAGGTTTGAGAAGAAATACTGATGATACTTCCACAATTGTTAAATGGCATTTGCCAGATAAGAGTTTTGTTAAGTTAAATTTTGATGGTTTTGTGGCTGGGGACAAGGCAGCGGCGAGATTTGTCTTAAGGAATCATAATGGGTAGATTATTGGAGGTGGAGTTTTAAATCTGGATGGTGCCACTATTTCTGAAATGGAGGCTAGGGCTCTCAGAGAGGCCTTTCTTTTTGCTCAAGGGAAAGACTATAAAAAGATTATGGTTGAAGGTGACTCTAAGTTAGTCATTTAGTCAGTGTTGGATCAGGGTGTGGCGCCACGTAATCTGGTTCCTATTATTGAAGATATCAAGTGAACAGCGACCAATTTTGATTGCATTGACTAGAAGCATATTTATAGAGAGGCTAACTTTGTGGCGGATGCCTTTCGCTCGCCATGGCCTTCTTATTATTGATTGTCATATCTGGGATCATTGTATTCCTTCATTTGCTCTTCAGTTTGATTTTGTAGGGAACAGTTGTACTCGTGAGTTTTTCCTTTAATATATTTTTATTGTTTCAAAAAAAATTTGGCATGAATGATGTCATCAGTTACATTTGAAAGGACAGGTGGAGAATGCTAGATGGTTGGTGAATGGTGACATCTTTGACCAATGAGGATAAAGAAGGTATGTACGCTTAGAAAGACCAAGGTCAGCTTTGTCATTTGAAGAACGAGATAGAATCAGACAGAGCCGTCCAACAAGGCTTTTTTTTTCTTGTTTTTTTTTTGTTGAGGTAAACGATATTATCTACACTAAGAAAAAGAAGTGGACTTAACTTCATAATAAAGTAGTCCAATAAGCTTATTAAGTTGTTAGTACTTTCTGACTAAACCTGCGAGAAGCTTGAATTTCCAAAAGATGAGATTCTCTTCCTTCCCTTGTTCCCTCCCGAAAAGGAGGAGTAAAAAAGGGGAGAGAATCCTTGTCCATTTCCAAATTCCACCACTAGACTAAACATGAATTATGTTCTCAAATATGTTCCTTTACGAGTGACCCCACAAGGAGTTACAAAGAAAGTCAACTTCTACATCCAAAACTGGTCAAGTCAGTGTACTGGCACTAACACAACTTTTGGCGAGCCTAGTCATCATCAAAGAATTAGAGCCAACACAACTTTTCGAGAGTCCAGTCATTCAACATCCTTAAGCTAGAGCTAGCGTAATTTTTTGAAAACCTAACTTAATGAGGCAAACCTTAGTAAATTAGGCCCATGACATGGCGAAGAAATAGTAAGCTCTGATGCCATGATAAACTTTAAAAGCCTAGTATAGTCCACCATCAATATCACCGATATTATTTCAACTTAACAATTTTATAGATTTTTTTTCTTTTAAATATTTTGTAGTGAAAGATATAGGGAGAAATATATTCGTTTTAAAATTACAATTGCATGCTACAAAGTACAGAAATGACAATTAATGGTTTTGCTAATCTAGCACATATTTAAATTTATTCTGTTTTAAACACTAATCAAACTCCAATAAAAATATTTTTTTACTACATTTTTCATACCATATTTTTACTGCCTCTTTAATAGATATGAAATCTACATGTATTCGGGAGCCCTGCCTCTATTAGAGAGAGAATACAAATGTCTTGTGAAAATGTGGTAAGTATAGCATTACTCAACTCCAATATGAAGAAAAAATTTATATCTAAAATATCTCCAAAATAGAGCCTAAAATGAATATTATAAGGGCAGTGCGGTGTTGTATTATTGTAAGTTCTTTGTACCAAACATCTTTTGAAAGTTAAATTAGTGAAGGCATTTTTACTTACAAGGGGCGTTGTATTATTGTAAGTTTTGTGTTTCGAACATTTTTTGAGAGTAAAATTAGTGAGGACATTTTTACTTACAAGGAACAAATTTATAAAAAAAAAAATGTGTTTCACTCTCGTTTATGTCATATCATGCATTTACTAACAACTATGCAACAGAGTAGCTCATATTCTTGCCAGGCTTGAGGAGGGACATGTTTAGTTGAATTTCTTCTCTCTTGTTTGATTATTTATATGTAGATTTAGAGCTTTAGACCAATATTCATGCATTACACATGACAATATTTCAAAATTCATCCCGTACGTCTTTTTTAAAAACCAATATTCACGTACGTACTTTTTAACATATTATTTTTCCACAAAAAAAATGTTGGAAAATAAAAAGGATATTGTAGGCCTAATTTACTAAACTAGAATAAGGATAGGGAGAGAGGAGGCCCACGGCACAGAGAGAGATGTGTATTTGTGAGGTGTGTTATATCACCTCATTGCGCCTTTATTTATAGTAGTAGGAAAAGTAAATTCTTTACCCTAATATGTTACAACTCTAATAGGATAATATCTAACCCTAGAGAATCTTCTAAAGATATCTCATACTTTAAGATTTACACAATCATATTCCTAATCTAATAGGATTGACAAAGGAAAGTATTTTAGAATTTGATTTAATTAGTGATTTTATATGAGGGAAACCTTTAAGGGAAGGGATCCCTATTTTTCAATTTTTTTTTTTATAAAAATGGGGATTACTTGTGGAGTCCACACCACATCAAACTTTAATGATCCGAACCGTCTATTTTTCAAGTTGCACCTCATAGATCATCCTTACAAAGTATTAGCCAAATTGGAAATGTTTAAGATTATCTAATCGAGCTAAAAAAAATTAACGAATACTTTGTTATATAAGAAATAATGAAAATTTTGTTTTAAACATTCCTAGTTTAAGTGTGATTGTGTAAATCCTAGATTAGATTTTAGGGAACTTTAACGAAAAGCACCCGATATTGTTCACTTTAACGAAAAACCACATTTTTACACTAAAAAGTCAATCATTGTACTATTCACTTTACCCTTTATTTTCTCCTTATTAAAACTCAAAGTTTTCAAGCCATTTTCATTAGTTTTCCTTAGATTTTATTCTAGTTATCCTTTCCTATTGTATCTTGTATTCCTTGGGGATGAAGGAATATATTCTCTCCTTTTATTACTATAAATAAAGGCATAATGTAGGAGGGATAACAACACACATTCCCCTGCAATTCTACAAACACATCTCTCTTTTCTCTCTTCTCCTTGCCGCCGGCCACCCTAAATATTGTTAGATAAAATAGACCACAACATGTTATCAGCACGCTCCTACCGCTGCGCTTAGGAATCTGACGTTGAAGAATTTTTCTGCATCAAACCAGTTCATCCATATCATCACGCAATCAAGTTCTTTCAAAACAATGGCTTTTAACTCGATATTTTTGCATCCCTGATAGCATGAACATTCACCATGATGCATGACCCAACTTTACATTTTACGTATTTTAGATTCTACATAAATTGTGTATGCCTCATAACAATAATTGTTGAAATTATGCAAATTTGATATTTGCTATGAATTACATTAAATATATTTGTACATGCATTGAAATTATTGAATTGCATATGCATCAATAAACTTATATTTGCATTGAATTGAAAAAAAAAACGAAAAAAAAGGAATTTGGGAACTCTAGGGTTCTTTCGAACCTATGCCATCACCCATCACTATCGATAAGCATCCAAAGCCGAGAGCCTACAGCTCTCCTCCTCCCTAGAAAACCCACAGAGCCAGAAGCTCCAAGTCCCACAAAACCCGACACCTTTCATGGTGTCATCGACCATGGCATGGCCTGCAACCATTGCCTTGAACCTTTGGCTCATGTCGCCGACGACTAAAAGTCGTCCCACACCGGAAATTGGACTGAGATTCGATTGAATCTCATCGGTTTTTTTTTTAAAACCCAATTCGAAATTCTAGGGTTTTCATAACGAATGTCGAGATATTTTCAAATCTCCGTTTATTTTGAGGTTTTTGGCGACCCACAGACTTGTACTGAGCATCCTTGTTCCAACGTCGACCGCCTAACGCGATGTCGTCGACCAAAACCCGGCTTTCTTCCCCGATGAACACAACCAACTACGGTTGGGATATTTTTAGACTCCACCCGAGCCGTTTTTGGGCTCTGAGTCTCGGCATGCATCGCACAACGCCCATTGGGCTTGCTGTTGCGTTCTGCTCAGCCCAAACGGAAAAAAAAAACAAAAAAATCAATTTCGTTTTGGGCTCGCCTACAGTGGCCCATATGTTTTCTTCTCCCCGGGCTTGCCTGCAGCAACCCACCCCCACTGCCCATATCTACCCGTGAGCCTACAGCTCACCCGTGACCCCTCTAGCCCAATTTTGGGCATAAGTCATACGACCCCATGTTATTAAGCCACCCCATGGGCTTATATTTTCTTTTGGGCCCCAAGGTTCGATTATTTAATATTTTTAAATAATTTGGGTTTTATATTTTTCACCCACACTTTAATTTGGCCCGAAGTCCAAATAAATAAATTCAATTATAATTATAAACTTTAAATTATTTCTTTGCATATTTGTTTGCATATATATTTGTGTTTGCCTGTAGGAATATATGAACCAGAAGTTCATAATTATTTTGAAACCTGAAGTTTTTTATAAACATGCCTTGTTTGAAAACCTGAACTTTTTCATTTAAACACATCACCCACGAAAGCCCGAAGTTTTTCATGCAAAATTAAACCAAATCATGTCTATTAAAACCTGTATGTTCTACTCCTACGTGAATGGATTTATTTTTCTCCATTACACTAACCACATCTTGTCCATCTATTTTGTGATAGGAACATGTCGAATTTGAACAAGACTTCGCCGCTTTAGAGGTCTCTGGAAGGAACTACCTCAAGTGGGTCCAAGATGTGAAGCTCCACCTCATTGCAAAGAACTTGCGTCCTGCCATTGAAGAAGCAATGGACGAGCCTATTGGTGAAGTTGAAAAGGCCACTGCTATGATCTTCATCCGAAGACATATTCATGACGCTCTGCAAACTGAATATATTGCGGATGAGGATCCACGTGCATTATGGGTCACTTTGGCTGATCATTTTGATCACCAAAAGGATATATTCTTGCTTAAAGCAAGACACGACTGGCAGCATTTGCGCTTCCAAGACTTTGAGTCTGTGGATGCATATAATTCTGAAGTTTGTCGAATCTGATCACTTCTTAAGTTTTGCAATGAAACTTTGAATGAAGAGGATCTCCTAGAAAAGACCTATTCGACATTCTCTACTTCTGATAATGTTTTGCAGCAATAATATAGAGCTCAGAAGTTCACCAAGTTCTCAGATTTGATCACTGTTTTACTTCTCGCTGAAAAGCAGAACCAGCTGTTAATGAAGAATCATCAAGCTCGACCTACTAGGGCGAGTGATATGCTTGAAGCACATTATAGCAATCATCAACGCCCACAACGCCAAAGGGGGCGTGGTAGGGGCTGCCAAAGTCTTCCCACCAAGGTCAACAGAGTCAAGTCCTGTCCAAGGGAGGAAACAAAGCCCAAAAGTGCCCAAACCTCGCTCCTAAGGCCCCGAACTTCAAGAATATGGGCAAAGCACCTGAAACCATAGATGCGAACATGTGCTATTGTTGTGGTTTAAAGAACCATTGGTCCCGTGTTTGCCGAGCTCCCAAGAAGGTTGTAGATGAATATCACTCTCGTCGTAAGAAGTTTGAATCAAACTTCATGCAAGTGGACGAATAGGAGACTACAAAGATGGAGTTTTCTAATTTTCAGGCAGATACCACCCCTATGGAAGATTAGAATCTTAGACATAGACTTATTTTTAGTTGAACTAAGACAATTGAGGCCGAATTGCACCTAGTGGCCGAACCCCTCCCTTGTTTTTTGTTGATTTTTGAACAATTTTCCTTTATGTTTGGATTATGAGTTGGTGATTTGTTATGGATATTTAGTTTTCAATCCTTGAATAAATGAAATTATTTTTAATTGATAATTGTTTTTATAAACATTTATGCAAGTGACCGATTCAAATTAATTTTTCATTCTAGGTATGACTAGTGGGAAAGTTATTTTGAATGGATATTTAGTCTTTACCATTAGAGGCACCGCAATATCTTGGAGGTCAACTAAACAGACCTTAGTTGCCATATCATCTAAACATGCTGAAATTCTCACCTTAAATGAAGTAACTCGGGAATGCTTTTGGTTGAAAGCAGTAGTGGGCCATATTCGAAGCTCTTGTGATCTTCATCCCACTATTGATGTCCCGATGACAATCTTTGAAGACAACGCATCTTGCATCGAACAGCTCAAGAAGGGTTACACCAAAAGAGACAACACCAAGCACATTGCGCCCAAGTTCTTCTTTACCCATCAACAACAAGAGCATCAGAAGATTGAAGACACGTAAATCCGTTCACAAGACAATCTAGCTTACCTATTCACCAAATCACTGCCGAAGATGACGTTTCAGAAACTTGTTCATGGAATTGGTATGCGTAAACTTTCTGAGTTGTAACCTTGCTATTTCTCTTTGGAATGATGACAACCTCAGGGGGAGTATCCTGTAGATACTTGCTTGATCTTAATGTACTCTTTTTCCCTACGATTAGGAGCATTTTTTCCACTGGGTTTTTGCTACCTAACTAGGTTTTAACGAGGCACCCACCTTGGGATGGTCATATCCCAGATGGCGTCCCGTTGATGTTTCTTTGACTTTTGCATTTCTCACGCATTTTTCCTTAGACTATGGATTTTGTCCCTCCTTGGGTTTTTGCCATAGCCTTAGGGCTTTTTAGGGAGACTTACTACTTATGCAAGTTCCTACCTTATTGAGAATAAGCATTATTCCTTGGAAATAGTGTCAATGAGTCGACTTCCTCAACTTCTGCATGATATTAAATCTACCTTGAGTATTTACACACTCAAAGGGGAGTGCTGTAAACATTCCTGGTTTAAGTGTGATTGTGTAAATCCTAAATTAGATTTGATTCTAGTTATCTTTTCCTATTGTATCTCGTATTCCTTGGGGATGAAGGAATATCTTCTCTCCTTTTATTACTATAAATAAAGGCACAACGTAGGAAAATTAACAACACACATTCCCCTACAATTCTACAAACACATCTCTCTTTTCTCTCTTCTCCTTGCCACAGGCCATCCTAAATATTGTTAGATAAAATAGACCACAACAATTTTATCTTGATAATTAAATAGGAAAATAGTTTCCGATTGAATTGAATTTTTGTAAGGATGATCTATGAAACGAGACTTACAAAATAGACGGTTCGGATTGTTGAAATTCAATGTAGAGTGGGCCCCACACCTAATCACCATTTTTTTAATGGGGATCCCTTTGCATGAAGGGCCTGTTTATTTGAGTTAACTAGGGTTTGGATATGATTTGATATGGTCTAGGTTTCCTTGTCTTGTTGACAAATGATTGTTTAGATTTATTTCCTTGTATTGCTCCTATGTAATCTTATAAATACCTTCTTATGGAGACGAATAAAGTATTGAGGTTGTTATTTGAGAACTATGAGATTGTAGAGAATTCTAAATTTACCCGAAACCCTTTATTTTCAACTTGTTATCATAGCAGAGTTTGATTCTTGGTTGAACTTTGTTATGAGCGCTTACCTGTGGGTGCACGAAACTAATTTTCTTCGTGCACCCATAGACCATGAATATGACGGGGAAGATTGTCTACAATTGTTAGAAGAAGATAAATTTCCACTGCCATGAAGAAGAGTAAAGACAAGAAAAGTGTGGTTTCAATGGTTTGGAGGAAAGACATTAGAAGAAAGAAAAAAAAAGTTTTGTCAAGGCAGGATACATTTCCTATCATGAAGACTTTTGGGTTTCGTTTTATTTCTTTCTTTTTTTTTAATCTAGTTTGATTATGAGTTTGAGGAAGAAAAAAAAAAGGATGAAACAAAAATTGAAGAAAAAGAAAAAGTTTTGGTGATTGGGGCTTTCGAAAAGAGGCATTAGTTTTGGTTGTGCTTTTGAAAAGATTAACGTTTATTCCAACTCGACTTTCGAAAAGAGACATTAATTAGTTCCATCATATCAAGAAATTTATTTATCGGTGATAGGAGCATATTTATGCGCCTTAGTTAGCTAGTTCTTATGCATTTATGTTGTGTTTTCTTAGTTAAGTTAGTCTTTTAAGCTATTTTCATGTGTTTTCAGGTTTTAAGGATAAAGTAAGCAAAAAGATGCAAATTGGAGCATTTTGGAGCAAAATTGAGCTAGAATGTAGCTCATGCATGTGGAGCACAAAGAATGGACGAATTTGAAGGATTGAAGAAGCTAGGAATGTGTTTCAAAGTTGAAGAATTGAAGATGCAAAGTTTCCTAATTGAAGTAGGAAAGTGCTTAATTGAAGATGAAATCCTAGTCAACAATGGATTCCTAGTTGAAGAATGATTCCTAAGTGAAGTTGGATTTCTAGAAGATTGAAGTTTCCTACTCAAACAAGGTTTCCTACTTGAAGAAGGGAAGTTAAAGCCAAAGAATCAGCTCAAGTGAAGAAACCTTATCCAAAACATTATCCAAACCTTATCCTATCCTATCTTATCCTAATCCTAATTCACCTATATTCCAGCTGCGAGGGAGGATTCCTAACTATTTTAGGATGCTTAAAATCAGATTTCTAGAAGACCTAATCCTTTCCTACAAAGGTGGCGCCTAGAACCTTTCTAGAAGACCTTTGCCTTGCATTGCAATTCAGCCACTTTCCCTCCAATTCTTGCCGTGAGTTTTCACCCAATTGATGCGAAATATTATAAGCACACAAATTAAACCCTCTTTTTGACAATTGTAGTATAGATGTAAGTAGGGTATCGTTCTAAACCGGGGATTAGGAGGGCTTGCTAAAACCTCTAAACTGACTCAAAAACAAAAAGAAACAAAGTTAAAAATGTAAACCAAAGACTTTTAAAACAAGAAAGTAAAAGGGGGATTTGGGTTTGGTGAAGTTGAAAGTAAAACAAATAAACTAAAACTTAAATAGATTTTTAAGTAGGCAGATTATAAAACGAATTTGAGAAATAAGATGATGGATGGATTAGTTAGAGGTCCGTTCTTCACACATGACACACTTGTACATGAATCGATTTCCAATTGCTTTTCAATAAACTATGATGCTCAACACCCCAGATTGACCGTGATGCACAAATTAACCCTCAGATTTTCCTTTACTTATTGAATTGGATGAATGCATGCGACAATCCAAATTATTCTCTAAAAGTCCCCTATATGAATGCATAATAGAGATACAATCAGAGATCATTACGTTCAATGAAAATCATAAGTGTTGACGAGCAATTGTAACTATGAATGCATGATACGTTTGTCAAGAATTCAATTAACGCGATTGTGACAAGCAACCTTCACTACTCATGAATATAAACTTGTAACAATTAGGTGAGACTCATTTATATTCTAGCATCTAATTCATGTATGAAAACTAAGTATGCATCCTTAATAAACATACAAGAATCAGTTATGAAGAAAATAGATAATTGAATTGCAATCACAACTTATCAAATCACAATTGGAAGAAATCAATTCATATCACAAGCATGTTCATGGCTTCAAACTTCCCCCTAACTAAATAGGGGTTTAGTTCCTCATGTTCACAAAACAAATATAAATAGAATTATACATTGAAAACAAAAGAAAGAAAACACCTAAACGTTCCAACGATCCATGTTGGATAGCAAGCACGTACAAGAACTTTCCTCTTCTTCTTTGTTGCAACACAAGGTTGGAGTGATGTTTTGAAGGGTTGGTTATGTGGAGGAACGGATGGGGAAGGTTTAGATATGTAGGGAGAGGCAAGGGAAGGCTTGGAGAATGGTTAATTTCTGGATGATTTGAATGAGGTTGCTGCCATGGTATTTATAGGAAAATGATGGACTTGTTTAACACAAAATTCTGGTGGAATTGAGTAGGTGAGCATGGCAAGAGTGGGAATTGTTGGTGGGTTAGGTATTGAGTCATCCATTCACATGTCATGGTGAGTTAAGCATTGCATCATCCACTCACATGTCATGGTGATTTAAGCATTGCATCATCCACTCACATGTCATAGTGATTTAAGCATTGCATCATCACTCAAATTTCTGGTGAAAGTGAATCAATGCCCACGGCATTGAAGAATTTCTTGGTTTTGAGTGAAGTTTTGGTCAATCCTTCTAGAAATTTATCCTTTCTTGCAACTTGTATTTGTTTCACCAGATTTTTAGCATGTTCATAGCCTCTTTTGTCTTCAAATTCGTCCCTCCTCATGCCTCCATGCTTGCACAATCCAATCTTGGCCCAAAAATGCTCTAGAATGTTCCAAATTGCTCCTTTTTGCATACTTTGACAATAAAACCTGAAATTGCACGAAAATGACTTTAAACACTAAACTAACTAAGGAAAAATAACATAAATGCATGAGAACAAGCCAATTAAGTCGCATAAAAATGCTCCTATCACCAATTCCCTTGGGATTTTGGTTTCTAGAAGCCCTTATCCTTTCCTAGTTTAATGCCGCACCTTATCCTCCCATTCCCTTTGAATTTCTGATTTGTTTTCCTTCAAGGATTGTGTGTTATTTTCCTATGCAAATTAGGCCTTTAAATCCTTTTCCTTTGCTACCTAGGGGCTGTGATTTTCAGCCTATAAATACAACCCTTTGCCGCACCAATTAATCACCACCCTCTACCATATTTTCACTACACCATTCACCCAAACATCCCTCTTGTGCCGTGAGTTTGCAAAGGAGAAGGAAGGAGACTCTTGGAGCCGTGCATGCCATTCAAGGAGCTTGGATTGTTGGAGCGTTTCTAGGTGTTTTCTATCTTTATGTCAATGTTTAAATTTAATTATCTTTGTGTATTTGCGAACATGAGGAACTAATTTCTTTGTAGTTAAAAGGGAATTCAAAGCCATGATCATATGTTTTATATGACTTGATTTCCTCCAGTTATGATTTCATAAATCGTGAATGTGGTTTACTTATCTATTTGATTGATAACATGTTTATGTATGTTGATTGAGGGTCGACACTTAGTTTGCATGCATGAATTTGATGCTAGAGTATAAGGGAATTTCACCTAATCGTTATTAACTTATATTCATAAGTAGTAAAAGTCGCTACTCACGATTGTGTTAAGTAAATCCTTGGCAAGAGTAACATATGTATTCCATAGTTATGAATGCCTCGTCAATGCTTATGATTTCCATTGAACTTAATGATCTTTGATATGTGTCTCTATCATGCGTATTCCATAGTTAGGGTCCTTGATAAGAATAATTTGGTTGTAATGCGTATTCCATTCAATTCAATGAATCTAGGGAAATCTGAGAATTAATTGGTGCAATCTAGTTAATTTGGGGCATTGTCATTCATGGTTTGTTGAAAGAGTAACTGGAAATCGAGTCGTATGCATATGTTTCATGTGTGGAGAAGGAACCCTCTAACTAGCCTTTCACCATTCTTTTTCATCCAAAATCGTTTTTGTTAAGTTTGTTTTCAAAGTTTATGTTTTAACTTTCAATTTCGTCAAAACCAAACCCCTTGCTTTTAAGTCTTGTTTTTAGAGTCAAAACTTGTTTCCTTTAAGTCTTTTGAGTCTTTGAAGTTCGATTTTCGTCCAAATCACTTGTTAGGTCTAGAATTGAGTCTTTTTTATTGTTATTTGCTGTTTTGAGTGTTTTGAGTTAGTTTTGAGTCTATAGAGTCTAGTTTAGTGTTTTTGAGTCTTATTTGTGTTGATTAGCATCCCTAGTTAATCCCCGGTCTAGAACGATCCCTACTTGCATCATTACTACAATTGTCATCAATAGGATTTAATTTGTGTGTCAAGTTAATTTTCACATCAATCGAGCTTTCGAAAAAAAAGATATTAGTTTCAATTGGGCTTTCGAAAAGATTAGCGTTAGTTCCAGTTGGGCTTTCAAAAAGAGGCCTTAGCTTCGAGGATTATGATTTGTTCGACTGGCTTTCGAAAAGAGACGTTTGTTCTAGTTGGGATTTCGAAAAGATTGGCGCTAGTTCCAGCTGCACATTCAAAAAGGGGCGTTAGTTCTAATTGATTGTGATTTGCTGAGCTTTCGAAAAGATTGGCGTTAGTTCAGCATATCAATGAAGATTTCCTTCTTGGCAAAATCATGATTTCACATCATGAGTTTAAGGGGGTGTTGGAAAATAAAAAGGGAAGTACTTTAGGATTTGATTTAATTAGTGATTTTGTATGATTTAATTAAGGTTTTGATATGATTTGATTTGGTCTAGGTTTCCTTGTCTTGTTGACAAAGGATTGTTTAGATTTATTTCCTTGTATTGCTCCTATGTAATCTTATAAATACCTTATTATGAAGAAGAATAAAGTATTAAAATTGTTATTTGAGAATTGTGAGATTGTTAATAATTCTAACTTTACCCTAAATCCTTTATTTTCAACTAAATATACAATGTTAAAAACTTTAAATGGTACCAAAAACTATCCAACAACAAATGTCCCCACTTGTCAATGTAAAGGAGCACAACATGGACTATTCAGGAGTCATGAAAAAGTAGATAAAATGAAGAAAAGTGGTACTTTCCCATCAACTAGGAAGCAATATGTATGTGTGTGTGTGTGTGTCTGTGTAAGTACACTCTCTACCACAGTAATGGGTGTAAGCGTAAACAAACAATTGCATTGCATTCACAAGCAATTGCATTGCCAAGTCATCAATTTTGAGAAAGCGTAAACAAACACTTAGGTTGCTAGAACTTGTGAAATGTTTGAATGAAAAGTATTTAGTGTTTATATTGTTCAACTATGAATCTGAATTATTGACTGTATAAATCTTGACATATGTACATACATGCAATCGAAATTGACAAATACAATATCAATATAAAATATTTACCAACTTAGCTAACAACATAAGTCTAACAAAATAACATTATCCTATGTACCTTGTTGACAATTGGCTGTCTTATTCTATTTTCTTTCGGTTTTGGTAGAGCATAATGGTGCACTGCCAATGTGTATGCCATGCAATTGCATGGCATTTTTCTTTCATAAGTTATTTGTTTAGAAATACCACTCTAGTGTGGCCTTGTGTTTCCTTAATGTCAATGATATTTAGCACCCTTAACGTTTGCTAATCAAGTTTTTTAATTTGTTTTTCTTCTACAGTTGTTTGATAATGGAATGTTTCATGATGATCCTCACCGTTTCCCGATTTCATGATGCTGCATATCAACATGATGAGGACTATAGTGAGAATGGTGATACTTAAGGATATTTTATCTATATTATAGTAATGTCAAAATGAAAACATTGATATTTTTGTATTTTGTAACTGAACCGAATTGTTAACCTTACATTAGTTTATATTACATGAATTTTGTGTTGTTCCTACATTAATTCTTCAATCACGCCCCTTCTCGATCTCTTAAGCTTGCTTGTTTGTGATGGTTAAAAATATTATTAAAAACAAATGCAAATAAAAATTAGAAAATATTGGACTTGACATTTTTTGTCGGCACAAAAATAATTAGCCGACAAATGTTTTTGTTCACAAAAGATTCAACCAACTAATTATTTTGTCTACACAAGTAATTTGAGCCGACAAACCAATTTGTTGGCATAGGACTACGTAGCCGAAAAACCATTTTGTCGCGACAAGATTACTCAGCCGACAAAATGTTTTGTCACGACAAGATCACTAGGCCGACAAATAACTTCATCGCGAAAAAACAACCTGTGCTGACAAAATATTTTGTCGCAATGTTGTTTTTGTGACAGGCATAGTTTGACGGCTGAGATTTGTCGCCTTAAAAATGAGCCGACGAAATATCAAGATACGTTGAGAAAGATCTTGCGCAACATGCTTTTAGCGACAAAATTGCCGACTAAATTTTTCGTTGAGAAAGACTCTTTGCCGATGAATTTTGACTTTTATCGACAAACTAATTTTCTCCGCAAAATGGAAATTTCTAGTAGTGACAAAGAAATGCTGAGTCAACCGAGCACAGACAGCGCAAAGAAAAAAGCAGGAATAAACAAAAAAAAAAGAAGATAAATATAACCAAGAGGTCTTTTACAGAACCAATATATAAACGATGCTTGGCCATTTGGTAATGTCAAATGTGGTCTCTTTTACATGATCGCCACGAGGTTGATCACCAATTATTGAGGTGTGATACTCAAATCTTTGGTTCAAAATAATACTAATTACCACAACTAAATCAATTAATTAGGTAGCCTTACACAAATAAATTTCTCTTTTACTTTCCGAGTTCATACTGTGTTAAATTTGCCAATATAATTCACTTTACAGTAGTTTAAGTTTGTAAAGTTATTGGGTTAAGATATACAATAGGGAGAGATCAATTAAACAAATATATGACCGAAACATTTAGCGAGGTCCTATGCTTTGATAAAGTATAACTATAGCTAACGGAGTTTTTTTTAGAACAAATGATATTTACACTAAGGAGGAGGGGGTAGGCTAAACTTCACAATGGGCTAGCAATAATGTGGTTCAAATTCGCCTTTGGCGAGAATCGAATATAAGACCTCTCACTTACAAGTGAAGATGAGTACCACAAGATTGTAATATTAAGTGGTTGTACCTAGCTTTAAGTTAAATAAAATATATCTGCAAGAGAATTGTAGTTCGAGTGAATAAGAGTGTTTACTTACGACTCGATAGATGTTCTATATTTGAGTCTCTTCTCTTAACACTGTTAGTATAGAAAGCTTAAACTAAAATATCATCAAATCTATCTAATATCTACTGCAACGATCTGCTGTTGCCATCACATATCATAAACAAATTGTTTAAGTAAATAAAAATATAAAACTGGTTAGTCTTGAGGCAGCACATATATGTTTTAGGTATACAGAATTCAGTTCTAATCTGAAAAAAAAGATGCATCTTCCATAGAACTGTACAAAGCTAGGTCAGATTATTGAATAAATTAACAGAGGGATCACTTTTGCTTTATTTATAATGCTTCAGGATGGGACCTTGATTTTCTTCCACCTCTTTATAATTATTTGTTTTCATGAAGTAACCTGCTTCCCAACTTCCATCACTTACGAAAATCTAAAGTGATTATCCAGTGCTTACACCATACGCATCTCCAGCATAAGATAACTTTAAGAAAATCATTTTTCAAAAAGGTATTTTGTTTGGACTTTGGCCTATCCCGCGCCACCTTCTCTCTCTTTATATCTTTCACTTTTCATTTCTTCTTCCTTTCTTCTTCAAATTATAATAGCCAAATGATATAGGACTTCTCAATATCATACGCATGTGGTTCAATATCTTAGTGAATAGGATGTTACGTTTCTACTCATACGTCCCATTTTGAAGCTCCCCCTCCCCTAAATTATTGTAATAATTTCGAACTCTCCCCTCTCTTATTAATAGTAGCAAAAAAAAATCATATTCTTTAGGAACGACATAAGATCCAAAATGAACTAAACATGAGTAATCAGAACAATTCTTATGTTTCTTGAGTAACGGAGGAAAACCCAGCATTTTCACTCTGTTAGTGTGCATGCAATGCTTGATATTTTCAACGAGAGATTTATATTATAATTTGTTGGAAAAGTTAGAAAGCTTAGCAATTCGATTTATTTTTATGTCAGGGAATTTGTAATTTTATGTATTAAGCTTTTCCAGTAGGATAAAAATTAAGATTGCTTAATTTCCAATAATAATCTTTTAAGGTTTAGGTTACTTTCCTGTCAATGTATAGCTTTTTTTTTATTTATAACTTTTCTAGCACAAACAGAATTAGGCCTCACAAATTCTTTAGTTATGTAATCATCTTGACAATTTGCAGTCTTCTTTTTTATTTTGTGTCTTGTCATTTTAATTTGTTAACATGAACAACAATCACACATGTACAATTCAAGAAGAATATTTGTGCAATAATTCATAGTGCTTAAGCAATGTAACTATGCAATATGGATGCATCCGTTGACTTGAGGTCAAAGCATTTGGAATTTGTGGCTTCTACATGAACAAGTTTCCATTACTTGATATATTCTTTTTTACAATTTATGTGTGATGTATTTCCACAAGATGTCACAAAGTACACGCAAAGTGCAGCAGAATATGGCCTAACTAGCATGTTGATTAGTCCTACGATCGATGAGATACCAGTCCCTTGCTAATCAATCCACACGAATGGATCATTGAAAATTCACCAAATAGAAAAGCAAGAGCATTTCAGAGAACACCAACCATTTGGGGTCTCAGATTTATACCTACAATCCATTATAAATGGGTTAAAAAATTCTCCATTGGCGTGCTGGTGATTGTCAGATACTCAAATTCCTATTCGTTATGGGAATATCATAGGAATAATTAATTGGTCATAAGTTCACAAGACCTATTTGACCTATTCAACCTTCTTTGCTGGAGAAGACCTATTCAATGTTCTCTGCTTCTAATATTGTTCTACAGCAACAATATAGAGCTCAGAAGTTCACCAAGTTATCGGATTTGATATCTGTTTTACTTCTCGCTGAAAAGCAGAACCAACTGTTGATGATGAATCATCAAGCTTGACCTACTGGGGCGACTGTTGTGCCTGAAGCATATTATAGCTAACATCAATGCCCAAAACACCAAAAAGGGCATGGTAGGGGCAGCCATAAGCCATCCCACCAAGGTCAACAGAGTCAAGGCCCATCTAAGGGAGGAAACAAAGCCTAGAAGCACCCAAACCTCGCTCCCAAGGCCCTGAACTTCAAGAATAAGGGCAGAGCACCCGAAACCATAGTTGCGGACATGTGTTATCGTTGTGGTTCAAAGGACCATTGGTCCCGTATTTGACGAGCTCCCAAGAAGGTTGTAGATGAATATCATTCTTGTCGTAAGAAGTTTGAATCAAACTTCATGCAAGTGGACGAACCGGAGACTACAAAGATAGAGGTTTCTGATTTTCAGGCGGTACCACCCCTATGGAAGATTAAAATCTTAGACATAGACTTATTTTTAGTTGAAATAAGACAATTGGGGCCGAATTCCACCTAGTGGCCGAACCCCTCCCTTGTTTTTGGTTGATTTTTGAACAATTTTCCTTTATGTTTGGATTATTAGTTGGTGATTTGTTATAGATATTTAGTTTTTAATCCTTGAATAAATGAAATTATTTTGAATTCATAATTGTTTTTATAAACATTTATGCAAGTGACCGATTCAAATTAATTTTTCATTCTAGGTATGACTAGTGGGAAAGTTATTTTGAATGGATATTTAATCTTTACCGTTTGAGGCACCGCAATATCTTAGAGGTCAACTAAATAGACCTTAGTTGCCACTTCGTCTAACCATGCTGAAATTCTCGCCTTACATGAAGTGACTTGGGAATACTTTTGGTTGAAAGCAGTAGTGGGCCATATTTGAAGCTCCTGTGATCTTCATCCCGCCGTTGATGTCCCGACGATGATCTTTGACGACAACGCAGCTTGCATTGAACAAATCAAGAAGGGTTACATCAAATGAGACAACACCAAGAACATTGCGCCGAAGTTCTTCTTTACACATCAACAACAAGAGTATCAGAAGATTGAAGTCACGCAAATCCGTTCACAAGACAATATGGTCGTCCTCTTCACCAAATCACTGTCGAAAACAACGTTTCAGAAGCTTGTTCATGGAATTGGTATGCGTAAAATCTCTAAGTTGTAACTTTGTTATTTCTCTTTGGAATTATGTCAAACTTAGGGGGAGTATCATGTAGATACTTGCTTGATCTTAATGTACTCTTTTTCCCTACAATTAGGAGCATTTTTCCTACTGGGTTTTTGCTACCTAACTAGGTTTTAACAAGGCACCCACCTTGGGCTGGTCATATCCCTGATGGCGTCTCGTAGACGTTTCTTTGACTTTTGCATTTCTCACACATTTTTCCTTAGACTATGGATTTTGTCCCTCCTTGGGTTTTTGCCATAGCCTTAGGGTTTTTTTAGTGAGACTTACTACGTATGCAAATTCCTACCTTATTGAGAATAACCGTTGTTCCTTGGAAACAGTGATGATGAGTCGATTTCCTCAACTTCTGCATGATACTAAATCTACCTTGAGTATTTACACACTCAAGGGGGAGTGTTGTAAACATTCCTAGTTTAATTGTGATTGTGTAAATCCTAGATTAGATTTGATTCTAGTTATCATTTCCTATTGTATCTTGTATTCCTTGGGGATGAAGAAATATCTTCTCTCCTTTCATTACTATAAATAAAGGCACAATGTATGAGGGATAACAACACACATTCCCCTATAATTCTACAAACACATCTCTCTTTTCTCTCTTCTCCTTACCGTCGGCCACCCTAAATATTGTCAGATAAAATAGACCACAACAATTTTATCTTGATAATTAAATAGGAAAATGGTTTCCGATTGAATTGAATTTTTGTAAGGATGATCTATGAAATGAGACTTACAAAATAGATGGTTCGGATCCTTGAAATTCAATGTGGAGTGGGCTCCACACCTAATCACCATTTTTTTTAATGGGGATTCCTTTGCATAAAGGGCCTGTTTATTTGAGTTAACTAGGGTTTGGATATTATTTGATATGTTCCAGGTTTCCTTGTCTTGTTGAAAAAGGATTGTTTAGATTTATTTCCTTGTATTGCTCCTATGTAATCTTATAAATACCTTCTTATGGAGACGAATAAAGTATTGAGGTTGTTATTTGAGAACTATGAGATTGTAGAGAATTCTAAGTTTACCCGAAGCCCTTTATTTTCCACTTGTTATCATAGCAGAGTTTGATTCTTGGTTGAACTTTGTTATGAGCGCTTACCTATGGGTGCACGAAACTAATTTTCTTCGTGCATCCACAGACCATGAATATGAGGGGGAAGATTGTCTACAATTGTTAGAAGAAGATAAATTTCCATTGCCATGAAGAAGAATAAAGAGAAGAAAAGTGCGGTTTCAATGCCTTGGAGGAAAGAGATTAGAAGAAAAAAAAAAGTTTTGTCAAGGCAGGATATGTTTCCTATCATGAAGACTTTTGGGTTTCGTTTTATTTCTTTTTTTTTTTTTTTTACTCTAGTTTGATTTTGAGTTTGAGGAAGAAAAAAAAACCAAGAAGGATGAAACAAAAAATTGAAGAAAAAGAAAAAGATTTGGTGATTAGGGCTTTCGAAAAGAGGCGTTAGTTTCGGTTGTGCTTTCAAAAAGATTAGCGTTTATTCCAATTGGACTTTCGAAAAGAGACGTTAATTAGTTCCATCATATCAAGAGATTTATTTATCGGGCTTTTGAAAAAAAGATGTTAGTTCCAATTGGGCTTTCGAAAAGATTAGCGTTAGTTCCAGTTGGGCTTTCAAAAAGATGCCTTAGCTTCGAGGATTATGATTTGTTCGATTGGCTGTCGAAAAGAGATGTTTGTTCTAGTTGGGATTTCAAAAAGATTGGCGCTAGTTCCAGCTAAACATTCAAAAAGAGGCATTAGTTCTAACTGATTGTGATTTGCTGGGCTTTAGAAAAGATTGGCGTTAGTTCAACGTATCAATGAAGATTTCCTTCTTGGCAAACTCATGATTTCACATCATGAAAAAGGGAAGTACTTTAGGATTTGATTTAATTAGTGATTTTGTATGATTTAATTAGGGTTTTGATATAATTTGATTTGGTCTAGGTTTCCTTGTCTTGTTGACAAAGGATTGTTTAGATTTATTTCCTTGTATTGCTCCTATGTAATCTTATAAATACCTTATTATGAAGAAGAATAAAGTATTAAAATTGTTATTTGAGAATTATGAGATTGTCAATAATTCTAAATTTATCCTAAATCCTTTATTTTCAACTAAATATACAATGTTAAAAACTTTAAATGGTACCAAAAACTATCCAACAACAAATGTCCCCACTTGTCAATGTAAAGGAGCACAACAGGGACTATTCAGGAGTCATAAAAAAGTAGATAAAATGAAGAAAAGTGGTACTTTCCCATCAACTAGGAAGCAATATGTGTGTGTGTGTAAGTACACTCTCTACCATGGTAATGGGGTGTAAGCGTAAACAAACAATTGCATTGCCAAAGGGAATGCATTCACAAGCAATTTCATTGCCAAGTCATCAATTTTTAATTAACTTTGAGAAAGCGTAAACAAACACTTAGGTTGCTAGAACTTGTGATATGTTTGAATGAAAAGTATTTAGTGTTTATATTGTTTAACTATGAATCTGAATGATTGACCATATAAATCTTGACATATGTACATACATGCAATCGAAATTCACAAATACAATATCAATATAAAATATTTTCAAACTCAGCTAACAACACAAGTCTAACAAAATAACATTATCCTACGTACCTTGTTGACAATTGGCTGTCTTATTCTTTTTTCTTTCGGTTTTGGTAGAGCATAATGTTGCACTACCAATGTGTATGCCATGCAATTGCATGACATTTTTCTTTCATAAATTATTTGTTTAGAAATACCACTCTAGTGTGGCCTTGCGTTTCCTTAATGTCAATGATATTTAGCACCCTTAACGTTTGCTAATCAAGTTTTTTAATTTGTTTTTCTTCTACAATTGTTTGATACTGGAATGTTTCCTGATGATCCTCACCGTTTCCCGATTTCATGATGCTACATATCAACGTGATGAGGACTATAGTGAGAATGGTGATACTTAAGGATATTTTATCTATATTATAGTAATGTTGAAATGAAAACATAGATATTTTTGTATTTTGTAACTGAACCGAATTGTAAACCTTACATTAGTTTATATTACATGAATTTTGTGTTGTACCTACATTAATTCTTCATTCACGCTCCTCAATCTCTTAAGCTTGCTTGTTTGTGATGGTTAAAAATATTATTAAAAACAAATGCAAATAAAAATTAGAAAATATTGGACTTGACATGTTTTGTCGGCACAAAAATAATTAGCCGACAAATGTTTTTGTTCACAAAAGATTCAACCAACTAATTATTTTGTCTACACAAATAATTTGAGCCGACAAACTAGTTTGTTGGCATAGGACTACGCAGCCGAAAAACCATTTTGTCGCGACAAGATTACTCAGCCAACAAAATGTTTTGTCGTGACAAGATCACCAATCCGACAAATAACTTCATCGCGAAAAAACAACCTGTGCTGATAAAATATTTTGTCGCAATGTTGTTTTGGTGACAGGCACAGCTTGACGGTTGAGATTTGTCGCCTTAAAAATGAGCCAACGAAATATCAAGATTCGTCGAGAAAGATCTTGTGCGACATGCTTTTAGCGACAAAATTGCCGACAAAATTTTTCGTTGGGAAAGGCTCTTTGCCGACGAATTTTGACTTTTGCCAACAAACTAATTTTGTCGGCAAAGTGAAAATTTCTAGTAGTGCAAGACAAAGCAATGCTGAGTCAACCTAGCACAGAAAGCGCAAGAAAAAAGCAGGAATAAACAAAAAAAAGAAGATAAATATAACCAAGAGGTCTTTTACAGAACCAATATATAAACGATGATTGGCCATTTGGTAATGTCGAATGTGGTCTCTTTTACATGATCGCCACGAGGTTGATCACCAATTATTGAGGTGTGATACTCAAATCTTTGGTTCAAAATAATACTAATTACCACCACTAAATCAATTAATTAGGTAGCCTTACACAAATAGATTTCTCTTTTACTTTCCGAGTTCATACTGTGTTAAATTAGCCAATATAATTCACATTACAGTAGTTTAAGTTTGTAAAGTTATTGGGTTAAGATATACAATAGGGAGAGATCAATTAAACAAATACATGACCGAAACATTTAGCGAGGTCCTATGCTTTGATAAAGTATAACTATAGCTAACGGAGTTTGCACCCAACTTTATTTTTTATTTTTTTTTAACAAACGATATTTACACTAAGGAGAAGTGAAGTAGGCTAAACTTCACAATGGGCTAGTAATAATGTGGTTCAAATTCGTCTTTGGAGAGAATCGAACATAAGACCTCTCACTTACAAGTGAAGATGAGTACCGCAGGATTCTAATACTAAGTGGTTGTACCTAGCTTTAAGTTAAATAAAATATATCTGCAAGAGAATTGTAGTTCAAGTGAATAAGAGTGTTTACTTACGACTCTATGGATGTTCTATATTTGAGTCTCTTCTCTTAACATTGTTAGTATAGAAAGATTAAACTAAAATATCATCAAATCTATCTAATATCTACTGCAACGATTTGTTGTTGCCATCACATATCATAAACAAATTGTTTAAGTAAATAAAAATATAAAACTGGTTAGTCTTGAGTAGGCCTGGTAATTCTTGACACGACCCGATAATCCGACACGACACGACATGAAATTAACAGGTGTTCGGATCGACACGATAACGAATCGGGTCTTTATCGGGTAACCCGATAAGCACCTGTTAAGATAACGGGTTGGTTCGGGTATACACGTGGGTAACATGATGCACGATAAGCATAATATTAATTTAATAATTTTATAACCCTAAAACGATACTATAATAATTATATAAATTAATTTAACAATTTTATACCCCTAAAAACTAGGAAACTTTAATGAAAAGCACCCGGTACTGTTCACTTTAACGAAAAATCATATTTTTACACTAAAAAGTCAATCCTGGTACTATTCACTTTACCCTTTATTTTGTCATTATCATTAAAACTCAAAGTTTTCAAGCCATTTTCATTAGTTTTCCTTAAAAACTATAATAAATATATATATATTAAATTAACTATAATTATTATAATAATTATACCCCCAAAATATTAACTATAATAATTTTATATATATATATATATATATTAAATTTTATATTAAATTTTATACCCCTAAAAACTATAATAATAATTCATTAATATGCATTCACTGTTCCACCCTTTGAAGAAAAAGGGAGGGAAAAATGAAAATTATAAGAAAAGGAAACAAAAAAAAGAGGGAAAGATGGGATTAAAAACTATAATAATTAATATGCATGATGATGCATCCGCCATTTGAAGAAAAAAGGAGGGAAAAATGAAAATTATAAGAAAATGAAACAAAAAAGAGAGTGAAAGATGGGACCTCGTGGTATTTTGCTTGCTACTAGTAGTAGGGTGGGTTTTTCCATCGTGGTTCTCTCATTCTCAAGTGTGCACTTGTTAATTGTTATTGATAGGATAAGATCCGACAGCTGTGCTTTTGACACATGTACGTCATTTACCTCTCTCTCTTCTTTTCTTGAGAAATTTTTCATTGTAACGGGAACACAAATTACACCATGTGTTTTAATAGAAGTAGTGAGAAATTTTATTTTTAAAGTTATTAACTTTTTATCACACATATCCATGGTTTAAAATATCGATGATATTGGAAATATCAGTAATCCAAAAACACAGAAATTTCAATGGAAATATCGGGATATTATCGATATCGATAAAAATTGAATAAAAACCACGGAAATTGTAAGAAAAACTTGGAAATTTTTATTGAAACTTTACAGAATGTTTATTTTGTCAATTATCTATTAGTTTATCACAAAAAATTAAAAGGAAATGCATTGCATGATGGATTTAACTGATTTAAGTTGATTACATAGCGAGCTGGCAAACATTGTGAGTGTAGAAAATATGTAGTAATTAATAAAAGAAGTTTAAACACACCATAATCATTTATATATAATGAATTAGTACAATATTTTGAACCTCATAGGAACTCTGTACATTGCATATATAATGAATTGTACTAATTCATTATATATTTTACACTTTATACATTGCACGGTAGATTGTTACACTCACCCCCAATTTAAATTGTATTTTCACTAAATTTGAGTTTATTTTACTTTTAAAATTGTTTTTGAGTCTTAATAGGTGTGTCATGGGGCCCACCTTTGTTTGTTGTTCCCGGGTCCAAGCCTATCTCTCTCTCTTCTCTTTCCCCCCTTACATTCTCTTCCTTTTCCTCTTCTTCCCCGAGTCTCTCTGTGTTCTCTCATCTACCCGTTGAACACACACACACCCAATCACCGCACACCCTTCGTAGTACTCCGTCAACGGCATCATTATCACCATCTAAACCTCGTTTTTCTCTCCCTTTCTCTCGGTACAGCTAGGACAGTGAAACCCAGGAACTCTCCGGCGAGTTCTCTTGATCCTTCTCCGATTAGGTAAGCCCCGAGTTACCTCAATTCATCTTGGATGCTGTGTGGTTGACATATACTAAGTTTTATCTCATTTTTTTTAACAAGATTTTAGAATGAAATCGACCCGGGGAAGGCACACCCAGCTCCGGCGAGGCTGTGAGTGTCGAGGAACTTTTCGAACACCTCCGACCGTTTCACGGCAAACGGAAGGAATAAAAACATTCCTCTCGTCTTGTGTTTCATTTTGATACCTAGATCGGAGTCTAGGGTGCTCTTTTACAATCGGTCGGAGCTATAGAAGCTCTGGCATTCTTCTTCGATTCGCACTAGTCCTAAAATATCGCGATATTATTGATAATATCTCGATAATATCGTGATATATTGACGATAATTAAGTGGATAAGTGTAAAAATATCGCCCTCTCACAAAAACGATATTATCGGGGAAATATCGCCGATAATATCGATATTTTAGACCATGCACATATCCCACTATTTTTATAATAACACGTGATGTACTACTTCATGTACCAGTCAATTATACGTACAAAATAAATAGATTTAAATCAACATAATAAATATATATACACACACCATTGAACTTGATAGGATACAAAATATACATAACTAATTTCAACGATCCAACCGTCAAACTTGTTTGTTTATGCTTTGAGATCACATCAGCAAAAAAATCACAAAAAACAAACATTCAAAGATCAAGTAACCAAACAAAACTTTTGATGGGTATAAAACGAAAAATCACGATTTAACGGTTATTTTAACTCCGATTTTGATTATTTTTTATATCTACACTCCTTAATCCTATATGAATACAATAAATGAATTTGATCTTCAATTTAAAATATTTACAATAGTGGATACCACAAAATCTTATGTTATACTTAATGAAAGTATAAATAAACTCTTAAGTGTTAGTGAATCTACCATTTTGATGGAATACACATCATACAAAACTAATTTCAACGATCAAACCGTCAAACTTGTTTGTATATGTTTCGAGATTGTATACGCCAAAAATTGCAAAAAACAAACATTCAGAGATCAAGTAACGGGATAAAACCTTTCGACGGTTATAAACTAAAAATCACGATTTAACGGTTATTTTAACTCCGACTTTGATGATTTTTAACAACTACACTCTTTGACCCTATATGAATACAATGATTGAATTCAATCTTCAATTTAAAATATTTACACCAGTGGATACCACAAAATCTTATGTTATACTTAATGAAGTA
This sequence comes from Malus domestica, assembly GCF_042453785.1. Taxonomy (NCBI): domain Eukaryota; kingdom Viridiplantae; phylum Streptophyta; class Magnoliopsida; order Rosales; family Rosaceae; genus Malus; species Malus domestica. The sequence continues at coordinate 20,881,537 of NC_091668.1, forward strand.
TGAACAAACTCTTAAGTGCTAGTGAATATATTGTTTTGATGGGATATGCATTCTACAAAACTACTTTCAACGATCCGACCGTCAAACATGTTTGTATACACTGCAAGATCGCATACGCCAAAAATTGCAAAAAACAAACATTCAGAGATCAAGTAACAGGAAAAACTTTTCGACGGTTATAAAAAGAAAAATCACGATTTAACGGTTATTTTAACTCCGATTTTGATGATTTTTTATAGCTACACTCCTTGACCCTATATGAATACAATGATTGAATTCGATCTTCAATTTAAAATATATACACCAGTGGATACCACAAAATCTTATGTTATACTTAATGTAAGTATGAATAAACTCTTAAGTGTTAGTGAATCTATAGTTTTGATGAGATATGCATTATATGAAACTAGTTTCAACGATCCAACCATCAAATATGTTTGTATATACTTCGAGATCGCATACGCCAAACATTGCAAAAAACAAACATTCAGAAATCAAGTAACGGGACGAAACTTTTTTACGGTTATAAAACAAAAAATCACGATTTAACAGTTATTTTAACTCCGATTATGATGTTTTTTTACAGTTACACTCCTTGACCATATATGAATACAATGAATAAATTTGATCTTCAATTTAAAATATTTACACTAGTGGATACCACAAAATCTTATGTTATACTTAATAAAAGTATGAATAAACTATAATAATGGGAAGTGTTATTGGCACTCCAAAAATCTCATTCTACACTCCTCACAAGTGTATTTTTCTTTCCCAATATAGAAAGTTTGGAGTGTAGAATGAGATTTTTGAAGTGCTAATAACAATTCCCATAATAATGATACATATTAATTTCCTTGAAGGCCAAAGTTCAAATACTATTTCCTCATGATGATCGATGTAAATTGAGGATTTTGTAAAAGGAATAACATGCAAGCTTTGAGTTCCATTTGCAAGGTTTAAACTTTTGAGAAAGGCTTCACAACCTTGAAAATAAAAACTCTTTCATTTTGCATATCCTTGCACATTTAATATTTGTAATAGATTAGTAGTGTATGTATTATTTTTTTTTATTAGGCTCTTATTTTTTAGTGTAGATATAGTACTTAAACGACAAATGTGTTTTAATGTTTTGAACTAATATTTATGTGGCAATGTGTGGTATGTGCAAATTTAAGAAAAAAAAATATTTTTCTTAACGGGTCATAACGGGTCGGGTCACTTTACCCTTTACATAAAGTGACCCGACCTGTTAAGAACCCGTTAAGATAATGAGTGTGACATGACATAACCCGATAAGATAACAGGTGTTACACGAACACGACAGACACGACCCGTTTGCCAGGCCTAGTCTTGAGGCAGCACATATATGTTTTAGGTATACAGAATTCAGTTCTAATCTGAAAAAAATATATGCATCTTCCATAGAACTGTACAAAGCTAGGTCAGATTACTGAATAAATTAACAGAGGGATCACTTTTGCTTTATTTATAATGCTTCAGGATGGGACCTTGATTTTCTTCCACCTTTTTATAATTATTTGTTTTCATGAAGTAATCTGCTTCCCAACTTCCATCACTTACGAAAATCTAAAGTGATTATCTAGTGCTTACACCATACGCATCTCCAGCATAAGATAACTTTAAGAAAATCATTTACAAAAAGGTATTTTGTTTGGACTTTGGCCTATCCCGCGCCACCTTCTCTCTCTTTATATCTTTCACTTATCAAACGCATGTGGTTCAATATCTTAGTGAATAGGATGTTGAGTTTCTACTTATACGTCCCAGTTTGAAGCTCCCCCTCCCCTAAATTATTGTAATAGTTTCGAACTCTCTCCTCTCTCGTTAATAGTAGCAAAAAAAAAATATCATACTTGTTAGAAAAGACATAAGATCCAAAATGAACTAAACATGAGTAATCAGAACAATTCTTATGTTTCTTGAGTAATGGAAGAAAACCCAGCATTTTCACTCTATTAGTGTGCATGCAATGCTTGATATTTTCAACGAGAGATTTATATTATAAATTGTCGGAAAAGTTAGAAAGCTTAGCAATTCGATTTATTTTTATGTCAGGGTATTTGTAATTTTATGTATTAAGCTTTTCTAGTAGGATAAAAATTAAGATTGCTTAATTTCCAATAATAATCTTTTAAGGTTTAGGTTACTTTCCTGTCAATGTATTGCTTTTTATTTATTTTTAACTTTTCTAGCACAAACAGAATTAGGCCTGACAAATTCTTTAGTTATGTAATCATCTTGACAATTTATAGTCTTCTTTTTTATTTTGTGTCTTGTCCTTTTAATTTGTTAACATGAACAACAATCACACATGTACAATTCAAGAAGAATATTTGTGCAATAATTCATAGTGCTTAAGCAATGTAACGTATGCAATTCAATATGGATGCATTCGTTGACTTGAGGTCAAAGCATTTGGAATTTGTGGCTTCTACATGAACAAGTTTCCATTACTTGATGTATTCTTTTTTACAATTTATGTGTGATGTATTTCCACAAGATGTCACAAAGTACACGCAAAGTGCAGCAGAATATGGCCTAACTAGCCTGTTGATTAGTCCTACGATCGATGAGATACCAGTCCCTTGCTAATCAATCCACACGAATGGATCATTGAAAATTCACCAAATAGAAAAGCAAGAGCATTTCAGAGAACACCAACCATTTGGGGTCTCAGATTTATACCTACAATCCATTATAAATGGGTTAAAAGATTCTCCATTGGCGTGCTGGTGATTGTCAGATACTCAAATTCCTATTCGTTATGGGAATATCATAGGAATAATTAATTGATCATCGTCAACCGCCCGCTGTGATTCCAACTTTCCCACCTGAAAAAAAAAAAAAAAGTAGTTCTGTCACAAACGCATACAAACACCTAACATGTTGATATTCCTCTTAATTTAATATTCTAAGTTATTGGCCACTAGTACTCTGGTTTAGTAAGATGTTTTAGTTTTGACTCTTATAAATAGTGAGTTTAATACCAGATTATTATGATTGCACATTGTGAAGGGTAAAACAAATCCTTCAAGCCCTCACCACTAGTAGGGAAGTATTTTCTTAATTTATCCAAGCCGCTTTTTATCACCATTAGGCATAGGAAAGAGTTAGACATGGCTTTAATCTAAGCCACTTTTTATCAACATTCCTTTCTCTTTGATTGTCATGGCATATTTGGAACACTCAGACCCTTGGACGTCATTCACTTAATCACTAAGGAGCTAGGGTTCATCGGGGATGCAATAATTTTGGCACTTGACACACTTTGATCCCCGTCCACTCATTCTTTCTATTTTCTTTACTTTCTGTATAGAGATTTGTCTCTTAATGATATTGTAAAAATAATTTATTCAATTTCAAACCCTAAAAATGATTGACAGAAATAGCAATTTTTTTCTTTGAGAAAAGTGACTAAAATGATTAGAAATTAAATTTCACATGTTGAATTGATTAAAATTAAAATTGACAACATAACAATCAAATAGTATTGATATATCAATAAGATTTTGATGACAAAACGATTAAATCTCAAGAACACATTAAAAATCAATCATATCTGCAAATGAAATTTGACTTCGAGAAAGAATCAGTTTGACCATTTTTTTTTTCATGTTCAAGTACTATTAGTGTGATCTAAGCAATGCTGGTACTTGGTACTACTATTTGGGAATATAGAAGCATTTGGGAAAAAAAAAAAAAAAAAAAGAAGAAAAGGAAGGTGTTCGACAACAAACATACATGTTTGGTTGATTCTATTGACTTTTGACCTTTTTGTACTGTGTGCATTATGCTTATTCCGGTGGTGCAAGAGGAAGGCCTTTATGAACCATATATTGGTTTGATTTGGTTCCTCTAGGCCTAAATCAAGTGGCACTAAACTACAATTTGGATTTCTTATTGTAAAAAAAATAAAATAAAACAACAGTAGTAAGGTGTTGATGCACTCTTTTATACAAGTGAGATTCTCATATAATAATAGAATCCACTTAAATTAGAGAGTATATCAATAAATATAGCAAATTTGTGTGTCTAAAATTTTATTATGATACTAATAAAATAATTAGCTGCATTTATTTGTATCAAAAGTGAATTGGATTTTTTCTTCTTGTTTTGGTTGGATAGGATTGATGAAATATATTCCTTTCTTAGAGCAACAAAAGGAACAAGACAAATCATATAAAACCAAAGGAGCTAAAGTGTTTTCTTAAGGTTATGGGCAATAACTTAATGAATTTTCACCCGGGAAAAGAAACTTATACATTAGTATTTCCCATAACTGAGGGACACCCTTTAGTCATGCCTTTGCAAATGTTGTTTTTTTCATAAATTTGTGCCAAAATGGTCAAATGGGAAGGTGTGGGTGGTGGGAACAATGGTCTTGAACCGAAGAACACAGGGAGAAGGGAGAAAGATGAATAGGAGCGCACGAAGTATAAAGAGGAGAATGAATCAATGGAGGAGAAACAGGAAGGAGAAGGCACAAACTTATAAATTGATGAATCTATCTTTACTCGATGAATACTCCGTCAAGTAACTCTTAATTAAGTAAGCGTCAAGCAAATTTCATGGTGGTGGGATCTATTACATGTTAGTTGTGGACTTTTGACCACCAATAGTAGATTTGCCCAACGGAGAACTTTGTCGGGTAAGTTTATCTTACACAACAAACGGTTGGTTCGTCGGTTAAACAGTTCTCCTCTTCGTGCCAAAAGTTTCCCCAACAACCTATTTCTTAACCTACGAAATGTGTATGTTGCTTAAATACTTTTAGTCAACCCAATATGTTGATTAATTTTGCCATACTAACAAAATTATCCTTTGGGCAAATATGTCCGTCGGCTAAGATTTAGTAGGGCAAGCCATAATTCCTGGTAGTGATTTCATACTGTAAAAAAGAAAAAGAAAGCAACAACAATAGTAAGGTGTTGATGCACTCTTTTATAGAAGTGAGATTCACATCTAGTGATTGTTGGAAATTTGAATGGTTTGAGTAGAAATTTCTTTGTCCCACATTGGCTATTCTCAAAAGATTTTATCACTTTATAAGGCTTTGTCCTTTATAGAAAGTGATTGGAGTAATAGGTCTGGAGAATAAAATTGGGCTCACCCTTGGGGTTGGGCTTTGGGGTGCACTAATTAATTGGTAATTAATTATAATTAATATATATATATATATATAAAATATAATTAATTATCAAAAGATGGGCATTGGCCTTGGGGCTCGGGCTCTAATAATTTAATTATTTAATTAATTATTTTCAGATTTAATTAATTATTTTTAATTAATTTCGAATTTAATTAATTAATTATTTTTTTACCAACAGACTCATCCTTTCAGATGAAGTCTGAAGAGTCCAGAAAGAACATAGAGTAAAGCACCCCTCTGGAGAAGATGTCTCCCAACAGACACATCTCATTCTCATACCTGTTGCGAACAAGCATCTTTCTATTATATATACATCCATCTGCATGACATTTAGAATTCAGAAAATAAATATTCTTCTTCTACAATCTCAAACATCCTTTCTGAGAGAACCACACAGAAGTTCGCCAGAAGTTAAGTTTTCTGATGCTGGCATTCTAACTTGAACGTTGAATCCTGGTGAAGCAAACGTCCGTAGAACTACAAGCACTGAGTAGGGACGAATTTTTGTTTCAAGGACATTGCGGTATGCAAGCCTCGATCTTCAATCTTTCTGTTTTAAATTATTTCGTTGTTCATAATCTGTTCAATATTTATTCGTATTTATTATTTATTAGCATATATAAAATTATCACAGATTGTTGACATATATCCAACAGTGATAGGATCCACGTGTATTAGAGAGTGTATCAATAAATATAGCGAATTTGTGTGTCTAAAGTTTTACTATAATAGCAACAAAATAATTTTAGCTGCATTTCTTTGTATCAAAAGTGAATAGGATAAATTTTTTCCATGTTTTTTTTTTTTTTTTGTTGCATAGGATTGATGAAACATATTCATTTCTTAGAGCAATTTTGGGGTCAAAAGGAACAAGACAAATCATGTAAAACCAAAGGAGCTAAAGTGTTTTCTTAAAGTTATGGGCAATAACTTAACGAATTATCACACTGAGGAAAGGAAACTTATATACTAGTATTTGCCATAGCTGAGGAACACCCATTATCCATATTCGTATTAACTTTTATTGCAATTCAGCCTGGAAGAAAAAGAAGCAAAATTTGAGTGGTGAAATTGTCAAGACGACGTTGGCAAAAGGAAAAGACAGTCTTTAACTAATGGATAACTTAATCTATTTTTTCCTTTTTTCTTATGAAGTTGAAAGTTAGGGGGTGCAGCAACAACATATACAACTATAATATAATGAACTTTGGATTTCATGTTGTGATTGCAGTATTAAATACGAAAACAAATAGAGTAGCCTGAATTTTGGGATCAATCACTCACATAAATTTGAAAACCCAATTCAAAAGTGTTTTTGACTTTCTTCATCTTTTTTTTTTTCTTTGAAGGTGTTTTGATTTTTTAAAGTTTAATGTAAGCCTAAAAGCGATACCACATTTCAAGTAAAGAGTCCACAAAATTTAGTAATTTTCCATTTTAATTTATTGATTAGCGAGTTCAAATCTTCTTCACCAAAGTTTTATGTGGCTTCTCTGTGACATATCTCATTTGTTGAAACATGGTCATTCATTTAACCTCACTTAACAGTATTAATTCTTTAATTTATCTTCTCAGTTAAAAAAATTAAAAACTAAAAAAAAATTAAATCAAAAGGACACGTGTCACTCAAGTAGATAGGTCATAGATGGTTTTTGGTAAGAAGATTTATTAAACTCTTGATCAGCACTCCATGAAAACAAATTAACTTGCAAAGTTTCCTATTACCTATTTTACCCTGAGCGTATCAATGGTGGTGATAATTTTGTATAATTTAATTTCAAATTTGTTAATTTATTTCTGTGCTGGAATTTTGAGGCTCCTCACGAAGGTGTTGGTGGTTTAGTTCAGGAATATGTATGAGGGTTGCTACACCCAGATTTGTTTAAGCCGTTTTTGTGTTCTGAGCTCTGTAAGAGCCTTCCTCGGTAAGCCTTCATTTGTACCAAAATTATCACAAATGTCCTGAGCTTTGGGCTTAACCAGCCAAATAAATATGAAAACCCAACTTTGTGGGTGGACTAAATTCTCAATATAACCCAAAAGAAAGCCCACTGTTGAGCATGGACCGCGGAGTCTTGTGATCGAATGTGCCCTTTTCCAAATAACTTTTGGTAAAAAGAACCACAAAAGCAATTAAAGTAGAAATTTGGAGAGAGAGAAGTGTTGGAATTTTGATGAGTATTTCAAAACACAAACAATGCTTGTTGAAATTCATAGTAACGATTCCTTTTTCTTCAAATCTATTTATTTATTGAATATTTGAATTAAAATTCTAGTCAATAATGTTGGTGTTATTATTCATGGTTCATCAAAACAATCATTAGAACTGAAATGGTGGCACTCATGCGACCATTCCTCTCTTCATCTGATTAGTGATTATTAATGTGCCAATTTGTTCTTTAATTCTCCAACTTTTATATGCATAGTAAATGACCAACGTGTAAGAAAAATAGCATTCTATTCTATATGTATCTTTCTTTCCTATACCGAATATGGGATCCACCCTTCTTTTTTTTCAGATTGACCCAGTATTCTTTATACGATTGGAACTTCTTACTATATGCTCTTCCCTTTGCTTGTTTTGAAGTTCTCAAATCAAAGGAACAATCGAGCTGCTCACCCAGCTCAAGTATTGTGGTATCCTAGAGAGGGTGACATAACCTGCTATATTGAAATATATACTCTCAAGGACAATGAACTAATTACACGACTAAAACTACAATTTTGTTCTAATCAAGCATCGACAAAGAGCGGTTTCTACACTCTAAAAGATAAGTTACATTGTTTTGTTGATTTTTTTTTACAAACGATAGTCTTAATGGGTTAAATAGTTATTTATTAGGGGGAATTGGTGGCATTGGAAGAAGTAGTATTGAAAATTAAGTTTAGCAATGAAAATTATCATTATGTCATCGTATATGAATCCTTGCAGAAGTAGTATCCATCCCGCCAAATTTTCCAACAAGGAAGTGTGTGGATGGTTGGGTCTCCCACAAAAGTAGCAAGAAAATCTGGTATGGCTGTTGAGAACTTGATGACCTTCTCTCTCTCTCTCTCTCTCTCTCTCTCTCTCTCTAAAAGTAGCATCCTCTACAACAAATCAACTTCATCCAGATCATTTCTGGCGGCTCAGATTTCGCTCCTAAAAATTCTTCATGCGGCTCTCTCTACTCCTCACTCTTCATTCTACACAATCTGATCACCATAAGTCCGTCCTACTTAACTCATTACACATGGTTTTAGTTTTTCCTTAACAATTGTTTTTTTTTTCTATTCTTTTACAATTTCCTATATACATATAAGAATTTAATATTTGTGTTCTGGATTGAGTGAAAAAAAAAATTTGACTTAAATTTGATCATGCATGCTTCTTAATTGGTATTGCATGCACTACTGTTAATTTTCTCCACTGTGAACAATTTATTGGGAATAACTTTGTTTTAAGAAGTTCTCCAATAATATTTTCAATCAAATTTGGGCTTGGGAGTAATGGATGACAGGACTTTGGGGTCTGGAAATGGAGGTGAGAGGCCGCAGTTTCCTCCTCTGGCTAATTTGGATGGGGTTCAAAGCCAGCTCGGAAATATAGGCAGCAAGCCCTTGAATGGTATGCATTTTGATGAGTTACTTAAAAATGTGATATCAGCTGATGAAGGGCAGCTGCTACAAAACCCTAATTCTTCCTCTTTTTCCACTTCGTTTTTTCTTGGGAATTTAAATGGAGCATTGAGTAAGAAGAGTGCTGATGAAGTATGGAAGGGGATTTCTCACCATGAGCTTGCCAATTCTGCAGCCAACGAATCGTTGCACCAACGTAATATTAGGGAGACAGCAGCTACACCTGAACATTTTTTAGTTCGCACCGGCGCCATTAACTTAGGAAACCAAAATGCAATGATGAATGCTCAGCCGGTTATGGGTATTGATCCAGCGGTTATGGTGTCGCAGCCGGCAGATTGGTTTCAGTTTCAAGTGTCTGCTGTTCAGCAGCGAATGACAATGCTGGATTCAAATTTCAAGGTTTGTGAATCAGTGTATGATAACTCAACTGTGAATAATCTTGATTACTCGGAGAACCAAGTGGGCATGTCAATTCCAATGCCTGCAATATCAGCATCGTCTTCAGAATCTCACGCAACCGCTGAGAAGAAGCGCCATTTTTCTGATGAAATCAAGGAGAAAACGATAGAAAGGAGGCAGAAGCGGATGATCAAGAACCGTGAGTCAGCTGCCAGGTCTAGGGCAAGAAAGCAGGTTATACTCAAGTTTAACTTCTTGAATCTTACACATGTTTTATGGTGTAGTTAAGAGTTCAAAAAATGTTCTTTTGTCATACTATCAATTTATATATATCAGATTGTGAATCTGACTCTTTAATTATGTTAATTTTTACCTGAAATGTGTGACCTAGATTCATAGTTTGACAACTTAAACATTTGTTTATCAAGATAAGTCTAGCAAGAGAACATTATCAGTTATTGGTAAATTAGATATTTAATAAAAACTTGCCACTTATATATTCAGTATTCCTTTGTATAATGATCTAGGCTTATACCAGCCAGTTGGAGCATGAAGTATTCCGGTTGAGAAAAATGAATAGCTGGCTCAAAAAGCAAAAGGTACCACCACAGCCTCAAATTTCAAATAAATGACCAAATTGTTACATACCCTAAACTACGCTAGTGCTAAATGAAACTAACCCTACTATACTTATATATATAGTAGCAAAGTGTTAATTATATCTAGCTCAAAGGAAGCAAGACAGATTGGATAAATTTATAATTACTGCTGCTTGGTGTTTTTGGTTGCAGGAGGTGGAAATTATCTTATCTTCAAACCCTAATTCTATGCCTAAATACCAACTCCGGCGAACCAGTTCGGCTCCCTTCTAGCATCTGTTTCTACATGTTCTTCCTTCACTATGATTTTACAGGCCTTCATCATGATTGAGCTTCATCTATTGTTTTTGTTTATGGATTGCAGAGATTTTAGTTTTACATTTGTAAGAATTGGTGTGTTTCATAAGAAGGAAGTTTCTTTTCTTCCTTATTTCTCATGTTAAAAGTAGGAGTAGATTTTACATAACTAAATGAAAGTTGTGCAGAAACAAGATGAAAGCAAGTACATGAGCTATTGGATTCCAATTTGGTCTTGGCTTAGCCCAACATGTGGAGAGCAACTCCACACAGCAACCGGTCATTAGCTAATCCATAACCATTGGGAGCCCTCTCTTCCTCCAATTATTAGCCCACTTGCTCCAAGACTTGTTTCAGTATGCATGGCTAACCATTGATTTGTACGTTCTTCCAATAAAATGTCATTTCTACCCTCAATCTGTCCATGTGGCATTCTATTCTTTGCTAACTTAAGCATCGAAAGCTCACCGGTGCTCTTCAATACTTATCATTTCTTCCTTGCAAATTGCCGAGGCATAATTACCAAACGACTGAAACACCATTATGGACAGAGCCAGATGTACATTGGGATCAAGGTAGTTACAGGACCACTTGGAATTCGTGAAATATATATGTGAAGGTCTTTTGAGGACCATCCGAATGTTTGGATAGGTCCTTCTGGTGCTCAACAAGTGTTTGATGTAATGTTTGCTAGGTATATCTCGACAGGTTGCGTAAAAAACACTTGACAAATCCTTTCGATATCACTTATCAAATTGCTTTGACATATGTCGATATCTGTTAACATGTGCACAACATGATTTGGTTGACGACAATAAAGCCACCAAGTATCTGAAGAAATGCCTCAATGAATAGATTGGAATTTTTTTTTAGCGTTTCGACTTTTGCTCTCTGTTTCTATCTAGAAAACTTGGACATTTAACATTGGAAACCTTAAGGTTCGAATCCTGAATCTACCATTGACCATGGAGGTTCACTTCATTATTCTAAGTTGATCCACTTTTTTTTTTCATCAACAAGGTCCTTTACCCTTTTTTTTTTAACTTTTTAGCCAAAATGGTCTTTGAGATTGGCATAACTCTTTATTTTGGTTTCTGACAATGAAAATTGAGAGAAATGGTCCCTGAGTTTGTTAATTGTATATCATTTGGGTCATTATGTGAAAAATCTGTCAATATCCAGCCCAACAAATTGACCCAACTCTTCAACTTAGCCCAATTCACCACCCTAGTTCTCCCCCTAACTAAATTGCAATAGAAGGTTTTTTTCTTTACAACTGTTGAGATTTAATTAATTAAAATTTAGTTAAATCTCAATCATTCACAGTTGTGAACAGTTGAGATTTAAGTAATTAAAATTTAGTTAAATCTCAACCATTCACACGTGAAAAAAAATGTGTGAGAGAGCAAAACTCATATCTCTATATATGGTGGAGGTTTTAAAGAAGAATCAAATAAAAGTGTGGAAGTCCTTTAGAACAAACATTACCAGTGGAATTTGGACACTTTCACAAAAAGAATCCTTTGTCTCTAAGATTTTGGGAGATTAGTGCGGACAAATGCTGAGATTATGATATTATTCTTTATCTATTATCTCTTTCTTTTTGCTTTTTCCAGTGCTCCAACAAAGTGGTTTGAGCCTTGAGTAATGAAGAAGCTACCAATTCACAGAAAATGATAATTAAGTTGATGATTAGCCTGTCCAACTAATTAAGATAATGACAGATCATATGTGCCAAATATTAGGACACCCGCCAGCAACAACACGTGATAGTGTGATTGTGTATTGAAATATTTTTCACAAAGGACTATTGTTTTATAGCACGCCCATTTAACTATGGTAAACAATAATGTAGCTTGAAAAATGAAAACTATTTGTACCACGATTACTCATTAGTCTTTAACAATTAATTGGATTTACTTCGAAGGAACTTAATCATAAGAAACAATTTGTGTTAATCATACGTGGATATACGCATTGTAAACATATTTTTATCTCCCTGTCATCACATATATTGCTCGAAGTTATTTTATTTTCATCTACGGAGATTTTGGTCTAATAGAATAATTATGTTCCCATTTCAACGAAAAAGATTTCAAACTCAAATTTCATACACAAGAGTTGTTGAATGCTATAAAATAAAACAAATACAAAAGGATAAATTATTATATATCTTTGCATGTTAATTTTTTGGGAAAAGGATCCTCCTAATCCACAAAATCAGATTATCCGTGTCATTAAAATTTGATTCAACGACTAAAAACAGAAGTTCACTTTAAAAGTTATAATAATTTAAACCGTTGGATTAAATTTCAACGACAAGAATTCTTGATTTGATGGATTATCAATTTTTTGGGTCGATATATCAGAAGTCTTTTTTTTATTGGTCGAGATATATCAGAAGTCTGACTAGTACTATTCGGGCAGCATAAGCATGGCACTGTGCCACTGCCCTGCTGCCCCAATTTAACCTACTTCATCATTTCCAACTTTACGCCAATCCCTCTCTCTATCCCTCTAGCACACAAAGAAAGAGAGAACCTTTTTCTCCAGGATCACAATCCAACGGTTGAAAATCAAAGCCATTCCAACGCAAAGCTTACGTAGTGACGATTTAGAACAAACAACACTCTCTCACCAAACCGCAACAGCTACGAACAAGCTTCACAATTCTCAGATCTCTCTCTCTCTCTAAGCAGACAAAAGTATTCAGTACCAGCTACTTCCACGTCGCTCACAGCCCTCTTCAGGTAACCACTCTCTTCAACGCCGTCGTTTTCTTCCCTTCCTAGTTTTCCCGGAAACTCTCCGGCTGGCTGCTATAGTAGTTACAGTTCTTTTTATTTTATTTTTATTTTACTATATATTTAAAATTTGTGAAAACAAAAGTTGTAATTGTACTGGCTGATCCAACGGTGGGGCCAAAGATGGGGCAACAGATCTGACGGTCTGCCCGGATCGTTGCTTAACTTGACAGGGCGTTAGGCGTACGTCGTCGAGTCCGTACAAATGGAGACCAAAAGCCGTACGTCGACGGGTCGTGGTGCTTCTGCTGCCGTTCAACTACTTGAAGCTACGTTTGGTCAGTTCTTGTTGCTAACGTGCGCCTGGGATGCTCTTCTTGCTAATCTGCTCACCGCCTCTGCCTTGCTTTCTCTGCCTCAAGTGAGTAGTTCAGTTTTTTTTTTATTTTTTTTTTTTTTTTGGTTATATTTTTTTCTTTTTAAATTCGAAATCACATAAAACTCTCCTTTCCAGTTTGCTCTATGATTTTATTTTTCATCACTATTTTTATTTGTTATTTTATTATTGCGAAGAATACGATGATAGGATCATAGGATATACTGTGTCTTCTTGTTTGTTTTTGTTATGGCAGTCAACGGCTCACATACAAGTTAAGTTATAAGGTTTTTTCTTAAAATAAAAAAATATTCAGATGCTATCTCAGCACCTGTCATGTCAGTTTGGATTTTGAATTTTAAGAAAATCTTTGCTACCTCTACTATTATTATACGTATATCACAAATAATTCACAGTTAATTTTCGTTTGGGAACACTTGTTTGTTCGTTTATGTGAGTAACTATCTACCGTCGACGTCGACGCATATGGTCGCGCAAGTAACCATCATTCTCCTTCTTTTATGGAGCCATGAACAACTGATAATCAATCCCACGCCCACAGACAACTCTGTCCCAAACACATGTTTTGTAAATACCGGAGACATTTCTAGGATATATACATTACAGGTCTGTATTTTAGCGTTTATTTTCTCTTGTAAGAGTTAAAGAAATGAAACACTCTTGTAATTTGGAGCATTGTGGCAAAATACCAATCGACAATGAAGGATATTTGAACTTGAAACCTTTTCAATATTTAAAAAACGACTACCACTGGACCGAAAGTTGGTCACATTAGTATTAGCTAGCAAAAAATAACTTATAAGAATTCCTGTGGTCCATTCATTCTTAACTTGTAAGTTTTGAGTAGCTATTTTACCCTTTGGTTTCAGGATCCTTCTGCGCTCTCAACCACCTGTGGACAGAAAAGTCACGGCGACGATGAGAGTGAACATTCCAACTCCAAAGCAGTTGATGGTGACAAAGATGGAGGTGAAGATAAGAACGGTGACGGCGGCCTTGGAGACACTGAAGAGGAGCTATCTTCGGAAGACGGAGGAGGCGCTGGGGACAATCCTAATCGGAAAAGCAACAATTCCAAAGCCAGCCCCGGAGGAGAAGGCGGAGAAGTAGGCGAAGAAGGTGAAGAGGAAGAGGAGGAAGATGGCAATGAGAATGATGATGACGGTGAGGATGATGGGGATGATGGGGATGAAGGCAATGAAGATGATGACGACAGTGACGACGATGATGAAGGCGAGGTCAAGGACGAGGAGGAAATTGTAGACGAGGATGAACCGGAGGATGATGAAGAAGAGGACGAGGAAGAGGCCCTTCAGCCCCCTAAGAAGAGGAAAAAGTGAGAGAAGTCTTTTTCCAACTTATGAACCATGCAAATGCTGTTTAACATTGTACTCTTTCATAGGGAAAACTTCCGTGCCACAACTGTTTGAGCTAATTTTATTGTATTTCGTAGGCATTTCGTTCCAATAATATCTAGTTTCGAAGAAAAAATGACTCGGGATTCATTTCATCTCATCTTACTGTTAATAGTAAAAGTAAAAACTCCTCGATCGATATTAATTTACAAGAATATACAATACAACCAATAGATCAGTTATATTTACAAGCTAAATAATGTATAATTTCGAAGTAAAACACTGCAAGAGAGTTACAAAAGCCTGTAAGTCCGCCAGCCTTACGTTTTGATGAAGTCTACGTTGATTTACCTGCCCCGTATGGAAAAAACAAAGGAAAGTAAATTTCAAGGAAGCCTTTATCGTAGCCAGAAAACGAAAAGAAGGCGCAAAAATACTCAAAAAACCGTCTATCATAGAAAAGAATTGGTTAGTATTCAGGACATACATATAGTGGCTCTTACTGGTGCATATGCAATATTAACCAGTTTCAATTTAAAGTATGAATCTAAACCAATAAAAGCTGTAGTTCAGTGAAAATGTCGATGTTCAACAGGACTATTCAAATAATTCCAAGCATAAATTGTGAAGAGAACTTTTCAAACGGTGAACTTACAGAGAGCAGAAAGACCCCATTCTAGCACTGAGTCATTTTCTTTTAGCATCGATGATCATGGCTCGTGTCCAATGCTCAATATCCTCGGGCTGTGATGGTGGAGGCGGAAAAGTAGGACGTTCCACAAGATCCCATTCTTCAATAAGGGATTCATTCTTCCCATCTGACAACTCAGTGGAGCTAAGAAAGGTGGTGGAATAATTTGGAAGGTTTTTTTCATACAAGTTTTTCTGCAATGCGAAAGAAAAATCTATAAAAATCAAGTGCAGTATTCCTACACCCATTGAGCAGCAGCTTACCAAGTTCTTTCTTGTTTCCATTTATGTGAAAAGAGTCAAAAGACGTCAATGATAATATCAGCCAGCTTCCAACTCAAATAAAACCCAGGGCAGAAACGCAAAGCAATGAAGCTATGTAAGAAGATCATTCCTAAGAAGGCAATTATGGGTTTTCGAAGTATTAAAGTGCGTAGTCAGATTTAGGCACCAATGAAGGATTCTATGATTGTATATCTTTATAGGCCCCTTGTTGGAACTTGGATCATATCATGTCAAGCAACACACAGATTGGCAGCATACAGCAAGAAAAGACCACTAAGATTTTACAATCACAGGCGGTGAAGGAAAGATGAGAGAGGGGAATCATAAGGAGAAAAGATGAAGCATTGTATTATGAATATGAATAGGAAAAAGAGGAATATACTTAAGAGGTCATGGCAGGGCATAAGCCCTACAAATAGGGTAAACCAATAGCATGTTTTATTAGTAAAAAAAAAAAAGTACACTAAGAACCCAAGATCTCCTAAGGAAACAGATTTTAGCCCAAAAATGTACCGTTAGTGCCATTGCATGTGCGCTATCCAATAGAGTGGTTGACGATATGGCCGAATCCACATTCCACACAGATTTGTTTAGTTGTTGAACTTGCTTACATGACCTGAAAGTTAAAAGCGAAATTCCAATCAAGGTTTATATACCATCCATAGCATGCCTGTAAAGTATTCTTTAACAAGCCATTGAGATTTAAAAAAATACATTTATAGTCCCAAAAAAATGATGCAAAAATTGTCCAAAAATTTGTTAAAAACTAGATAGCAGTTATTACTTCGCAAGAAAAAAAACTCTCTCAGTAGTTCAGGACTTCATTTTTGTCCAATTTTTTTTACAACTAACAGTTATTACTTCATATCTGCACAATGAAACTGAAACGAAAACACAGAAAACATAATTCACAAAGAAGGGAGCTGTGGACAATGTACCTTGAGCATGCCAATTTTAACGAGAACACAGAATGAACTTCCTTGGAAGAAGATAATGTGGCCAACAATTTTGCAAATGCTTCAAATGTAGATACCTCAGAAGGAACATCTAAACATAGTGAGTTATAGCAGTACGCTGTAATGCATGCGACACTTTTCTTAAGAAGTGAAATCCCTCTCTGCAAATCATTGTGCGTTTCAACAGTGTGTGAAGAAGCGGAAGTGTAATTAAAGCTACCACCAGAAGAATCCAGATGTGGTTTCCTCACAGATTCTATTGAATCAACACCAAAATTATTACTTGAGCTTTTGTCAGACCAAGAATTTTCCCCACTACTGGAGCAATAATTTTGGCGTGGTATAAATAGGGGATATTCATTGCTGCAACAATATAAATTTGTCAGTCAACAGCCTGTGAAGTTTATGCCATGTCAATGATGTTATATAATATATCTAGCCAAAGTACCTCCGAGAAGAAGGGCGCGCATCCCAATAAGAATCTCTTTGCCATATCCTAGAGCAAGAACCCTGAAGACAATCCAAATTTAACACAAAACACAGGTATAACTAATGCATAAATACTACACAAAAAGCTTATTGGCTAGTTTTAATGAAGCTTCAAGTGGTTCTCTAGAAGAAAAGCCCACCTCCAAGAAATAAAAATAAAATGCTCACTAGAATGTTCGCAATGAAAGTACAATTTTTCTACAATGTATTCCGGAAAAACTTAAATAAAACACCAAATAAAATCTAGTAAGAGTAACCGGTTGAGTTAGGGTCCCACTTGTGTCACACTTTTGTTTATTGGTCCCACCACAGCAATAGCCAATCTTCAACAGCAAAGCTCGTCCTTGTTCAATGCGGCCTGGATTCCACGTTCAGAGTTTCATAGGTATCCTCTTCGATATCCAGCCTGGATTCGATGTGAGGGAGCACTGAAGCAGGTGGTAATGGGATGTGCGTTTGCGATTGAGGTTTATGCGCAGAGAGAGAGGGAGAGAGGGAGAGAAGGAGAGAGGGAGACAGATTATGCACCAAATAGGTCAAGCGGTGTTGGGGTTTAGGGTTGGGGTTTTCTTAATTCAACACCATCACCTTCTCAATCCTAATAAATTCCTATTACAAGTTATTTAGAAGCAAACGAAAATCTCTAATCCCAACAAAAAGGCTTAAATTTCTTGATGTTGTATTGAGTAATTAATCTTGATGTTGTATTGAGTAATTACTTGGTGTTATGCGATCACATGCGTTTGAGTAATTAAGTTGTTTTGAGTCGTAAGTAAACACGCGACCGCGTAAGTTGTTTGAGCCCTAAACCCTATGTTTCACAGTCGATATCTTCGTTTGGCATGCTGTCCCATTCTACTATAAAAGCCCCTCTCCCATTCATTATACCCCACCCCATATATTCCCATCAGATCGAAAAGGAGAGTGAAGGGCTGCATCATGAGTGACGTTTACAAGCTTGTTGGACCGCATGACGACGACCAGCTTTGCTGGTGAAGATGGGATATGGCTGCATGAGAAGTGGTGGAACTGATAAACAAAAGTGCGAAGTGGGTGAGACCCTAATTCAACCTGTTACCCTCTCACTAGATTTTATCAACTTGGTGTATAATTAACTTTTCACAAGGTTTAAACTTGTTTTAAAGGAGAACAGTTAGATTTTGATCTAACGGCACGTAAAACCAGATTACTGTAGCCAATCCCATAAAGGTAGGCTTTTCTCCCGAACCAAAAGTCTTCCCAATATTGAGAAAAATATAAACGCATGTTATAAGCTAACAATATGAACAATTTAATTTGACACATAAATCACTTTTATTTTGTATGTATATATTTCAAACACTAGGAAATTTCTGAGAAAATAAAAATATATAAGCCCCCCATTACTTTCAGAACATTTTGATGAATTCTACAATCATCATTAGTACTTTTAAACCCCTCAAACATTAGTCCCTAGTAAATATGGTTTTTGGGAACAACAGAGCAACAGAGCTAGAAAACAAAGATATTCAAAATATGGTCTTCATAGAATATTTAAGTTCATCAGGAGGGTAAACAGTGCTTACCGCAAAACCTGAGTTATGAAGTGCTGGAGCAGCTAAGTTCTGAACAACAAGATTCAGGAGTTGAACCATGTACCTGTTCTCCAACCATAGTGATCAGTTATCCGTGTAAAATGTGATATCACCTTAGCTAAAAATGATCCAACTGGATAGAATTTAACTAATAACGGTAACTTCAACTTTGGAATGCATATTAAATACACAAGAGGAACAAAGACATTTTTTCAGCAAGAGGTGATAAATCTCAGTAAGATAACATAGCAATTATATCAAATACGACAATAGCATCCTTCTTAAAAGCATCGCTGGATACACAACTTCAAACAGAGATTACCCCAAGGAAGCAGCAAGCTCTTCTGATGGAACTGAGTGTGGATCTAGCCCTCTTGGTAAGCATGCATTGCAAATTTGATCGTATAAACCACCAGATCCATAATTTTTCTTTTCATCTACATTCACCTAAAAGAAAGAATGAACATTAAGAAACTTGCATTTAACAACCCTACACCCAAACTATAGTTATGCTGTTTTTTCATAAAAAATAAGTAAATTGGGTGCTCTATAATTCTACTTATAAAAGTCAGCCAAAAACTTAACACAATCATCAAGGTTTATCAATATAATAAAAAATTGAGTTCACAATAATGAATACAATTATAGGTCATAACTCATAAGTCGTGCTTATGTCAAGAAATATTTAGTTTTAAAGTGCTTACCCGACGTTGGGGAAACAATTTGCATATTTGTTTTATAACTACTGACTGTTTATGAAGGCGTTCAGAGGTAATGGCCATCTGCAATTCAAAGCACATCAACCATCAATTTTTTATCAAATAAGAAAAATGACAAGAAGAGAAGGAAAAAAAAAAAATACATGGCAGAGATAGATCTCAAACCCATCAAGATAGCAGCACTTCAAAGTGAAATAGATCAAAGTAAAAACATAGTTATCATCACGCATTCTTGTACAATGAAGCTATACTAACTTCCATTAACTAGTAAGGATTAATAACGTATCTATATAAGGAGTATAAATATGCCTTACATGCCCTAAGTTCTGAGTGCATATAAGGTTGGGATAGAACTTATCCAGTTGTTCCGCACGATTCTTTCCCAACTGCAAATATGAAAATATAGAAGCCAATATATATCTGAAAGATCATATGATGGCGTTAAATACAAAATTATTCAAAAACATGAGGTACCGCAAAGAGGGCCGATTCAAGCACCCCATCCTTGACTTTACGGTCATGGGACGCCTTCTCAATCTTAGCCTTCCCTGTAAATATCTCAATCAGTCTAACAAGTTCATATAAATACATCAATGATTTCAACCTAGATTATATTTGACAATAGGCATCAACCTTGCACAAGCTGTTCTTTATTACGCCGGAGTTTTTCCCTCAACCTCACAAGCTTCTCATTTTGAAGCACTCTCCAATTTATTTGATCATCGGCCTTACCCTGACATATGTGTAAAGCATTAGTACAAATAAACTATTATGATACTTCAACTGGAAATCAGTTGTACAGAATTCTGATGATTGCATATGCTATAATTTATGGGAAAAGTGATATTGATTGGTTAAAGAACAAGATAAGACGTACCCATGCACACATAAGAAGCAAAGTGGATCATCCCACTGATTTTTTTTTTAATTTTTTATTTTTTTTATCACAATGGACATATTTCAAATATGGGTTACCCAAGATTTATTCAAGCTTAAGTTAACTAATCAAGATGAATGAGTAATCTTATATTACAATAATCATCATTTCAATTTTAAGCAATAGTTTAATAGTTCCATGTCATAAACCAAATTCCTCCTCAAAAGAGTCGAAACCTATTTAGAGTCCACAACCCATCTTTGCATCCTCAATATATTTTCGTTTTAGTGATATTACCCTTGGCACAAAATAGACACCCTATGGAGCACTTCCGAATTTCAACCACATCAAATTCCACAGGCATTTGCAAACATTATACCGTGTAAATAATATCATGAACACACAAGATAATATCGTGTGATAAAACATTTCAATCTACTTAACTTACAGGATTCTATCTGATCATTCTATCTAGTGGAATATAGTCCATTCGAGTGCAAGGAATACAAAATGAAACAAAGAAGGGGAAACGTCGGCTCTTCCAAGACAGATACACACCTTTGCGACAAGCACTTCAGTCAATCTTGAATACAATGAATCGCGACGACTCTTCAGTGCCTTCAGAGTATTGTTATACTCATTTAATCTGAAAACAACACGCCCGCATATAATTAAAGACAACTTTTTTGGTTATTAAAGACAATTGTTATACTCATTGACTCTATAACAATTCGAATAGGTTCATAACATCACCAATAAATTTAACACCCGATCTAGTTCAGGTTTCATACCTGTAATTCACACAAACAGCACAGATAGAAGCAAGATTTGAATTCTCACAAATAGCACAATTAGATTTCCGGTTCATCCCTCCGAAACAGCGAATCAACCTACGCCCGTTTGTTTGCTGAAAAAAAAAAAACAGCAGAATCCAAATCCGTTCAGTACCAATTCAACTTAATTGATTGATTCATCTGCCGATGATCATGTTAGACTTTAATTTCCTTATATCGAAAATTGAACAGTAATGAATAATTGAACAGAAGTAAGAAAGAAATTAGATTCCAATTCAAATCTCAACTAAAAGTTGTAACCTAGAAATTAAATTTGTTTTCCTCTTAATTCCAAACTGTTTGCAGCAAGCAAGCAATCGAAAATCCATGAAAAATTAGCGGGGAAAAAACAGTAAGAAAACATACCGGCGGCTGAATCGTCAGCGTGCAATCTATACGATCGAGGCTTGAAATTGCGCGCAAAAATGTGTGATTTCAAGTGGACTCGATTCTTTTGGGATGTTTTTCCATCTCATCGTAATAATTTGATTACTGATGAGAGGGCGACGCCTCAACTCGGCGTTTGGCAAATGGGAAAGAATTTAAAAAAAATAAAAAAAAACACGAAACTATAATAAAATGAACGGTGGTTTCCTGGGCCTGTAATGGGCCGGATTTTTTCAGTTATACCAAGGCCCGACTTTTGAGCCAAGCTCAAACCTTGGAGGAGAAATTATACCTATACTAAAACCCAAACTCGGGTGCACTGTTTTTCACTGTTGGTGAACAGTAAAATGGCTGAAATGCCCTCGGTTTCTTCTTTGTTCTGCTTACTGTTCACAATTTGATACAGTGGAAAGTCTATTTTGTCCTTCACGGCCTCTTATTAGCTTTGGTAGTTATTGGACAAAAAAATAAGATTAAAAAATGTCAGTGGTTCCCATCTGTCCCCCTCTCTCTCATCCCTCACGTCTCTCTCTCTCTCCTCATTTTCATTCTTTTCCGCCTGCATTTCTTTCTTTCTCAATTATTATCTATATACTAAAACCCGGTGGAAAACACTGTTCACGAGCAGTGTAATGGCTTAAATGCCCCTTTGTTTCTTCTTTGTTTTCCATTGTCTTATCTGCTTGGTACAGTTAACTGACTGAAATGCCCCTCATGTTAGTCTTTGCAGTGTGATTCTTTCCATTTTGTAGTGATTCATCGGGTCTGCCGTTTTTATCCACCTGTCCATCATCTGTGGTTCCTTCTCCATGCCATTTCAGTGATATTTTTACCTAGCCCACGTGGTGATGTTAGTCTTTGCAGTGTGCTTCTTTCCATTTTGTACAGTGATTCATCGGGTCTGCCGTTTTTATCCACCTGTCCATCATCTGTGGTTCCTTCTCCATGCCGTGTCAGTGATTTTTTTACCTAGCCCACGTGTCGGTCATCGTGAGGTTTGGTTTTTAGTTTATACCCACTTTGCTTTTTGTTCAGTTTCCCATACCAAATTATGCATTTCTATCGTTTTGCAAGCTGTGCGTTTTCCTCTTCCTCTTTCCATTCTCGCCTTCGGTCGTCCCTTTCAAATCTCGGTCTGTGTCCTTTTCAGCTCTTCGTTTCTTCCCTCAACACCGTATCAGTGTAAGGGTTTTCAACTTTTGATTTTTCTTTTGTTTGAAACTGGAAAGTTTGATTTTGATAGATTCGAAAGAATACAAAAGTTAAATCTTTATTTGGGTGAATTTTTAAACCCAGTTTCTCTTATGGATTTTCATGGGTGGTTAAATTGAATATGGAGGTTTTTATGTGGTCTCAGATGGAAACAATTATAGAAAGGATGCAAGATATAAACGGCGTGGAATGTTTTCTATTAATTTTTTTCTTTTTTTTTGAAATCAATTTGGGGTTTTGTTTGGTTTTGTTAATTACGGGCTGTTGAACCCAGCAATTTGTCTACACAATATGTTTTTTTTTTTTTGGTTTAAAATTGAAGAGTCTTTGCCTTCCATCTATTTTCTCTTTCTGGAATTTCCTTTCTCAGCGTTTTTCAAGCTTATGGTATATAATTTGTTTTTTTTTTTTTTTGGTTCATGATTGGTTTTGCAGGTTTTGTTTGTACAGAGAAGACGGTAACTTGGCTGGTGCACTGTCTGTTTTCAGTCGAGGGTGAGGTTTACTTTGTTACGTAGTTAATCTTAAAGTTGTCATCAGTTGTTTGGTCCATTTGTGATCGAAAAATTTGGGAGCATCTTTATCTGTTCATTTGTCATGTTTAAATTGGATTAAATTTTATGTTGTCCAAATTATAAGTTATGTTTTATTCTCATATATCAATTTGGTTGGCTCTTATGTTTATGATGGTTCTGATTCTGATATAGCAGTTCGATTAAATTTTAGGTTCTCCAAATTATAAGCTGCGTTTTATTTTGATATACCAATGTGGTTGCCTCTTATGTTTATATCAATTTGGTTGCCTCTTATGTTTATGATGGTTCTGATATAGCAATTTGATTAAATTTTAGGTGGCTGAGAAGTGTTGCACTGCTCCAGATTCCTTTTGTTTAAAACCTCTCAGGTCTTACAAGTTCTTATTGGTTATTTTTCCCTTCTTTTTTAGCGTGCGTTTTTAACTTTTAATTTTTTTTGTTGGGTTGTGTCATTTGATTTAGTTCTTTTTTATTTTCAGAAAGCGATGATTGTCGTCCTGCGCTCTAGCAACTATAAAGAACACAGCTTTAGGTACACTTACTCTCTGATGAAAATCTCAAGTTTAAGTCTTAATTGATTTTTGAGTGAAGTGTTTTATGGTTTTGTTGATTTGGCTGGTATGTTTTCATTTGTTTGATTAAAATTTAATTTGGGTTATTAGGTATTTCTTGATTTGAATGATTTCTAAATGTTGTTTCTCCCCCAGTTTATGATATGGATAACTGTAGTTGGATAATAGTATGAGCTCAGTTATATTCTTTGAACCAATGACGGCTATTCAATTTTTTTTTTCTGTGTCTTTTTGAACTTTCATAAGTCATTGAATTTTTCTTAATCAATATTTTGTTTAAGTCTTTACTCCTGCATAGTTATCAAATTTTGATTTAAGTTAGCTTATCTTTCCTTATTTATCTACATTACTTGCACAAGATAGTATTGTTATATAACTGATGTCTGAGAAATTAATATTTTTACTTATTTAATCATTTCTTTTAAGACTTAGCGATGAATAATCTCTCCATGTTAACAATTTAATATATGCATACTGATGAATAATATCTATTTTTTTCCGTTTATTAATCTCCTTTTTAACTTTGTTCGTTTTTTTCCCCCTTTTTTTTTTGGATTCACTTTATATGCATAACCAATAGTAAAGAAACATGCGGTTCAAGGCTCCACATCGGACATTGACTACGAGACTACAGCTTAAAAATTGAACCTGGTGGTAGCTATGAAATCACAAATTTTCGGACCACTAGAATGAAGGGCCAGTACAATGTGGTGCCGCATGAGACTCAGCTTATATTCAGTGGTAAAACAAATTTCAAAAAGCTCTCAAAATGTGTTTCCACCTATTCCTCGACACCGGTTTTTCCTACAGGATTACAACATTCTTTATCCCCACTTGAACAAAGTTGACATTCTTACAGGTAATAATATTATATATGTATCTATATATAGAGATTAAAAACACTAAAGTTTATTTTTGCCAAATTATTTTTCACAACATGCTTATATTTACCTTTTAAATTGGAAGATGTCATTAGTCATCTCACTGCAATACAACATTTAGAGCCAAAACAGATTAATCAAAGGGTAGCATACAAGTGTGATATACACATTCAAAATGTCAGGTTATTCCCTTTTTCTTATCACTCTCATTATAGATTATCTTCATAATTTGCTTTATATTGAAAAACATGTATATATTTGTTTCTGATTTAATATATCTACAGAAGGGAACAACTCACTGTTACACTATGGGGAGACGTCGCTGAAGAATTTTGTTCTTCATCTGTCCAAGCACTGCCTCTCCCAATTGTTGTCATTTTTACAAGTTTAAAAGTGAAGCTTTATCTAGGTACTTAACTTAATTAGAAGCAATCTTTCGTATCTTTATTTATTATTATTTTTTAACACAGCTTTGTGTAAATTGTTCAAATCTTTTCTGATGACATAATTTTATCATATTCACTTCGTGTGACTTATCATATATCTTTGTTTTATACTTGATTAATTAATTTTTAAATATCTTAATAAATTGATTGTCAATCACTGTTTTTAATTAACTTTCTCTTTTATTTTCAGCTTTTTAAAACTTTGTCCATTTAAATTAAAGTCATGGTGCAGTAAGTGATTGTATCATATCATTCTGATACTTGGCCTGTGTCAGTAAAACCATTTATCAATATTTTCTTTCAACTTTCTTATCATTATTTTCAATGCACAGATAAAATTGTGACGAACAGTACAGATTGCTCACTTCTCCTTTTTGATCCAAACATCCCAGAAGTTAATGCATACAAGTCGGTGTAAGTATTTCTATAGCTTTTAACACAATTAAACTCTTTTCACTGTTGTAAAAGCAAAAGAAATATTAGTTTCATAAAATTATTCAAACAGTTTTACATTTTCAATCATACAGGTTTGCAAATTGTAACGAGCCTGTGAAAATATTGGCCCCCTTCTCCAGACAAGTAAATGAGGCTGAAATTTTACGTACAACCAAGATGTTCACAATTGATGAAGTCGCTTTTCTAGATCTTGATTTACACAAGGTATAAAATCTAATTACATGTTTTTAACTCATCTTAAAAACATATGATTGCACTTTTACATTTTTAATAAACATTGTCTACATAATTAGTATTCCTTATACAAAACTATTACAAACTGTTTTGCAGAATGATACGTTTTTCTGTAAAGCGTGTGTCAAGTATTTTGACACACGTTATCAATGGTGGTATAGTGCGTATGCCAACTGTGTAAAACAAATGCATAAAGACTTGACAACTGGACAGCTGATCTGCCAAAAGCATCCAAACCAAATTCCAACTCCTTGGTAATGTTTAACATGCATTCCTCAAACTTTGTCTTAAATATTTGTTATCCTTATCTTTTATTCTTTCTTTATATAATCTAACATTTACCAAATCTGTTTTTTCACATTTTTCACATTTTTTCTCATATTTGTATGCACATGGTTTGAATACATTTATCAAGAATGAAATCAGGTCAGATATCCTCACCCTCCTTGATTAGTTTTCTCGCTGTTTTTCTGCAGCTGTTATCCAAAACTTTGTTAGAGTGATACTTAGCTTAAATTTTGTGATGTTAAACAAAAAATTCCAACCTTTCCTGCTTTCACGTTATTTAAACAACTTTCAAATACTATGTGGTCAACAATTAAATCATTGTTCAAAACATACTCATTGCAGCACATATTTACCCTTTTTGTACAAAATTGGTATAGCTTTTGCACTTTTGACCATGTTATCTTCATTACTTAGTGACTACAATCTGCTTCTTTTTGTTTACACTTGAGTATATGTGAAGACCATAACCAATATGGCTATCATAAATCCAAACTATTAATTAACTTAATAACCATGAATTTCGTTGTAGATTTAAGTTTAAAAACAAACATTGATTTTTGTGGTTTTATCAATGCTTTCTTCTGTTTTATATTTATTTGTATAAGTTGAATTCAAGATTATTTTCCCTCAAGCAGTTTTGTTTTTTTTAATCTAGGTATAAAGTCAATTTGGTTCTTGAGGATCACACTAATGAAATCAATGCTCTCATAATTGGAAAATCTGGTGAAAAGCTTTTTGGTGTGCCATGTAAAGATTTAGTACTGAATCAAAGATTAGTTGGCCAACAACAGTTACCAAACAAGTTATTTAAATATAGTTTGTTTTATTTTCTGCAACTAGGTTGTTTTGACAGTGGAGAACCAAAACTTCATCTGGTGCCCTCAAAAATATACAGTATGGTTCATCAGCATATGTAAAAAACTCTTCCGGATGTTTTATGGCATGCAAATAACTCTTTTTACTCAAAACTTATCAATATTTTTGCATGTTCGTACACCAGCACTTATTAATATTTTGTATATCATTGCTGGTTCTGGTTAAAAACAACTACAACTACCAGGCTGTTAGATGAATGTAATATTTTTTGCATGTACATGGACCAGCATTTTGTAATTTTTTGTATCCAAGTGCTGGTTTCAGTAGAATGATAGCTATAACTACTAAACTATGACAAATGGATGTAATATTTACCAATGAAGTTGTGCATATTTAACTGTTTATCTCTATAGTGTTTCTAATATTTCTGTTATCAATGGTATTAATATTCTGTTACACTGTTTTTAAACCCGCGGCAACGCGCGGGCATTATACCTAGTATTTTACTCTGAAACGCCACAACTTACTCGACCAAACAAAAGTCCAGGCTCATAAGTTGCCAACGTGAATAAGTCTAAATTCATAGCCTGACAACATATGATACCGAGTGAAAGTATATTAACAAGATTACGTAAAGTTTCCTGTTAATTATTTCAACACACAGAGGATGAGAGACTTACAATGGATTAATTTTCAAACTTACGAGCCAATAATTTTACAAAGCTGTGTAGTTTACAATGAAAAAGGGATTGGCGTACATCAGACTACAAAAATTCGAGAAATAACTCAAATTTTTTAAACCTATAAGCCTGACAGATCAATTCGATGTTTGAAGTTCCAAGCGTTGCAGCTCATGCCACTGGAAACTTCAGAAAATCTAAAGATTCATGGATAAGGTTCTTTTGAATATCCCAAGTTGATCTGAGATAAATAGTCGGTCGAGGAGATGAGTTAATTGATCTTTGTCACAGGAACTTGTTTTCAACTAACTTCTTCAGCTCCTCCATTTTTTGAATGATCTTTGGATTCATGAGGTCTCTTGCTTCCCTTATTAGAGTGCCTTCCTGGCTGAAATGGTAAGCGTCCACAATAGCCTTCATCCAGGTGTGAAGCTGCACCGGGGTCCTGACAAAATATAACAAGGAGAAAAAAGGAGAGCATGGATGAGCTTTTGAAATCCAAGGACAGCCATTAAACTTCTTACGATACTACAAATTTAAGAGTAAGAGTAGTTAAGTTCCTGGTGCATACGTGAAAAGGTTATCTACATCCGTCCCTTCAAGTTCCTCTCCTGGGGTAAATGCATCGTGTAAGGCGGCCAGACGCTCCTCAGGATCCTCAATTGTGAGAAGATACTTAAGTATCCGAATTTCTTTTGGCATGAGTCTCTGAAGATTACCTCTTGCAGTCACGTACAAATGATAAAGTACGTCCTTTACCTATTCAAACAAAGAAATAAAATTAGCAGAAGCATTACACCACCAAAAAAATGAAAAATTGTCTATCTTCTTCTGTTTTTCTTGGTTCCTTTCCGTTGGGGGGCACAGATACACAATTCTGTTAAGCAGCCTCTATGTCTCCGTTAACTGTTCATATAAATAAAGGACCATCAATGACCCTAATGCCAAAAGCTATAGCCGAGATCTACACAAGAATCCAACTTTATTGCATTGCCTGAATCCATGTTGTATATGAAAGAGGTTGGCCCCCTTCTCTGACTAAGTAATCAAAATGATGCTTGTATCTACCTTACACCTACAATTTGTAACGTTAGTGCATTATAATTGGAGAAAGCCAAATATTTCTGAGGCAAGCCATCATCTCACCTCATCCTTCGTCATGCTCGACTCTTTGGCAGCTGACCAAGCTTTTGTGATCATCATCACCAATGCTGAGTCGAGTTGATTTTTCTCAGCCAAGTGATCTATCTTCCTACAAGCCGCATCAACAGTTGGAGAGTCGATAATATCTTGAAATTTCAGCTCTGCAGCATTCAGTGCTTCAATGCTTTCGGTTGCAGAATCATATGCTTGCACAGCAGCCAAGCACATATTTCCAATACTTGCCAAAGCTAGTCATACAAAAAATAAATTGTCACAGCACCACACTGCTTATTAGAACTTAGGACAGAGGTGTGTCATGCATATAAATGAAGATAGGACAAGTATTTGTTCCTTCTAACAATATACTAAGTAGACGATGGACGAAGGCAAGGAGGAAGATGGCCATTAAATGATACTTATGCTTATGCTTCGTAAGTAGACACAACATGTGTTAATAGAGTGCACATTTCCAGAAAAAAAATCAAATAATTAAATGATACATAGTCTCACCAGTTTGCTCTGTCGGATTGTTGTAACAGGATTCAGCAACAGTGTGGAGATGCACAAAAAATTCTTGAGTGAAATCTTTGCGGCGTCTGGAAACAATTTCACTAATTTCTGATTGAGCCCCTCTAACGACTTTAAGAAGTTCATTGTGTCTTTGCACATCTTCATCAATCTGTGAAAGAGTAGCAACCCACTGTCAATTTCATTCAAACAAATTTAACCATCCCTTGAATAAAACAAACTCGAACAGATTAATTCCTCATAAATTTCATCACTACAAGTGATTAGTCCTGAAATTGTAAACATTCTTTAATCTTAACTCCCAACAAGTATTGTCTTAAGAAAGACGAGGGCTAAATTTTTCATTCGTGAAGGGGAAGTTGAATTGGATTAAGGAATTTGTCAATAGTACCATGGGAAAATTAACATACAGACAACAACAACAACAACAAAGCCTTTTCCCACTAAGTGGAGTCGGCTATATGAATCCTAGAACGCCATTGCGCTCGGTTTTGTGTCATGTCCTCCGTTAGATCCAAGTACTCAAGTCTTTTCTTAGGGTCTCTTCCAAAGTTTTCCTAGGTCTTCCTCTACCCCTTCGGCCCTGAACCTCTGTCCCGTAGTCACATTTTCGAACCGGAGCGTCAGTAGGCCTTCTTTGCACATGTCCAAACCACCGGAACCGATTTTCTCTCATATTTCCTTCAATTTTGGCTACTCCTACTTTACCTCGGATAACCTCATTCCCAATCTTATCCTTTCTCGTGTGCCCATACATCCCACGAAGCATCCTCATCTCCGCTACACCCATTTTGTGTACGTTGATGCTTCACTGCCCAACATTCTGTGCCATACAACATCGCTGGCCTTATTGCCGTCCTATAAAATTTTCCCTTGAGCTTCAGTGGCCTACGACGGTCACACAACACGCCGGATGCACTCTTACACTTCATCCATCCAGCTTGTATTCTATGGTTGAGATCTCCATCTAATTCTCCGTTCTCTTGCAAGATAGATCCTAGGTAGCGAAAACGGTCACTTTTTGTGATCTTCGCTAGATTGCTCCGGTCATTAGTGTGGATAAGTATATAAATGGATATAGATAGGAAAGCAAACACAAGATGTACGTGGTTCACCCAAATTGGCTACGTCCACGAAATAGAGGAGTTCTCATTAATTGTGAAGGGTTTACCCAAAAGCAAACACAAGATGTACGTGGTTCACCCAGATTGGCTACGTCCACGGAATAGAGGAGTTCTCATTAATTGTGAAGGGTTTACACAAGTACATAGGTTCAAGCTCTCCTTTAGTGAGTACAAGTGAATGATTTAGTACAAATGACATTAGGAAATATTGTGGGAGAATGATCTCGTAGCCACAAAACTTCTAAGTACCGGAGTGTGGTATCGTCTTGACTTGCATTATCTGTCTCATAGGTAGATGTGGCATCTTCTCTGGAAGTACTCTTCCTCCATCCAGGGGTGGTATCTGTAACTGGTGGAGATGCACAAGGTAATGTATCAATTTCACTTGAAGCTTACTTGTAGTTTCATGCTTGGTCAAGCGCGATACAAACCATGTAGTAGGAGTCCCCCAAGTCGCCGAGCTAGGGGATCTGCTGAAAGAGGTGACAGACAAGGTAAGCAATCAGAGCTTCGGCTGATTGTTCACATTCTCCCTATCTTGCAGGCAGCATGAAGGATAAAGAGAAGAAAAATGAGGAGAGATGATATGGGATACTTTTGCTTTTGAAGAAGTAACTTTCCACAGGCTTATTCTTGAACTGGGCTGGAGGGTTTTCTGGTTTCCTCCAGAGTATAAGGCCGACTGAAGAATTTGAGGGTCAAAACAAGTCCATCAAATCTATAGTACGTTCGACCCTGCTGATATGGGATACTTTTGCTTTTGACAGAGTAGTGGATGTATCGGCACGTGTGCTGTTACGCTTGTCTCCACATGCTTCCTTGTATCCTTCTCACTTGCCCTATTTGTTCCTTAGGCAGATGCGGTATCTTCCCTGGAAGCATAAGATGTTGAAGATGAGTACTCGAGAGCAATGCCAGGTAAGTAATCAGGTAAGGGGTTCCAGGCAGTCAGTTCCTGGCTGGAAGCTTGATTCCAAGTGCTGACTAATTGCTCTCTTTCTCCTTGTCTTGCAGGTAAGAACAAGGCCAAAGGAAAAGACAGGGAAAAAGCATGATATGGGATACTCTTGCTTTTAACCCTGATGATATGAGATATTCTTGCTCTAGTATAGCTTGTTTACAGAGGTATTATCGGGGGGAAAGAAAGCTGAATATTTCGAAAGGCTTCGTTGGGAGTGCCCTCTCAGATAAGAGAAAGGGTTGAGCATTTTTGCAGGTCTGCCTGTCCGTTAGGGATGGAGGTCGACATATATAGGAGTCTCCCTAACATCAAGTAATAATGCTATTCCTTTACCCTGCTTGGTTATAGCACGGTAGTGGGAGCTGCCAGCTTCACATGTTTTAACTCTGTCAGAGCACTTTGAAAAAGTGGTCTGTGGTATCTGGAAAGCTGATGTTGCGTGTGAAGATTACAGACAAGCTTTATCCAAGGAGATCCAGCTCTTGAAGTTGGGAAAGTGGTGCCTCTTCGATTTTCGAACAAGCAATCCTGTCGGGGATCTGGCTCTCGAGATTCGGAGAACGATGCCTCTTCGATTTTTGAGAAAGCAATCCTGCTGGGGGTCTGGCTCTCGAGATTCGAAGAGCGGTGTCTCTTTGATTTTTGAGAAAGTAATCATGTTGGGAGTCTGGCTCTCGAGATTCGGAGGGCGGTGCCTCTTCGATTTTGGAGCAAGCAATCTTGTTGGGAGTGTTTTCTCGAATGTGAGTACAGGTTGGGCATGTTTGCTAGTCTACCTTGCCACGAAGCACAGAGGTTGACACACCGGGACTTTCCAATTATCCAGTAGTGGTACTGTTCCTTTACCCTTGTGGGTAATAATATGGTAGCTAGACCTTCAAAATTTATGTGTTTAAACTTTGTTAGTGTTGTTTCTTTGCAATTCTTTTACCCTTCTTGGTCAGAGCGATGTAGTGGGAGCTGCAAGCTTCACGTGTCTCAACTTTGTTAGAGAACTTTGGCAAAGTTATCTGTGGTACCCATGAGCTACTGTTGCGTGTGGGAAGTGGGTGATTAGACAGTACGATTCATGTGCTTTCTACTTCGTCAGAAATCTTCGACAGAATGCTCATAATTTCCGCAAAGCTGAGTGTGCGTGTGACAGGTGCTGACAAAGCTGGAAAAGTAGGTGCTTCTTCGATTTCTGAGATCGGCCCTCGTGGTCTCTGAGCATCCCAGCTTTTGAGAAAGCAAGCCTCTTCGATTTCTGAGATCGGCTTTCGTGGTCTTTGAGCAGCCCAGCTTTTGAGAAAGCAAACGCCTCTTCGATTTCTGAGATCGACCCTCGTGGTCTCTGAGCAGCCCAGCTTTTGAGAAAGCAAACGCCTCTTCGATTTCTGAGCAGGCGCCTCTTCGATTTCTGAAGCTTCGTCGAGTGCAGATTTTTATAGGGGCTGACATTAAGTTCCAAATCACACTTGAATATCCACCAGTAGAAGCTCCATTCTTGCACTTCTAAGATCTTGATTTGTCCGACCTCTTCTCTCTTCAACACCTTTGAAAATGTCTGGCCCCTCCGACCGTCGTTTTGACTTGAACCTTGTTGAAGAGGCAGCCCCGCCTTCTCCAGACAACATATGGCGCCCATCCTTCGTCTCCCCTACTGGTCCTCTTACCGTTGGGGATTCCGTGATGAAGAATGATATGACCGCTGCGGTAGTGGCCAGGAACCTTCTCACTCCCAAAGATAACAGACTACTTTCCAAACGGTCTGATGAGTTGGCTGTTAAGGATTCTCTGGCTCTCAGTGTTCAGTGTGCAGGTTCTGTGTCTAATATGGCCCAACGCCTATTTGCTCGAACCCGCCAAGTTGAATCATTGGCGGCTGAAGTGATGAGTCTCAAACAGGAGATTAGAGGGCTCAAGCATGAGAATAAACAGTTGCACCGGCTCGCACATGACTATGCTACAAACATGAAGAGGAAGCTTGACCAGATGAAGGAATCTGATGGTCAGGTTTTACTTAATCATCAGAGATTTGTGGGTTTGTTCCAAAGGCATTTATTGCCTTCGTCTTCTGGGGCTGTACCGCGTAATGAAGCTCCAAATGATCAACCTCTGATGCCTCCTCCTTCTAGGGTTTTGTCCAGTACTGAGACTCCGAATGATCCTCCTCCGATGCCTTCTCTTTCTGGGGCTCTACCGACTGCTGAGACTTCTCCTAAGCAACCTTTGTGAAGGCTCCCTCTTGTTTGTTTATTTTGACTCAAGTATATGTACATATTTGTAACTTATCGCGGATATCAATAAATAAGCTTTCCTTCATTTCAACGTATTGTGTTAAATACACCAAAGCCTTCTTCGCTAAGTTCTTTGAATTTTCTTTTGTTGAAGCTTGTATGTTGAAGCTTTGTGAGTGGAGCATATAGGTTGAGGTAGTGTTCCCTTAATTTCCCGAGTGAGGAAAACTTCTTGGTTGGAGACTTGGAAAATCCAAGTCACTGAGTGGGATCGGCTATATGAATCTTAGAACGCCATTGTGTTCTGTCCTGTGTCATGTCCTCCGTTAGATCCAAGTACTCTAAGTCTTTTCTTAGAGTCTTTTCCAAAGTTTTCCTAGGTCTTCCTCTGCCCCTTCGGCCCTGAACCTCTGTCCCATAGTCGCATCTTCTAATCGGAGCGTCATTAGGCCTTCTTTGCACATGTCCAAACCACCGTAACCGATTTTCTCTCATCTTTCCTTCAATTTCGGCTACTCCTACTTTACCCCGGATATCCTCATTCCTAATCTTATCCTTTCTCCTGTGCCCACACATCCAACGAAGCATCCTCATCTCCGCTACACCCATTTTGTGTACGTGTTGATGCTTCACCGCCCAACATTCTGTGCCATACAGCATCGCCGGCCTTATTGCCGTCCTATAAAATTTTCCCTTGAGCTTCAGTGGCATACGGCGGTCACACAACACGCCGGATGCACTCTTCCACTTCATCCATCCAGCTTGTATTCTATGGTTAAAAAAACATCTGAATAAAAGACATTTAGGTAGTATCACTCTTAAGGGGTTCATAATACCTACCTCTTTCAATTTCCGTCCAAGCCGCAGAAGGTTATGCTTCATTCCGGGATCATCCTCAGCATCTGCACGGTCCTGACACCGCGTATAGAAATGAGGCCGGATATCGTCCCATTCCTTACTGAAAGCTAATAATCTTCTCCAGTCAGTTGGAGTGGGCTTGTCAACCAAGAAAACCTCAATAAGCTTGTCACATATTCGGGTCATCTTGTGGTCGTCCAATCCCCCAACCCCACCTTTCTCTTCCCCTTTCTCACCATTTCCACTGGGCTGATCTTCCACCGATATGCGATTAGAAGAATCAGAAACGGGCAACTCTTCTCCACTAGAGCAACTATTTGGCACTGCAGTTGTATCACCAACCGTAGCAGCAACAACAGAGGACCACCGTAACTTAACTGGTTCTCTAACTACCAAGTCACAACCTGGCAGTAGATAACAGATATCTGTTAAAAAAACAACTTCGAAACAGCAACAAACACCCTCAGCACAGATACAACAACAATTCCTCCTAAAAACTAACATGGTATTTCCCAATTCCTTTGATGCTTTCAGGACACGAGTTATATATACATATTTTTCTCACTTCCGAATTTGACAAATGAAAACACACAAAATCTTTGATAACACAGAACGACAATTACTTGAATGCTTAGTGCTAATTAAAAATACCCAGTTTATGAGAAATCGAAAACAACATCCATCTGTTGCAGAGTGACTCCAACTCAGCAAAAACCCCTCATACCAGAAACAAAAATTGTGAATTTGAGACCCCAAATGAAGGATTAAAACGACAATTATTACACAAACCGATACCCCGTTCATGAAAAATTCCCGCTAATGAAGAATTAAGCATGTAATTTTCAAATAAAAGAACGTATAAAGTGCGTACCTTTGGTGATGCTATAAGATAGGGAGATAGATTTAGGGGAGGATCTGATGGAGGAGAGAGAAGAGACGCGTTCTCTGGTGGCGGGTCTAGGGGCTCTGAGTGGGAAAGAACAAGACGGTTGGAGGGTGGCGGTGGAAACCTCCATGGACTTTGTACCAAATTAGTTTTGCTTGTCCGGGTGAAAGGAGTGTGGGAAAAGAAATGGCAAGTTGGCAACGACGGAGGGTTTTTCACCTTTCAGGCAATGAACAAAGAGGGTTTTAGTGACGGGTCCCCTTTCTCGAATGTTTATTTATTTATTATTGTAGTAAATAACATAGTAAACTACATTTTACCACCTCAACTTTGAAACACATAACAAACTTGTACCTCTTTTTTAAACATTGCAATAAAAGGGTGCTGTGGTTGGGCTACAGAGATAACAACGGTGGTAGAGGAGGCAACAACGGTGATGGTGCAATTGTGTTATGGTGGTGGTGTTGACTGTGGCAGCAACAATGGTAGTGGCAGTTGTAGTGGTAGTGGTGGCGGCACGATTGTGGTGTGGTGGTGGTAATGGCAATGGTAGTGTAAGAGATTAGGGTTTGTAGTGGTAGGCTTTGTTCTTCAAGGATAAAATGTGTTTAGAAGGATAAGTAATGTTATTTTTTTAAATTAATGAGCGTATTACAGGAATTAAAAATATTTATTAAAGAATCAATTCTGCTTTTTGTTAAAACAGCTTTTAAAAGTAAGTTACAAACTGTTTTTAAAAACTGTGCTCGGATATCATTGATTTTAAAATAAGTAGGATATTTTATTTTAATCAAACATTTTTGTACTGTTTAACTTTAAAATAAAATAGTCTTTGATAATATATATATAAAATAACAGAGACAGAAAAATTTGTTTAAAGTTTTATAATCCTTGAGGAAATAAATTCAAAAACTAAGAAAATACATCATTTCGACAAAAGAAAGGAAGAATTATTTGTATTTCATTTTAGGTTCAAGTCTCGTCAAAAATAAATTTGAACTATATTATTATTAGTTTGGTTTTGGAATAAGAATTTTATTAAAAATAAATTCCCAACCCAATAAGCCCACAAGAATATTCAAAGTCCAAAACCCCGAGTGTTTAACTTTCATGTTTTCAGCCCACGGACTTCCCGCTTCCTGCTCTCCTCTCTTTTCCCTCTGAAAGTCGCGGTTTCACTTCAATCATCTTCTCCCTCTAAACCCCCAAATCAAAACTGTAACTTTCACCCAAACGTTTATTGCCCCTCACTGTAACTCCTTTGAGATCTCTCTCTCTGAGCGGTTTGTCTCCAATCCAACCAATCGCGCGCGCTCTCACTCCCTCTCAGATCTGTGAGATTTCTCTCTCGTTTCTCCATCGCTTTACGCTGATTTTTAGTTGATTCTCTGTAATTCGTTTGTTAATTGTTGAATTGGCTGCTGATTATATTTTTTTGCGTGTTTCGTTTACTGAGAAATTGATGAAATTAGGATGGAAATTGGAAAGTAATTTATTTGGTCAAAATAGTTGAAAATTCACATTTGCTTAATGCTATTTTGTTGGTTATTGTTAAAATTGGTACTTTTTTCTGGGACTGCAAAATTGGTACTGTAATTTTTTTCTCACTGAAGCTATTCATACCTTTGATTTTGACCTGTTTATTGGGCAGTAATTATACCATCAACGTGACTACAGACTACCTTCTGTGCTTCTCAGTTGAATGGATAAACTAGTGTTGCATAGGGATTAGTAATTGTTTTCAACTAGGAACTACACACAAAGCTTTCGCTTGGTGACATTTTATTAAATTACTATGTCTGTTTAAACTTTAATTGGTATTTGCCAATAACAATCTTGCTAGGCTTGTTTTTAACCATAGTTTTCTTGCAATATTGTTAGTTAATTACTATCAACTAACATTTAGCAGCTTTGCATTTTATTTTGTTAATAGCTTTCCAAGTTATGACATTCTTAATTTTTGTTTAAACTCTTGCAGGATCCTGCTTAAATTCATTGAATTATAGAGTTAAAAATTAAGGGCTGTGTTATAATGAGTTAGTGCTTGAAATTCATTCTTCCCGGCCTGATGGAGAAGGAGGCTTCACCTAAGGAAAATATCACAAGTCTTGTGGATGCTCAAGATTTGGACAAAGATACACTTGCTCTTCAGAAAGATCAGGGTGAACCATCAAAGGAGACAAAAACTCCGAGTACAAGCACTGGTGGTCCCAAGTTAGACAATGATGGTGGAGAAGATGTACTAATTGATAAGACCGCCAGGAGCGAGGATGTGAAGTCTAAAGATGGGGGCAAAAACTTGGACAATAACCCAAGTCACGGTGACATAGGTGGGAAGATTGATGAGAGTAGGGATTTGGAATCAAGAGTTCAAGACAAAGAATTAGACTCCGATAAGGGACAAAGGGACTCTGCTCATAAGGTGGAGTCCAAAGAACAACAAGAAAAATTGCACAAAGATGGTTTACATGGTAGCTTGGGTAGGAAGGCAGATGAAAGCAAGGATTTGGAGTCCAAAAATCAGGAGACAAATCAAACCACAGATGAAATTCTTGGTGAGGAGGAAGAGCAAGAGCCGGTGTTTGATGGAAACGAGATTCCCGGGATGGCAGCTAACAGAAGTATGTCCACTCGTTCTTTAGATCTTGATTCAGAGAACCAGGGGGTAGTTGAAAAGGCAGTGGCACTTAAAAACCTTGTTAAGGTTAAGGGTGTAGTTGTGGTCTCCACATTTCTGCGTCGCCTTTCTGGCAAAAGAGATGAAGATGGTGATGCAGAAAACAAAGCTGCACAGAGGGAGGAAGTCACTGAAGGACGAGCACAAGCTATAGCCATAAAAGGAAGAATTATTCTGTACACAAGATTAGGATGCCAGGACTGCAAAGAGACTAGGTTATTTTTCCACAGGAAGAAGCTCCCATATGTTGAGATCAATATTGATGTGTATCCCAGTAGAAAGCTTGAGTTAGAGAAATTTGCTGGGTCTTATGCTGTTCCAAAGGTTTTCTTCAATGAAATCCTGATTGGAGGCTTAAGTGAGCTAAAGGGATTGGACGAGTCTGGAAAACTTGATGAGAAGATTGAATATCTGATTAGTGAAGCACCGTCATCAGAAGCTCCTTTGCCGCCACTTTCGGGTGAAGACGATTTGTCCAACAGTGGAGCTATTGATGAACTAGCTTTACTTGCCCGGAAAATGAAAGAATTTGTTGATGTGAAGGACCGTTTTCATAAAATGCGCAGGTTCACAAACTGTTTTTCAGGTTCAGAAGCAGTGGATTTCTTATCAGAGGATCAGTATCTGGAAAGGGAAGAGGTTTGTTTTTTTATTTTTCTTTTCTTTTTTAAAATTGTGGAAAGCAAGTTGAACTTTGTGAGTGGTCATAGGAATTCCCCCTGTCAACAGGCTAGTTTATATTTACATTTTACTTAAGAGGTTACCGGGCATCCTTACTATAAATTTGTTTGTCTTGATCCGTGAATCTTCTTTTGGAAATTATCTCATATGCATGAAAAGATTTCATGAAGTGTGTTGTATCTACCATATATGCAAAACAAATTGCCACCTTATCTTATTGTTATTGACTTTTCCCTTTTACCTTTCGATTTCTTTATGGTGCAGGCTATTGAATTTGGGAGAAAGCTTGCAAGCAAACTCTTTTTTCAGAATGTTCTTGAGTGAGTCCCTCGAAGTTTGCCTTGAAGTGTCTTTATATTCTCATTCACTTTGTTTTATTGCTAGGAAATTCTGAGTGGAAAGAAGTTCAAAGAAAAATACTCAAGCCAAATTACATTTGATTTACAAGAGATTTTTGAAAATGAGTTGTCAGCTGCCCATGATTCAGTGTCATGTTAAAAGTTAGAGTTAGTGGTCGGAAGACATATTTCTTAAACGATTAATGCGTGAACTGTAAGTGGACAATGTCAATTTTTGTTTTCATGTCAAACCAACTTGCGTCACATATATTATTCCATTGTTGACATATTTTCTTCTGTTTGTTCTCAACAATGCTTTTATGTTGCACAAGGGAAAACCTGTTTGAGGATGGGAACCACTTGTATCGGTTCTTGGATGATGATCCAATTGTATCTCAATGTCAGAACATTCCAAGGGGTATAATTGATGTAAAGCCAAAACCCATCCTAGAAATTGCATCAAGGTTGAGGTTTTTATATTGTGCAATTCTTGAGGCCTATGTGTCAGAGGATGGAAAGCATGTTGATTACAGAAGTATCCATGGAAGTGAGGAATTTGCAAGGTTTCTCTTTTTTTTTCTCTTTCTCTCAAATGATTTCTAGCTGGAAAAAAGTATTTTGGTATCTTATATCTAAGGCATTGTTAATGGTAATATCTTTGTAGATATATGAGAATAGTAGAAGAGCTTCAAAGAGTGGAAGTGAAGGATATGAAGAGGGAGGAGAGACTTGCTTTCTTTATAAATCTCTACAATATGATGGCCATCCATGCGATATTGGTATGGGGTCATCCAGCCGGAGCAATAGAACGAAAGAGGATGTTTGGAGACTTCAATTATGTTGTTGGTGGGTCCACATACTCACTTTCAGCTATTCAAAATGGTATTTTACGTGGAAACCAGCGACCACCATACAATCTCATGAAGCCATTTGGTGCAAAAGATAAGCGTTCGCCGGTAAGATGATAATATTCTTCTTCAGTATTGACATGGCTCGCTTATTCTTGGCTGCATCTGTCATGTGTGTGAATTTCTGTCATTGTGTGTTTTAGTTGTTAACAGACAGGGTTATGTATTCGCGTAGTGTACATGATTAAACAAATTTGGCATTCCGGAGTGTAGCATTTCAGATTTCTTTAGGCCATAATGTTATAAAACTTGCCTGTCTGGTTTTCGATTTGAGAGTTAAGAGTTAGATGCTACACATTCTTTTTAAGTCATGAAAATCCAGAATTACATTCTGCTGCTAAGCAACTCTTATCTCTTAAGAACTGATTCTCTCTGTTGGCAATTTATTCTGCCTCATTTTTGTACCTTTCCGTAACAGGTGGCTCTTCCTTACCCAGAACCTCTTATTCATTTTGCGCTGGTTTGCGGTACTCGATCTGGCCCTGCTCTTCGCTGCTATTCTCCTGGTGACATTGATAAAGAGCTGATGGAAGCAGCCCGTGATTTCTTAAGAAATGGAGGTCTTTTTATCGATTTTGATTCCAAGGTTGCATCAGCTAACAAGATTCTTAAATGGTAAGTTGTTCTGCAAAAAGGTCTTTTATTTATCATATATTTAACAAATAATAGGAACATGCTTCAAGTCTTTCAATTGGGGTTCTGAAACTTTCGAATAATTAACTTCTCTCATCTAATAATACTCTTTAACGCTCAGGTTTAGCATAGATTTTGGTAAGAATGACGTAGAGGTACTGAAGCACTCGTCAAACTACCTCGATCCAGCTGTCTCGGAAGCTTTACTGGAATTTCTTGCCGACTCTCAGTTGAAGGTGATATACCAGCCTTATGACTGGGGTTTGAACTGCTAACGACGATATGAAATCTTTCTTGCATACCATAAACAACTTTAAATAGCTCCCCCTGTTTTACAAAATATAGCATTAGAGAAGTGATGAGATATACCATCATTATTCTATCCATTTGTAGTTTGATAGACACACACCAGATGCATTTTCCGATGAATAGATCGGCAAGGCACATTGAAAATGTAGTTTTACTTGGCTTGAATTACAATGATGCAGTCTTATGTCTTTTACCGTTTATGTTTATGATTTGTTTCTTTAGTCGTAGATTTTTCTTCCAATCATGCCTAATAGTTCATATGTGAGTCCTGCATATTAGTGAAGAATTTCTTGATTTTCAAAGAAACTTGGGCTTCGTTTCGAGTGTAAGATTTCATATTTAGGGAGTTTATTTAGGGATCCCTTGAAAACCCTTTCGTTTTCAGTATAAACTTGTCAAAATCCGAAGCTATTTTTACAACCCCCGTTCTCAAATTGATCCTAGTATGTGGGCTTTTCTCAGTGTGACTGTAATTACTAAACTATTACATTAACTTACGGGAGGTGGGAGTTTCAAACTCGAGATACATAAGTAGAAACATAAAACTCTATTTACGAGAATATTGGAGCACATGTATATCATATTGAAAAGATGAGTGAGGTGATCATATAATATCAATGGGGATGAAAATGGCCACTCTGAAGTTGAAGTAGACAAATCATCTTTAAGGGCTAAACAACTGTAAAATAAAGTTGTTAAGTGTTTGGTAAATTTTTTTTTTTAAGTGCTTTTAATAAAAGAAGCA
This sequence comes from Malus domestica, assembly GCF_042453785.1. NCBI lineage: Eukaryota > Viridiplantae > Streptophyta > Magnoliopsida > Rosales > Rosaceae > Malus > Malus domestica. Next base: position 20,923,063 of record NC_091668.1, read on the forward strand.
TTATCTTAGTGTTTGGTAAACTTTTATATAAATTGCTTTGAATATGTTAAATGACTAAAAATAATATGGTATTTAATGTGATATATGTTGCAGTCATATTTGGAATAGGAATGCGATTGTGTAAATCCTAGTGTATCTAAGGATATCTTTTATATTCCTTTTAGTAGTCTAATTCCTATTAGAGTTGTAATCTTAAAAGGATATGGATTTTACCTATCCTACTATAAATAAAGCCATAATGGGGATGATACAACACATCCCTTACAATTAAATCTCTCTTCTCTCTCTCATTACCGACGGCCTCCCCCTCTCTATTCCCCTAGAATAGCTTAGTTAAATAGGCTTACAACACGCTATCAACACGCTATTGCCAGAAACTGAGGAATTGACGAATTGTAGGAGACAATCTTCTACAAAATTCAAAGGCTCTTATTTCTTTTCTGCCAATCAGGTAAGCTTAAAATAAGGGGAGATATTTGAAACAACCATGAAGCATGAAAACATTCCCCATGATGCATGAACCCTCTATGTTTATATTTTCCTTCTAATATATATATATATATATATATATATATATATATTGTATATGTTTCATATATTTGTCAAAATATATATATATATATATATATATATATATATATGTTTCATGCATTACACAATTATATTGCTATGTGGAATTGTGAGTCAAAGCATATAAATAAATTAGAAGCATGTTAGGGTTTTTCAAACCCTAGACAAATCGGAAAAAAAAAAAAATTGGGAACTGTGCGGCACAGCCGTCAAACCACCGTTGTTGGCCTGAAGCCCAGCCACGTGGAGCACGTCATGGCATGGTGTCGTTTTGACACCTTGGACCTCACGGCAGCAGCCTTTTGCGCTTTGCTACGCTAACCCGGACTCTAAGCTTTCGGCCCAATAAGCTTCATGAAGTCCTTTAGCCCAACCAAGAAAGCCTGCAGCCTTCTTGGCTCGTTGTCCCGAGTCCCTGGCCCAACTCCAGCAACCCATAGCTATTGGGCTTCCTTTTGCCCATGACAGGCCTCCCTGCAGCAGCTTATCGCTCACTAAGCTTTGCCCCAATCTTCGACCCACTCACCCGTAGTTTTTGCTGGTAGGCTTCCGCGGACCAACCCAAAGGCCATGTTTTGATGGGCCTGCACTTGTGTCCTAGTTTTGGCCCAAAGCCAGCAGCCTTGGCTGTTGGGCTCCCCAAACCCGCTCAGCCTGAGGCCTGCAACTTTAACCAAGGCCCAATAAGCCTGCAGCCGAATTTGCAAGGCTCTTTTCCCATATTCTTTTGCTTCCACGATCGACCCTGTTTGGTCCCGATCTATTGAATTAATTAAAAGTGACCTGTAATCCATTAATCTGATAATGAATCCAAAATTATTGACCTGAAGATCACTTTTGAACATTAACGATTTAATAATTTATTTTTATACTTTGAACCGTTGACATACTTTTGTAGTCCCGAAGCAAAAGAATTTGAGAACCTCTCATTTATGAACTAATCATTCATAAAACTAAATTGAACCTGTAGTTTCATATTTAGTGCCTTTGAAACCTGAAGTTTTCATTCAAAACATACCACATGAAACATGTAGCTTTCATGCATAAATTAAACCAATACATGTCTATAGAACCCAAATGTTTTACGATGTATGTCTATGGATTACCATATGACTAACCACGTTTTTGTTGTACCCTTCGTTTTAAGGACATGTCGAACTTGAACAAGCTCGATTTCAAAGCTTTGGAAGTATCTGGAAGAAACTACCTGAAATGGATTCAAGACGTGAAGCTTCATCTTACTGCAAAGGGTATTAGAACCACCATCAAGGCACTTACAGACGACAAACCCGTCAACAAAGCTCATAAAGCTAATGCAATGATCTTCATTCAAAAATACATCCATGATGCACTGCAGACTGAGTATCTCGCTGAGGAGAACCCACACACCTTCTGGCTTGCTCTGGCCCACCGTTTCGATCACCAAAAAGACATCTACTTGCCTGAAGCAAGACACGACTGGCAGTATCTTCGCTTCCAAGACTTTAAGTCCGTGAATGAATACAACTCTGAAGTTTGCAAAATCCGATCACTACTGAAGTTCTGTAAAGTGGAACTAATCGAATCAGATCTCCTGGAGAAGACCTATTCGACCTTCTGCCACCAATATTGTCCTGCAACAACAATATAGGGCACAGAAGTTTACCAAATTTTGGGATTTGATCCCTGTCTTACTTCCTGAAAAACAGAACCAACTTTTGATGAAGAATCATCAAGCTCGATCGACTGGCTCGAACGTCGCCCCTAAAGCGCATGAGACAAATTCTAGCAGCCACAAACGACATAACAATCGTCGTGGCCATGGAAATGTGCGACAAGCCCCACCACGGGCCCAAGGTCCACAGAGTCAAGGCCTACACAAGGGAGGAAATGTGACCTAGCAGCGCCAACCCCTTGCCCCTAAAGCCCCAAACTTCAAGAACAAGGGAAAAGCTCTCGCTCAATCGGCTTTCATTGAAATGGACATGAGCTACAGTTGTGGATCAAGGGATCATTGGATATGTGTTTGTCGAGCTACCCCCGAGGTTATTACCAAGTATCATTCTCGTCGTGAGTCTAACTTTGCACATGTAGATCATCCGGAAAATGCTACTACATCCATGGAGATATCGGATTTTCAGGAGGCGTTAGCTCCTATGGACGAATAAATTTTAGACTTGTTTTTGAGTGTTTTACCCATAGTGGCCGCACCCACTAGGAGTAGCCAGACCCTCCCCCCTATTTTTCTAGGTTTATGGTTTAATTTTGGATAATTTTTCTAAGTATTTGGAATAATTTGTTTGGTTTTGGTTGGTTTTGAATTATGGATTATTATTTTATGGATATTATTTCTCGAATTGATTAATTGAATGACTGGAATTATATTTATACATGTGAACAATTCAATCAATTTATTTCTAGGTATATATCTAGTAGGGAAGTTAGTTGTATGGCTGATAGTGCTACCACACACACCATATTGCGTGAGCAACACTATTTTACTAACTTTGTACCTAAGAAAGCACCTCTAACAACTCTCTCAGGCCCATCCAACCTAATTGAAGGATAGAGAAAGGCCCGTATCATGTTGTCCAATGGTATCATTTTAACCATTAAAGAGGCCCTCTATTCTCCATGTCCCGGAAGAGCGTTGCTAAGTTTTAGAGATATTCGAGATAATCAATATCATATAGAAACCACTGAAGATAATGGTTCTGAATTTCTTTGTATCAATTCGTACAAATATGGCCAGAAGCGTATTCACGAGAAGTTGGAACGTCTCCCAAGTGGGTTGTACATAACAACCATTTGTGGCATAGAAACCCACCATGTGGCTGCTGAGTTCAAAAGCACTTTGTTGTTTTGGCATGACTGTTTGGGACATCCCAGATGTGACATAATGCGTTGTATCTTCAAATCATCACATAGGCATCAGTTATCTCCATTCTCACCATGCAAAGCGTGCTCTTTAGGGAAGTTGAATACTCAACCCTCTATTACAAAGATTATTCATAACCCTTATAAGTTTCTTCAGAGGATTCAAGGGGACATTTGTGAACCTATCCAACCAACATGCAGACCATTTAGATATTTTATAATGTTGGTTGATGCATTGACACGATGGTCACATGTTTGTCTGTTGTCCACACGCAACGCTGCATTTTCGAAACTCCTAGCACAAATTATTAAGCTAAGAGCTCATCACCCTGATTATCCGATCAAGTCGATTTGATTGGATAATGCTGGAGAGTTTATGTCACAGACTTTTGACGATTATTGCACGTCAGTAGGGATTGAAGTGGAACATCCTGTACCCTATGTTCACACCCAAAACGGTTTGGCAAAAGCTTTCATAAAGCGCATTCAATTGATAACTCAGAATTTGGTTATGAGAACCAAACTGCTGGTATATACTTGGGGCTATGCAATATTACATGCAGCTATGTTAGTCCTCCTGAGGCCCACCGCTACCCAACCTCATTCACTGTTATAGTTGGTTACTGGATATGAGCATAACATCTCAAATTTATATGTGTTTGGGTGCGCAATCTATTGCCAATAGCTCTACCACTACGTACCAAAATAGGTCATCAGAGAAAAATGAAAATCTATGTCGATTATGATTCGCCATCAATTGTTCGCTTTTAGAACCCTTGACAGAAGATCTCTCTACCGCACGTTTTGCGGATTGTCACTTTGATGAGACAGTTTTCCTGTCATTAAGGGGAGATAAGCATGCTAACGTTCCTGGAGAACGCCACGAATTGTTGTGGTATGCTCCCACTATGTCTCATTTAGATCCCCGCATTGCCCAATCTGAAACTGAGGGGCAACGAATTATAGATCTTCAGAGCATTGCTCAAAGAATGCCAGATGCTTTTACTGATCTAGCAAAAGTGATAAGATCACATATACATGCTGCAAACACACCTGCAAGGATAGATGTACCCCGCGTACGTCACCATCCTGCTTAGGAAGGCCGGACCGTCCCCAAAAGTAGGGAGGCCGCACCTTCCACGCTGCCTAGTACATTGGCAGCTAGCCAATCATCTGCTTCAACCCTGAAGTGTGGCAGACCCCTTGGTTCAAAGGATTCACAACCCGAGAAGAGGAAATAGGTACCAACTAATGATCCTAGTTTGAATATGACCATCACTCACTCATTCGTTCCAACGCATGAGGTTATTCTAGATTACGGTAATGTCTTAGACGAGACAAACCGGCCTCTCGAAAATCACGAGATTTCGGTCCACTACTCAGTATTAGATAAGGTTTAATCGAAATAAGATGATCGTCGACGATGCATTTACGTTCTAAATAGCTACTAACATCATGCTTAGCGATGACATTGAACCACATTCCGTTGATGAATGTCAACGTAGAACAAATTGGTTAAATTGGAAACAAGCAATCCAGGTTGAACTTGATTCGCTTGCGGAACGTAAGGTGTTTGGGCCCGTAACTCCTACTCCACCACATGTGAAGCTCGTTGCCTACAAGTGGGTTTTCGTGAGGAAATGTAATGAGAAGAATGAAATAGTGCGATACAAAGCACGCCTCGTGGTGCAAGGCTTTTTTCAGCGCCCTAGGATTGATTACGAGGAGACGTATTCCCTTGTAATGGACGTTATAACATTCCATTACCTAATCAATTTGGTAGTTTCGGAAAAACTAAATATGCAACTTATGAACGTGGTAACCGCGTATCTCTAAGGGGATCTAGATACAAAAATATACATGAAAGTTCCAGAAGGACTTCCATTGACTGGTTCAAATAGTTCTAGACCACCGAACGCTCTCTATATTAGATTAAGAATGCCACTCTACGATTTGAAACAATTCGGGTGGATGTGGTATAACCATCTGAGTGAATATACAACGAATTATGCATGTACGTGTTCTTAAAGAAGTCACATTCCGGATTTGCAATCGTTGCAGTTTATGTCGACGACATGAACCTCATTGGAACTCCCACAGAGCTTAAGGAAATTGCCGCTCACTTGAAATCATAATTTGAGATGAAAGATCTTAGGAAAACTCTATATTGTCTTGGTCTGGAGATCGAGCATTGTTCTGATGGAATCCTAGTACATAAATCAAACTACACCCAGAAGGTGTTGCAACGCTTGAATAAGAATAAAGTGAAGCATTCAAGTACACCTATGGTTATTCGGACTTTATATGCTAAATGAGATCCCTTTCATCTAAAGGAAGATGAGGAAGAGATTTTGGAACCTTAAGTTCCATACCTAAGTGCAATTGGGGCTTTATTTTACTTGACTCAATGCACTAGACCCGACATCTCATTCGCTGTTAATCTTTTGGCTAGATACAACAATGCGCCTACACGCAAGCACTGGAATGGTGTTAAAGACATTTTCCGCTACCTAAAGGGTACGACCGATTTGGGCTTGTTCTATACCTGTGAATCTTCGAGTGTTGCCACCCCCTCAGTTCTCGAATTGATTCTCGCCTTGTTGGTTACACAGATGCTGTATATCTGTCTGACCCACATAGGGCACATTCTCAAACAGGCTATGTCTTTACCGTTGGAGACAACGCTATATCTTGGAGGTCTACCAAGCATATAGCCGAAGTTCTTTTATTTTCACCAGAAACAACAACATCAGAACATTAAAATCAAGCAAATTTGTTCCCAAGACAACCTGGTCGATCTCTTCACCAAGTCATTGCCCAAGTCTACTTTTTAGAAGCTCGTCCACGGAATCGGTATGCATAAATTATCTGAGTTGAATCGCTTTTAGTTCTCTTATTTAGAAGTTATGTCTAACTCAGGGGGAGTATCCAAAAGCATACTCACTTGATCTTAATGTACTCTTTTTCCTACAATTAGGAGCAATTTTGCCACTGGGTTTTTGCTACCTAATGAGGTTTTGATGAGGCACCTATCTTGGGATGATCATACTTTGTTGAGTTCACTACTTTCATCATATTTGACGTTTGTTTTAGACATTATGCATACTTCTCACTTTTCTCCTTAGTTTATGGGTTTTTCCCATACCTTGAGTTTTATCATAGCGAGGTTTTGTGAGTTTTACTACCAATGCATAATTTCTTTAAATTTGAGACTTGCATTCACCTATTGTGTCGTCGACTTCATCAATTATTCTACCGTATCTGCTGAAGATCTGATGCAATAGTTTGTTGAGTATTTACACACTCAAGAGGGAGTGTTGCAGTCATATTTGGAATAGGAATGTGATTGTGTAAATACTAATGTATCTAGGGATATCTTTTATATTCCTTTTAGTAGTCTAATTCCTATTAGAGTTGTAATCCTAAAGGAGTAAGGATTTTACCTATCATATTACTATAAATCAAGGCACAATGGGGGTGATACAACATACACCTCACAATTAAATCTCTCTCTTATCTCTCTCATTACTGCCGACCTCCCCCTTTCTATTATCCTATAATTGTCAAAGACAATAATGTAGGGGCAAAGATTGTGATTTTGAAAAACATATAGGGGTATACTTGCCATTTGAAAAGTTCATTAAATGAACATTGATTATTATGTTTTGAAAAAGAAAAGCACTTTTTAGAAGCAGAGGAGAACCCATTTCTGCTTTTCTATACTTTTCTACTTTTATTGATAGCAGTTTTTTAAAAAACACTTTTTGTTTTGTTTTACCAAACTCATTTAATATTCCAGATTTTTTAATAAGATGTTTTTTTTCTTAAAGCACCAAAATTCCAAACCAACCCTAATACAACACATGTAAAAGCGTGGGGTTTGAGGAGTAGGAACTACAACCTTTTTCCTAGTAAGTGGTCGGTGAATGTGTCATTTGTATGTCATTGAGTTCTTGACGGACAAAAAAAAGACTTACATGACACGAGTATACCGTTGCAATGGCATTGCATGTTAATGAAATAAAGACGTAATATGTAAACTGACACATGAGATTATAATTGGAACATCCCTCTCCTTCGCTTGTATGTAAAATAATGAAAATAAACTAACATATAGTTATATGATTCAACTCAATTACATCCATCTTCATCCCTGGTACATGTCTACTTTGGTTTCTAATATTCAGCAAATTGCCTGCAACTTTCAAGATCCCTCATTTTGGCATATTTATTGGGAATCCAATTTTGTTGCGGATGCTTTGGCCAGTGTTGATCGCCTTTGGTTAGATACTCAATTTTGGTGGTTCTCTTTTCCTTTTGAAACTCGTGCTACTTGGTTCTGGGACTTTTGTAATAGTTCTTACCCAAGAGGCTTCTCGTTGTAACCATTTTCTTTCCTATTTAAAAAAGAGAATTGTTATTAGTACTAAAAAAATTCTTTTTTCGCACTCCAAACTTTCTATATTAAGAAAGAAAAAATACACCGTAAGAAGTGTAAATTGAGATTTTTAGAGTGTTAATAACATTTTTCTTAAGAAAACCAATTACATGATTATTTAACAAGAGGATAAAGTCACCTAAATCACATTGTTTACAAAATGATTGGTGAGAGTCAATGAGCCATGGGTCTGAATCACTTGGACCACTGGTTGGTCTGAATCACTTGGACTTTGGTGGGTCTGGATCACATGAAACAAACTCCAACCAGATATGTACGCATTGATATAAGCTTAACTACAAATGTCTTAATTCTATTTTTATCATTATAAACATATCATAATTCGAATCTATTTTTTAAAACCCCTATTCTCAAATTGATCATACTCTGATTTTTTTTTTCTTTTTAGTGTGACGTTTGAGAGTACTTTTAAAATAACTAAAAGCACTTTTGGTAAAATTAATTTTGAATTAAGTGTTTTTTAGAAGAAGCTCTAGATAATTGCTTTTTACCGGAATCACTTAAAGTGTTTTTTTATGATATACTTAGATTTTTACTAAGGATTGATTTCAAAAACATTTTTATCAAAAACACTATAAGTTAGTTTAAAATCACTTCCAAAAGAGCACATAGTTACTAAAACTGACATGTCCATCACTTGGGTAAGAGTTTGGTTCTTTTTCCGGTTCGAACTTGAATTTTTATGACATTGCAAAGTATCAAAAGATTAACAAAAAATATGGAATGCTATTCTTATCCTTTCATATTCAAAGCAAACCTGATAAGAAAGAGATTAATTAAAAAGATAATTGAGGTGATCGATCGATCATATCATATTAATGGGAATGAAGTAGAAAATGTATCAAAAAAATGAAATTGAAACGTATGGGGTTGGTAGTTGCAGTAGGAGCATTGAATTCTTGACAGACAAAAACAAGGCCTTAACAATGAGCAATTTATGCAAATGCTCAGTATTCAAACGTGTGTCATAAAATAAGTGGACAGTTATGAAAAAATATATCATTTTCTCCATTTTTATTATGACATGTAAAGTACCTCTTAAATACTTGGTACTTGGAAAAATCTCTCCTTAACAACATCTAAGATGTGATGAAGGCTATAGAGCATCTCCAAGAAATAGAGAAATTGATTTATATGGAAAGGGTTATCATCCGGGTGATATTTCAGTTCAATATTACAATGTCAAGTGTATGATTTTCTTTATGCCTCTATTTTTATTTTTGAGAGGTGTAATATGTTGTTCGGAATGTATATTTGGATTTCAAGTTAATTTATTGTGAACGGTTGTATTTTTCTCTCTTTGCTTTGTATGGAGAAAAAAATATGATATAGGTATGCCGATATCGTGATGTTTCATGTCAAAGATATGTGAAAGTTTTTGTCCAAATATTCTTATTGGTACAAGATATCACACAAACATTATACTCACACCATGTGAATTTAGGTGTAGTTTTATTTGTAAACATTTACCACCCATGGATTGGAGATTCTCTTGCATCTGTATATCATTGCAGTATTTGAAAAAAGAGGTATGGCAAACAATTTGATGGGATTTTCATACCATTTAGTTATCTGTAATATAAAGCCAGAATGTCAAAATGGGTGAGTTATTCAAAACACCAAAGAATGCCCCTTCCTTCATTAGAGTTTTTAAAGTAAAACAATTTAGTTTATGGGATATTTGAATTTTAAACAAAATAAAACTACTCTGGGAAGTTTTTTTCTTTAAAATAAAAAAATATATTAAGCAAAATTAAAAATAAAATTACAAGTAAAGAATAAAATGCTAGTGTGTATAATAGGATCGACTACTAAAAGAAAATTGATTTATTCCTAATTTATAATAAAAATAATAAATCTAGCATTGTTGAATTTGAACTACATTATTGATAGTTTAATGTCGTTTGTGCAACAAAAAAAAAAAAAACAACTTATCATATATAATACAACCCAATTACATGATTATTTAGGAGAGAGGATAATGTTAACTAATCACACTGGTTACAAAATCATTGGTCGCAGTAATGGGTGGGATCACTTGGACCACTGATGGTTCTGGATCAGTTGGATTATTGGTGGTCTGGAACACTTGAAACAAATTCCAAATTGATATATACCTAATTGATGCTTACTTGCATTACATTATGATATTTTCTCACCATATAAATGCCATAGATCTAGTCATCACATCTTGATAATGACTTACATGTCATTGGTACACCGCCACCACAACATCAAAACATCATGTGACATGTAAGTTACTCTCCAAAGATTCACCTTGAGCTCTTCAAGCTCCCATCATTGCCAGCCAACACCATGTACTTATCTTTCCTTGTGAGACTGGTGCACTCAAACCCTAAAGTCTTACCTATCTCATTCTGTACATGATTGGCAACTTCAAACCTGGATTTCCCACCAATCTTGCATGTTTCTGGTTCAGGCAATTTATGAAGCAGCTGGAGGGTGTAAACAGGTTGTGGATTCATTAAGTGAAAAACTGGATCCAAACTTTTGAACCCACTTGCACATGTACCATAAAACATGTTTACGTTCACATCAATGGCCACAGGAACAATGTCATCAGTGAGCTCAGCAAACAAAGGGCTGAACCTCAACAAATAAGGCTCTCTGCATGTTGTTCCTTCTGGGCAAACCACAAGGTCTCCTTGTTGCAACAGTTTCTCCATTGTTTTCCCATCTCTCTCTCTATCCCTAGTTAATCTGATGGTTTTCATGGGGGCAATTTTCTCATTGACTTTGCTCAAACTGTATGTGACAGCAGAGAGGGGTTTGTCAATGGCTAGTTGAACATAGAGTGGATCTAGGAGGGTTCTATGGTTGCAGACATAAAGTCTTCCCCTTTGTTTTTGGGAACCAGTTGTTGGGGAAATCAGGGATTTGGGTTTTGAAATTGTGTTGATTGCGCCTGTGAAGGCTAAGATTGGACAGGCAATGCTGTGAGGGAGAAACATGCCTGTGAGGAATCTTATGATGCAGATGAAAATTCCTAGAGGGAAGTACATGAACATGGCTAAGGTGGCTAGTGGGGTTGGGAAGAAGGCCAATCTTCCATCATGAAAAATCAAGGGTTTTGGGTATTTTTCTCTTGCTAGGGTTTTCCAGTTTTGCTTCTCAGCTTCAGTCACCATGTAAATCTCCTCCTGAAAAATCAAAATAAAAGTCATATGGGTGTTGTTCTGATACTTGCGATATTGGGGAAGAAAATTTGAACACGTTCTTCAAATGCAAAAATAAATGCTCGTAACTACCTGAATTAAGTGTGTTGCTAACTACATGATTATCTTCAAAGGGAAAAGTACAAAACCGAAAAAGAGTTTCAAATAAATAGATAGAGACATTTAAAAATAAACTCTTTAACTACATCAGCTATAAGCATTTTACAAATTACATGAGTATTGTTAAAAGGGAAAAAAAAGTACAAAACCCCAAAAGTTTCGAATTAAGAGCGAGTTCAGATGTACAAATATATGCTCTTAATCACCTAAATTACAAGTAATTTGGACACTACACTTAGTTTTGTTAATAGGGGAAGATATAGAAAACAAAAAAGAGTTTCAAATAGAAAGAAAGATGAGTCAAAACGACCATTGACCAACCTTGCAACGAGAAAAGAGTTGCTCATGCTGCAAAAAACTATCTTGACAACCAATTATGCCAATGGCTTCAGAATCTTCCTTGACCACCTCTTCAAGAACCACCACATTTGGATCCAAACAGTTAGTCTTTTTTTCCTCCATCAACCCTACAAAGTATCCACCAACAACCTTGAGCTCTCTTGCAACAACAACATCAACCCCAACATAATCTTTCAAAACCCCTTCAACCATCACCCTAGGAAACTCACTCACTCCCACTTTTTTCCCACATCTCATTACCACATCAAGCCCTTCATTCCCAACATCCTCCAAAAAAAACTTGGGCAGGACAGCAGTCCCAACCCTCATCCTATCCTTCCTAATCCCAAAAAAGCACAAAAAAACCATAATATTTAGCCCTAACTCTCCACCAACCAAAACCACTAGAGGGCTCAAGAGAAACAAGACCATAGCTCTGGAAAGCCCTCCAGCCTCAAAGGCCACAAGCATGAAGTAAGGAAACAGTGAAGCTGATGACTTCAAAAGTGCTTCCTCAAAGTGGAAAAACACTGTTTTGTCTGAAAGCACTTTTGACTTATGAGCAAGGGATTTGAACTTCTGAAACTTGAAGTGGGTTGCATGGGGTTGGCTGCATTTGTGTTCTGGAGGGGATGATATGTTGCTTGGTTTGCTGTGGAATTGGAAGGAGGAGGAAAGTTCTTCTAGGGAGCATAGGTTTCCAGACATCTTTGGTTGCCTTTGCTTACTACTTTTTATTGCAATAGATGCAGCATATTATATATAGGGAGACTTTGGATGCGGTCCCTAGTTATGAACAATCTTTGACTGAAACTTTGTTGGTTTTCAATTTTTGATCCAAGTCCCTAAAATTAATTGATAATTTATTTCTATGTACGTTACTATATTTTTTAAATTAAAAATTAAAATTTATAGTTGTTTATAGTAATGAGATTTTAAATAAAAAACATAATTTGTGGGATTAAAAATATTAAAATATAAATATACTATTGTGTGTGTGTGTGTAAACATGGGTACATTCATAAAAAATAACCAAAAAGTGATTGTATCAAAACATGGGTACATTCTTCAAAATGGGTACATTTAGCAAAAATAAAAATGGGTACAAATAAATAAAAAAATATGGGTACAATACAAATAAAACTGTAAAAAATATGGGCACAAAAAGAAATTAATATATGGGTACAAATTAAAATTGAAAGGAAAATTGGTACAAAGTAAAAAAGGGTTGCAAATTAAAAATGGGTACAAACTAAAAATAAAAATATATGATAAAAAATTTAGCCATAAATATAAATATACTAATTGTAACATTTTTAATATTAAATGAATATATTTAGAAATAAAAAATATTTTATTATTGAAATAATTAATGATATTATTAATACAAATGACCTTGATCAAAAATTGAAAAGTAATAAGGTTTTAATCAATAGAGTAGTAAAAATAAGGATGAAAACCTAATTACTCCTTATATATACTACGCGGCATTCATTTATGATTCTTACACGGTTTAGGTATGAGTTTTCAATTGGTGAAAAGCCATCATCGTGCGCTCTCTACCATTTGAAAGAAAACATATACATATTCTCATTTCCAACAGGGTATATAAAGTTAACATGGATTTAAATGCTTAAAAGGTAAAAATATTGAATGTTATATAATTTCATAAATAGTTCAATTCAAATAGTGAAGAATTTGTATTTGTATTTTGGAAAATAATATGTTGCATAAATACAAATTCAAACTCAGTAGTGAAGTACATTTATATTTATATTTTGGAAAAACAAACTAAGTTTGATTAACGGTATGAGATCACCGAGAATTAGTTTCTGGTGAAAAAAGATTACAACATTTTTAGACTCGAACACATAATGTAACAAGTAATATGTACATATTCGTCAATTTTATTGGCAACATACCATATCATTTAATGATTTCATTTTATTAGATATATATTAAGTCGTACGAAATCATTTCCCATGTAAATATGATATCCTAGCATGCACGAGATATTCACAATTTCACATAGGTTTAGAGAACAATTTTATTCACCAGAATTAGTATGATACATGAAAATAATTAACTCATCCAATATGCAAATTTGAGTGTAGTCAAGTTAACTAGAATAATGTACTCCCTAAATGCACCCAAAATCTCTCTCCATAATTTTTAGATTAACAAGTTGTTCATGAGATTTGAACATATGATTACTTTAATAAAGCGGATACTAAGTAATGCTAAAGCAAATCATGTGCTAGTTGGTGTTAAGTGCTGATACAATAGGCCCAGTTGCTAAAACACAATTGGTTACATTTTAAGACGTTAATTTTGCATCACCTTAGCATGCATCCTATAGAGCAAACGATAATAAAAGTCTTCCACCTTCCATTAAATGGTAATAACTATCCATAGTTGTGGAGACTACATTTGAAGTTAACTTACTACCCTTCTGCAGTGGACCAGTTAATTTTAATAGTAGTAGATGCCATATTTGTACCATGCATTCGAGTTTTTGTGTTCGATTTGATCACCTTCAATACATCATGAAAAGTGTTGATGCACAAAATCAATGAGGAATCTGATACAACAGAAAGTGTCAAGTTTGTGACCTTCGCTAAATTGCTCCGGTCACTAGTGTGGATAAGTATGTAAATAGATAGAGACAGGGAAGCAAACACAAGATGTACGTGGTTCACCCAGATTGGCTACGTCCACGGAGTAGAGGAGTTCTCATTAATTGTGAAGGGTTTACACAAGTACATAGGTTCAAGCTTTCCTTTAGTGAGTATTAGTGAATGATTTAATACAAATGACATCAGGAAATATCGTGGGAGAATGATATCCTTTTATAGAAGAGAGTTTCTAGCTTTGTTTTGACATTGACACGTGTCATGTTGTGATTGGCTTCTGATGTTGACATGTGTCGTGCTATGATTGGCTTTTGATGTCGACACGTGTTGCACTGTGATTGGCCTCCTGGTTGGAGGGAAACTCTTATGGGTCCTTGACGGTATAACGTTAACCGGTGCTCAGTAGTTTCGGGATTGGTCAAGTACGATACAAATAGTGCTCCCCTAAGTTCTCGAGTGAGGGAAGTTTCTCGATTGGGGACTTGCAAGATCCAAGCCATTGAGTAATCACGAAACTTCTAAGTACCGAAGTGTGGTATCATTTTTACTTGCCTTATCTATCTCATAGGTAGATGTGGCATCTTCTCTTGATGTACTTTTCCTCCATCCAGGAGTGTTATCTCTAACCGGTGGAGATGCATAAGGTAATGTATCAATTTCACTTGAAGCTTACTTGTAGTTTCAGGCTTGGTCAAGCGCGATACAAACCCTATAGTCCTCTGATGATCAAGTAAAATCTGACCATCAAATTCCTGCAGCTGATCAAGCTTCCTCTTCATGTTTATAGCATAGTCATATGCAAGCCTGTGCAACTGTTTATTCTCATGCTTGAGCTATCTAATCTCCTATTTGAGACTTATCACTTCAGCCGCCAATGATTCACCTTGGCGGGTTTGAGCAAATAGGCGTTGGGCCATATTAGACACAGAACCTGCACACTGAACACTAAGAGCCAGAGAATCCTTAACAGCCAACTCATCAGACCGTTTGGACAATAGTTTGTTATCTTTGGGAGTGAAAAGGTTCCTAGCCACCACCGCAACAGCTATATCATTCTTTATCACAGAGTCCCTAACGGTAAGATGACCAGTAGGGGATAAGAAGGATGGGCGCCATATGTTGTCTTGAGGAGACCTGGTTGCCTCTGCACCAAAGTTCAAGTCAAAACGACGGTCGGATGGGCCAGACATTTTCAGAAATGATGAGGGCGAAATGAGGTCCAATAAATCTCTGAAGTACAAAAACAAGGGAAAAATTCATACAAGCAATAACTCTCTAAACATACTTCTTGCACGCAATTGGTGCCCCTATAAAAGAAATGGCAGCATGGCCGTTTGTTCAAAAATCGAAGAGGCACCATTCTCCGGATTTCGAGAAGCATATTTTCTTGAGTAAAATATATCGACAATCCCCACACGCAACATCAGCTCATCGGGTACCACAGATAACTTTGCCAAATATCTCTAACAAAGTTTAGACACATAAATTTTGAAGGTCCATCTACCATACCATTACCCACAAGGGTAAAGGAACAGCACCACTGCTTGGTAACTGGAAAGTCCCTATGTGTGTCAGCCTCTGTGCTCCGTGGTAAGGCAGAACTGGCAAAAATGCCCAACCTTTACTCACATCGAGAAAACACTCCCAACATGATTACTTGCTCAAAAATTGAAGAGGCACCGCTCTTCGAATCTCGAGAGCTAGACTCCCACCAGGATCGCTATCTCAAAAATTGAAGAGGCACCGCTCTCCGAATCTCGAGAGCCAGACTCCCACCAGGATTGTTTTCTCAAAAATGGAAGAGGCACCACTCTCTGAATCTTGAAAGCCAGACTCCCACCAGGATTGCTTTCTCAAAAATCGAAACGGCAACGCTCTCCAAATCTCGAGAGCCAGATCCCTAACAGGATTGCTTGTTCGAAAATCGATAAGGCATCGCTTTTTTAACTTTGAGAGCCAGATTTCCTTGGATAAAGCTTGTATGAAATCTTCACACGCAACATCAGCTTTCCAGATACAACAGACCATTTTTTCAAAGTGCTCTGACAAAGTTAAAACACGTGAATGTTGCAGCTCCCACTACATTGCTATGACTGAAAAGGGTAAAGGAACAGCGTTACTACCCGTTGTTGAAACAATTCCTATATATGTCGACCTCCATCCTCCACAGCCAGGCATACCTGCAAATAAGAAAAAATGCTCTACTTTTATTCACATCCGAGAAGGCATTCCCAACAGAGTCTTTCAAAATACTCAGCTTCTCCCCCCCCAGCGCCCGATAATACCTATGCAAACAAGCCACACCAGAGCAAGAGTATCTCATATCATCATGGTTAAAAGCAAGAGTATCCCATATCATGCTTTTTCCCTGTCTTTTCCTTTGCCCTTGCTCTTACCTGCAGGACAAGGGGAAAAAACGCAATCAGTCGGAACCTGAAATCAAACTTCTGATCTGGAACTGATTGCCCATAATCTTTGCATGGTTGTTTGCCTAACATTGCTCTTGAGTACTCATCCTTAATTGTTGTCAAGGTCACGAAGTTCTTCCGCAAATACCTTAGAACAGTTGATATGATATTGATGCTTTACACTGAAGCTGCCACGCATGGATGAGTCGCTTAGAAGTAGTGCTCTGAAGGACCATTTAAATGTAAAGGTTGCATTCCACTCCAGCATCGGGGACAAATGTTGTAAAAGATTGAAGCAAAATGATCAATGATGAGCTGGAACAGGTCACTATAGCACGATGCCCTTCTTACAGAACCATACAACCCAGACAGAGGAGTCTAAATCAAATCCAAACCCAGCATCGCTGCCCTATTCGAAGAATTCGAAAAGCTTCAACAACCTTTCGCTGACACCATCGCCAAAGAGTAAAGCCTCACCATACCATACCCACTACTTTGCCGACAACAAAAGTATCCCATATCATTAGGGTCAAACGTACTCTAGATTTAAGGGACTTGTTTTGACCTTCAAATTCTTGAGTCGGCCTTATACTCTGGAGGAAACCAGAAAACCCTTCAGCCCAGTTCAAGAATAAGGCTGTGGAAAGTTACTTCTTTAAAAGAAAAAGTATCTCTCATATCATCTCTTCTCCATTTGCTTCTCCTTATCCTTGTTGCTGTTTACGACACAAAGAGAAGGAGAACAATCAACCGGAAACCGAAATCGAACCTCCGATCCAGGTTGCTTGCTTGGAAGTCTGATTGCTTACCTTGTCTGTCACCTCATTCGGCAGACCTTCTCACTCAGAGACTTCGGGGACTCCCACTATAGGGTTTGCATCGCACTTGACCAAGTCCGAAACTACAAGTAAGCTTCAAGTGAAATTGATACATTACCTTGTGCATGTCCACCGGTTAGAGATACCACTCATGGATTGAGGAAAAATACATCAAGAGAAGAAGCCACATTTACCTATGAGACAAATAAGGCAAGTTAAAAAGATACCACACTTTGGTACTTAGAAGTTTCGTGATTACTCAATGGCTTGGATCTTGCAAGTCCCCAACCGAGAAGCTTCCCTCACTCGGGAACTTAGGGAAGCACGGTTTGTACCATACTTGACCAATTCCGAAACTACTGAGCACCGGTCAACGTTATACCGTCAAGGACCTAGAAGAGTTTCCCTTAAACTAGGAGGCCAATCACAGTGCGACATGTGTCGACATCAGAAGCTAATCATAGCGCGATACGGGTCAACATCAGAAGCCAATCACAACATGACACGTGTCAATGTCAAAACAAAGCTAGAAACTCTCTTCTATAAAAGGATATCATTCTTCCACAATATTTCCTAATGTCATTTGTACTAAATCATTCACTAGTACTCACTAAAGAAGAGTTTGAACCTATGTACTTGCGTAAACCCTTCACAATTAATGAGAACTCTTCTACTCCATGGACGTAGCCAATCTGGGTGAACCACGTACATCTTATGTTTGCTTCCCTGTCTCTATCCATTTACATACTTATCCACACTAGTGACCGGAGCAATCTAGCGAAGGTCACAAACTTGACATTTTCTGTTGTACCAAAGTTCACAAACTTGATATTTTCTGTTGTACCAAAGTCCCCACTGATTGGTACAACAGAAAATGTCAAGTTTGTGACCTGCGCTAGATTGCTCCGGTCACTAGTGTGGATAAGTATGTAAATGGATAGAGACAGGGAAGCAAACACAAGATGTACGTGGTTTACCCAGATTGGCTACATTCACGAAGTAGAGGAGTTCTCATTAATTGTGAAGGGTTTACGCAAGTAAATAGGTTCAAGCTCTCCTTTAGTGAGTACTAGTGAATGATTGGTTCAAGCTCTCCTTTAGTGAGTACTAGTGAATGATTTAGTACAAATGACATTAGGAAATATGGTAGGAGAATGATATCCTTTTATAGAAGAGAGTTCTAGCTTTGTTTTGACATTGACACGTGTCATGTTGTGATTGGCTTCTGATGTTGACACATGTCACGCTATGATTGGCTTCTGATGTCGACATTTGTCGCGCTGTGATTGGCCTCCTGGTTGGAGGGAAACTCTTCTGGGTCCTTGACGGTATAACGTTGACTGGTGCTCAGTAATTTCGGGATTGGTCAAGTATGATACATACAAAAAGAAAAACCTCTCTAATGAATGTAGGACTTGTATAACTGTGCCCTCACCCGTACACAAATGTGATCTTCCTGATATTTTTTTCTGTCCATCACACCTGACAAACACGCGAAGAGAGAGAGAGAGAGAGAGAGAGAGAGAGAGAGTTAGAGTTGAATGCACACATACGAAATAGGTGAGAGTGGTTCAGATTCACTACTAGCTAGGTCCGTAGCCAACATAATCTCCGGCCTTCTTCTCTTATATATCTAAAAGCATATCTACTAGAATAAAGAGTTTTATGGGCAGTACTGTTGCATGTGGCAGTCGTCTAAAGGTGAATATTTAACAGCGACCAACGACCAAATCATGATATATGTCTAAAATTGAACCATCCAAAAGAAACCTACCTGCATGGCCATTGGCCAAACCTAACTAAGAGAACATCTCTGAGCAAGTAATGAACCACACCAAACAAGCTCATGTATAAAGATACAGTATTTGCTATAAAGCACCAATGAACACATGACAAACAGAAGTAAGAAATTAAAAAGGACTAGAAATCTCCACGCATGCACGCTATGCATGTCGTAAAAGTTATTGCTAGAGAGAAAGTAGAGCATGCAAGGGAGAGAGACAAAGTGATGAATGAGTATTTCCCTAATCGAGTTATGTTCACTTTATCACCTGATCAAGAACATAAAGATGTCATATTTTTGTACGGCATGACGTGAATGAGAAGGACATAAAGTATACAATTCAAGTAAAAAAAAACAAAAAAAAGCAAGAAAGTGATGGCCTCTTTAGATGTTAGCCAGCTCAATTGACTGTTTACCCAATTGCAATAACTTAACTGTCACGTAACTTCAATCCTTAAATAAATAAATAAATAAAACTCTGAAACTAGAACTTCAGTTGCCGCACCACCTTTGACTAGACACTAAGTTCCAATATAACTATGCATGCTGCATGCAAGTCTTTTTTTCATAAAACGATATACTATTACGTTTCATTTACTATAATTCAAGGGACAAGTTATGTCAAATTTTTATGTACTAATTACGTGGTCAAAAGTCTTAGTCTGCGAGCTAAGGTGGTGTCTTGTGTAACCTATAGAATGAGATTTACGCCTACTTATTGGGTATACTAAATGCATAAATTATTAAGTATTATGAGTTTTTTTATAATACAATAATAAGAGAAATGTGATTGATGTCTGGTTAAAGATTTAAGGACAACTAGCTAAAATAATTTATTTTTGGCATTTTGTTGTTGAAATAATCAAAATCAAATACTAATGATCGATCATATATTTACGACATACAAATCAAGACACAAAATGATATAACGATGACATGATAAAATAGATTATTCAATAAAATGTCAAAAGTGAATCATCTTAGCCAAAAATCCAAGATTTAATTTGGAGGACTAATATCCTAAGGGAATGAAATCCTAATTTTTTTTTTGGTAGTAATTCTTGCCAAATTTTACATGAAGCGTTTCTTTATACCAGCCATATTAAATAAGGGAAAAAGTTAAACTTGAGACTATATAGTCTATATATAAAAGATAAAAGTTCTTAATCAACTGAGTTATATGTCATTTGAGAGTGGCAGATTAAAATATATAAAACATGTAAATAAATAAGTATTCCACTTTATCTTATTAGGTTAAGAGGTGTTTTGATCTCATAGGGCTGATAACAAATTATGTGCTTGACGTTAGTTACCAAACAAACGAAATCTTCACGCCTAATACTTACTCAGTACTAGTAACAACATTTATTTTATTTTTATATTCGAATTAAAAGTATACATCAAAACAAATTCGCATACTTAAGTTTTCGATAGTCCGGACTACAAAGTAGTTTAGCTTTATATTCATTAGATTGGTAAGTAAATAAAAATGGTAATGGTAGGAAAAATTATATATTTAAACAATATTTGGTAAACCATGTGATGTGGTTGCTGATAGTTGAATTATTACTTAAGTGTTAATTAACATGTTTATTCCCTATTAATAACACATCATATGATTTGTAAATATGATCTAAAAAGTTAGTTTACCTAACATTACTCGAATAAAAATATTTTTTTTAATTCAATTATCACCTTCTATTTCTCTTATTAAATAGATCGCACTTTTAAACAAAAAACGAGAAATGCTAAGGAGACTCTTTTAAAGTGAAACTCTCTACCACCTCATATTTTAGCACAATGTTTTATAATGTTTGGCACATAAATTATGCAAAAAATGAGATGGCAGTTAGTCTATGAAAAATTTCACTTTTAAGAGAGTCTGGTTAGCATTTGACACGATTACATGCGAGTTGGCATCATGTGAGTTGGTTACAATATCTCAATCGTCAAATGATTATCCAACTTGTGCCACGTTCTGATTAGACATATATGGATGTCCACATCTCCTTCAATCCCAACATACAACAAGAAAATTAATTCAGGAATCAGCGAGGTAAGCTGTTCACTTGGACAACAGAAAATTACACAAAATCTTTATATGCCTAGTGGACTGATGACTTGGATATATTAAACAGAAGGAAATGTAAGAGAAACTAAATTTATAGATAAAATTTGTAAAATTAAAAGGATATGAAAGTTGATGATTGATTTATTACTTAAGCGTTGATAAACGTGCTCATTCCTATTGGTGACATATCATTTAGTTTGTAAATTTTGTCTTCGAAAAAAAGGTTAGTGCATGTAAACATGAAACTTCCTGCAACAAATAAAACAAGAACACCTGTATAATTGTGCTCATGTAATGAGTTTTAGTTGAAAGATCACGTAAATAATCTTATTCGAGATATACGATTATAGAGTCTACTCCACATTGTATTTTAATGATTTAACATTTTATTTCTTATGTTTTCTCTCAAATATCATCTATATCCAAAATCACACAACTATATGATCGTTAAGATTTTTAATACAAACGATATTACAACTTTAATACACTAGAGATAGAGGAGAATTTAATCGTTGAATAATTGTTTTAAATTTTTCTAACTTTAGTTTTTTTTTTTTTTTTTTAAGTATGGTATCGTCTATTTTCTTCTCAATAATCGTGTCTTGATTATTTTAGATTTTTTTTATTTTTTATAAATAATTTTATTCATGGTGAACCAAAAATATAGACAAGATCGTTAAAAAAAGGTTATGGAGTGAACTCCACAGTAAGAATTACAACATATTTTATGTTTTGCCTGTGGTTAGACGTAATGTTAGCTGTCCCGAACAATTAATCGAATATAGATATAATGCAACGTGTGTACAATCTGGTGAACTGAAGAAGTTGGAACTTATTGAATCGTCTTCATCAATACAAATATAACCCTATCAGCAACTATTTATTTCGGAAAAGAAAACCCTAGCGAGCTAATTGCAGCAACCTTATTTCCAGGTCCTTCAATGTCTTTTCACGCTGAAAAAGAATCGCTATAAATTTCTTGAGAAAAATGGTTGGCAGTCATCGGGAACAAAATGACTGGTCAAATGACTCACACCATTGAAACTTAGTTTATCTAGTTCACAAGACAAAATTAAGTAACGTGTGTAATTTGTTTAGGCTTGTTTTTAGCTACGCTTCCTGGAACTTTATTTTGATATCATTTTGTCTCTATAACTCAAAAGTCATTACTTTACTTCTTAAAACTTTAAATTCGTTTCACTTTAACTTGTGGACTCTCTCTTCTCCCTGAAACTTATAGGTCACCTTCTATAACATATGGGGGACTCAAGACCCAAAAAGATTAGGCCACATGTGCAATAAATTTGATTATAAGTCTCCATTATGCATTAACATTCAATAGTTAGAGAATATTAAGCTTAAAAGAAATTGAAGAGATGAACAAAAATAAAAACAAGAAAATGATTAGCCTAGTGCACCCAGATCAAATTAACATAAGAGATTAACAAAATCAAGGTAATGTGGAGCGAATTTTAAGTTTTATATAGACAACTTTCAAGTTTCAGGAGCAAAGTGAAACGAACTTTGAATTATAGGAAGAAAAGTGACGATTTAACAGTTATATGGAGAAATAAAATAAAATTCGAGTTCCAAGAGATGTAATTAAAATAAGCTATTCGTTTATTGGTTAGAGGTGAAGAGAAGGAATTAAATTAAAATCCTTCTGTGTTGATAAAAAAAAATTATTTAAAAAAAAAATTAAATCGAAAGAGAACTACTTGTCTATTTTGTGGAATTTACTGAAAGCAAAACCAAATGACAATTCTCAGTAATAAAAGTCGAAAGAGAAGAGCGACAGGGGGATTGTAATAGCGGAATGGCATAGGGTTAAGATTTTTTTTATTAAAATGATTAATTTGCCCCTAACATAATGCTGTTAAAATGATTGACTTGTCCTTTATATATTTTTGATATTGAGAAATTTGTTTGCCATGGACATTTTGGGGTTTTGTCACTGTTTTGTCTTTTTGTTGTGGCTAGTCTATATATAGATTTATCCATGTTACATTTTCACTTTTATGGGGCCAAAATTTCGCCAATTTTATGAACAGATTCACCGTTGTATGATATTTCTAAAAACATAATGTTTTATAGTTTTTTTTTTTCATATGACATTGCAGTATTTGTAAGGCCAGTCTTGAGATTTTTAAGGGTCGGGACGACGCTAAATATGTGCCTTAATTTCATATCAGTAAAATGATTTGTTTTCACACGTAAGACTTTGATAAAATTATACTTATAAAAACACTTCAAATTCAATAATTTAGAAATATATTTATACTCTTATGAAAAAAAATTAGTAAAAATTGAAAAGTAAAAAAAACACACATAGTGTTTCGAAACCATGACGTCCTCGTTAATTTTAAACAGCATAAACAACCCCTTATGGTTAAACTTTTTTATCCTTTGACTAAATTTTATAAATTTAGTGTTTCAAACCTGGGACCTCCTCATTGAATTTAAACAACAAAACCACTAGTTCTAGTTGAACTTCTTTATCATTAAACCAAATTTTATAAATTTATACTCTTATGAAAACATATGTAAAATATTAATATCCTAATAATTTGGTGCCCTCAATTTTTTTGGGCCCCAGAAGGTCATCCAACCCACACTAGACTTGGGCCAGCCCTGATTATTTGCACCTCTATGGAACTATCTAGACTAATAATACAATGTTTCAAGCACGTGACATTATATCATTGATATAATATCATTAGTTTGGAACGCTACGTGTCATCTGGAGGGAGTATTGAAGTCTTTCACTCAACAGAGAAGTGCCAAGTTGGACTCCCACCTACACCTGAGTGCCATTAAGAGAACTCATTAATTTGAGAAATGGTAAGTATAACTGTACCACCATCACGTGGTTTTAACAATCTGCAAATGTTATTAAACACATGTTACTTTCATTTCAAGCAAAATCAGTCATTCTTACCACAACATGGACCATATTCCTCGTGCATGAATATATGAATTATAAGCGATATTACTACATATTTTAAGCTAAACTAAAGAGTGGAAGGATAGATTAAATCAGAAATATAATAGATTAAAGAAAAAGATCCTAACCAACGAAATAATCCATGACGCACTTTTTGCATGAATATGATCATAATAATGCCTTATTTGCTACAAACAAATTAGATACCTAACGATTACATTATCAGCATTTTAAAAAACATTGAAATAGGAGTCTCTTGATGATAATATTATAAAATAAAAAGGATATGGTGGATTAGAAATGTTTGATTCCATTGCTTCCTACCAATCCCCATTCCCATCCCAAGGAAGGAACCAATTATATGAAACAATTACAACCACAACAATGGCAGTTGTGATTCTTTTAATAGCATTGGAATGGTCACAGAAACATTTTTGTAGCCACACATCTAATGTTGCAAAAGCGACAAATTCTTCCCAGTAGGACAATATGTCGTGTTTTTGATGGGTTATTTGTTTTATACATGTTAGATTGTCATTGATAGGAATGTATGATTTTATATTTTTTCAAAGGAAAGATCGTGGACATGTTTGAAATGTTTTTAAAATGATTAAAAACACATACCAAAAGTCAACCATGTATGGTAGAAAAATTCAAAGTGATTGCTTTTTGGAAGCACATGATGTATAGTTATTTCAAAAAGTATTTAAGTGTTTTTTCAATGAACACTTGTAATTTTATTAAAGGTTTCACTGTGCTTCTAATAATTTTTTTTTTTTGAACAAACAATATTATCTACAAAGAGAGAGTGGGTGAATTTAACCTCACATCAGACTAACAATAATGTGGTTCAAATTCGTATTTGGCAAGAATCAAACCCGAGACATTTCATTTACAAGTGAAGAGGAATACCACTAGACTGTAATACTAAATGGTAACGGAAGCGTTTTTGCAAAAATTACTTCTGAACACAAGTGATTTTTATAAATACAATTCCAAACCAGCCCCAAATACTTGGAAGGCTCTAGAATATTTTTACGTAGAGATCCCACCAAACCATGTGAAATGTGATGGGGTATACAGTCAATTTCCATGATTAATCCCTGATATTTCAGAATCCAAGGGTCCGTCGAGCGTGAATAATGCAAAGTTCCCGGCCGCTAATGCACGCCAGCTCCAAAACTAAAGCGAGGCCGAAAATGCATCGACGGTCAGAAATCATTCACATGCAAAACGCCCACGGCAAATTCCGGCGTCCATATTGCCTTGTTAGGAAGGATAGCGAAGGTACTAATGGTAGGTAGGCTTCTTATTGAGTGTGTAAATGAGAGGCATTTAATGAGAAACTAGAAATAACAAATAAAGGTAACGTTGGATTCTTCTTTCCATGTGCAGAAAACAACATCCACAGCTTAAGCTTGCTGCAAACTGCAGCGTCAACCACCTCCAATAAAGGCATTAATCAAAAACAATTCCTTAAGAGTCACAAACCAGTTTTTTTCTATGGCACATTCGAAACTAACGAATTTTCAGGAGCTCAGAGTAGTGCATCTTCTCCTTGGCTGTTCCAGGCTGCACACTCACTGGCAAACCTTAACCCGCAAGGATTAATTGGTCCAGGTTATCATAACGTTTTCTTGAGGACAATGCACCAGTTGGATTTGTCGAAAAATCGATCAACAATTACAGCGTCTTTCATCCCAGCTACTAATCTGCATAATAGAGAAAAAAATTAAATGAGCACGTGAAGTTAAGCATCAATTGTAAATATAATGTCAGAACATTAAGTTAAGCATCAACTGGGCAGTGACCACCAAAATTAAAATACCCTTTAACAAAGTTTATGTGTTCATTTCGTTTTAAAAAACGAGACAGAAGTCCAACTAAGATACATAGGAGCTGCACCAACAAAGCAACTGGGCAGTGATCTTAACTCGAGCAATACCACCAAAGGAGGGTGCTACCTAACTTAGGAGAAAATCTTCGGTGTACCGGAAACACGGTTCGGTACACCAGTGTCACAATACAAGTGGTTGGAAATTTTTTTAAGCATACAACCACCTGTATTATGGCACTTGGTGTATCGGGCCATGTTCTCGGCACACTGAAAAAACTCTCCTCACTTAGAGGCTGACCTACCGTCATGATTGGGATCCTTCTCCCACTGGAAGGGCTTGGGCCAAATCCAATAGGCCCACGAGGCTTCTTCTCGTACTCACTTCTAGAGTTGGCCTCTGTACTTCTAACGTGAATGGTTATCTCACACAAATTACTCATAATAATATAACACTAGAATATATGACTTCGTGCCATGAACCCTAATTCAAGAAACGGTAACTCATCATTCAGGCACAAAGTAAACAAAATTTGGTGACATGTTAGCCATACATAGATCATAACCTTATAAGTACCTATATATTACCCCACTCATCTGCATTCTATATTATATGTTTTCAATATAACAAATACTCTATGAGTGAATTACTTTGACCATTTATTGACTCACAGATGTAAACCATTGTGCTGGGGTGCCTCAACTATTTAAACAGCTCCTACGATTCCACTCATTAAAGTATTGCCCTTATGCTCCAGCTTCATAACAAATCCATATAAACAGATGCATAAAATTCTGTCCTAATAGGCACTAAACATATAAAAGATTAGTTTTGCCCCCTGTGAGTTCGGTTTCTTTGCTTCAAGTAATGTTAATTCAGTTTCAGCAAGCCAACAACACAGCACAACCATAGCAATGAGACATAACGAAAATATACGTATAATTTTATTAATTTGTTGATAAACAATATACATACAGTATGGAAAAAGAAACAAAATGACAAGTTACCTTTCAAGCTCGCCTTCAATGAAAACATGGTAATATCTGTTGTACACAACAGCACCCTTTTTATCATCTTTCTTTGCAAGGCCATTTGCAAGAGCGCAAGCAGAAGCACCACTTACTTCAGCACGGTGATATGGCAAGTGCCAGGGGACAAAATATTCTTGTTGATCATTTGCATCTTTCACATCACAAGAAGTCCCCAAATAACTCTCACTTTGAGAGGTTTTTTCTTGCAAACTCTGTGTAGCACTCTGGTCGGACTCTTTCTTACACTCTCCCAAACTACTCTCCTCTGTTTCTGGGATGCTTTGCAATGTGCGAGATGAAGGACTACGAACATGAGGACTACCAGGTCCTATCCACTCTTCTCCATACTTTTCGGTAAGTGGAGTCCATTTTGCAACTAATGATTTATCTTCTTGTTCTACAGCCCAAACTGTTATTAGAACTAAGCCACCCTTTCTCACAACTCGGATCAACTCTTCAATTGCTTTCTTCCTCCTACCCTCCGTACTGAGATGATGTAATACAGCTATGGATATAGCTGCATCACCAAAACCAGTTCTATATGGAAGGTCTACGGCATCTGCAACCAACACTTCATGCCCTCTATCTGCACAAATTTTGATAAGAGGAGCACTTATATCACATCCGATGAAAAAACAATCAGGATTAAATCCCAAGTACTTCCCATTCCCACATCCCGCATCAAGAACAAGAGATCCTGAAGGTAAGGAAGATAGAAAATTGGCTACTTTTGGCCACTTAGCAAACCGGGTTGAACTAAAATGAGGTGCGATAGCATCATAAACATGATGGACATACTTCTTTTCTATTTCAGGAGTGAACTGCACATTTAAGGATGCCTGTCTATGGCTGTCACTAGCCGATTCAGATTGTAGGATCTGAGATTCTTCACCAGAATCCAGAGAACAAAAACCAGACGCACCTTTAACCTTGACTTCTCTCATGGTAGTGAAGATTCCTGAATAAGAAACACTACCAATGATCACAGAGGGAAGACGGAAGGCCTCTCTAGACAGATAATAGCATCTACTTGCTTTTAGAATGTTACAAAACATCACCCAGAACAATGCATCTAATTAGAAAATAACCTGAAAAAAGTCAAAGGTTAAGGTTACAATTTTGAAAACATACAATTTAGATTGCATATGCGTGTGTAGTATCCTATGACATAAGCAAAAATAAACAGTGAAACAAGGAAATAAATTGGAGAAAGCAGCAAAATCGTTTGTAGGAGGAACAGACCAGCACATTTTAGTTTATCTCAAGCAAGTGAACCAAACTAGGAAGGAGAAAGGCACCAAATGATCAGCAGCTCGAATTTCCCTTTAGTCAAGTTAATGACAAGCTTGAAGAGGCTATTTTCAATAATCCTCTGCAGAACGCTTCAAAGACGTTCCACTTTCCAGGTAACAAGACCTAAAAATAGCCTACCAGGTAAGGAACACCTACCCTGTTCTCAAGAGAAAATAACTATCACCCATTTGTCCAGAAATTACACCGAACAAGCCTGCCAGCGCAGCTTCCCGCCATCGCTAAATGCATAAAAATCATAATCCTGTATACATTTTTGTTCCACTGAGATTTAAACTTCCCCACCCTTTATTTTCTTCTTACTATGATTCATTTATTGATTGAAGAGCGAACTGCGCGATGGTACGGTTTTTCTAATCTCCTAATAAGTTTCTTGTTTGAAACCAAATTCAGTGCTTAATGCATCATCTGGATTTAGGGTTTCACAAATTCTGGAGATTTAACAGAGTTGCACACATCACAATATCCAGAGGCCAAGAACAAAATCATATTACTGCAATTCAGCTAAACACAACTGCAATACATAGATATTATACCTAAATCAATACATATACATACATATATATATATTTATATATGAGTAGAAAAAGAGAGGTGAGGCTGACCTGATGCAGCAGACATGGATACGGTGAAGTCCAAAAGCTTGCTTTGTTATGGTGAGGAGCTGAAGAAGTGGCGCGAATCCAATCCGAATGGTATGAAATTTGCTTCCTCTTTGCTTGTCTTGTGAGGTGTGACTGATTCAATTAGGGTTTCTCGCAGAGGGAGCCACGAGGGAGGTGGTGGGCACAGTGAGAGAGTAAGTTACGAAGTGAACAAGCGTAGGGCGTACACAGTGAACTCCTCCATACTGACCGTTGATTACCAGGTATTTATTAGATGTACGATACACCAGCCACCTGGTATATCTTACCGATACAATCATGACACGTGATTCTGAACTTAAACCTACTACCCCTTTTAAAACCTGGCCCACATTTTTCATTTTCTTTTCCATTAGCCTTTCTACACGAGCTTAGAGCAACTCCAGAGTTTGGGATAGCCCGATGGACCAGGGAGCTTTTCAATCCAATTGCCTCCCTTCCTTACTTCAGCCCATGCGGGCGATTGGGCTGAGGGGGGGCCTGTGTGAGAGGGAAGGCTCAAATCGCAGGCCCAAGCGCCTGAGGCTCGATGATGCAAGGATGACATCTGCCACATTATAAAATTAATAAAAAATCCGAAAAAAAAATTTAAAAATTAAAAAAAAATGATTTAATTTTTCTATAAATATCTTATCATTATCTTCCACCTTACACTACAATTTTATATTTTCTCAAATACTTTGGGTTGTAATTTCTTATTAAATGAAACATGGTACAACGAGACCGATTAAAAATCATATCCGAAATTAGAAATAAAATTATTTTTTATTATTTTATAAAATAAAAATACTAATATTTTATTGCCTATTGCCATGGCTATTCAGTTTAGGGGTGGAGATGCAAAAGGAAATTACTGTTCATTAAAGGCAATTATTATTCACTGAAGGGGATTCAATAGGCAGTTGCCTTGGGGGGGGGCCTTCCAACACTAGAAGTGCTCTTACGGGCATACGAGAGACATTTTTTTTTATCACAGACACTACGCACCCCTAAAAATGTGTTGCTTTAGTTGTTTACATATTTGCCCATCCAAAGTTTTTGATTTTGAATGACCAACGCTCATTTTTCCAATGAAATTGTGAGAGGCCAACACCCATATTTCATCCTACCTTTTTAATAGACACCTTCAACGTGTGAGAGGTATTTTTTTTAATCACAGGCGCATAATGCCCCTAAAGATGTTTTTCTTTAGTTGTTTTTCATTATAATTGTCAAGAAAAACTTCTTCATATCATGCACATTCTAAATATTTGTCAAGTTCTTTGTTTTCACTTTGTGTAAAGTAATGTTTTATTTTACATATGTTCTTTCACTCCCCCTTGCGAGAGACTTTGTATAATTATGAGTGCTACGCGTCTTTAAAAATGGAGAGTTTTAACGAAGCACTCATGGTATTGTTACTTTTAACGTTAGAGACATTTTTACTCTAAAAAGTCACTCCTGGTACTATTCACTTACAACACTTTTTTGTCATTTTGATTAAAACTCAAAGTTTTCAAGCATTTTCATTAGTTTTCCTTTAAAAATGTCTTACCGTGGTGGTTTTTCATTGTAGTAGCTAAGATGTACCATTTATGTAAAGTCCAAAACTGAGCTAACTCCTTTTCATTCTTTGTTTTATGGGTAAATTAAATTTTACCACCTTAGGTTTGAGGTCTATTGCAACCTCATACAACATCTTTAAAACATTTCACTTTTATACCTCAAGTACTATTTTATTTCAATATAATACATCTGTTACATTTTCCATCCATTGATCCTTTAAGAGCTTACGTGGCTGCCAAATTTGTGCCACGTGGCAAAAAAAAACAAATTATGCCTTTAAAATATTATAATAATTTACCCTATTAAAATTAAAAATTAAAAAAATTAAAAAAATTAAAAAACCCATCTTGCCCTTCCTCTTCCCTACAACCCAAACACCCCATTCCACCCCACCCCCACCCCCACCTCCCCCGCAACCCCCAAACAACCCTCCCTCCCTTCTCTCTCCACAGTAGATGCCCCTGCAATCCCCTCCACGCCATCACGAACCCGCCCGATGAGATCTGGGCAATCGTCTTATGATTCGACAACGGTTGGGACTTTCCGATCCCACCACCACTAACAATGGCAGTGACGGAGTTCTTCGTTGGCAAGATCATGACGGAGCTCTTGAAAAATTTAATCGTCATCTCCCGCAAGTCATGCAACAGTAGAGGAACCGCCAAGGAACTCAAAACCTCAGTTGAGCAGCTCCTCCCCATAATCCAAGAAATCAAGTACTTCGGCGTCGGGCTACCGGCTGAACGGCAGTTCCAGCTCGACCGCATGTCGGAAGTTCTCCAGAACGGCATAGAACTGGTCTGAAAAGTCTTCACGACACCATGTTAGAACTTTTACAGGCACGTTCGATTGGCGAAAAATATGGAGGCTTTGGAGAAGACAGTGTCCAGATTTCTTCAGGGCCCATTACAGGTCCATATCTTGGCCGACGTCCACCACATTGGGCGGAGGTGGATTAGCTGTTCGAACGGCTTGATTGGTCGAACCGGATGCTGGAACAGCGACTTGGGACCTTAAAGATTGGAACTTGCGGGGGTGGGGGTGTTGGTGGCGGGTGGATGGAGGAGGTTGTGATGAGGGTGGAGGAGGAAGGGCATATGAAGTGGGAGGTGAGTAGTTCGGTGGTGTTGGTATTGAGGGTGGGGATGAAGACAGTGAAGGGAATAATTTTTGGGAGGGAGGATCTGAGGCTTTGGGATTTGTGGGATTGGTGGCTTTGGAAAAACCACTCTCGCTAGGAAGGGAGGGTTGTTTGGGGGTTGCGGGGGAGGTGGGGGTGGGGTGGGATGGGGTGTTTGGGTTGCGGGGAAAGGGAAGGGCTCGGGAAGAAGATGGGTTTTTTTTTTTTAATAGGATAAATTATTATAATATTTTAAATGCATAAAAAAATATTTTCTTGCCACGTGGCACAAATTTGGTAGCCACGTGACACAAATGTGGCAGCCACGTCAATTCTTAACAGATCAATGGATGGAAAATGTTACAGATGTATTATATTGAAATAAAATAATACTTGAGGTCTGAAAGTGAAATGTTTTCAAGATGTTGTATGAGGTTGCAATAGACCTCAAACCTGAGATGCTAAAGTGTAATTTACCCTTGTTTTATTCACGTTTTAAATATTTGACTATCGCATTGGCTTCCTCTAAATTTCAGCACCAAGCAACCTTCTTGTTTTTGTTATTTTTTTTTGTCTAACGTTTCAAATACTAATTGCCTGCAGATACAATCAGGTACCTATTTAACCATTTGTATTATTTGAAAAATTAAAAAAACAAAAATTGAAAACCCTAAGAGTTTGACCGAGTCCACGACTCGTCGAACTCTCCGAGTGTCATCGACTCGACGGATGAGAGAATGCTAACAATTCAAATTCATAATCTTCCCAAATGCATGCGGAAAAGGAAGAACTGTGAAAAAAAATTCCTTTTGTCATTGTGGATTTCTAATTGTTTGGGACTTGGAAATTTTGAAAGTGGGTGGAGTTAGTTCATCATAATCTGAAAGCATAGTTAAAGTTCAAATCTATAGATTATTTCTTGCATATTTTTTTCTGCAGCCGAAGTTGGGATTTGGATAAATTCCATTGGTTTTTATCCAAAAAGGATTAATCTTTCTTGTTGATCTGAAGTTACTAGTAAATAAGTTGTTCAGGTAGAGTTTCACAAAGGGTTTAGCTGTTTCGTTACTTAAGTAATGAAGATTTTTTATTAGTAACCCAATCAATTCTTAGAATATATATTATATTACTGTTATTGATAATAGCTAAAAATATTGCCCGTATACCATAATTTTAATTTCCGGAATGATGTGAGGACTTAAATTATTGGAATAGAGAAATGCATAATAAATGTACTTATAACTGTGTTCAATTATCAGAAAAAGAAAATTATGACAATTTTATTTTTACTTTCAACTTGTTAAAAAAAATAAAGGGGGCAACCAAAAAGGGTAAACGGGTATACAGTTACGGTTAAATGGGTACGGTTATAGGTATAGGTATACCTGCTTATGCAATTACACAGCGGATAAACTAGGGGTGGGCACGGGCCGGGTCGGGCCCAAATTTGGAGGAATCAGACTCGACCTGTTTTAAATTGCAACGGGCTGGGCCGAGTAATGGAATTTCTGAAATTGGAACCGGACCTAACCTAGCCCGTTTGAAACGGACCGTTCAGGCCGGGTCCACGGGTCCAATTACATTTTTTCAAGAACATATTTGGGTCTACAATTTTTTTATTAGAACAGGCTTGGCCCATTTGAAGACAACAACTTCATTCAATCAGTTTTCCCATTCTTATCATCCAACAATATTTAAAGTGTAAAATATGCAGACAACCATTCCCAAACATCAAATTATAACTGCAAATCATAAAGCGTAGCAATTTAAAGCATATGGAATTTGGTAAGAAAACCAATGAACATGAATAAGTTCAATATTAGTCTATTTCGCCTTACAAGTCCAGCAAGACCCAAAGCTAAACTAAAACCAAAACTAAAATCAAAACCCAAGCAAAACTAATTAAATCCAGAAAATTTAGAAACTACATCCCCAAATTCAGTAACCCAGAAATTTCAAAAATCCTGATTCAAAAGTCCTAAATCCCTAAATTTAGAAACCTAGATAATTCAAAAACCCCAATTTAGAAATCACCTTAATATGAGAGAAGATGATATGATATTTCAAATCACAGGATGATGGTGGTGTTCACAAGATGACTCAACTCGAGTAAGAAAGGGGGAGCAACAACTCTGATCTGGGAGCAGATTGTGTAGGGGAAGCACATATGTACACCGTCGTGGCTTCAACAAGAGGAAGAGCGAACAATGGAGGAGGCGCTGAGGAAGCGGTGGGAGATGAAGTGATGGCTAGACGACCTGCAGGGAGAAGAAACCAAGGTTCTAGAGATGACGGAGGTGGAGGAGGAGGAGAAAAATCAAGCCCTAGAATCTATGAGGATGCAACCTGGAAGTTGAAAGAGGATGGCTCCTGGAAAAATATACTTCCAGGCTTCGAGAGAGAAGACGAGAGTCAGTGACATAGAGGTGGAAATAAGATATGTGGTAGAAATTAATGGTGGAGATTTAATCTCCATATAATGGACGGTGGAAACGGTCCTACTTGGGTACCCTTTTTTTCAGAAATTTGAACCTGACCCGCCCCTCCAATTACATGGACCCACCCCGCCCCGCCCCGTTTTGAGTTTACAAAACTTGGACCCGCCCCAAATCGGTTATACCTGCCCCGCCCCGCGGGTCCTAGACCCGTTTGCGCACCCCTAGGGTAAACGATTATGAGAGTAAGGCATAAATGATTATAAGTAAATAACCGCAGTTACTTGCCCACCATAACCATTGCCTATCCCTACTTAGCACTTAGGAGCTTGAATGTGAAATTGTACATTGGTTTTCTTGTGGAAAATGCTACTTATAATTATTTTTATTTTTTTAATAGAAAAACACATTTTTTGTGTTCATTTTGAAAGTTGGATTGAGGTTACGGGGTCTTTCTTCTCTTTTGTACTGATTTCGGACTCAAAAGAAGAAATTTCGTTCTTGTAATAAAAACTTTATTATAAATATATATTTGTATCAAAATACGATAATAGCGTTATTAAGCAAAATCACCAATGTTCAGATTTTCAAAGCCCCAAATTGTGAAAGGAAAAGCCTTTTCTCAAAGGTTCAAGCCCTATCCATTTTTTAACAATGGGCCTAACTAAATCAAGATAGTCTATTGGGCTTGAGTATATAGATGCCATTCTGCTGGTTACGGAGATTATCAAAGATCCTAATTTCATTTGAGTTAGGCTAAGTGGATTATAATCATCAACTCTTACATTATATTAGGCACTGACAGATATGAAGAATGCAAGGCAATTTTGGTTTTCATTCTGCAAGCAAACAACAATAATGAGAGGAGAGGGTGACCCACATCCACAAGCACAGCCGTCACAAAATTAACTTTCCGATAGATATGATGAAACAAGAGGTCTTAACATCTACAAGTAAGCTCTGAATGTAAACACCAAGGCAATAAAAAACTAAGGGGCGGTACTGGTAGCATCAATAAGGACCTTTGAGTTCCATCCACCTAAAAGGAGGTAAGAGTTATGGCCTCGTCTAAAATAGTTTTTAGGCTTATTTTTAAGTGAAACAAAAGCAGTGGTGGTGCAGCCAGGATTTTCAAATAATTGGGTCATATTTTCAACCAAAAAACCTTTTTTGGGCCATTTGGACAAGTACTTAGTGGGTACCTGTCGAAAGTTTATGCCAACATATGCCGACAATTACTATTATTTGTAGAGGCTTATCGAGGGTGGATGCAATATACTGTGGAGTAATGTTGAAGACTGCCAATACTTTTCAACTAAAGTATTTCATACAAGAAAAGCAAAAGGGAAGACAAATATGAGAGAAGAAAATAGAAGAAGTAGGCGGATGAGGTTATAATTTAGTTTGCCTTAACTATTTATAGGGGTCAAATACAATATACAAACAAATATAAAGAGAGATTTTAAAGTTGTTGAGGTTAAGGACAACCAATGACCCCATACTAGCTTCGCCACCGAACAGAAGAAGCTTATTATAATTCTAAGTGAAACAGAGATGAGCAATAAGCATAAAGTATCGGTCCAAGTTCAACCAATATTTTCT
Organism: Malus domestica; assembly: GCF_042453785.1. NCBI lineage: Eukaryota > Viridiplantae > Streptophyta > Magnoliopsida > Rosales > Rosaceae > Malus > Malus domestica. The sequence goes on from NC_091668.1 coordinate 20,958,763, forward strand.
AAAGCTCATTCGCTCTAACCTGCAACAGTTGAATTCACCAAGCTTCAGTACCAGAAGTAGGGATGGGCAGCTGTTATGGCGGGCGGGTAACCACGGTTATTTACCCGTAACCGTTTATACGAACCGTTTATGCTCATACTCGCATAACAGTTTACTTGTTGGGTAATTACCTAAACGATTATACCCATACCCATAACCGTTTATAAACGGTTAACCATACCTATAACTGAGTACCCATTTAACTGTAACCGTTTACCCGTTTACCTGTTTTTTGTGAAATCCCATCCCCGGAATTTTACTATTCATTATGTATCTCATAATTTAAATTCGTATTTCACGTTTACGTTATTTTTATTACTTAATTTTAATTCCGTAAATTTTGGGAATTAAATCAAATAGTTATTGGGTTTGAATTTTCGTAATTAATCTTTAAGATTCGTTGACCTTTCGAGGTCATAAGTAACGTTTTCGAATAGATCTCGAAACCACGAGCACATAGGCGGAAGTCGTTTGGGAGTCCGGGTTTTAATGGTATAGTTACAGACATTTGAAGTTGTTACTAAATTATAGATTTTAAATTTATTTTGAAACTCCCACCTTGTGGGAAAGGGACCAATGAGATAAGAGAGTGAGGGACCAATTAGAAATGGGAGAGAAAAGGATAATGAATCAGGTAGGAAGGGAAAAAAAAGAAAAAAGAAAAAAGAGGGACTGGATGCTGCCAGGTGGCAGGGGGAGAGAGAAGAAGATGAGGGTGCGGGAGAGAAAAGGAAGGGAAGAGTGACCAATGGGAGGAGAGAGTAAGGAGGAGAAAAGAGAGACCCGAAACGGGTCATTTTTGACCCGCTAATCACCATTTTGACCCGACCATATCTCCTTCATCCGACTTCCGTTTTGGGTGATTTTGGTGTCCATGGAAAGCTCTTGACGAGTCCTACATCTACGTAGTGTTAGATTTCCATTTTTCTTTTCCATTTTTCTAGGTCGAAGCCACAAAGTGCCGAGGGTTTTCCGGCGAGTTTTCTCATTTTACGGTGATTCCGACAACGACTACTGTCAATCACCACTACCAATAGACTCCCCTCAACCCCTGGAGCAAGGCCCAAGCATTGAATGAGGCGTCGGAGTTCGTTTTGGCGATGAATCAAGGAACACCCATGTCTAGGGTTTCTGGCGAGTTTGGGTGAAATTGGGACACTTCTCGACCGAATTGGACTTGACCACAGGTATGAAAATTGCTTCCCTCACTGAGATATACTTTCTTATAAAATTTGGTCATTTTTTTAATAGTTGAATTTTCCGGCGAGTCGAGACGGGCGACCGCCACCCACATCGGCGCGTGGCCAGTGGGCCGATGATGTCTTACTAAGTTCAATTAAATGCCCTGATTCCATAATTGATGTCCATATGACGTAATTTGATTGTTTGAAGTTAGTTTCATTACAATACATTACTTGATCAAAATATGAATCGACAATCCAACCGTTGGATCGTCACCATACCTTAATGCGCTATAGAACATAATATTTGAGGATAAATGGAACTGACGGATCAGGAATCCGACGTACGGATTTTCCTAAATTAGATTTCTAAGTTAGTAAAATTAATTGCTAACCGCCACCTAATTCTAGCAATTGGCGGAGATCTGACCGTCGGATCTCGATGAAATTTTAGTATGTTGTTCTAGAAGCATAATGTGTATTTTAAAAGGTTATGGATCTGAAATCCAATATGCGGATCTTCCAGATTGATCGAGAGTTGACTTTTGGTCAAACATGTCTCGAATCATTTATAAGGTTAAAATTAGTATTAATAGAGGCTCTGCAGATTTGCGGCTTATCTCGATGAGTGACTTTAATATATATGATATGGTGATTACCCGATTCTTTATATTAACATCCTTTGTGGATATGACTTAGTTTTATAAATGTGTTTTCTGTTAAAATGTGATTCTTTTATAATTGGCCATCGATCTATTTTTATTAAATGTGATTTGATTCATGGATTGGTAATATTTGTGAAAACGTGATTCGAATTGCGTATTGAAATGTTTTGTAAATTGAGGGCTAATAGGGGACTATGACCCTGCTTGGTTAATCTGTATTAGGGGGTCACTAGTGGTCCTGCTTGGTTAATCCGCAATGGGGGAAATAATATATATGGATCGTGCTTGGTTAATCCGCGTTGGGCTATCCTTATGGCCATTTATACTTAGGGGTGATCATGCTTGGTTAATCCGCATTGGGTGATCACTGCCTAATAGTTCCGTAGGTGTGACTCTGCTTGGTTAACAGTTCCGTAGGTGTGACTCTACTTAGGGGTGACTCTGCTTTAGCAGCTTGGTATTTTAGTTTCGTTGAGTGGTTCGGAACCCAACATTGTTGGATTCCGTTGAGTGGTTTGGAATCCTTGCTCTTGTTCATTTCCATAAGGTTATCTTAGAATCCTAGATTCGAGTGAATGAGAATTACCCGCAATAGATCTTGTAAATACAAATTGGAATTACCATGTTATTATTCATAATCCAAGTAGGGAGTTATATAGAGTTCCTTGGTTAAATTCGTGAAATGATATGTTATCGCATTGTTTGATTAACGTAATTAAATGCTATGATCGTGCATCTTGATTCATGAATTGATTAATTGAAGGGATTGTGGCATGACGCTGGATATGAGTGTTGTTATTATGATTATTTTAGTTGATCAATGTTTCTAGAGAATAATATTGTGCATTGTTAATTCTTTAATATGTTACACGCTATGAATTGTGATTTTATGTGGGAAACATGATGATTTATGTGATGGATGATGTGGAAATGTTAATCGTCATGTGGGATTGTTATGATTAGACTTGTTGATAAATATGGCTAGAGAATATGATTGTGCTTCGTCGTTTGTACTTTGAAATATTGCATGATATGCATTGTGGTATATTGTTGGGACATAACAATTTATGCGATGAATATTCGAGTGTAGTGAAATAATGAACTATGAATGACTTGATCCCTATTTAGGGTACGTATGCAGTCTAACGAGGAGGTTAGATGTAGCCATAAAGTCTATGAAGAATTATTGCGCAGTTGTATCATAAGTTGTGTTTTGCCATTTTCCGTAGGCGGGGTATGTTAAAGATACGGGTATTTGGTGACTTCACGTGTCGATCCTGGATGTATGTTGGGATCGGGGTGTGACATTTTTTAACCTGTTTATCCCTTTTTTTTTTAACCGTTTACCCCTTTTTTCACCCGTCTACAAGTTTTTTTTTTTTTTTTTTTTTTTTTAACAACTTGAAAATTTAAAAAAAAATTGTCATAATTTTCTTTTTCTGACAATTAAACACCGTTATAGGTACATTTATCATGCATTTCCATATTTAAATCTTTTAAGTCCTCATACCATTTCGATAATTGAAATAATAATTTATGGACGATATTTTTAACTGTTATCAATGAAGGTAACATAAAATATTTGCTAAGTATCAAATTAAATATGTAAATATGTGAGCACAACAACGCATATGTAATAATTCTCTGTTCAACACAAGTGAATTAACATAATATATATAACGGACCATGAAATTGGAAGTTGTTAAGGAGAATTGTATTATAATTAGCTACAAAACCATGCACTATAGTCAATAACATTGATCTATGTTTTGTTCGATAGGGAACATGGTTTGTGTTAGTTTTACATGTATTAAAGTAAACGGGTAAACGGTTACTCGTTATAATCGCGGTTAATACCCATGACTACCCATTTAGATTTCACAGGTAAACGGTTATACCCATAACCGTTTATTTATCTAAATGGTTACTCATCACCATAATCATGAATTTTAAATGGACGAATAACCGCAATTACCCATAACCGCATGTATTTTGCCCATCCCTAACCAGAAGCAAACCGAAATACTAACACGGATAAATTATACATTTTGAATTTCCCGATTACATAATGCACTCCTCACAATGAAACCTTCTACTGGACCAATACTTTTTTTGGAAAGAGGACATGATACTTTATTAACACAACACAACTAATTACACAAATTGAGACCCATATATAATAACCACACAAGCAAAAGAATGGATCTCAATAGTAACCCAAAAGCCCAAAACAACCAAACACAGAAGCTCAACCTAGCAGATTTCCTTCCAAAGACACCGCCAAAAGCACAGGAACTGCACTCCACGACGATTACGAACCGCCACCACCAACTTTCGCCAGGAATCCACACCTCAGAGAAGGAAAAAGGATGAATTTCGCCTTCTAACAAAGAACATCTCACCAAACGCAGCCACAAATGAAGAGAAACCAAAGAAGCCCATGGGATCACCATGAATAACACTGCCAGAACTGGCAGACAACAAAGAGAAGGAGGTGGTGTTGCCACCCGAGCCGGTGAGAATGCCGGAACTCTACGCACCTTCTCAGAAGACCGCATCACTTTGCGGTTAAAATTGATTGCAGAGCGAAACTGAGATGGAGTCGGTGGAAGCCAAAATACGAACATGTATGTGGATGGATGGAGATCTGAGGGCAGCAGGATAAACCTGTGAAAATCGGGGTGTAAAAAGAAAACAAAAAGGAAGGAAAGCAGGGAAACACACCAAAAAGAAGAAGAAAGAGGAAGCAAATAGGAAGAAGGAAGGGCTGCCACCGACCCTAATCAGAATTAGGGCCGGCGACAAGAGGAAAAAACTTTAGCGGGGCTATTGCTCTCACTCACGGAGAGAAAAAGCTCTCACACACGGAGAGAAACCGCCTACCTGACCAATACTTTCATTGGGCTCCAATACTTGTAATCCAGACCAATTCCACAAACCCAGCCAAGTGGCAGTCTTGTAAATAAAACGAAATGTAGGTATTCTTAATGTAGCTTATAAACAGGCTTCCGCCCACCCCAATCCGGGCCCAAAAGAGCAGCCCAAACTCATCATCTTTAATGAAGGAAAGCCCAAAATCGAAAAAACCAATGGCACAAATGTAATTAGCTCGAAATTGAGTGCCCATTCCATACGCAACATGAATAGTGCAATTTTTTTTTCCAACTTTAGACTTACGTAATATGCCAGAATATTCTCATCACACACCATTCCAATTATGTTAGATTAGTCACAAACGAGATTCGAACCCACACCGTCATGTAAAGACTTAACTCTTTTCCACTATTGTAGTAAAGGGCCACTTGCATGGACACTTTCGATATTGAAACATTTGAATGCGGACGGAAAAGTTCATTTGACCAAAAAAAAAAAAAGATGTAGACGAAGGAGTTAGGTGTCATATGGATGCATGCATTTTGGGTGCAACAAACAATGCTTAAACAAGCACGTGTTCTACAAAAAAATTCCCACCAGAAAGGGAGGTGGTGTGGAATTGGTAGTATTGGAGGTAGGAAGTATAAATTTGGTGACTTTGATGGGTTTGCTTTGTTTGGTGTATAAATTAGTTTCCAACATAAAATTTTTGAAATTCAAATTTAAAATTTCTTAATTACAAGTAAATAGGAATACTATTATACCGTAGTACTAAATGACTAATGTATTCTTATTAATTAAACCTTTTAGAAAAAGACTTAATATAAATTTGGTGATTTTGAAGAGTTGCTTTGTTTGGTGTATTCTTATTAATTAAATCTTTTTAGCAAAATATTTAATTAGGAGGCCATATTATGCGCCTTCTGCCTACTGAAAAGGAAAAGGATCATCGCCGGATCCTTTTCCTAGGGATCCCGTGATCGGGATCGTTCATTGTATATCGTGCGATCATTTTTCGTTAGGTACTATTTATATTAAATTTTAAATTTTAAAATGATTTCTGACTGCAGGATGTACGATGGACGGTCCCGATCACGAGATCCTTAAGATCCTTTTCCTACTGAAAAGACAAAAACATTGTTGTCTTATAAATAAAAAAGAAATAGACTAACCCATTTATAATCTGGCTCTTTCAAGTATGACCCTGTTGAGCAAAAATTGTACATAATATGTAAACAAATAATTCACTCGACACAATTTCACCCTCGTTCATTTTTTTGAAGAGGGTTTTATTAGTTTGAGTTCGACCCATTCTAGGCTACGCGCCTATTAATTACAACCTTTCTTTTGGGAAAGGAATACCCTTTGATTCTAATATGAATAAATCGTAACTTGAGGATTTGGGTGTTTATTTTTGCATCTAGGTAGAGCCTTAGATTGCCTACGTACCCTCGTTGAGGGATCAAGTCACTCGTAGTTCCTTGTATGCTTGATACTTATTTGGATTTGATGCCTTGTGCAGTTTTAGCTCATGCGGGTGAGGACTTTGCGCCATTGGAGCGTTTAATGCCTTGTGCAGTTTAGGCTCTTGCAGGCGAGGACTTTAAGCCATTGGAGCTTTTGATGCCTTGTGTAGTTTTAGCTTATGCTGGCGAGGAGCATTTGATGCCTTGTGCAGTTTTAGCTCATGCAGGCGAAGACTTTAAGCCATTGGAGCATTTGATACTGCTTTGTCTCTTTTGGATTTGATGCGGCTTCATGCCATTTGAATTTTGATATGCCTTCGTGCCATTTGTAATTTGAACAGGCTTTATGCCATTTGAAGCGGCTTTGTGCCATTTGTATTTTGACATGGCTTCTTGCCATTTGAGACTTTTCTTCGACTTCGTTGCTACGTGCATCATACATTAATTGGAAATCTAGGATCTGTGCTTCCAGACTTCTCTTTTACTCTTTGTAGAATTTGTAATTACTTGGTCAAAGTAGCATAAGTGAATTTAGTTTATATAAATCAGGGATTCGTCTTGATTTCATGGTTGTGTCTGAAAATTGATATCAGACTGCCTACGTATCCATAACAGAATCAAACCAGCGTAGTTCGTAAATTTTGAGACTCATTGTGGCTTTGTGACATTTGATACTTGATATGGCTTCGTGCCATTTGAAGTTTGAAGGGGCTTTGTGGCATTTGTGTCTTGTAAATTTTAATGAGAATATTTGTGATGAACCTACTTTTACTTTGGTATTTGACTTTGTCTTCCTTTTCATTTATTTTGTCTTGGAACCCATTTTATTTTGCCTACAAGCCCGTCACTCTATTGTCGCCTTTTATCCTTTGCATGGCAGCACAAAAAATCCTTGCTTTCATATGGAAATATAAAAGCAAGTGTCAGGGCTCATTTTTCTTTTACCAATGCCTTTTCCGGCTTTAAGTCCCTTGCTTTTCTTCTTTCTCTATTTTTTGCTTTGACTTGCTTTTGTCCTTGCCGTGTGTCTCCCTTTTTTTTGCTTTGATTTGCTGTCCTTGCCATGTATCCCCTTGGTGGTTTGAAGAGGATGAGATCCAATTGGAAACGGCATAAGTTAAATCACCATAAAGAAATTGTCCTTTGTGACCACATAAAATCCCATAGCTCCATTGATCTCCACGTGATCTTTCCCATTTGATTTGGAGAGTTGTTAAGCAGCTAGCAAGTTTTGTTTTCTTATCTGTGGGGCCAAGTTTTGAATTGGCATGCCTACTTATAGATTTGGACCACCAGTCCCTTAGTTTATTACCATAAATATGGCAAGTCATATTTATAAAAATTTCTCTCTTGATCTTTGCATTCCTTCGACAGCAGCAGAGCTGCAGAAACTTGGACTTTTGTGGCTAACATGTAGACTTGCCCCGAGATTTGTACTTTTGCTGGGACTTTTCTAATTGTAGGAAGACATCTTTTTTCTTTTTGCCTTCACCACTGAAGCTTGCTGACACCCATGTGATGAACAATACGTTTCCTTCTTTTCCCTCTTTATTTTCCATTTTTTTCTGATACAAAAGACTTTGGGGTGGAACTCTTGAACAATACATTTTCTTCTTTTCTCTTTGTCTTGAAGTATCTGTCAATTTTACTCACTTTTCCTCTACAAACCTTCTTGTCCATTTTTCTTATCTTTTGAATTCTTAACACAAAGACTTTGGGTGGAACTCTTGAACAACACATTCTTTTCCTTTTCCCTTTTGTCTTATAGCCCTTTGTGTTTTCTCATCTTACTCTCCTTGCTCTCTAATAGCTCTTTGTCGAGGAGCGGAACATCACCACTGGGCAGAGAGGGAGACAGAATTGTTGCAGTCGTGGGTGCTACACTGTTGGAGATTGGCGGTTTGGGGTGCGAGTCTTAACGGCTTGGAGGTCCCTGAAAAGGTGTATGCAATATGGCAGCGGTGGCTGTTGATCCCTTCCTCCATTGACGCGCATTCCTTCAGGTTCTTCTGGCTTTATGCAACACGACATCACCAAACCCGTCTCCTTCAAGCCCCATAATGTACGGACTCCATCTAGAAAACCACCGGGAACGACGGTTGGAGACATGGCACGACTGCTACTTCCGTTTGGGCTTCCGTCTGACGTCGGCGGTTGCTGCAACGTTATGCAAAGAAGGAAAGGCTATTGTGGGAGCGAACTCGCGGATCGGAGAACGGTTACGGGAATGGCGTGGATGCTGCAATGTTGCCGTTGGTATTGTGGATGTGTTGGTGTTTGACGGCTGTTGCAGCGTGTTGCAAGGAATGAAGGTCGGTCATGTTCTCAGAACTTCTCTTGACTATTTGTTGTTGCTGCCATGGTGAGCCAGTAGGCTTAGTCTCCATTTTTTGCTTTGGTAAAAGATGAAGAAGCAAGAAAATTTGCTTCTTTCTCTCCTGCAAAAGTCGAGAGGAAACAAAACAACAAAGAACAATTTTAAAATAAATTTATACCTTGCTGCTCTTTGCTGTTTCTTCTTCTTTATGTTTCTCCCTTGTTTTTTCATTTGCTTTGTTCTTTTTTGCCGTCCGTTCTTCTGCGTGTACTTCTAAATTTCTGCAGCGTTTTATTGTCACTTCCCCCTTCTTTCTGTCTCTTTTCCCCTTTTATAGACTTAGGATGACGGGAAGAGTGGGGTGAGAAAGTGGGTAGTTTTTTTCATCAACTTCTTTTGCACGTCCAGGGAAATGGAGAAACTGTTTCTCATTTTAAAATTAAAATTTATTTTTATTTTACAATGGATGGTGTAGATTTCCTTAAAATAATATGTACCATTGATTTGTTTGCCACTCACATTCCCACTTTCCTTGAATTAAGGAAACGCCTCTTTTTTTATTTATTTTTACCTCAACAGACCCCATGAAAGTTAAACCCTCTAGTGGTAGATGAGGCCAACCTAAATTGGCCAATCCTACAAATAACATGATGCCATATAGAAACCAGGATCCTCGCCGGATCCATTCCCTAGGGATCCTGCAATCGTGTCATTTTATCGTATATCGTGCGGTCAGTTTTCATTAGGTACTATTTATATTTGAATTTTAAATTTTAAATTTTAAATGATTTCTGACCGCACAATATACGATGAATGAACACAATTGCAGGATTCCTAGGGAATGGATCCAGCGAGGATCCTGGTTCGCCAAATAAAACAATCTACCACTCTTTTTTTTTAGTTAATAATTCAAACAGTCCTTTATGATATTTGACCTCGAAAGTACGAACCTACGTTACCTACGTTACCTAGGTGTTTAGGGTTACTAAACTAAATGATGAAAAAAAACACCGTTAATTTCTTTACACAAAAAGAAAAACACTACTGTTTTTTATAGGGAACTTTAACAAAAAGTTCCTGATACTTTTCATTAGTTTTCTTTTTTTTGGGAACTTTAACGAAAAGCTCATGGTACTGTTCACTTTAACGAAAAACCATATTTTTACACTAAAAAGTCAATTATGGTATTATTCACTTTACCCTTTATTTTGTCCTTATCGTTAAAACTCAAAGTTTTCAAGCCCTTTTCATTAGTTTTTCTTTTTTTTTATATGGATGCAGTGCAATGCGTTCAACATCAATGCATGCTCTTACCAATTCACTATTAACAATAAACCCATAGAGTTTTGTTAATGTCGAACTTATAAGCTAATGTATCTAGAAAATCTTGCTACAAGCTTGTTAGTTAACTTGTAATTTATCAATTAAATTCTTTGATCAATAATCCTCACCACCTGTAACTAACTCTTTTATCTAAATTATTACCCAAATCTTCTTATCCAAGTAAAAAATAAAGCAACAAACACACATACATTAACACAAGGATAGCAGTTACCCATTACTTATCCTCTCATTAACCATGTAAGATCATCTTCAACCCTTGAAGTAAGTCTCAAAATTTAGATTATATCCCCCCCCCCCACCAAAAAAATTTCATTCCAACCCTTGGGCCAAATTGGAGTTATGGGTTAGAATCGAAAATTGGGCTAAATACCGGCCAGAAAATGAGACTGGGTTAGTGGGGGAGCCCACTTATGCGAGTGGAACAAAGGGAGTTGGATAACAAGTGCCCAAAACCACTCGCGCCACATGAAGGACACACTCTAGCATTTATCATTGCTGCAATGTACAGCCCCACCCACGTGGGTGTGTCCAACACATGTCGGCCAAGAAAAGTGAGCCCAACGGCTCTTTTAGTTGATCATGGTTGAAATTCAAATGGGCCATTGGTTATCCTACGGTGTGACAACCCGTCCCAAATTTTACATTTTTATTAATTTTAAAAGTGTTACGAAAATGCCCTTAGAGGCGAGGGTATTGACTTTCGTTGATCAGTGTATAGTGAGGTGTATGAATTAATCCTTTAGTGTTTTCCTGAAGTACTCGACATTACGGACTCGTAGGCGCAAGCAGAAGAGGATTTGGGGTTACAGTTAAAGTTTTACGGAACTGTAAACTCGAGAAGTACTTTTGTTTTAGTCACTATTTATATATTTTTATAATGTTTATATTTAATTATCATTTAGTTATTTTTAAAGAGGAAGAAGAAAAGAAAGAAAAAGGGAAGAAAAAGATGAAGGCTGCTTGATGGCAGCGAATGAGAGGGAGAGAAAGAAGATGGGCACTGCCCAATCAGGAAATAAGGAGAGAGAGAGTGACGAATGGGAGAGAAGAACTAGGAGGGAAAGGAGGGAGGTGTGGAGCACCCAACCCATCTGACCCGTGCACCCACAGCAAAACCGGTTTCGACCCGGTTCTACTTCCGGCTAGATTCCACCACTTTTTCTGACGAAAGTCACCCATTCTTCACCTAGAAATCATCCCTTAACCTCCCCTCTTCCATTTCCACCTAAATTTGGAAGGGATTTGGGTGTAAATCATTGAATAACCCACGGGGGTGCCGTGAGACCCTTGCTCGGGATCCATCAATTGTGAAACCATCTCCTTCAATTACCACCACTAAACCACTCCTCTAGAACCTAGGAACAAAGCCCAGGCAGTGGTGGAGGCGTCGAAGCAAGTTTGGAGGTCGAATCGAGTACACCTAAGTATAGGGTTTTCGACGGGTTTTAATGAAATTGAAGCTCTTCCCGGCCTATTTGGCCTTGGTCATAGGTATGAAAGTTACTCTACTCATTGAGATCTTCATTCTTGTAAATTTTGGTAATTTTTGGAAATAGTTGGATTTTCCGGCGAGTCGGGGTGACCGACCGCCACCCGCGGCGGCGCGTGGCCAGGGGACCGTCGATGTTCTTCTTAGGCTAAATTAGATGTCTTGAGTTCAGTTTTGGTAATTGTATAACATAAGTTGATCGTTTGGACTTAAATTCATTAAGATACGTTACTTGGTAAAGATGTGAATCGACCATCCGACCGTTGGATCATCACCAAACTTTAATACGTTATAGTACGTAACATTTGAGGACCATAGGAACTTACGGATCAGGAATCCGAGATACGGATATTCCTGAATTGGATTTGTAAGTTCTTAAAATAAAATGTTAACCGCCACTTGGTTTTGGCAATTGGCGGAGATCCGACCGTTGGATTGTAATGGAACTTTAGGATGTTGTTATAGAAGTATAATGTGGATCTTTGGAAGTAAGGGATCAGAAATCCGTGATGCGGATCTTCCGAATCGAACTACGTAGGGATGTGTTTTATATAAATTATGTATTCTATCGGTAAGAACTCTGAGACGTGATTTGATAATTGTTCTAGGCGACGATGGTTCATGACGTCTCGATATTCATGCTAGGGAGTCATAGCGCAGACCTCAGGTGAGTGGGTCTTTTCCTTTCTATCGTGTATATATATATATATAATTGATATTTCCACAAACGGTTATAAATTGATTATTGCATATAATTACTGTGAATGCTTTGAAGTACTAATGTGAACTACAAATGGCTTGATTCCTGTTTAAGGTATGTAGGCAGTCTAATGAGACGTTAGTTGCAGCCATACAAGAAGTGAGATTAAATAACTGAGACAATAGCCTTGTTTGGGAAATTGTGCAATGTGAGGGACATTGGTGGAAAATATGAGATTTAACCTTATGTTTTGGTGGTTAAATGTTGGTCATAAATCAATGTGTGATGAATTAAGAATTTGAAGTAAGGAAACGTAAGTAATGATAGTTAATTAAACTAGTGTCTAGTTGGGCTTATCACCGATAATTATTCCCGAAAATACATAGTTTGGGAGTAGGGTGTTACAGTTTATGCATTTTTATGCCATATTATATAGATTAATTGAAAATTCTATAACATGGTTGAGTATTAGATTGCATCATGGTTTATCTATATGTATTTTACCTGCACATAATTATTGTGAACGCTTGAAGTGCAAAGGTGAACGCAGGACACCCATGTTAGTTCAGGTGAGTTTATGGTATTAGTTGAAATGATGGAGTTATGGCATGACTACATGTATGTTTTAGGCAACTCCGACCTTGTCGTACATGTTGCAATGATAGGCAACTCCGACACTGTCGTACAGGTTGCCCATGAGTCGTACATGTTATAAAAGATGCAATTAGAGCTCATAAACCTACACCCCAGTGTTAGTGCTCCTGCCCATGGCCAGGGCACAGTCCTTCACGTGATGTTCACCTTCTGCACCTTACGCTCACCTTGGATCCAAGGTAGGTGCACAGTCCTGTCGTACATACCACTATAGGTGGTTCCGACTCGTAGGTGACCCGCGATTATTCGCACAGTCTTCACGTGATCGTAGCACTTAAGTGTACTTATTTACATCCAGTCATGTCGTACATACCACTAGAGGTGGTTCCTACTCGTGTGTAGGGATATGTGATGAGCTATGGGTTCAGTCGTACAGGTCACTATAGGTGACTCCGACTTATGAGTTAGCATTGATTGATAAGATATGGATAAGTCGTACAGGTCACTATAGGTGACTCCAACTTATGAGCTAGCATTGATTGATGAGATATGGATAAGTTGTACAGGTCATATTAGGTGACTCCGACTTGAGTGCTAATATAGATTATTGAGCGTATGATTATTTATATTACTGATGAGTTGCTGTGTCGTGGTATATTTATGAAATTATTGTTGATATATTTTGATTTCACATTGATACGTGATATGATTTTTTGGAAACTATACAGGTGATGCATCAAGGGGTTATAACGTTTTAGAAGGCTTCTATTAAAATTTTTATTTCTAGGGCCACCCACCCTTGTTTTGTTTTCACCATCCAGGTTTTATTAGCTGAGCTTTCTTATCGTCGAGGATTCGTGGCAAATCTTAGTATTGGAGATTTCTTTCGAGTGTATGATTTTTAATCCACTTTACTGTACTTACTTATATTCTAACGTCACGTGTGAAGTGGGTTCATTCCTGCTCACCAGTGCACTCTGGTTTTTAGGCACTCTTAGGTTTAAATTTATTCACATTTTTCCACATCATCATACTTTATGGTTTCGTCACCTTCCTGGTGTCAGCTAGCACAGCTCGATTCGGAGTCCTAGTGGACATCCCGGGTCGGGGTGTGTCATACGGTCCACATTTAATTTAGTTATATTTTTGTTTTATATTTATAAATTTATTGAATCAAACGGATGAGATCGAATATGATCAAATCTAATAGTAAAAAAAAAAAAAAAACTAACGGCCCAAATTTAAATCCAACGGCTAAAATGATTTTTGTATGTGTTTCATATGTGTCGGTTTAGTGATTTTTCAATATTTATCGGAATCTAAATATTTTTAGGTTAAAATGTTCATAAAATTAAATTAGGATAGTTTGCATAATTTTTTTTAAAGTTAAATTAGCTTAAATTCATTCTTTAATAATTTAAGGCTAAAAATTTAACCCAGAAGGGTTGGAGCAAAAGCAATTTCTAGGTCAAAACCAAAATTTTCTGGGCTAAAATTTTAGGTTTTAACCCAAGGGTTGGAGATGGTCTAATCAACTTCTATCATCCGCATCAACATTTTGTACTAAAAAGAAAAAATATATTAAACTTGTACTATTATTAGAGGAAAAAAAAATAAGAGCAAAAGAATTGAAGCCAAATTAACATTCTTATTTCATGCTTGCGTGTTCCTTTGTGTGCCTGTTGCCTTTCTCTACAATTTGTCCATGAACATTTGTTGTTGTTTTCATCAGTTTTCCTAGGGTTGTTTTATTCACACCCTACATATTGTTGACTATACCTACTTATTTAATACACTCCACATCTATTTTTTTAATTGCAATTCATCTTAAAATACCCCACTTATTTTCCAATCCTACCATCACACCTCACACTTTTCACCCTACACCAACCTCTATGTTGGTTAAAAAAAAAAAACAAAAAAAAGCGTGTTCGTCCCACAAACTCATTTTCTTTCTTCTTGGGTCTCTAACTAAATATATAATAATTAGAGTTCAGTTCAATTCCTTGTCTGCTATGTATAAATGTATAAAGTATAGTTCTTGAGGGGTTTGGATCCCTCCTCTCTCGCAATTGGCCAAAAAAGGGAAGGACCTTTCCCTTTGGGGGTAGGAAAATCTTGCCAAAAACAGTTTTTCTTGTTTCTCAATTAAGTTATTCACTGATTTCCCCCTTGAACTTGTAACTTGCTATCAATTTACACCTTAAACTTTTATTTTAGCCCATTACCCCTTAAACTTTTGTTAATAGCTAATTACCACCTTGCCTTTAGATTTCCAAACTTTCAATTTGTTTTTCTGTTTAAAATTTGTCATGTGCCATGCACATGAACAAAAAATTTATCACGTGCCATGCACATGCTGCATAAATAAGAGTAAAAGGGTAATATCATCATCATCTTTCCCTCTGTAACGTTTCCAACTTCATTCCTTGAGTTGTTGGCTCCATGTCTTGCTTTAAGGTCATCTCTAACCGAAGGCTGGCCAGATGGCTCGTTTTAGCCCTCTAGCCCTCAAAGATATTAATATTTTAATGAACAGTATATGGCCATATTTACCTCCATCTCCAACCAAGGGCCAAATGGCTCATTTTAGCCCTATGACAAAAAAAACCGTCTCCAATCGAGGGCTAAAGGGTCATAGGGCCAAACATAATTTATCATTTAAATTTAAAAACTACAACAACTTAAATTTAAAAACTACAACAACTTAAATTTAAATAGAGTGAAAATTATGTGAAAAATGGTGTAAGAATGACTTAGGTATTTATATGAAAAAAAGAGGAATTTTTTTTTAAAAAATTTAAAAAATTTGGCCCAAAAAAAAAGGGAGGACAATACCGTCGGATATATCCGATAGAAAATGTATTAATAATGAAAAGTCCAGCTCGGCATGGGGCTAGCTGGATTGGGCCAGCCGGTAGGCCTTTTGGCCCTTTCTTTTCTCATAGGGCCTAGGAGTCCTTTGGCCTAACCCTTGGTTGGAGACGGTTCTCGAGCTATTTTCAGCCCTCTCCCCCTCTGGACTCTTTGGTTAGAGATGGCCTAACTTCCCCAAATTGGTCTGCTACGGAGAAATGAGAAAGGAGAAATTCAAGAGAAGTCGGACTCGAGATCGATCTGATAGTCTCAATTTGCAAGATCAGCCGTAGATTCAATTGGCAAGATCATCACTACACCAACTCTCAACCTCTCCAATCAATTTTAGGGTCTAATATTCAACCTGTTCCCTATATATCTCTCTAAATTTCCAAATTTTGACTGTTTCCTATAAATAGGCTAGATTTTGTAGTTGGTTCACTTTGTTTCTTGTTTTCATCAATGAGCGAGAAAGAGAATTGGAAATGATTCGGGGTCGCCTGCGGTAAAGTTTGGTTTTAGTGATTGGGGAGCCAATCTGGGGAAAATGTTTGGGATGGATTATGAGGAAATTGAGAGATTTGATGGAATTTGTGCTAAATTGAAGAGAATGGAAGAAGGTGGTGGCAAGAGCAGCTACTGCGTAGGTCGGGTAGCAGCGCAATGAACCCAGTTCCAGGCAAGAAGGTGGTGTCAATACGACCTTTTTACCCTCATTCGTGGAGCATGTGATTGGCACATGATAAATTTTGACGAAAAACAGATAGAAAAGTTTGAAATCTAACAGCATGGTGGCAATTGACTATTAATAAATGTTTAAGGAGTAATTGACCAAAACAAAAGTTTAGGGGATAAATTGATAGCGGGGTACAGTTCGAGAGAAAAATTGGCAAATACCTCTTCTTAATTACCCTACTTAAGGCTGGGCAATGGCCGGGTCTGGCCCAAAATTAGAGAGATCGAACCAGACTCGTTTGAAAAATGCAACAAGGCGAGATAGGGCTAGTGGTGGGTTTTTCAAAATTGGAACCGTACCTAACCTGACCCGTTTAAAACAGTCCAAAACGGGCCGGTTCCTACGAGTACATGGGTTTTTTATTTTATTTTTTTCCTGTTAATAACCATTCTAAGTTTCAAGCATTTCTCAGGCCCCAACCCAGAAGAAATCCAACAGGTGAAATGAAATGCATAAGTCCAAAACAAATCCAACACTTTTCAAGCATTTCTCAAGGCCCCAACCAAATACCAATTGAAAACAAAATCAACAGAAAATAAAATCATACAAAAATCAAAGAAAACAAAATGTCCACTTGATAATCCACAAAGCCACAACACACAAATAGCAATATTATATCCCTTAATCAAATAATTTAGCAAATTAACCTCTAATTCCTAAATCCCAAATTCGAATTCTGAAAATAATACTAAAATTGGGTGGCGAGAAGAAGAGAAGCAGGGGCCTAATTGAAAACTAAAGGTCCACTTCATAATCCACAAAGCCGCAACACACATATAGCAATATTGAATCCCTTAATCGAAATAATTTAGCAAATTAACCCTTAATTCTTAAATCTTCAAATTCGAATTCAGAAAATAAAACTGAAATTGGGTGGCGAGAAGAAGAAAAGCAGGGGCCTAGAAGGTGGTGAGGGCACATGTTCGGTGGAGTACTGAGATTGAAGTAGAAGGAGGAGGAGGTGGTGGTGGCTACGGAGGACTTAGTACTTACAATTAGAGATCATATTAGACGATATAAGGTTAGAAACTCGGCGCATGGATCCATGGACCGGCAGAAGCACTTGACTGTCGACTGTTGAGATTCGAGATTGACATTCGAAAGGGAGGGTTGAGGAGATTCAGTCTAGGTTCATGAGATAGATTGTGGAAGTGAGGACTGAGTTAGTGAGAAGACCCGTGTGAACTTGTATGTGTGTGTGATACGGTCTGGGCTGAGGGCCCGTGTATTCAAAAATTTGGATCTGCCTCGCCCCATTATTTACTTGAACCTGCCCCGCCCCCCCCCATTTTCTCTATAAACTATTTGGACCCACCCCGAATCGGCCTCGACCAGCGAGTCTAGGCCCGTTTGCCCACCTCTAACCCTACTATATAAGTTTGTTGCATAATCAGTTTCTCGACCTGTTCTAAACAATATCAAGTATCCAAACCTTCAACGATCCGAACCTTAGATTTTGTAAGTCTCGATTTATAGATCATTCTTACAAAAATTCAATTCAATCCAAAATCATTTGCCTATTTAATTCTCAAGATAAAATTTCATTGTTTCTTATATAACAAATTATTCGTTAATTTTTTTAAACCCAATAGATATCTTATATATTTCCAATTTGGCTAATATTTTGCAAGGATGATCTATAAGGTGCAACTTGAAAAATAGACGGTTTGGATCGTTAAATTTCGATGTGGTGTGGACCCCACAACTAATCCCCATTTTTATAAAAAAAATAGGGATCCATTCCCTTAAAGAATATATATATATATATATATATATATATATATATCTTTTAGGGTAAAAGACTGTTTACTACTCTCATGTTTCGTGGTTTTCAACATTTAGTACATCAAGTTTTGTTCGTCTCAGAGTCATACCTAAAGTGTAAATTTTGGGACAGTCTCATACATCCGTTAGTCAAACTGTTAAGTTTTCCGTTAACTGTGACGTGGCGCACTGACTGGGCGCCACGTGTCATCCACGTTTTTTTTTTCTTTCTTTCTTTTCTTTTCTTCTTCCTTCTTCTTCCTCCGACTGCAACTTTCTATTTTTTTTTCTTCCTCCTTCTCCTTCTTCTTTCCTTCCTCCTTCCTTCTCTTTCTTCCCCTTCTTCCTTCTTCTTCCTTCTCATTCTCCTTCTTCTTCCTCCGAAATCTGGGGAAGTTTGTTTGTTTGTTTTTTTTTTTTCTTTCTTCTTCTTCCTCCTTCTTCCTTCCCCTTCTTCCTTCTCCTTCATTCTCCTTCCTTCTCCGAAATCTGGGGAAGTTTGTTTTTTTTTTCTTTCTTTCTTCTTCTTTCTCCTTCTTTCTTCTTCTTCTTCTTCTTCTTCCTCAAAAAAAAAAAAAAAAAAAAAAAAACTTTCATCTTCCCCCAAATTCGGAGGAAGAAGAAGAAGAACGAAGAAGGGGAAGGAAGAAGGAGAAGAAGGAGGAAGAAAAAAAAAAACTGAATCTGGGCAGATTTAGAGGAAGAAGAAGAAGAAGAAGAAGAAGAAGAAGAAGAAGAAGAAGAAGAAGAAGAAGAAGAAGAAGAAGAAGAAGAAGAAGAAGAAGAAGAAGAAGAAGAAGAAGAAGAAGAAGAAAGAAGAAAAAAAAAGAAATAAAAAAGAAAAAACTGAATCTGGGTAGATTCGGAGGAAGAAGAAGAAGAAGAAGAAGGAAGGAAGGAGGAAAGAGAAAGAAGAAGAAGAAGAAAAAAAAAAAGCTTCCCCAGATTCGGAGGAAGAAGAAGGAGAATGAGAAGGAAGAAGAAGGAAGAAGGGGAAGAAAGGGAAGGAAGGAGGAAGGAAGGAAGAAGGAGAAGGAGGAAGAAAAAAAAAGAAAAAAAAAGAAAAGAAAGTTGCAGTCGGAGGAAGAAGAAGAAGAAGAAGGAAGAAGAAAAGAAAAGAAAGAAAAAAGCAAAAAAAAAAAAATGTGGATGACACGTGGCGCCCAGTCAGTGTGCCACGTCACAGTTAACGGAAAACTTAACAGTTTGACTAACGGATGTATGAGACTGTCTCAAAATTTACACTTTCGGTATGAATCTGAGACGAAAAAAACTTGATGTACTAAATGTTGAAAACCACAAAACATGAGGGTAGTAAACAGTCTTTTACCCTATCTTTTATATATAAAACCAGAGGCTCAATTTGGTGTCACTGGCTTCAACAAAAAGAATAGGACGAAACTACCCCTCAACCAAAAAAATTTCAAAGCAGCAAAAAAGAATGCATAAAGTAAAGCAAGGTAATTTTATAAATTTATTTTTAAATATTCATTGTCTTCGGATTGTAACTGCAATGATTGTAACTTATGGACCCTAAATATTCATTTTATATTATATATTTTTTGTGGGTTGTATTCAATTTTGGGTGCATTTTTTCTCACCATCATAACTATGGTGTATCTTATCATACACCTAATCATTTGCTTGTCTCATTTCACTTAACTCTTGTTAATTTTCACATTAAATGTTACATTTTCAATTTTGAAAAAAAATTAACCAAGATTAAGTGAAAAGACACGTGTCAGATGATTAGGCGTATGGTGAGTATACACCAAAGTTTAGGATGGTGAGCAAAAATGTTTCCATTCAACAATGTGGGATGCTAATAAAAAAACTCTAAATCCAATTGAAAAAGAAACTATTGCAGAGGTGTGCGTGTTTTATGTTAATAGTTTGTACATGTTTGGCAAAAAACAAACCCAATGAATATCTTATACACGTTTTATGAGATTGGAAATGCACCTAAATTTGACAGTGCAAAATATAATTCACCCTATATAATATAATATGTTGAAAAAGTTATACTCTAGCAGCTTTACCTTGCGGAATTCCCCAGTTGTGTGATGCGCAACATCCTCCTCGAGGGATTTCTTGTAGAGGGAGTGATAAGCCTGCCTTGCCACAAGCGGTTCATGAGTAGGTCTATTTCGGTCACAGAACCCGATTGCTTCTGGTCCACTTCTTTGTTGCTTCTGTCTATATGACTCTATGTCAGTCCGTATACATATATAGAAATAGTAATATAAAGTGTGTCCATTGCATTCTCATCTTCGCTAGTCATTGTCCCTATGCATGAAAACCAAATCTTTGTTTTATAAACTTCTGTTTCTTCATCACAAGGGTAAACACAATTTTAACTGAAAAAAAAATTGATCTACATAAAGTGAATAGAGCCCCAACAAACAAGTGCATAAAATAAATTACAATACAGGAAATATCTATGAAAAATCTTTCTTCTAAAAGGAAGGCTCAAAACTTATTTATTGAAAACAAGCACATTATCTGTTTCTCAGGCCGTCAAAGGATCTAGAGTAAGCAATTCACCGCAAGTTATCATACGCATTGGCTTTGACAAATGGAGCTTCGAAGTTGAGAGGAGTTGAGAAACTTTTTTCATTGTAGGGCGAGAATGCGGACTCGGATTCAAGCATGAAAATGCAATCTTCACAAGAGAGAGTAATTCCCCTGCTTCTTGATGTGTTGGAGGCAAAATGCGTTGGTCTAGAACATCCACAACTGACATTTGATGGGGTGGTAATGTTAATGCTAATGACGACATGGACGAAGAAGACATTGATAAGAATGATGAGAAAAAATCACCAGGATGCCTTCCCATGATTGTTTCCATAGAAACCACTCCAAAGCTATAAACATCGCATTTTTCGTTCACTTCCATGGTATATGCAAGTTCTGCACAGAATAAGATTATAGAAATATTGGGACTTTTAGTTTGTATATATAATACCTGAACTAAAGATAAATAGTGAAAAGTTTGAACAAAACTGGACAACTAATTTACAATCAACTTTAACAAAAAATATATGACAATGGAGCTGGCAAAATGGACCCAAACAAATGACCCAATTTACTCTGCCGACTCACTGCCCTATTCTCTCACTCAGCTCGAGTTCTCTTTGCATTGAATCAATGGCAGTCATCTCGAGGTGATTTTTCTTTGCCTTTTTTGTTGTGTTAGTGGATTATTAACTTAATTTGGGTAGTGAACGTTTCGTTTTGGCTGAATTTTGATTTTCAACTATAATTGAATATTGGGTTTTAGGGATTTTCTTCTTAGTGATCATCTTCATGTTCGATTGGTGATTTTTCTTCAAGATTTTAGAATGTTACTTATCATGTATATGTTGCTGGCCCGTTACTCTGAAGCTACAAACTAACTTGCTAAAAGTTGCTGATAAATGCATCAGAATACAATTTTCATTTTGATAAAAGTGAAGGCATATGTGTTAAGTAAAACTTTTAGATAAAAGTGGCCTCATCATTCAAATCCAATGAATTAGACCTCTGTGAGACTAAATTTGTCAGGTAATATTGATCTATATTGTATGATGTTATATATATATATATATATTTTTTATGAACAATGTATGATGTTATATGATTGGTCTATTCTGTCAATTGATGTTCGATATGTGGCTGATGAGGGCTCAATTTTTAGTGCGAAAACCGAATTACGAAAGTATCTTGATGAAGAAAGACTTGAGAGAAAACAACAGTTGGATATTCTTTCTTGGTGGAAAATGGAACAATATCATCATCCTGTCTTTTCTCGTTTGGCTTGTGATGAATTCCTGTTTCTACTGTCACCTCAGAATCAGTATTTAGTATTGGTGGTAGAGTGATTGATCAATATCGTAGTTATTTATTGCCTGAAACCGTTCATTATGCACCGTTCAAGTGGTATTACGCACCAGGGATTGGTTTTTTGGCTAAAGAGGTATATTTTACGTGGTATTCTTACTGCAGTTTGCATGTTTATTGCATGTTGTTTTAATTAGTTAGTTTTTAGTAGTTCATTAACATCTCCATTGGTATTACTTATTAAATTAGATGCTTATTGCAATTTGCATGTTTATAATTGTTTTTTTTTCTAATTTTTTTTTATTTATTTATTTTTATGTTTTAGCTTTAAGGAAAGAGAGTGTTGACTTGGAAGAACTTACAATGAACCGAACTATCGCTATATTTTATGTGAATGTTCTCAAAAACCAAAGCATGTAACGTGGTAGGTTTAATATGTCCTAACGTTGAAAAGAAGTAATATTTGGCAAAAAAAAAAAAAACTAATCATAAACAACACTCAATTAATAAGGTTAAAAGGAAGAGAACATATTACCTGGTGCGACATACCCATATGTGCCTGCAATGGCAGTCCAAGTCGTTGAGTCTGGATTCAAAAACTTAGCAGTGCCAAAGTCTGAAACAAAGGCCTTATATTCAGAATCCAACAAAATGTTCTTGCTTGATATGTCTTGGTGCACAATTGGTGGCACGCAATCATGGTGCATGTATGCCAAGGCATGAGCTACACCGTTAATAATATTCACCCTTTTTCTCCACCCCATTTCTTTAGCTTCTTCATCTTTGCTCAAAATTGCAATCAAGCTACCTCTTTCAACAAACTCATACACCAAAAATGAGTGTCGATGGTGTGAACAGAAACCATAAAGCTTCACAATATTCCGGTGTCTTATCTCTGTTAGTGCCCTTATTTCATTCAAGAATGTCTTTTCAAAATTCTTCTCACCATCCCACAATTGATGTAGTTTCTTCACAGCAACTATGTTGTTACTAGACAAATTTGCTATATAGACGCTTCCTTGTCCTCCGCTCCCGATGCAATTTGTGGAATCAAAATTTTCTGTTGCCCTTATGATTTCCTCATACATTGACTTTCCATCAAAATTTAAAACTGAAAATGATATTTCTTCATGCAAGTTTTTTTCTGCTTTATTTGGATGTTTCTTTTTTCTTTCCACTATGAATTTAATTGTAAAAAAAGCAGAAAGAAGTATAATTGCTGCTATAAGGAAGAATGTGATTCCAAATACCCGGTTGCGGTTATTTCTCGAGCCATGTGTGCAAGGTTGTAAACCTTCAACGCTGCCGCACAGTCCTTTGTTCCCTTTTAAAGCTTCGGGCAGAGCTTGTTGAAATGCTTTGTTGTTGGGAAGGGGACCTTCCAATTCATTGTAAGATACATCCACATACAACAAGCCGTGCATGCCTTCAATACTTGATGGTATGAAACCCGAAAGATTGTTGTGAGAAAGATTGAGTGTTTGCAAACTCTCCATATTGCTGATTGCTGGTGGTATGCTACCTTCAAGTGAGTTGTGACTTAAATCAAGTTCGTTCAACTGAACTAACTTTTCCAATTTAAATGGAATTCCTTGGGAAAAATGATTATTGCTCAAATTCAGATGGTACATTTTGGGAAAATCACCTAAAGTGCTCACAATTGACCCATTGAATCTGTTCGACGACAAGTCGAGATATTCTAGATCAACAAGTAATCCAAATTCCGAAGGTATAGAGCTTGAAAGTTGATTTCCATTCAACATCAACTTTTGCAAAGAAGTCATTCTCCCGAATCCCTTCGGAATCGCCCCAACTAAGTGATTTGAAGAAAGGTCAAGTTCATGAATTTTATCTGCATTGACAATCTCGGGAGGTATGCTACCAGTAAGGTTGTTTCCCGCAATTATTAAGGTTTTTAATTGTGAGCATTGTCCCCATTTTTGTGAGATTTCACCATATAGCATATTGTGGCTTATATCTATGAAATCAAGATTTGGATAGACACCAATGTCTTCTGATATGTTGCCTGTCAATTGGTTCCCATTAAGATGAACTCTAAATAAGCTCTTGCACGTTTTCAAGCTTTTGGGGATTGGACCAGTCAAATGGTTATTGCTCACTGAAAGGTTTTGGAGTTGTCCATTATAGCAAATATTTTGGGGTATATAACCTATTAAGTGGTTATTACCCAATTGCAGTGTAGCCAACTTCTTCAAATTCTCTATCTCTTCGGGGATGGAGCCAGAAAGATTATTAGCCCGGAGATAGAGAGCAGTAAGGTTTGTGAGATCACCTAGAGATGTTGGGATTGAACCGCTGAGTTGATTCTCAGACAAATCTAGGTCCACAAGAGATTTTAATTTCCCTATCTCTTTGGGAATTGTGCTAGAAAGATTATTATGGTAGAGATAGAGAGTGGTAAGGTTTGTGAGATCACATAGGGATGTTGGGATTGAACCGCTGAGCTGATTATAAGACAATTCTAGGTCCACAAGAGATTTCAATTTCCCTATCTCTTTAGGAATAGTGTCAGAAAGATTATTACTATCGAGATAGAGAGTGGTAAGGTTTGTGAGCTGACCTAAGTATGATGGGATTGAACCACTGAGCTGATTCTCAGACAATTCTAGGTCCACAAGAGATTTCAATTTCCCTATCTCTTTAGGAATAGTGCCAGAAAGATTATTGCTATAAAGATAGAGAGTGTTAAGGTTTGTGAGCTGACCTAGGGATGATGGGATTGAACCGTTGAGCTGATTCTCATACAAAATGAGCACCTCAAGAGATTTTAATTTCCCCATCTCTTAGGAATGGTGCCAGAAAGATTATTACTCTGGAGATAGAGAGTGGTAAGGTTTGTGAGATCATCGAGGGATGTTGGGATTGAACCACTGAGCCAATTGTTAGAAAGATCAAGAGAGATGAGTTTGGAAAGGGAACTGATCTGAGCTGGAATGACATCAAAGAGATTATTGTAGCTGAGATTAAGGTATTGAAGATTGGGGAAAGACAAGAATGAAAACTCATGTAGCGTACCTTGTATACCGGAATTGGTAAGGTTTATCACACTGACACTTCCAACAGCATTGCATGAAATACCAGTCCAGAAGCATGGGGCTACTTTTGTATGAGCGGGTAGGTAAGCCCACGAGGTGAGATTTTGCAGGTGGGTATGGTTTTGAAAGGTGGCTTTCCATTTGAGAAGCGCTTCTGCTTCAGTAGTAGAAGTAGCATAAGCAAAAGCAACACAACTTGGCGGTGAAATAAGTTGTACGAATAAGACAAGGCAATAAGCCAGAGGGCATAGTTTATGAAAATCTAAGGATGTCATGGCCACTAGTGTTTAATTTCGTGTGCGTATTAGAATCTACTCCTAGGACTTATTTATAATGACATTCATGAGCTATTGTAATTAATTCAATTCAATCCGCACTGAAAAAGGGGGTGGGAGAGAAGAAAGATACAGGACTTGCAAATTGTTTTGTACGTACAAGATAAGTCAAAGTCTTTGTCCCAAATGCGGTAATTGTTTTATGGGGCCCACCCCACTCCTAAGTTCTAACGGTTGTTTCCTATAATATACAATGTACTTAGTCCCAAATGTGTGTAATTATCAATCTTTCCTCTCAAAATATCACCATCCCAGCCTTGCCCTCTTGTTCACGTCTCATTTATTTCTATTTTTTTTCTTCTCATTAAAGTTATTCCGTTTGGTGTCATAAGTTCAGACTTATCAAATAAAAGAAAATTTGGGAAATGCTAGTGGACTTTATGTTTTATCTCTTTGGGGCAACCATCTAAAGATTATTAAGAATAAGTTGTAACACGTATTGTGTAGTGATATTTATTTCTTTATTTATAAATAAAAGGTATTATGTTCAACTTTTATGAGCATTAATAATTTTGAAAACTTAATTGTGGTTAGTTTGGGCTGCTTAATTTTTTTAAAAGTAGCTTTCTTAAAAAAATTGGGTCCTTAATTGTGTTTGGTAATTAAAAAAAGTTTTTTTTTCCCCCCAAATCATAGGTCTAAAACAGCTAAAAACATAAGCAACTCTATGCATGCTTCTCAAAAAAGCGTTTTTTTTCTTTCAAAGGAGGCAAGTCAACAATACCAATTAATGAAACTTTCATATTGACAATCATATCCCATCTTTTTTTGTATTTCGCTAAAAGCACTTTTAGTACTATAGTTTACCATTACATTTACCTGCTTTTTTCATAGTTGTTTATTCTCACAGTAAAGCAGAAGGAGTTTTGAAAAAAAAAAAACAGGTTTTAACTCAAAAATAACTTTTCTCCTCCAATAATTTGAGTTTAATTTCGTGTACATATTATAATCCACTTCTAGGGCTTATTTATAACGGCATTCATGACCTATTGTAGTCAATTCAATTAGACCCACAAAGAAAAAAATACAAAGTGATCAAAGGAAAGATGAGCATAAAGTGCAAAACTCATAGTGGTAGACTGGCAGTGGTGCACTTTCAGCAGACCATATTTATCGTCTACTTTAGAAAGAAAGAAACGATGTGCTTCCCAGTTTCCCATCGAACCATTCAAAACCTCATCATGCTATAATTAACAAATTCGCAGAATTGTGTTTAGTAGTATTGCATTAATTATCGACTTTGACTTGTCATTTTTGAAGACCCAAGTGGAAGACACTGTTGGGATAATCTTAGAGATAAGGTGCATGCTGAGGAATTGGAGTTTCAATATGATTATATCACACGACAGGCTTTGGCCATCAAGAAATTTATCCCTATAAATACAAGAGGATTTGAAATGTAGAAAGAATATTCGACGCAACACACAAATCAACGTTTTACGCGAACCTAAATAAAATGAGTGGGAGAGAAGAAAAATATAGGGCTTGCAAATCAACGTTTTACACGAACCTAAATAAAATGAGTGGGAGAGAAGAAAAATATAGGGCTTGCAGAATGTTATTGCGTTAGAGTCTTCCATAAATGCAGTTTGGCATAAATGCAATTTGGCTAAAGTCAAAGTTTTTCATGACTTTGGAGTGCTCCATAAATGTAATTTGGCTAAAGTCAAAGTTTTTCATGACTTTGGAGTGCTCCATAAATGTAATTTGCCAAGTTGTCTTCAATATGTATTGACTTAGGATAAAGGAGCATGCTGCATGCATGCTTGTGATTAAATTACTCCATGTATCTGTACTAATAAACTTATGTATTGATTTAGGAATTTAGAGGTGGGCAAAATACATGCAGGTATGAGTAATTCACTTATTTAAATTTAACGATTACGGTTATAGGTAATCGTTTAAGTAAATATAAGGCTATGAATGTAATCGTTTATTAGTGAAATACAAATAGGTGATCATCGATATTACTCGCGGACACAAGCATGATCCATTTAACTATTTGTATTATTTGTAAAATTTTAAAAATAAAAATTGAAAACCCCAAGAGATCGACGAGTCGACAAACTCTCCGGGTGTCATTGGTTTTCTTGTGGCAAAAGCTACTTCTAATTATTTTATTTGTTTTTATAGAGAAACACATTTTTGGTTTTATTTGTGTTAATTTTGAAAGTTGGATTGAGGTTACGAGGTATTTCTTCTCTTTCTTCTCTTTTGTACTGTTTTTGGACCCGAAAGAAGAATTTTTATTCTTGTAATAATAACCCTAGTATAAATATATCATTGTATTAAAATAAAAGAATAGCGTTATTAAGCAAAGTCATCAATGTGCAGATTTTATCGTGAAGGTGCTGAAATAAAGTCACCTAAATTAGGAGAAGTTCTTCTATCTGAAATTGGACTAGAGTTAAAAAGAAAAAGGATATGACCAGTTGGGTAGGTGTGGATCTGGGAATCAAGGGCGCGGGGTAGGTGTGAATTTATGTGTCTTGAGGATATAATTTCTCCTAAATTAGAGCCGTTGAGGATCACATTTGTGGAGCAAAAAATAATTGAGAAAAATGTGGAGGCGACAAGTGGATTCTAGGATAAAAAGGACAAAATTATCCTCCAGGAATAGTAGAACTCCTACGCGCGAGCAATGGACAATCATGACTCAATCAAGGTCAAAAATGCTCAAAATAGGTAATTATTCAAAACCTATTTCATCCATCCTCATCAAATCTTCTCCACAAGGTAACCCCCAAATCATTCCTTTCAAATTATATTCATTAGATAATTAATTGATTTATTACTCAATTAATTTATTAATTTTTTTTCCCCAAAGATAAAGATATATTAAAGACGAATAGAAAGGTTTACATCCATAGCAAGGAAATTAAACAGAAAATCAGGGCTGATACAATCCCAAGTGAAAGATCGTCCCTCCTTAAAGGCATACTTAGCCACCAAGTGAGCAGCACGATTGCCCTCTCTAGGCACAAAAGCAAAAGAGACAGACCTCAACTTTTGCGCTAGAACCTCAATGTCACCGAGAATGCATTCGATACTAAAGTCAACCATCACTTCCTTCTTCAGCATCATAATAATCATTCTTGCATCAGATTCGATGACAATATCATCAAATCCGTGGTCAATACATGCCAGTAAGGCATTCCTGATGGCTAGAGCTTCCGCAGCAGCTGCACTATGGCAGAATCCGAAGCCAGAGCCACCAGCAGCTTGGAGTAGTCCAGCAAAATCACGTCCCAGCCAACCCACCCCCATGCGCATAGTACTCTTACACCAAGCCGCGTCAGTATTAATCTTGATAGTTCCGAACCTTGGTTTCTGCCACTTAGCACAAGTAATTTCTGTGTCCTTTATTGTCTTTGGCAGCCGCGGGCTGTAGTCAACAAAATCCCGAGCCAAGGAGTCTTTATACTCACTAATACTCTTTCTCCAGGCCTCCAAGATCTCCAAAGGCTGACGATGGATCCCATTGAACACTACCTCGTTTCTGTTTTTCCACAATCTCCACAGGCCAAAGGCAAAATCTTGACAGATCTCATCCGCATTGTTCTTGTCCTTCACCTGGGCACAAAGGTTACTCCAGCTCTATAAGAAATCACTTCCTTCCAGTACATGGGAATTAAGGTGCAGAGGAGAACAGAACCAGAAGACATGACTGATGTGAAAAATAAGTTAACACACAAATTAACCCTCTTGTTGACAATTGTAGTATGGATAAGTAGGGATCGTTCTTAAACCGGGGATTAGGAGGGATTGCTAAAACACTCTAAACTGACTCAAATCTGTGAAACAAAGTTTAAAAATACGAAACTAGACTCAAAGAATGCAAAACTAAACTCTAAAACACTAAAACGAACCAAAAGAATCAAAACAGCAACCAAACACTCAAAACTGCCTAAAAACCACTTTCTGGGTAGTTTTGAACACAAAGCATCAAATTGGACGAATTTGGGTTTTAACTTGTACCAAAACACTTAAAAACATAAACCAACACACTTTCCAATTAATCTTGGAATTCAAAATAATTGGGGATTTGATTTGGACGAAAATAAACTTATATGGCAGATTGTAAGAGAAACAGATTGTAATACAAAGTTATGAAGAATCAATGGATGATGGAATGGCTAAGGGGTTCTTCTCCACACATGAAATATATGCAACGTAAATCAATTTCCAGTTATCAATTCAATAAGTTATGAACCTCAACACTCCAAGTTAATTAGGTCCGCTTAAATTAACCTTCAGATTTCCCTAGGATCATTGAATTGGATGAATATGCATCGCAAACATATTATTCCTAACAAGTTCTTTATATGAACAGCATGATAAAGACACAAGTTAGAATCATTACGTTCTTTGGAAATCATAAGCATCGACAAGGCATTCGTAACTATGAAAAGCATGATACTCTTGCCAGGAATCTACTTAACACAATCGTGACTAGCGACCTTCACTACTTACGAATATAAATTCATAACGATTAGGTGAAACAAATTTATATCCTAGCATCAAATTCAAGCATGCAAATTAAGCGTGCACTCTCAATCAACATACAAGAATAAGTTCTAAATCAAATGGTTAAGCAAATTGTATTCACGACTTATGTAACAATAACTGGAAGTAATCAACTCATTTCACATATATAATCATGGTTTTGAATACACCCTTAGCCAAAAACGAAATTAGCCAATCATACTTAAAGCAAAACAAAGATTACATGAATTAGACATTAAAATCCAAAGAAAGAAAACACCTAGAATGCTCCAACTTGGCAGCAAGTGCATCCAAGATTCCTCCTTTCCCTTGCTTGTGGCAGATTGGGTTATGGACAGGTTTTGGGTAGTTTTATGGTGTAGAATGGATAGGGAATGGTATGGAAAGGTTTAGGGTGAGTGTGGAGGAGTGTTTGATGGTTGGAGGGTGGTAGAGAACTCGGCAAAGATGGTGGAATAAGGTGGAGTGGCTGTTATGTTTTCTGGGCACTAGAATGGTGTTTTTGGGGTGTTTTGCTGCCTAGGGTGAGTATGGACGAATTTTCTGCATGAATGATGAATATGGGAGGTTCAACCCTTTGCCAAGGGTTGTAAACATGTATATATAGGCCCTAAAAACCCTAGAGAATCAGATTAGGCAGTGGGGAAATGCACAGCAAGGAGGGTGAATTTGTGGTGTGCAATGGTCCAAGGATGAAAATGGAGCAATGATGCAAAGTATGGAGGGTAAAATGGAGTGGTATTTCAGCTAGGGAGCATGAATGATTGTGTTCATTGCATGGAAATGAAAAGGGGAGGTGAAATGTTTCAGAAATTAGTTAAAGGTGCAGCAACATGTGTTGCACAAGGCATTGGATCCCAAATGTGGATGATGGAGCATCAATTGGTGCATGGAATGGTTGTGAAATCTGATGGGTGAAGGGAACAAGAGGTATGCAGCAATTGAGTGTGATAATTGAGTGTATTGAGGCATGAAATCAGAAATATTTTAGGGGACAAGGATGATTAAGCATGCATGGGAATCCAAAGGGAATGCTATGTGGATTGCATGGCAAGGATGTGTGTCCTTTTGTGGCTGAGTTCATGATCCTTTGTACACTAATTCTTCACATTCTTAGCCTCTTTAAGTCTTCAATTTCGTCCAAACCTTGGTTCCAAATATGTGACATGCATTCCAAGCTCCAAAATGCTCCAAAATGCTCCAAAATGCATCTTCTTGCCTACTTTGTCCTTAAAATCTGAAAACACACGAAAATGACTTTAAACATTAAAATAACTAAGGAAACACGACATAAATGCACAAGAACAAGCCAACTAAGTCGCATAAATATGCTCCTATCAAATTCCCCCACACTTAGCTTTTGCTAGTCCTCGAGCAAACAAAGAAATAAAACGAAACGAAACAAATACAACACAACCTAAACCTTCCAACATTTGCCTCAGGGATTTCCAATGCACATGACATGTTAAAGATTATCATCCCCACAGATTTGAGTCATCTCTACACTTAAGCACATACTTAATCATCGTCACTACTTAGTTGTTCACGTTAATCAATTAAAACAATGTTTTGAATGTAGTAACATGCCTTAGAGAGTTCGCTCAAGTCCTTACAAAGTATGCACTCAATTTTCACACAGATTTCCAACTACACACCCTATACTAGTCATATGTGAGAAGATTGATGTAAACATGAAAACGAACGCTCACATATATGTATTACAAAGAAAGCGATTTCTGGAGCATGTTTAGATATGATCTCATGAATGGAATGCTACTACTTAGATGCGAGAACCAGTGACACCATATGCTCATATCAATTTCAAACTCCACATATTTAAACGCATGACACTCA
This sequence comes from Malus domestica, assembly GCF_042453785.1. NCBI lineage: Eukaryota > Viridiplantae > Streptophyta > Magnoliopsida > Rosales > Rosaceae > Malus > Malus domestica. The sequence continues at coordinate 20,990,358 of NC_091668.1, forward strand.
AGATGAAGTTAAGGGTTGTAACGGGGCTTGGGGTGATGGCTAACAAATGAAGGTAAGGGAAAACAAACGTTCTTAAAGCAATAGCAAATAAAATAATGAACTTGAACTTAGAATTCACTTAGATTGCAGAAATCAACTTTTAGACGTAAGGGAAAGATTTAAACAACTCTTCGGGTCAAATTCAACTTTTTTTTTTCTTTCCACCCGTGCCTATGGCCTACTACTTACATGAGAAACACTTCCCCCACACTTATTTTCTGCCATACATAATCACAAGGAATTCAATTTGAATCATGCTTTACTATGCTTTAAGAACAAGGGTATGGATGGTCCTAATCTAGGCTAGGTGAGGATAACGGGGTTAACAAAGAACGTAGGCTAACAAGGCTCAATGGGGTTAACTTAAACAAATCATGAAGTAGGATACACGGCAATTTGGCTTTGGTGGTGGTAACTACACAACTTCATCTTGAATATGTGTTATGCAAATCAATATCATGCTTTGAATGAAATGGGCATGAGTTCTAGCATTTGGAACTAAATGATGAAACGCCTTCTAAGTAGTAACCAAGCAAAGAAAAATGAGATCATGCAACGACTTTAGAAAACAATAATGCACAGATTATCAACTCTCCAAATAACGTTTAGGCTCAAGTCTCACAAGGTTGTAGCTTTTGTTTGAGTTCCTTTCTTCAAGCATGTTACAAAAACTAATTTTTCCTTTATGATTGCATGTGAATTCATAAATTATAACTACAACCAAGTATAAACCAAAGAGCATATCAAACTTTCATCCATGTTTATAATTCTCTTTAACAGTCATGTAATTAAAGACCAAATCCTCATCATTGTGTTGGAAGGTACCCTAAGACACAAAATAAACAAACAAAAACAACTCCTTTTGGGTTTTTCAAAACAATTTTTTCAAATTTTTATGAAATTTTCGGATTTTTATGTCAAAACATACTGAAACACTCCAAAACAGCTTAAAAACACTTAAACAGCAAGGAACAACACTAGAAGTAATGGGTGATAATTTTCTACGAATTTTCATGCAAAACAATAGTTACCAATTCCCCCACACTTAAATCGAACATTGTCCTCAATGTTTCAAGCATATACTCACACAAAAAACAAGCAAATAACAAACGACAAATAAACATGACAAATATGGCAAAGTAAAAACCAGACAAAGTAGAGTTTAAGAACGCAAATCTGGTTTTGGAGATAGTTGATCTTGTTGACTTTCCACAGCTTTGATCTTGAACTGGATTGGAATTGTACGGCGAAGCTTTGCTCTTTGGTGATGTTGCAATTCCTTATTTGTTCTCCAAGCAGATGTGGCAGCTTCTCTAGTTCTTCATCTCAGACTCATTCTGCTGGGTTGATTGTGCAAGCTGCATTCTTCTCTGCTTGTTTCTTCTGCACGACGGGCAGACACGAGGTAAAGGTGTTGGTCTGTTTCTTTCTTCAATCTTTCCAAGTGCCCACCTCTTGCTTTCTTTCTCCTTGTCCCTAGTTGAGGATGAATCAGCACGTTGTCTCCACATGCTTCGAGGTATCATCTTCACTTCCCTTATACGTGAGAGACGAAGAGGAAGCACAAGATGATGAGTACTCGAGAGCAGGTGCTGGCCGGAGAAAGGACAGGGAGAAAGCATGATATGAGATACTCGTGCTCTCAACCTTTATGATATGAAATACTTGTGCTCTGGATGGGTTGTTTGCAGGGGTATCCCAGGGGATGAGAAATACAGAGTGACTCGAGAGGGTTTGTTGGAAAGCCATTTCAGAGAGGATGAAGGGTTAAGTGAGGCTGAAAGTTGGGTGAGGCTGCTTCACTTTGAAGTTCAACATTTATAGAATTTTCTTAATGGCTAGGAAGGCATTGTTCCATTACTCGCGTCGGCCAGCCTGGGATAATTTAACAGTAGCTTTCACGTGCATTCTGCTTTTCCAGAAATTTTCGACAGATTGTGCGTGATTTACGCAACGCAGATGTGCAATTTGACAGATACTGACACGTCTCGATAAAGCAGAGGCCTCTTTAATATCCGGAATTTGCGCTTCGAGTTCTGAGCTTCGTTGAGGGCAGAGATTGCATGTGACAAGTGCTGACGAGGCTAAGAGAGACAGATGGTTGGAATCGGTGCTTCGACAGACTGCCCGTGATTTTCGCAAAGCTGAGTTGCGTGTGATGGGTGCTGACGAGGCTGAGAAAGTTGACACTCTTCGATATCTGGAATTGGTGGTTTGTGAGCAAGCCCAACTTTTGAGAAAGCTGGCGCCTCTTCGATTTTTGAATGGCTTCTTCGATTTCTGAGCTCTTCTATTCGATTTCTGAAATCCCATCGCGTGCTGATTTTTATAGAGGTATGCAGGACGTTCAAAGCACACTTGAACTTCTGCCTGTAAAAACTCCCGTTTTGCACTTCTACGATCTTGACTTGTCCGATCTCTTCTTTCTTTAACTCCTCTGAAAAATGTCTGGCCCTTCCGACCGTCGTTTTGACTTGAACCTTGGTGAAGGAGCAGCCCCTCCTTCTCCAGACAACATATGGCGCCCGTCCTTCATATCCCCTACTGGTCCTCTTACCGTTGGGGATTCGGTGATGAAAAATGACATGACCGCTGCGGTGGTGGCCCGGAACCTTGTCACCCCCAGAGATAACAAACTGCTCTCTAGACGGTCTGATGAATTGGTTGTTAAGGAGTTTCTGGCTCTTAGCGTGCAGTGTACGGGTTCTGTGTCCAACATGGCCCAACGCCTATTTGCTCGAACCCGTCACGTTGAATCGTTGGCGGCTGAAATACTGAGTCTCAAAGAGGAGATTAGAGGACTCAAGCATGAAAATAAACAATTGCACAAGCTTGCACACAATTATGCCACAAACATGAAGAGGAAAATTGACCAGCTGCATGAATCTGATGGTCATATTTTACTTGATCATCGGAGGTTTGTAGGTTTGTTCCAACAGCATTTGCCGTCGTCTTCTGAGGCTGTACCGCGTAGTGAAGCTCCAAATGATCAACCTTCGGTACCTCCTCCATCTGTGGCTCCACCGACTGCTGAGATTCCGCCGACTACTGAGACTTCTCCCAAGCAGCCATTGTGAAGGCTCCCTCTTGTCTTATGCTGTGTTTCTTTATTTCCCAGTTTCCTGTTCATTTCCATGAAGTTTAATGTTAAAATCCTTTGCATATTTGTTAATGTTTCAAAAATAGAAAGTCATACCCCAAAAATAATTAAACAAGAAAAAATATTAACAATCAAGCAAAATAAATGGGTTGCCTCCCTTGAAGCGCTTGCTTTAACGTCTTCCAGCCGGACGATGCCACATTGATCAACCTTCATGGGAACCCACGGCATGCAGTGGGATATCCTCCACAACATGCTCCACAAAGTGCTCGTAGTACGGCTTCAAGCGATGTCCATTCACCTTGAATTCTTGCCCAGTTCTCAAGCTCTTAATTTGGACTGCACCATGCACAAAAAGATTAGTAACAACAAACGGGCCAACCCACTTGGAACGTAACTTACCAGGGAATAGACGAAGACGGGAGTTGAACAACAACACTTTCTGCCCAATTTCGAAAGTCTTGCCTCGAAGCATCTTATCATGGAATGCCGTGGTCTTCTCTTTGTAAATTCTAGCATTCTCATAAGCTTCATGCCTTATCTCATCAAGTTCACTCAATTGAAGCTTTCGATGAATTCCAGCTTGGTCCACATTCAAATTGAAGGTCTTGATGGCCCAATGAGCTCGATGTTCTAATTCCACGGGAAGATGGCAAGGCTTGCCATACACAAGTCGAAAAGGAGACATACCAATAGGGGTCTTGTAAGCCGTTCGATACGCCCATAGTGCATCATCCAACCGTAAGCTCCAATCTTTTCTATTTGGCCCAACGGTCTTCTCCAAAATCTGTTTGATCTCACGATTAGACACCTCGGCTTGGCCATTGGTTTGGAGGTGGTAAGGTGTGGAAACCTTATGCGTCACATGGTACTTCTTGAGTAATGCCCCAATGGTACGGTTGCAAAAATGAGACCCTCCATCACTGATTATAACCCTAGGCATCCCAAATCTAGAAAAGATATTAGTTTTCACAAAATCTGCCACAACTTTAGAATCGTTAGTTCGAGTGGCTTTCGCTTCCACCCACTTTGAAACATAATCAACGGCAAGTAATATGTAGGTGAAACCAAAAGATGAAGGAAAATGACCCATAAAATTGATACCCCAAACATCAAAGATTTCAACAACAAAGATGGGTACCTGCGGCATTTGATCTCTTTGGCTAATATTACCTGTCCTTTGGCAGCGATCACATGTTAAACAAAAGGTTCTAGCATCTTTAAACAAAGTAGGCCAATAAAAACCACATTCAAGAACCTTAAAAGCTGTCCTTTGGGTGCCAAAGTGACCCCCACATGCATATGTGTGACAAAAACTTAAAATTGAGTGAAAATCTGATTCATGCACACATCTTCTTATAACCTGATCTGAACAATATTTCCACAAGTATGGGTCATCCCAAACATAAAATCTAGCATCTTTTTTAAGTTTATCACGTTGGAATTTGTTTAGGGTGCTAGGAACTTGTTTAGTCACCAAATAATTCACCAAATCTGCGTACCAAGGAGCACTTACCTGAACGGACAAGAGTTGTTCATCCGGAAATGTTTCGGAGATGGGAAGATCCTCTTCTTCACGCACCAACCTGCTTAGGTGGTCAGCAACAACATTATCACTCCCCTTCTTGTCCTTGATTTCGATGTCAAACTCTTGAAGTAGAAGCATCCAACGAATGAGTCTAGGTTTAGCTTATTTCTTGGTGAACAAGTACTTCAAGGCTGCATGGTCAGTGAAAACAATAACTTTAGTACCAATTATATATGATCTAAATTTATCTAAAGCAAATACAACCGCCAAAAGTTCTTTTTCGGTTGTAGAATAATTCAACTGAGCATCATTCAAAGTGTGTGAAGCATAATAAATAACATGTGGCTGTTTATTCTTTCTTTGACCCAAAACAGCTCCAAGTGCATAATCCAATGCATCACACATCAATTCAAAGGGAATGGACCAATCCGGGGGAGTTATGATGGGTGCCGTGGTGAGAAGGTCCTTGAGATGCTTGAATGCCTTCTCACATGCCTCGTTGAACTCAAATGACACATCCTTTTGTAGGAGACGGCATAGGGGCTGTGCAATCTTGGAAAAGTCCTTGATAAATCGTCGGTAGAATCCTGCATGACCAAGGAAAAAACGAACCCCTCTCACCGAAGTGGGAGAGGGGAAGTAGCGTACAAGATCTATTTTAGACTTATCAACTTCAATTCCACGTTCAGAGATTATATGACCCAAAACAATACCTTGTTTAACCATAAAATGGCATTTCTCCCAATTTAACACAAGGTTTGTTTCAACACAACGTTTCAAGATTAAAGTGAGATTATCCAAGCAATTATCAAAGGAATTACCAAACACACTAAAATCATCCATGAATATCTCAATAATCCTCTCAACATAATCAGAAAAGATGCTAACCATACACCTTTGAAATGTGGCAGGAGCATTGCACAAACCGAATGGCATGCGTCGATATGCAAACGTTCCAAAGGGATAAGTAAAAGTGGTCTTTTCTTGATCATCCGGGGCAATAACAATTTGATTATAACCGGAGTATCCATCAAGAAAGCAATAAAAGGAATGACCTGCTAACCTTTCTAGCATTTGATCTAGGAACGGCAATGGGAAGTGATCTTTCCTTGTGGTTGCATTTAGCTTCCTATAATCAATGCACACTCGCCAACCGGTTTGAATTCGGGTGGGCACAAGCTCATTCTCCGCATTCTCGACAACCGTCACTCCAGATTTCTTGGGCACACATTGGATAGGTGAAACCCAACGGCTATCGGAGATGGGATAAATCACCCCACAATCTAGAAGTTTGATTATCTCATTTTTCACAACTTCCATCATCGGAGGGTTAAGACGGCGTTGAGCCTCTCTAGTTGGTTTGGCCCCCTCCTCAAGAAATATGTGATGCATACAAGTCATAGGGCTTATACCTTTAATATCGGCCAATGTCCAACCTAGGGCAGATTTGAATTCCTTCAAGACACGCACTAGCTTCTCCTCCTCTTGTGCCGTGAGGGATGAGGAGATGATGGCAAGTAGTGTCTCATTTCCCCCCAAAAAGATGTACTTCAAATGGCTTGGTAGGGGTTTGAGATCAAGTATGGGTGCCTGAACGATGGATGGAAGCAACTTGTTAGTCGAAATTGGAATGGAATCAAAGTTAGGAGACTTACCACCATGCTTAGGTAGTGACTCAAGGGCAGCAACCAACTCAAAAATTTCATCACTAGGAGGCACAGCATGGCCTAGTCCATGTATGCCGTGGGTTACACTAGAATCTGCCCCCTTGGTTGTGAGTTCCATTCCTCGTGTAATGACTTTTTCAAGCGCATCGTCATTCAAATCTTCAAGATATCCCTGCGCCAAAGAGTCAAATATATCAATAGAGAAACATGAATGGTCCTCACTAGGGTACTTAATGGAATCAGAAAGATTAAAATTAACAACTTCCCCATCAAATTCCATGGATAACGTTCCACTATACACGTCAATCTTCGTCCGGGCCGTCTTCATGAATGGCCTTCCAAGGAGGATGGGCAATGAAGGAGCATGATCCGATTCATCCATTTCGAGCACATAAAAATCTGCTGGGAAGACTAAATGATCAACCTGCACCAAAACGTCTTCCAACACTCCCTTTGGATAAGCGTTAGATCTATCGGCCAATTGTATGATTACACCATCATGTTTCAACTCACCTAAGTTCATAGATACATAAATGGAGTATGGCATAACATTTATAGAGGCTCCTAAATCTAGCATGGCAGATTTGAAACGAGTGTTACCAATGACGCACGGAATTGTAAAGCTACCCGGATCTTTGCATTTGGGGGGTAGTTTACGTTGCAAGATGGCGGAGACATTTTTACCTACCTTCACAACCTCCTTGGTTGAAATCCTCTTCCTAGTGGTGCATAGCTCCTTTAAAAACTTAGCGTATCTCGGGACTTGCTTAATGGCATCCAACAAGGGTATGTTGACTTGAACTTTCCTAAGTGTCTCAAGGATGTCCTTTTCAGCTTCTTCCTTCTTTGTTTGCACAAACCTGCTAGGAAAAGGAGCATTCGAAGGCACAACATTAGTAGAAACCGAATTTGACACATTCTTACCTTTATTGGATGAATTGGACGAATTTGGAGCCATGGGGGCTTGCGGCATAGGTGTGTCCACCCTTGCCGTGGGTGGGCATGCTTCCTCCTCCTCAAATTGAAGTTTTTCATCCTCTTTGTGACCTGTTTTTGATGAAGAACTTGCCCCAACCTCCTTACCACTTCTTAGGGTGATTGCCTTGGCTGATTCAAACCCTCATTTTGGATTTGGAATGGTAGAACTAGGAAGCCTTCCTTGGTCTCGAATCTGCCCAACAACCTCGACAATCTGTCCCATTTGTTTCTCTAGTTGGTCCACCCTTTTGTTTTGATTTTCCTGCCCATTAGTCAAAGTGGTTAGTAACTTAACAAGTGTATCATTATCCAAAGCATTACCTGAAGTATTTGGGGCAGATTGTGGTTGGACTTGAGGGGGTGCGTATGGTTTGTTGTAGAAGCCCGGGGGTTGTTGCCTAAAGCCTCCTTGTGGTTGGGCTTGTTGTGGCTCTCTCCATTTGAAGTTTGGATGGTCTCTCCACCCCGGATTATACGTGTTGGAATATGGATCATGTCTTGGCTGATTTTGGCTTTGAAACCCAATGGCATTAGCGCTCTCCCATCCACCATTCTCAATGAGTTGAGGACACTTTTCGGATGCATGTCCTTGGATAGAACATACGCCACACACCATGGGTCCTTGAATCTTCATTCCCTCGGCCATCTGTGAAACAAGAGAAGTAAGATTAGCTAACTGAGATTGAATATTGGAAGTGGAACTTACCGCATGCACTTGTTGCCGTGGGGGTCCTCTTTGGCCTACACCTTCGTATTGTTGAGCGTTTAACGCTCGATTAGCAATAAAGATTTTTGCAGCCATGGGCGTTTTGTCTACCAATGCTCCACCCGCCGAGGCATCGAGCATTTGACGTTCTAGTGGTAGGAGCCATTCGTAGAAGTATTGCAAAAGCAATTCCTCCTTCATTTGATGCTGTGGACAAGAAGCAACAAGTGATTTAAATCGTTCATAATATGTAGGAAAAGACTCACCTTCATCTTGTTGAATTCCACTTATTTTTTTACGAAGAAGAATGATGCGAGAAGTTGGGAAAAACTTCTCCAGAAATGCCCTCTTCATACTCTCCCAAGATGTAACTGTACCGGGAGCCAACTCGTACAACCAATCCTTGGCTTTGTCCATTAAAGAGAACGGAAAAGCCTTCATCTTTAAAATACTTCCGTCAACGGTAACCGGAGTCATACTTGAGCACACCACTTCAAATTCTTTCAAATGTTTGTTCGGATCCTCCATGGACAACCCATGGAACTTTGGAATGTGGTGGAGCAAACTTGACTTTAACTCGAACTCTTCGGTTTTACCTTGGGCAGCCATGGGATATTGGATACACAATGGTGCGGCATTATCCAAACCCGAGGCGGCAAGCTCCTTGAGCGTACGGTTGTCCATGGCTATACCTTGCGCTTCTCCACCCACTTGTGCCGTGGGATCCTCTTTGTGCTGTTGTTTCCTCCTTCTTCTCAAAATTCTCTCGAAGTCGTCGTCAAAGTCCAAAATATGCTCACGAACAGGTCGGGAACTTCGAGTCATGCACTAGTACCTAAAAACAAAGAAAACAAAACAAATAAGCAACTTAAACAGAAACTTAAACAAAATACAATAATTCGAAAGAAAACAATCCAAGAGATTAGCAAAGTTGCTAATCCCCGGCAACGGCACCAAAATTTGATGTGAAAAATAACACACAAATTAACCCTCTTGTTGACAATTGTAGTATGGATAAGTAGGGATCGTTCTTAAACCAGGGATTAGGAGGGATTGTTAAAACACTCTAAACTGACTCAAATCTGTGAAACAAAGTTTAAAAATACGAAACTAGACTCAAAGAATGCAAAACTAAACTCTAAAACACTAAAACGAACCAAAAGAATCAAAACAGCAACCAAACACTCAAAACTGCCTAAAAACCACTTTCTGGGCAGTTTTGAACACAAAGCATCAAATTGGACGAATTTGGGTTTTAACTTGTACCAAAACACTTAAAAACATAAACCAACACACTTTCCAATTAATCTAGGAATTCAAAATAATTGGGGATTTGATTTGGACGAAAATAAACTTATATGGCAGATTGTAAGAGAAACAGATTGTAATACAAAGTTATGAAGAATCAATGGATGATGGAATGGCTAAGGGGTTCTTCTCCACACATGAAATATATGCAACGTAAATCAATTTCCAGTTATCAATTCAATAAGTTATGAACCTCAAAACTCCAAGTTAATTAGGTCTGCTTAAATTAACCTTCAGATTTCCCTAGGATCATTGAATTGGATGAATATGCATCGCAAACAAATTATTCCTAACAAGTTCTTTATATGAACAACATGATAAAGACACAAGTTAGAATCATTACGTTCTTTGGAAATCATAAGCATCGACAAGGCATTCGTAACTATGAAAAGCATGATACTCTTGCCAGGAATCTACTTAACACAATCGTGACTAGCGACCTTCACTACTTACGAATATAAATTCATAACGATTAGGTGAAACAAATTTATATCCTAGCATCAAATTCAAGCATGCAAATTAAGCGTGCACTCTCAATCAACATACAAGAATAAGTTCTAAATCAAATGGTTAAGCAAATTGTATTCACGACTTATGTAACAATAACTGGAAGTAATCAACTCATTTCACATATATAATCATGGTTTTGAATACACCCTTAGCCAAAAACGAAATTAGCCAATCATACTTAAAGCAAAACAAAGATTACATGAATTAGACATTAAAATCCAAAGAAAGAAAACACCTAGAATGCTCCAACTTGGCAGCAAGTGCATCCAAGATTCCTCATTTCCCTTGCTTGTGGCAGATTGGGTTATGGACAGGTTTTGGGTAGTTTTATGGTGTAGAATGGATAGGGAATGGTATGGAAAGGTTTAGGGTGAGTGTGGAGGAGTGTTTGATGGTTGGAGGGTGGTAGAGAACTCGGCAAAGATGGTGGAATAAGGTGGAGTGGCTGTTATGTTTTCTGGGCACTAGAATGGTGTTTTTGGGGTGTTTTGCTGCCTAGGGTGAGTATGGACGAATTTTCTGCATGAATGATGAATATGGGAGGTTCAACCCTTTGCCAAGGTTGTAAACATGTATATATAGGCCCTAAAAACCCTAGAGAATCAGATTAGGCAGTGGGGAAATGCACAGCAAGGAGGGTGAATTTGTGGTGTGCAATGGTCCAAGGATGAAAATTGAGCAATGATGCAAAGTATGGAGGGTAAAATAGAGTGGTATTTCAGCTAGGGAGCATGAATGATTGTGTTCATTGCATGGAAATGAAAAGGGGAGGTGAAATGTTTCAGAAATTAGTTAAAGGTGCAGCAACATGTGTTGCACAAGGCATTGGATCCCAAATGTGGATGATGGAGCATCAATTGGTGCATGGAATGGTTGTGAAATCTGATGGGTGAAGGGAACAAGAGGTATGCAGCAATTGAGTGTGATAATTGAGTGTATTGAGGCATGAAATCAGAAATATTTTAGGGGACAAGGATGATTAAGCATGCATGGGAATCCAAAGGGAATGCTATGTGGATTGCATGGCAAGGATGTGTGTCCTTTTGTGGCTGAGTTCATGATCCTTTGTACACTAATTCTTCACATTCTTAGCCTCTTTAAGTCTTCAATTTCGTCCAAACCTTGGTTCCAAATATGTGACATGCATTCCAAGCTCCAAAATGCTCCAAAATGCTCCAAAATGCATCTTCTTGCCTACTTTGTCCTTAAAATCTGAAAACACACGAAAATGACTTTAAACATTAAAATAACTAAGGAAACACGACATAAATGCACAAGAACAAGCCAACTAAGTCGCATAAATATGCTCCTATCGATGACTGATTTCACATTGGAAAAACAGATGGTTTTCAGTTTCATTGAGGGTGTTGCATACACCACAAACATTGTCAATTCTCATGTGACGTCTTTTAAGATTACGTCGGACCGCCAGAGCATTATTGCAGCACCGCCAAATGAAAATTTTAATCTTATTTGGAACCTGCAGACTCCAGATGTTGTTCCATACCAGATTTAGCTTATTGGTCTTACTGGGGGCGCCTCGACCTTTCCTTCCTAAGGCTTTATCTTCCATCAGTTTTATAGCCAGACCATACCCAGATTTGATTGAATAGACCTCGTTAGTAGTATAGTGCCACACCAGACGATCATCAATGCCAGCTTGGCTTAAAGGGATACTTAAGATCAGTAGTACATCGTCTCGATTGAATCCGTTCGAGATCATATCAGTCCTCCAAGAGTTAGTAGCCGGATCAATTAAGTCACTGACCTTCGTTCCTTCCAGATTTACCTTCGGCTTGGCTTTAAAGGTTGAGGGTTTAGGGAACCACGGGTCCTTCCTGATATTAATATTGTACCCGTTTCCCACCCGCCATCTGAGCCCAAGTTGCAGCACTTTCCGAGCTTCGAATAAGCATTTCCAACCCCACGAGGTGAACTTCCCTTTAGGAGCTTCTCCAAAGGTTTTCCCCGGGAAGTATTTGTCTCTCAAAACCGAAGCAAGGAGGGACGAAGGATTTTGGGTGATTCGCCAACCAATCTTGGCAAGAAAGGCAAGGTTGACACATTGGATATCCTTAAATCCTAACCCTCCAGCCTTTTTCTGTTTCATGAGCCAATCCCAGGAGATCCAGTGTATCCCTTTATGTTGCTCATTACCTCGCCACCAGTAATTTCGAATGGCCATTTCAACGTCCCGACACATGCCAATAGGGAGTTTAAAGCAACTCATGGCGAAATTTGGCAAGGCCATAGCCACCGTTTTCACAAGGATCTTTTTTCCCGCCTGGGACAGGTACTGCTCAGCCCAACCTGACATACGAGCTTCAATCTTATCCCTGATCTCGGCAAAAACAACTTTTTTTGAATGCCCAAAATCAGCTTGCAAGCCTAGATATTTCCCAAAACCCTGTTTGCATTGAATCCCCAGGGTGTCCACAATTTTGGCTTTCAAACACTTCGGGGAATTAGCCCCGAAGAAGACCGAACTTTTGGTCAGGTTAATCTCCTGACCAAAGCCCCGAGCGTAGGTCTTTAAAACTTCCACAATACTCTTCGCCTCCTCCACAGAAGCATTTCCAAAAACCACGGAATCATCCGCAAAGAAAAGATGCGTTAACGGTACTCCAATAGGGGAAATCTTGAACCCGTGAAGGGCACCCCGTTCCAGGCTCCTCGTAATTAGCATTGAGAACCTTCAGTACAGAGAAGGAATAGGAAGGGAGAGAGAGGATCTCCTTGCCTAAGCCCCCGTTCTGGCCGAAAGTACCCCGTTGGGGAACCATTTATAAGAACACTAAAAGATACGGTAGAAATGCATTCCTTAATCCAGCTGCAGAAAAGAGGTGCAAATCCCAAATTAACCATCATACCCATGAGGAAATCCCATTCAACACGGTCATAAGCCTTGGCCATATCAAGCTTGATAGCCATACCAGGGTGGTCTCATTTTCTCTGGTGAAGTAGGGAGTGGAGGACTTCGTGCACCACTAGGATATTATCTTGGATTTGTTTCCCCGCCACGAAGGCAGATTGGTTTTCACCAATCACTTTTGGCATCACCTTCTTAAGCCTGTTAGTGAGAACCTTTGCAATGATCTTGTAGATGACGTTACATAATGCAATTGGCCGGTATTACGTCATATTTTTAGGGCACTTCACCTTCGGAATAAGCACTAAGTTGGTATGGTTGAGTTTATGAAGAAGAGATCCCGAGTGCCAGAAGGCCTTAACAATCTTCACTACGTCCGTCCCGACCGTGCCCCAGTGGTCTTGGTAAAAGCAGCCAGAGAAACCATCAGGTCCCAGAGATCTCGTAGGGGGAATTTGATATACAGCCTCAATAATTTTGCCTTCTGCAACCATTGTAGTTAAACCACGGTTATCCTCAGGAGAGAGCCTGCCCTCCATACACCCCTGAACTTCCTCCACGAGAGTGGGCTTACAGGACTGAAAAAGTTCTGTAAAGTATTCGATAGCCGTATCACCAATTCCCTCAATCTCCTGCCAAACCCCACGGGCATTATCTATCCCGCGGATCATATTGAACCTTCGCCTTTTGAGAGTTTGAGCATGGAAGAACTTAGTGTTCTTGTCACCCTCACGAAGCCATTGATTCTTAGATTTGACTTTCCAATAAGCCTCCTCCTGCTTATGAGCAGCCTTAAGCTCCCACTCTTTTTGCTTGACATCATTTGAGGTGAATTCGTTAGAATTATAGGCCGCCCTTATCTCTTCCTTCAGTTGCTGGATCATTTTCAACGAGTTCCTGCCTCTCCCTTTGTACCAGACTTTTAATCTTCTTCTGAGATGCTTCATTTTTTCGCAAAAACGGAAAGCATGAGACCCATTGATCTTATCACTCCATTCTTCAACGACCAGATCACGACATTCCTCCAACCTGCTCCAACGCCCATCGAATGAGAATTGCCTTCCCCTCCGATCCGGGACCTTGTCAGTCGAAAGGAACAAAAGAGCATGATCAGATCCTTCCAAGATCACGTGCTTAATTTTTGTGTTAGGATACATTTCAAACCACCCTAAAGTTGCCAGCCCACAGTCAAGGCGTTGCTGGATAGGCAGAGACTCTCTGTTGTTCCTCCAGGTGAAGGGGTAGCCTTCATAACCCAAGTCCATGAGCTCATCTCGGGCCACAAAATCTCTGAAGTCACGCAGACTAGCAGCCGGTCTATGATTCTCACCCTCCTTCTCATCGTTGCAAAGGATGTCGTTGAAGTCGCCTATGAGAAGGCAACGGTCCCTATCTTGGGCAATACGCTTCGATAATTCCTGCCATTGCTCCCTTCTCTTATTTTCATCAGTGCTGGCGTAAATGGCGAATAACCACCAGTTACAATTCATCTTTTCATCCCACAGCTTGAGCTCCACCAAAAAATCCTCCGATTTCATTAATACCACAGGAAACTCCTCTCTCCAGAAAACACATAAACTGCCTCCAATGCCCCGAGGCTCAACAGCGAACCAATGTTCCATACCAAGACTCATTTTTAGATGGATAAAACTCATACTCTTATTCTTAGTTTCCAGCAGAATAACCATGTCAGGGGTGTGAAGCCGGTTCTGCTCCAGCAAGTTGTCAACTGTCAGGTCACCCCCGATACCCTGACAGTTCCACGTGATTATCTTCATGGAGCCGTGGGATACCCCTTACGGCTGGTCTCCTCCGCCACATTAGTAAAGCCTTTCCTTGGTCTGGTAGCTATTGACTCATCAAAGGGAGTGGACGATGAAAGCTCTATTTCCTAAATGCTACGTTTTCTCCCTTTTTGTTCCTTCATTACTGCCTCAATTATAGGAGCCAGTTTAAATGGGTCAACCTCCGTACCCATTCCATCCACTTCAGTGCCGTCTGCGCTCACCGGCCTGTCAGCCTCCTCTCCTCTGACAACTGATCCACTACCAGTGCCATCAATATTAATTGGTTCACTGTTCAAATCAAAGCTTTGACCAGTTTCAGATGACACGCCCGGAAGGTTCCCATGAATGTCCTGTTCAGAGATTTCATGAAGAATAACATGTTCCGCACCTTCTGCAATCACTCTTCCTGGTCCAATTAATCCTGCATCGAAAGCAATTTCTCTAGCCTTTCTTGCCTCTTCTTCCTCCTGACGTTGTTGACGAATTTTACCAGCAAGGTTGAGGCCCCCTTTGGCCAGTTTACTTGACGACCAACGAGGTTTATTTGGGGATATGGCAGTATCAGCCTCTTCCACATTGACCTTGTCTGTATAGCCACTTCCACTGAACGATCTCGAGGCCCAAAATTGCGTATGACTGCCCATACCCGAGCCTGTGGATGAACGGCCAGATCGTTTACCTCCATCCTGTTCTTCACTGCGTTCATCTTTCCATCTTCCAGAATCCATGCGTCCTCCACTAGACCCACGAGGAGTTCTATTGATAACCCCTGTCACTATTGGTTTGCCCCTCAGATCCGTCAGAGCGCCCAATCCCTTAAACGCAAACCCCTCCCCCAATACCTCAGAGTTTTCCTCGTCTTCCTTTCCAAAGGTCTGGGGTCCTTTACAGACTCTTGTAGCATGTCCCAGTAGTCCACAAATGAGGCAATATTTAGGAAGCCCTTCATACTTAAAATCAACCCACACTCTACCTTCATCAGGGAAATTTACAAATGTACCTCGCATAAGAGGTTCCCAAACATTGAATTTAATTTTCACCCGGAGAAACCTTCCGATGCAATCTTTGCTACCTGTTTTGTCCATCGATTTGACCGTCCCCAAAAGGCCTCCAATGGTTTCCGCCACCGCTTGAGTCATGCTCAGGACGGGAACGTTGTGCATCTGAACCCAGAACACACCTAGAGAAAGAGAAGCCCATCTATTTGGACCACTATCCGTCCGATCCTCAACCATAACTAAATCATTTTTGAAATGCCAAGGTTGGTCTGCATCCACTACTCGTTGTAGATCCCTTTGACCCGCAAAACGCGTCAGAAATCTCCGGTCACCAATGTCTCTGATAGAAACTCCTTCCCTTCCATGCCACAGAGACATAAAACAATCTATGAAAGCTTCCCCATTTACCTCTTTAGAGGTGAGGACTTCTGCAATCAGAGTATATTGGAGTCCCACTAAAGCACCCTCTACATCTTTCCTTTGAATGCTTATTCCACCGAGTTCTTTCTCAGACAGTTTCAACTTAGCCCCAAAGCGGGAACCTAGATCCTCCAGGTCCTTCTTAGGTTTATCCTCTCCCATAGCCGGAACGACCACTCCCTTCAAGGAACGATAGATCCCCACCCAAGATTCCCAGATCCTAAACCCCAAGGACAGGAAACACACCCAGCTCTAATCCTCCGCCGAGCACCCTGAAACCCTAGACCCAGCCAAAGAGTCCCAAAAAACACATGCCTAGTCTGCCTAAACTCTCCTCCCACTTGCCCACCGAACAAGGACACCGAGAGATTCTCCGATTCAGCACGAGATGGAGCAGACCCTCGACAGGCGGACCCCCTCCTTCGGTTTAGACGGAACCCCTCCTTTCGAGGAACTTTTTTTTTAATTAATTAGCTAACAAATTATGAATCACACCAAAAAAACCATCAAAGTGGCTGGTCCCCATCCTCCCAAAGGGGCCAGACATACCCTTATAAATACCACCTCATTTTCTCCAAAACTCAACTCCATCTCTCTTACAAAATTATCTAAATTCTCCATACACTTTTCCCTCAAAATTCTAACTTTGGCATAGGAGGTTCTTCGGCCAACTAATCATAACTATGTTGTATCTCAAATTTCTCCAAACACTTTTCCCTCAAATTTCACCATCATAACTATGTTGTATCTCACCATACACCTAATCATTTGCATGTCTCTACACCTAATCATTTGCATATCTCATTTCACTTAACTCTAGTTAACTTTCACATTAAATGTTACTTTTTAAATTTTGAAAAAAAAAATTAACCAAGATTAAATGAAAATACACGTATCAGATAATTAGGTGTTTAGTAAGCATATACCAAAGTGTAACGTGGTGAGCAAAAATATTCCCATTCAACAATGTGGGGTGGTAATAAAATAACTCTAAATCCAATTGAAAAGGAAACTATTGCAGAGGTGTGTATTTTATCTAAATAGTTTGTACATGTTTTGGCCAAAAACAAACCCAATGAATATCTTAAAAATTCTGTCAAATTATATTTTTCAAGTCAAATCGGACCCTTCAAAACCTTCAGAAATCTATATATACTTCTCTTTTCTCTTCTTCTTTGTAGATAAATAATTTCATACAAATTATCCTTTAAAGATACAAATTTAACACTACAATTTTTTTTCACAAAAGCGGGAATTGCATTCATACAAACCTTTCATCAATCCACCAAATTCACGTAAATAAACACTGTCTAGATTTAGTGGCCCACTATTAATCACATGTATATTGTTCCTTAACTTATATCTTATAATGTACACAACTCAGACATGTGTGAGAATTTTATCACAAAAGATCTCGGTCTAATTAAAAGTGAAATCGCACAACAAATCATATTTAGTTTTTCAATCCTCCAATGCGGGATTCTCACATTCTTCAACAGACACCGATCACAGACACCGATCTGAATTAGCATCTTTGATCATTGAGAGAGACAAAGAGAATTACCAGAACAAAATAACAAAAACAACCATTTTTTAGTTACCAGTTCATTACCATCATGTTTAACACTAACAATCGGATCGGTCAAATGAGATTGGGCGATCATCTTAGCTAGTCATTGTCACTATGCATGAAAACCAAGTCTTTGTTTTATTAACTTCCGTTTGTTCCTCACAAGGGTAAACACAATTTTAACTGAAAAACATTAAGCATTATGCATAAAGTGAACAAAGCCCACGCATACAAGTGCATAACATAAATTACAATAAATGGAACATCTATGAAGAATCTTTCTTCTAAAAGGAAGACTCGGAAAATTATTTATTGGAAAATAGCACATTCTCTGCTTCTCAGGTAGTCAAAGGATCAAGAGCAAGCAATTCATCGCAGGTTATCATACATAATGTCTTCGACAAATGCAGCTTTTGAGTTGAGAGGAGTTGAGAAACTTTTTTCATTGTAGGGTGAGAATGCGGACTGGGATTCAAGCATGAAAATGCAATCTTCATGAGAGGGAGTTCCCTTGCTTCTTGATGCGTTGGAGGCAAAATGCGTTGGTCCAAAATATCCACAATTGACATTTGATGGGGTGGTAATGTAGATGTCGATGATAATGTGGACGAAGAAGGCATTGATGATAAAGATGAGAAAAAATATCTAGGATGCCTTCCCATGATTGTTTCCATAGCAACCACTCCAAAGCTATAAACATCGCATTTTTCGTTCACTTCCATGGTGTAAGCAAGTTCTGCTCAGAAAAAGATCATAGCAATATTGGGACTTTTAGTTTGTATATATAACATCTGAACTGAAGATAAAGAGTGAAACTTTTGAACAAAACTGGACAACTAATTTAAAATCAACTTTCACAAAATGAAATGGAAAATTTCAACTAATAGGCAAAGACTTAAAAGGGTTAGTTTCGTAATTTTGTAAATCTATTTAAGAGATACTAAGTGGTTTTCGATCTGTCTCTCTTATTCCGCCAACTCACTGCCCTATTCTCACTCTGCCCTCTCCCGATCTCACTCTGCCACTCAGTGGCGTAGTCAAGATTTATTATGAGGAGGGACCTCACACAAGTATAGAAGAAAACTAAACCAATAGTGATTACAAACTTACTAATGCAAAACATCGTAACATATATCCAAATAATTAAATAGTCATAATCAACATATGCATAGATAATTTTATCTATTTATAGTAATTATAATTATTCTCGATCATATTTTGAAACCATTGTCTGATGTCATCTATACTAGTTGAAGTATTATTAAACTCAATAGAGAACATTACTAAAAATTTTGCAAACCCTAAAACTCAAGGAAGAGGTAGGATAGAATAGAAACAAATATTTTATAGAGAATAATAGAGTTTCACAAACCTTATTGTTCTTTATTCAATAAATTTGGGATTTGGAATGGCTAACTATATGAAATTCAAGAAGAATAGGGGGAATAGCTCTACCAGTGCATGAGTGAAAGACGATTTTTTTTAATTAAAAGTGAATAATGGGTTTTAATTTAATGTCATTGGTTTGTGATATTGACCATTTGATATATTATACTTAATTTTGGGATGAGATTGGATGAAAAGATAGATAAATGATTGGATTTTTGTGTTTAAGTGTTGAGAAGGGTTGCAAAGCAATAGATGAGTGTAATAATAATCTTGTTTTTTAAAGTTAGGGTAGGCATAGGACTACTCTAGTCCTCATGTGCCTCCGCCAGTGCTGCCACTCTGCCATTCGGCCCTACGTCCTCTCACAATCTCTCCCACCATTCGGCCCTTCGTCCTCTCACAATCTCTCACTCTCTCTCTCTAATTTCAGAACAACATAAAGCAGCTCGAGCTATCTCTGCATTGAATCAATGGCAGTCATCTAGAGGTGATTTTACTTTGTCTTTTTTGTTAAGTTAGTGGATTATTAGCTTAATTTGGGTAGTGATGGTTTCGTTTTGGCTTAATTTCGATATTTAACTATAATTGAATATTGGATTTTAGAGATTTCTTCTTAGTGATCATCTTCATATTCGATTGGTGATTTTTCTTCAAAATTTGAGAATTTTACTTATCATATATATGTTGCTGGCCCGTAGCTCTGAAGCTACAAATTTGAGAATTGTATGATGTTATATGATTGGTCCATTCTGTCAATTGATGTTCGATATGTTATCATATATATGTTGCTGGCCCGTAGCCTCTAATTGAAAACAATGCAAGACACGTTTTTTCTTCAGAAACTTTTGTTTGAATTTCTTAGATCAGAGTTATCTTACATCACAATAATCTTTACTAGTCTTATAGTTTGTGTTTTTGTACTTTTCATATGCAGGATTTCGATAAAAGTTACAAAAATGCTCAATTTTAAGCGCGAAATCTGAATTATGTAAATATCTTGATGAAAAAAAGATTTGAGAGAAAACAAGAGTTAGATATTCTTTCTTGGTGGAAAATAGAACAATTTGAGGCTACGGGCCAGCAACATATATATGATATGTTATCATATATATGTTATCATACATATGTTATATGTTGTTGCGACTACGGGACAGAGGTTCAGGGCCGAAGGGGTAGAAGAAGACCTAGGAAAACTTTGGAAGAGACTCTAAGAAAAGACTTAGAGTACTTGGATCTAACGGAGGACATGACACAGGATCGAGCACAATGGCGTTCTAAGATTCATATAGCCGACCCGACTCAGTGACTTGGATTTTTTAAGTCTCCAATCGAGAAAATTTCCCCACTCGGGAAATTAAGGGAACACTACCTCAACCTACATGCTCCACTCACAAAGCTTCAACATACAAGCTTCAACAAAAGAAAAATTCAAAGAACTTAGTGAAGAAGGCTTTGGTGTATTTAACACAATACGTTGAAATGAAACAAAGCTTATTTATTGATATCTCTAAGAAGTTACAAATATGTACATATACACGAGTCAAAATAAACAAACAAGAGGGAGCCTTCACAAAGGTTGCTTAGGAGAAGTCTCAGCAGTCGGCAGAGCCCCAGAAAGAGAAGGCACCAGAGGGGGATCATTCGGAGCCTCAGTACTGGACAGCATCCTAGAAGGAGGAGGCATTGAAGGTTGATCATTTGGAGCTTCATTACGCGGTATAGCCCCAGAAGACGAAGGCAATAAATGCCTTTGGAACAAACCCACAAACCTCTGATGATCATGTAAAATCTGACCATCAGATTCCTTCATCTGTTCAAGCTTCCTCTTCATGTTTGTAGCATAGTCATGAGCGAGCCGGTGCAACTGTTTATTCTCATGCTTGAGCCCTCTAATCTCCTGTTTGAGACTCATCACTTCAGCCGCCAATGATTCAACTTGGCGGGTTCGAGCAAATAGGCGTTGGGCCATATTAGACACAGAACCTGCACACTGAACATTGAGAGCCAGAGAATCCTTAACAGCCAACTCATCAGACCGTTTGGAAAGTAGTCTGTTATCTTTGGGAGTGAGAAGGTTCCTGGCCACCACCGCAGCGGTCATATCATTCTTCATCACGGAATCCCCAACGGTAAGAGGACCAGTAGGGGATAAGAAGGATGGGCGCCATATGTTGTCTGGAGAAGGCATGACTGCCTCTTCAACAAGGTTCAAGTCAAAACGACAGTCGGAGGGGCCAGACATTTTCAAAGGTGTTGAAGAGAAAAGAGGTCGGACAAATCAAGATCTTAGAAATGCAAGAAGGGAGCTTCTACTGGTGGAGATTCAAGTGTGCTTTGGAACTTAATACCAGCCTCTATAAAAATCCGTACTCGATGGAGCTTCAGAAATCGAAGAGGCGCCTGCTCAGAAATCGAAAAGGCGTTTGCTTTCTCAAAAGCTGGGCTGCTCAGAGACCACGAGGGCCGATCTCAGGAATCGAAGAGGCGTTTGCTTTCTCAAAAGCTGGGCTGCTCAAAGACCACGAAGGTCGATCGCAGAAATCGAAGAGGCGCTTGCTTTCTCAAAAGCTGGGCTGCTCAGAGACCACGAGGGCCGATCTCAGAAATCGAAGAGGCACCTGCTTTTTCAGCCTTGTCAGCACCTGTCACATGCACACTCAACTTTGCGGAAAATTATGGGCATTCTGTCGAAGATTTCTAGTGAAGTAGAAAGCACGTGAATGTTACTGTTCAATCATTCACTTTCCACACGCAACATCAGCTCACGGGTACCACAGATAACTTTGCCAAAAATCTCTGACAAAGTTTAGACACGTGAAGGTTGCAGCTCCCATTACATCGCTATGACCAAGAAGGGTAAAAGAATAGCAAAGAAACAGCACTAACAAAGTTTAGACACATAAATTTTGAAGGTCTAGCTACCGTATTATTACCCACAAGGGTAAAGGAACAGGACCATTGCTGGATAATTGGAAAGTCCCTGTGGGTCAACCTATGTGCTCCGTGGCAAGGTAGACTAGCAAACAGGCCTAACCTTTACTCACATTCGAGAAAACACTCCCAACAAGATTGCTTGCTTCAAGATCGAAGAGGCACCGTCCTCCGAATCTCAAGAGCCAGACTCCCAACATGATTACTTTCTCAAAAAGCGACGAGACGCCGCTCTCCAAATCTCGAGAGCCAGACTCCTAGCAGGATTGCTTTCTCAAAAATCGAAGAGGCACCGTTCTCCGAATCTCGAGAGACAGATCCCCGACAGGATTGCTTGTTCGAAAACCGAAGAGGCACCGCTTTCTCAACTTCGAGAGCCCCTTAGATAAAGCTTGTCTGTAATCCTCACACCGTTTTCTCAACTTCGAGAGCCAGATCTCCTTGGATAAAGCTCGTCTGTAATCTTCACACGTAACATCAGCTTTCCAGATACCACAGACCACTTTTTCAAAGTGCTCTGACAGAGTTAAAACACGTGAAGCTGGCAGCTCCCACTACCATGCTATGACCAAGCAGGGTAAAAGAATAGTATTACTCCTTGTTAGGGAGACTCCTATATATGTCGACCTCCATCCTCAACGGACAGGCAGACCTGCAAAAATGCTCAACCCTTCCTCATATCTGAGAGGGCACTCCCAACGAAGCCTCTCGAAATACTCAGCTTTCTTTCCCCCCGAGAATACCTCTGCAAACAAGCTACACTAGAGCAAGAATATCTCATATCATCAGGGTTAAAAGCAAGAGTATCTCATATCATGCTTTTTTCCTGTCTTTTCCTTTGGCCTTGTTCTTACCTGCAAGACAAGGAGAAAGAGAGCAATCAGTCAGCACTTGGAATCAAGCTTCCAGTCCGGAACTGACTGCCTGGAACCCCATTGCTCTCGAGTACTCATCTTCAACATCTTATGCTTCCCGAGAAGATACCACATCTGCCTGAGGAACAAATAGGGCAAGTGAGAAGGATACAAGGAAGCATGTGGAGACAAGCGCAACAGAACACGTGCCGATACATCCACTACTTTGTCAACAGCAAAAGTATCCCATATCAGCAGGGTCGAACGTACTCTAGATTTGATGGACTTGTTTTGACCCTCAAATTCTTCAGTCGGCCTTATACTCTGGTGGAAACAAGAAAACCCTCCAGCCCAGTTCAAGAATAAGCCTGTGGAAAATTACTTCTTCAAAAGCAAAAGTATCTCATATCACCTTTTCTCCTTTTCTTCTCTTTATCCTTCATGCTACCTGCAAGATAAGGAGAAGGATAACAATCAGCCGGAACTCGAAATCAAACTTCTGATCTGGGACTGATTGCTTAGAGCTCTGATTGCTTACCTTGTCTGTCACCTCTTTCAGCAGATCCCCTAGCTCGGCGACTTGGGGGACTCCTACTACATGGTTTGTATCGCGCTTGACCAAGCCTGAAACTACAAGTAAGCGTCAAGTGAAATTGATACATTACCTTGTGCATCTCCACCAGTTAAAGATACCACCCCTAGAGGGAGGAAGAGTACTTCCAAAGAAGATGCCACATCTACCTATGAGACAGATAAGGCAAGTGAAGATGATACCACACTTCGGTACTTAAAAGTTTCGTGATTACGAGATCATTCTTCCACAATATTTCCTAATGTCATTTGTACTAAATCATTCACTTGTACTCACTAAAGGAGAGCTTGAACCTATATACTGTGTAAACCCTTCACAATTAATGAGAACTCCTTTACGCCGTGGACGTAGCCAATCTGGGTGAACCACGTACATCTTGTGTTTGCTTCCTATCTCTATCCATTTACATACTTATCCACACTAATGATCGGAGCAATCTAGCGAAGATCACAAACTTAATATTTAAGATGATATTCTTTGGTGTATGCTTTTCGCAAACGATATAGTGTTGATAGATGAAACGCAGGAAGGGGTAAACGCGAAGCTTAACCTTTGGAGAGAAGTGTTGGAATCTAAAGGTCCTCGCCTAAGCCGATCAAAGACAGAATATATGGAGTGTAAGTTCAGTGCAAACGGAGGCCAAAATGAGTTAGGGGTGAGGATCGGAGATCAGGAAATACCAAAGAGCGACCGTTTTCGCTACCTAGGATCTATCTTGCAAAAGAACGGAGAATTTGATGGAGATCTCACCCATAGAATACAAGTTGGATGGATGAAGTGGAAGAGTGCATTCGGCGTGTTGTGTGACCGTCGTAGGCCACTGAAGCTCAAAGGAAAATTTTATAGGACGGCAATAAGGCCGGCAATGCTGTATGGCATAGAATGTTGGGCGGTGAAGCATCAACACGTAGGTGTAGTGGAGATGAGGATGCTTCGTTGGATGTGTGGGCACACGAGAAAGGATAAGATTAGGAATGAGGATATCCGAGGTAAAGTAGGAGTAGCCGAAATTGAAGGAAAGAGGAGATAAAATCGGTTACGGTGGTTTGGACATGTGCAAAGAAGGCCTACTGACGCTCCGGTTCGAAGATGTGACCACGGGACAGAGGTTCAGGGCCGAAGGGGTAGAGGAAGACCTAGGAAAACTTTGGAAGAGACCCTAAGAAAAGACTTAGAGTACTTGGATCTAACGGAGGACATGACACAAAACCGAGCGCAATGGCGTTCTAGGATTCATATAGCCGACCCCACTTAGTGGGAAAAGGCTTTGTTGTTGTTGTTGTTGTTGTCCTTTCTCGTTTGGCTTGTGATGTATTAACAATAGTTGGTTCTACTGTCACCCCAGAATTAGTATTTAGTATTGGTGGTAGAGTGATCGATCAATATCGTAGTTGTTTATTGCCTGAAACTGTTCAAGCGTTGTTATGTCCTAGAGATTGGCTTTTTGGCAAAAGAGGTAAATCTTACATGGTATTTGTATTCTTACTGCAGTTCCCATGTTTACTGCATGTTTTTTAAATTAGTTAGTTTTTAGTAGTTCATTAACATCTCGATTGGTATTACTTATTAAATTAGATGATTACTGCAGTTTGCATGTTATAATTGTTGTTTTTTCTAATTTATTTTTATGTTTTAGCTTTAAGGAAAGAGAGTGCTAACTTGGAAGAACTTACCATGAACCCAAGTATCTCTTATATGTGAATCACTTAATGTTCTCTTCAAAATCAAAGCCTGTAACGTGGTATGTTTAATCTGTCCTAACGTTGAAAAGAAGTAATAGTTGGCAAAAAAAAAAAAAAAATCATAAACAACACTCAATTAATAAGGTTAAAAGGAAGAAAACATATTACCTGGTGCGACATACCCATATGTGCCTGCAACGGCATTCCAAGTAGTTGAGTCCAGATTCAAAAACTTAGCAGTGCTAAAGTATGAAACAGAGGCCTCATATTCAGAATCCAACAAAATGTTCTTGCTTGATATGTTCCAGTGCACAATTGGTGGCACACAATTGTGGTGCATGTATACCAAGGTATGAGCTACACTGTTAACAATAGTCACCCTTTTTCTCCACCCCATTTCTTTAGCTTCCTCATCTTTGCTCAAAATTGCAGCCAAGCTACCTCTTTCAACAAACTTGTACACCAAGAACGAGTGTTGATGGTGTGAACAGAAACCATAAAGCTTCACAATGTTCCGTGGTCTTATCTCTGTTAGTGCCCTTATTTCCTTCAAGAATGACTTCTCCAAATTCTTCTCGCCATCCCACAATTGATGTAGTTTCTTCATAACCACTATGTTATCACTTGACAAGTTTGCTTTGTAGACGTTTCCTTGTCCTCCGTTTGCGATGCAATATGTGGAATCAAAATTTTATGTCGCCCTTATGATTTCCTCATACATTGACTTTCCATCAAAATTTAAAACTGAAAACGATAGGATGTTTCTTCTTTCTTTCCACTAGAAATTTAATTGTAAAGAAAACAGAAAGAAGTATAATTGTTGCTATAAGGGAGAATGTGATTCCAAATACCCGTTTGCGATCCTTTCTCGAGCCACGTGTGCAAGGTTGCAAACCTTCAACGTTGCCGCACAATCCTTTATTCCCTTGTAAAGCTTCGGGTAGAGCTTGTCGAAATGCTCTGATGTTGGGAAGGGGACCTTCCAATTCATTGTAAGATACATCCACGTATGACAAGCTGTGCATGCCCTCAAGACTTGATGGTATGAAACCCAGAAGATTGTTATTAGAAAGATTGAGTGTCTGCAAACTCTCCATATTGCTGTTTTCTGGTGGTATGCTACCTTCTAGTGAGTTGTGACTTAAATCAAGTTCGTTCAACTGAACTAACTTTTCCAACTTAAATGGAATTCCTTGGGAAAAATGAATGTTGCTCAAATTTAGATGGTACAATTTGAGAAAGTCGCCTAAACTGCTCGCAATTGACGCATTGAATTTGTTTGATGACAAGTCGAGATGGTACAATCTGAAGGTACAGAGCCTGAAAGTTGATTTCCAACAACATCAACTTTTGTAAAGAAGTCATTCTCCTGAATCCCTTCGGAATCACCCCAACTAAGTGATTTGAAGAAAGGTCGAGTTCATGAATTTTATCTGAATTGACAATCTCAGGATGTATGCTACCAGTAAGGTTGTTTCTCGCAATTAGTAAGGTTTTTAATTGTGAGCATTGTACCCATTTTTGTATGATTTCTCCGTAAAGCTTATCGTGGCTCATATCTATGAAATCAAGATTTGGATAGACACCAAAGTCTTTTGATATATTGCCTGTCAATTGGTTCCCTTCAAGACGAACCCTAAATAAGCTCTTGCATGTTTTCAAGCTTTTGTGGATTGGACCAGTCAAATGGTTATCGCTCACTGAAAGGTTTTTGAGTTGCCCACTATAGCAAATATGTTGGGGCAAATAACCTATTTAGTGGTTAACTCCACATACAATTCAATCAACTTCTTTAGATTCTCTATCTCTTGGGGGATGGAGCCAGAAAGTTGGTTCATTTGTAAGCCTAAGTGTTCCAAGTTGAATAGGTTACCTATTGAAGTAGGAATTGAACCTTTGAACTTATTATGAGCCAAATCTAGACTCACAAGAGATTTCAAGTTCCCTCTATCTTTTGGAAATGTGCTAAAAAGATTATTACCCTAGAGATAGAGAATGGTAAGGTTTGTGAGATCACCTAGGGATGTTGGGATTGAACTATTGAGTTGATTCTTTGACAAAATGAGCTCCACAAGAGATTTCAATTTCCCTATCTCTTTCGGAATTGTGCTAGAAAGATTCTTATTGCAGAGATATAGACTGGTAAGGTTTGTGAGCTCACCTAGGGATGTTGGGATTGAACCACTGAGCTGCTTATTTGACAAATCGAGCTTCATAAGAGAATTCAATTTCCCTATCTCTATAGGAATTGGACCAGAAAGATTATTAGTGTTGAGATAAGGTTTGTGAGATCACCAACGGATGTTGGGATTGAACCACTGAGTTGATTGTTTGAAAATTCAAGGTGGATGAGTTTGGAGAGGGAATTGATTCGAGCTGGAATGACATTGAAGAGATTATTGTAGCTGAGGTTGAGGTGTTGAAGATTGGGGAAGGAGAAGAATGAAAATTCATGTAGCGTACCTTGTATACCGAAATTAATAAGGTTTATCATAGTGACGCTTCCAACAGCATTGCATGAAATACCAGAAGCATGGGGCTGCTTTTGTATTCATGGGTAGGTAAGTCCACGATGTGAGATTTTGCGGTTGGGTATGGTTTTGAAAGGTGGCTTTCCATTTGAGAAGTGCTTCTGCCTCAGTAGTAGAAGTAGCAGAAGCTGAAGCAAAAGCAGCGTAACTTGGCAATGAAAGAAGTTGTACGTACAAGATAAGGCAATAAGCCAGATGGCATAGTCTATGAAAATCTAAGGATGTCATGGCCACTAGTATTTAATTTCGTGTACATATTAGAATCTACTTCTAGGGTTTATTTATAATGGCATTCATGAGCTATTTTTATTAATTCGAATTGCACAAAAAAAAAAAAGGTGGGAGAGAAGAACAAAGATAAGGGACTTGCATAATGTTTCGTTTTCCACAAGAAAATGACATCTTCATGGCTCAGAGTCCCAGACCATCAAAAAAATCTTTCCAATTAATGATTTTGTTCACGACTTAGGAGTCTTCTATAAATTTTACTTGCTCCAAGTCAAAGTCTTCCTATTATATCCAATGTTCTTTGTCCCAAATGCGTCTAATTGTCAATCTTTCTTCTTCTCAAATATCACTATCTCAACCCTGCCCTCTTGTTTGTTTCACATTTAGGGCAATCATCTAAAGATTATTAAGAATAGGTTGTAACAAGTACTGTCTCAATTTAGTGATATTCATCTTTTTCTTTGTAAATAAAAGGGATTATGTACGACTTTGATGAGCATTAATAATTTTGAAAACTTAATATGGTTAGGTCATTATGTGTTTAGACCAACTCCACCTCCCCGATTGTGTTGTATAAAAAATTTAGATTTTAATCTAGAAATAACTTTTCTTTGTCAATAATTTTGGCTTAAAATTTCAGGCCGAGACAATTAAAGAATGACTTTAGTGTAACTTTTCTTTGTACCTTTTTGAAAAGGAAATATATGTAGATTATTTTAATTTATTTATATGAAGATTTAACCTAAAAATATTTAAATTCTAAAAAAATAAAAAAATAACTAAATCTATCCCATGAAACATGAAGGTCACAGAACAACAATTACCTTTTTTTTTTTTTTTATAAAGATAAAGATTTGAAATTTGAAACTTGAAATAGTTCTACATAAGATGGTTCAATCTTACAACAATTAGTAATACACACGATAATTAAAATACTACATAAAAATTACAACAACTATTGTCGGGAAAATTACAAGGAAATTATGATGTTCTTCTTAGAAGCATGTAGACAATTAGGCTAAGGTGCTGTAATCTCGCTCTCTTTAAGGAGATTCAAGCACATTGTGATTTGACAAAAGCCCACGAATCGGTACAATAGTATATCTCTTGACTTGTCCCTTGCAGTGTACAACAACCCAACTGAATCGTTGTATAACTTAAACCTATCTGCACAAAAGGAAGAGTCTAAAGCTCCACCACACGAAACACCCTTCTTTGGCCAATATGTAAAAAATGGAAAAGATAGAGGAATGAAGATAATTATTGTAGAAGAAATTGCTAGTGGGATAATCAATAATAGGATGATGGAGAAATAGCTACTAATTGTAGGTTTATTATCACCCTTAGACGCTTCATTCTCCTCCGCTCCCAATGCAATATATGGAATCAAAATTTTCTGTTGCCTTTATGATTTCCTCATACATTGCCTTCCATCAAAATTTAAAATTGAAAGCAATATGTTTCTTCTTTCTTTCCACTACGAATTTAATTATAAAGAAAGCAGAAAGAAGTAAAATTGCTGCTAGAAGGGAGAATGTGATTCCAAGTACTTGTTTGCGGTCCTTTCTCGAGCCATGTGTGCAAGGTTGCAAACCTTCGACGTTGCCGCACCATCCTTTGTTCCCTTGTAAAGCTTCTAGCAAAGCTTGTCAAAATGCTTTGTTGTTGGGATGGGACCTTCCAATTCATTGTAAGATATATCCCCATACGACAAGTTGTGCATGCCTTCAAAACTTGATGGTATGGAACCCGAAAGATTGTTGTGAGAAAGATTGAGTGTATGCAAACTCTCCGTATTGCTGATTTCTAGTGGTATGCTACCTTCAAGTGAGTTGTGACTTAAATCTAGATCATTCAACTGAACTAACTTTTCCAACTTAAATGGAATTCCTTGAGAAAAATGATTGTTGCTCAAATTTAGTTGGTACAGTTTGAGAAAGTCGCCAAGAGTGCTCGCAATTGGCCCATTGAATTTGTTCTATGACAAGTCAAGATATTCAAGAGCGATAAGTGATACAAATTCCGAAGGTCTACAACCTGAAAGTGGATTTCCATTCAACATCAACTTCTGCAAAGAATTCATTCTCCTGAATCCCTTCAGAATCGCCCCAACTAAGTGATTTGAAGAAAGGTCTAGTTTATGAATTTTATTTGCATTGACAATCTTAGGAGTTATGCTACCAGTAAGGTTGTTTTCTGCAATTAGTAAGGCTTTTAATTGTGAGCAGCACAACCACTGAAGCCACTGTAGAAAACATGGAGATCCCCATTTTTGTGAGATTTCACCATAAAGCTTATTATGTCTCATATCTATGAAATCAAGATTTGGATAGACACCAAAGTCTTTTGATATATTGTTTGTCAATTGGTTCCCATCAAGACGAACTCTAACTAAGCTCTTGCATGTTTTCAAGCCTTTAGGGATTGGACCAGTCAAATGGTTATAGCTCACTGAAAGATTTTTGAGTTGTCCACTATAGCAAATGAGTTGGGGCCAATAACCTATTAAGTGGTTAAACTCCAAATACAATTTAGTCAACTTCTTCAGATTCTCTATCTCTTGGGGGATGGGGCCAGAATGATGGTTATTGAACCCTTGAGCTTCACAGAAAAATTTACTCACAAGAGATTTCAAGTTACCTATCTTTTAGGACTTGTGCTGTTGTAATTAGAAAGTGAAATGCTTTCAAGTTGGCCACTCACTTTGCTTTTGTCCTCAGCGCAGCCCATGAAATTAATAAATAAGCTATGTAAATAGTATTTTCCAAAACCATAATTTCATATATTTGAAGTCTGACAAATTAATTCTAGAAGCAAAGTTGACAAAGGGAAAAGGTAAATCCAACGAAGCAAAATTGGTCAAAGGAAAGATGAGCATAAAGTGCAAAACTCATAGTGGTAGACTGGTAGTGGTGCACTTTCACTTAAACATGATATTTTGCTGCTCCTTTCAATCAAAACTCATAGTGGTAGACTGGTAGTGGTACACTTTCACTTAAACATGTTGATGCAGGAAGACCAAGGGTCTCGAAAAAACGAGGGATAGATAACCTGGGAATCACTCAACCAGGGGCAACGGAGCTCACTCACGTCGCTAATCGTGGATTCACTCACACGACCAAGCCAAATGCTTGATTTTAGAAGGAGAAATCACTCACTTCAATTGCACAAAGCAAAATATATTTTAATTCATTCAAGTCCCCCATTCAAGACTTTCTAGTACAATATTTATAAGGATTTACAAATTAATTGCCCTCAGATTTTTATAACACCCTTACAACTTCCAAAATAACTTAACAAATTCCCAAATAATTAAAATACAAAACCTTTGTTATTCCAAGGCATATTAATGGCTTCAAATTGTTTTCTTCAAGGCATGCCACCTGCATCATTCTCCTCTTCTCAGAAAAAACTCATCCTCGAGTTTGCATCTTTTTACTCTTATTTTGGTTCTCCTTTCAATCAAAACTCATAGTGGCAGACTGGTAGTGGTGCACTTTCAGCAGATTATATTTATGGTCTACTTTAGAAAGAAAGAAACTAATATGCATGATGTGCTTCCCAGTTTCTCATCGAACCATTCAAAACCTAATCATACTATAATTAACAAACTCGCAGAATTGGTAGTATTACAATAACTATCGACTTTTACTTGTTATTTTTTAAGACCCAAGTGGAAGACTTTGTTGGGATAATCCTAGAGATTATCTTGGTGCATGCTGACAAATTAGAGTTTCAATTGGATTCTGTCACTCAACAAACTTGGTCATCAAGTAATTTATGCACAAGAGAATTTGCAATGTAGAAAAGTAATTTGTGTACAAGAGAATTTGCAACGTAGAAAAGACCAACTCAACACGCAAATCAACGGTCTAATGAAAAGGGTTGGGAGACAAGAACAAATTAAAATATAGAACTTGCAGAATATTATTTCTTCCACAAGAAAATGATCTCTTCATGGTGCAGACCATGGAAATTTTTTTCCAATTAATATTTTCTTTCATGACTTTCGATTGTTCCATAAATTAACATATTCCAAGTCAAAGTCAAAGTCTTTCATGACTTTTTCTTAGACCTGACAATTTCTTACACGACCCGCTAACACGACACGAAAATAAAGGGTTTCAGGTCAACACGATAATTAATCGGGTCATTATCGGGTCATACGATAATAACCTGTTAATAACGGGTCCTTAACAGGTTTACACGAGAGTGAAACGTGGGTAACCTGTTTCGACACGATAAGAAAAAAGTTATTTTGATGATTTTAATTTTTTAAACTACTAAAAAAAAAAACTTACTATAAAATACAATAGATATAATGAATATGTATATATTGTTTATTAATTATTATTCTATATAAATTTTAAAATTTAAGTTTTATATATTTTTTTTATAGTATATTATAGGCAAAGATTGAGATTAAAAATAATAAAACACATTAAAAATAAAAATATCAAGTAATTTAAAAATACCAAACACATTAAAAAAATTATAACAATTAATTTACATGTGCGAAAAATATAGAAAAAATATGCAAACGCTTGTAGTCGCATCTACGCTTTGAGAATGGGTATATGATCGTTTAAATTTTTAAAACCATACAAACTCTCATGAATAGTATTTTTAAGGGAGTTCAAAATAAACAAAATTCATAATCATTTATGTATAAGTCTGAAAGATGTGAAAGCATAATAAACGTTTGTAATTGCATCCTCAATGCTTAGACGATAGTTACATGGTTGTTTAGATTTTTAAAACCCTCCAAATCTCATGAACATTGTTTTTTATTTGAGTGCAAAATTAATAATAATTATTGTAGAAATGTGAAAAATGTAATCACTCGTAATAAAAAGCTTTACAACTTTCATGAAGGGTTAACTCCGAAATTTAGTATGTATATATTAATTTAGTATTATGTTTTACATTTTTTTAGGTCAAATTATGTTTTTCATTTTCATCTTTATTGATTTAAAATATATTTTTCTTAACGGGTAACGAGTTGGGTCATATTACCTGATAATATTAACGGGTTGATTTCGGGTCAGGTCATATTACCCGTTTACTTTAACGGGTATTACACGACACGACCCGTTAAGCTATTGGGTATGATACAAAAACGACACGAACACGAGAAACACAACACGAATGCCAGGTTTACTTTTTCTAAAGTCCAAGTCAAGGTCTTTCTTGGTGTCTTCCATAAATACAACTTGGTAAGTTGTCGTCAAATTTTTTCTTCAAAGACTAAGAAACTTATGTATTGACTTAGGCCTAGAAGCATGCTTGTAATTAACTTACCCCATGTATCTGTACTAATAATAAATTTATGTATTGACATAGGACTAGCGATGGGTAAAATACCTGCTGAGTATGGTAACTGTGGCTATTTGTTTATTTAAACTTAACGGTTACAGTTATGGGTAACCATTTAAATAAATATACAGTTATAGATATAGCCGTTTACCCATGAAATATAAAGGGTAAGCATGAATATTACTTGCAGATACAAACACGTACCTATTATTTGTATTATTTGTTAAAATTTAAAAACAAAAATTGAAAACCCTAAGAGTTTGACCGAGTTGACGACTCGTCGAACTCTCCGGGTGTCATCGACTCGTGGGATGAGAGAATGCCAACAATTCAAATTCGTAATCTTCCCAGATGCATGCGGAAGAGGAATAACTGAGAAAAAAAAGTTGTTTTTGTCATTGGGGATTTCTAATTGTTTGGGACTTGGAAATTTTGAAAGTGGGTGGAGTTAGTTCATCATAATCTGAAAGCATAAGTCTTAAAGTTCAAATCGATGGATTATTTCTTGTATATTTTTTTCTGCAGCCAAAGTTGGGATTACGATTTGGATTGTTAAACTTAAAAGTGAAGTCAGAATGGTTTGCCTTGCCATTGGTTTTTATCCAAAATGGATTGGTCTTTGTTGTTGATCTGCAGTTACTAGTAAACAAGTTGTTCGGGTTGAGTTTCATAAAGGGTTTAGCTGTTTCGTGATACTTAAGTAATAAGAGGTTTTTTTATTAGTAACCCAATCAATTCTTAAAAAATATATTATATTACCTTTATTGGTAATAGCTAAAAATATCGTTTGCGTACTATTATTTTAATTTCCAGAGTGATGTGAGGACTTAAAGGATTGAAATAAAGAAATGCATAATAAATGTGCTTATAACTACATTCAATTATCAAAAAAAAGAAAATTATGACAATTTTTTTTTTTTACTTTCAACTTGTTAAAAAAAAATGGAAAAAAGGGTAAATGGTTTAACAGGTATATGTTACAGTTAAATAGGTACGGTTAACCGTTTATAAATGGTTATAGGTATGTATATACCCGTTTAAGCAATTACATAACGGGTAAACGCTTATGTGGGTAAGTCATAAATGGTTATGGGTAAATAACCACGGTTACCCCCCACCCACCATAATCATTGCCCATCCGTACTTAGGATTAGGAGCAGGAATGTGAAATTGTACGTTGGTTTTCTTGTGGAAAACGCTACATCTAATTATTTTTATCTTTTTGTAGAAAAACACGTTGTTTGTGTTATTTGTGTTCATTTTGAAAGTTGGATTGAGGTTACGAGGTCTTTCTTCTCTTTTGTACTGTTTTCGGACCTGAAAGAAGAATTTTCGTTCTTGTAGTCAAAACATTAGTATAAATATATCAAACCCCCAAATTGTGAAAGGGAAAGCCTTTTCTCAAAGCTTCAAGCCCTGACAATTTTATAACAACTGGCCGAACCAAATCAAGACAATCCAAGGGGCTTGAGTTATGTATGGATGCCACTCTGCTGGTTGCAGAGGTTTTCAAAGATCCTAATCTCAATTGAGTTAGGTTGAGTGGATTATAATCATCAACTCTCACATCATATATTAAGGATTGACAGATATGAAGAAGACAAGGCAATTTTGGTTTTCATTCTGAAATGTATAACCACGTTGATATTGCCTCATTAGCTAGGGTCTGCACGCAAACAACAATAGTGAGAGAAGCGTGACCCACATTCGCAAGCACATCCGTCACAAAATTAGCTTTCCGACAAATATGACGAAGTAAGATGTCTTAAAATCTACAAGTAAGCTTTTGAATGTAGACACCATGGTGCTCAAATACTACGGGGTGGTAATGGTCTTATTAGAAGCATCAATAAGGACCTTTGAGTTCCCTCCACCTAAAAGGAGATTAGAGTTATGACCTTGCCTAAAATAATTTTTAAGTATATTTCTATTATTCGACAAAAAAAAAAGTACATTTCTTTTACAAAAAGATATTTTATTCTAAATTATAATTAATTTATGGGGTTTTTTTTTATAATTTTAATCCTTTAAGAATATTGAAATTTAAAATAAACCTGGTGTTAAATTACATATTGATTATAGTCCCTTGATGTGTCATTAATTCAAAATAATTAATGTGCATTTTATTTAATGTCTTCCATTAAATATATAAATTTATTAATATACAAATTTTATTTTTATTTTTTGACCAAAAAACGTTTTTTTTTTAATTTATTAATTTTATTTAACATTCTTCAAACTTGGAAGATTCAATTAACGTACCTAAATGTTAGTACCGAAATGTATTATATTGAACTAAAGTATTTAAATGTTAGTACCGAAATGTATGTATTGAAATATATGTATCGAAATATATTATATTAAATTAATGTACCTAAATGTGCGTACCAAAATGTATGCACCGAGATGGATGTACCGAAATGTATTATATTGAATTAATGTACCTAAATGTTTGTATCGAAATGTATGTACCGAAATACGTGTACCTAAATGTATGCACTGAAATGTATTATAATGAATTTAATGTACCTAAATAAAGAAGATAAAGTACATCGAAATATATTGTATAACAAAAATTAGTTTATCTAAATGTTTACAACAAAATATACTACGACAAATGAAGTGAAAATTATAATTATAATGAAATAAAATTAATACATTAAAATTAGGAAGAAAAAATAATTAAAAAAATCAAAATGTAATTAATAAATGAGGTTATTAATGTATCAAGGGACTAAAATTATATTTTGATCTTACTCATGGTTTTAGTCTAAAAGTCATCTTTGCCAAGGATTAGAATGAAGTTTTCTATTAATTTATTGTGAGAAAAATTCAAAATTTGGATGAAAAAAATAGTATACTGCAATAGCCAACTAAGCCTTGCACAAGTGCATAGTTCTAAGTTAAGTCACCTAAATTAGGAGAAGTTCTCCTACTTGAAATTGGACTTGTGCCAAAAGAGAAAGGATATAACTAGAGAGTGAGGTAGATGTAGATTTTTGTGACTTGACTATATTAGAGTCGTTGAGGATCACATTCACAAGTTTTAAGTTTTACTTTTAAAAGGCTCGCCTCAGGGCGCCCCTGGGTGTCCTCTGAGGCTGGGCGTCAGTGTTCCCTCCTTTATTTTGAGGGAGTTGGCGGAAGGCTTGGCCAAAGACGCCGAGGTGGTGGAGATGCGCCTCAAGGCATCCAGGCATCTTATTTAGCTTAAAAAAAAAAAAAATCCCAAACCCAAATATCATCTCAAATCCGGTGTGATTTTTCTTTTTCTCCTTCTTTTTGTTTCTGTACGATAGTCTCTCGCATGCTACACCTTCCAATAATGCCATAGCTATCTTGCTGCAACCTTTCAACTCGCAACTCCTTCTTCCTCCTCATCCTGTATTTTTTATTATTTAAAATATAATGGAAGTAATCTCGAACTAATACCAGCTATGTAGAAGCCGTAGTCTGTAATTTGAGCTTCCAAGTCTGTTTCTTTTTGTACTTGCTGAAGCTTTTTCTAGAGAGAGAGTGTGTGTGTGTGTGAGAGAAGTATCTGTTCCATGTTTGTTGACTCTTCAGCTTGAAAAGGGAACTAGGTTTTCTTAATTCGTCGAAATAGAGTGTCTTTTCTGTTTTCTGGGAGATTCTGGAACTGGGTTTCCTTAATTTGTTGAAATAAAGGGCGTCGGTTCTATTTTCTTGGAATGGTTTATTTTATGCTAGATCTTCACTTTCTATTTCCTTTTTCTATTTTTTCTTTTTGAATTTATTGTATTCTCTGTCTATGTCTTTCTGTCTCTAATTTTTTAATGGTTTAATAAGTTGAATTATATGATTAAATTAGTTTATTTTAATGGTTAAGCTTGTATGTAATGTGTAACGGTGGCAAAATTGGCTAAAAGGTTTGGACTTGACTGAGATCTGATTGAAACTAATTGGTTTTGAAAATCTTGGTTTTCCTGAGATCTTGAAGATCTTGAAGGATGCATGTGGATGCAAATTTCCGTCTTCTTCTCCTTTGACGAAAATGCACCTGTAAAATAATAACAACTAAGATTAAGGCCAAGAGTCTCACACGCCCACGATGAAAGGGGGTGCTTTGGCCGAAGAATCTCCGATGCCAAAGTTAGAATTTGAGAGAGAAAGTGTTTAAGGAATTTTAGGGAGAGAATGAACTTAGCTTTTTGGAGAAAAATTGGACTATTTATAGGGGTGTAGTCGGCCCTATTTGGAGAAGTAGGGATCGGCCACTTATGGTGGTATTTTGAATATGATTGCAAGATATTATGTTAAATAATATCTCACAATTAATTTGGTAATTAATCTCAGTTTGAAAAGAATAATTGTGAGTTACCTTGTGGGTGAGGATTTGATGAGGAATGATAAGAGTGTTTTCAATAAGTACCATTTTTTATCACCTTTGACCTTGATTCAGCCGTTATTGTATGTTGCACGCTAATGGGAATCTCAATGTGCCTTGAGGGTAATTTTATCCTTTTAACCCAAAAGTCCACGTGTCGCCTCCATAATTTTCTTGATTATTTTTTTGCTCCACAAATGCCCCCACACCTGCTAGGCTGCTCACAGGAAAGGGCAGCAGGTGTAGAGATCTTCCCTTGCTTTAGGAAACGTAAGATTGTTTCCTATTTTGATGTAGATTCCCACATTAGTTGGAAATTAGATCCTTCTAGGAAAGGGAAATTAATCACTTCTAAAGTCTATTTAAGTCTACCTTAAGTAGATGATTAAATCAACTTGAGAGAGCAATTTATTCT
Source organism: Malus domestica (assembly GCF_042453785.1). Lineage (NCBI taxonomy): Eukaryota > Viridiplantae > Streptophyta > Magnoliopsida > Rosales > Rosaceae > Malus > Malus domestica. The sequence continues at coordinate 21,028,124 of NC_091668.1, forward strand.
ACCCTACAAGAGAGAGAAAGCTAGAGGATATTTGTTCCCCCTTCCCTAGCAATCTTCTACACTTGCCCGTGCAAATAATCGTCTTTCGTTGCTTTCTTTATCTTATCTGCACCGCACCGAGGTAAAAAAATTTAATTTTGCTTGTCTTCTTCTTGGATAGTGCTGTCGTGGGGCAGCCGTCGGGGTGGTGCCGCACGTTGGCTGGCAGGGGCTAGGAGTCAGCTCGACATGAGCCAAGGAGTGTTGTGGCAGGGACCTGCTTGGGCTGCTCAACTTGGCGAAAGCCAAAGGCAGCTGTGCAGCTGGGGCCTTAGATTGAGGCGTTGGGCTGCAGTGATAAGCGAGCCGCATGGCTCATGTCCTTTAGGCTCTTGGACCTAACACGGGCCAAGCCGGTGATTGAGAGAAATGAGGAGGTTGCGAGCCTCATTGGCTGCTGGAATGTGCAGGCCTCTTACCTCCTGGTCCGAGAGAAAAAATGAGGGAAAATGCAGCATAAGTTGAGCTCCCCTGCTGAGTACTGTGAAATGGCATTGGCTGCTTAGTCATTTCGCTAGGAGAAATGTTGGCTACTTCCGAGAGATGAGATAAAGAGGATCAAGGTGGATGCATTGGCTCATCTAATCGCTGTCGTGGAGCCTATTATGAATGAAGATGGAAAGAAGAGATCTTCCCCGCCTGCTCAAAAGGTGTCGGTTGAGAAAAAATTGAAGACTTCATCCGCTACTCGTGAGGGTTTGCCTGCTTTCGAGAGGCCTGTGATTGACTTGACTTCTTCCAATTGGAAGAAAAATGAGGCTGCTAGATCTAAGCCTGTGACGCCTGCCATGCCAAATATGGCTAGTATGATTACTGATAGGATTACTCAGCGTAGAGGTTCTGTCATAACCAGTGTCGAAGTCTGTACCAAGATGTCCGTTGGGAACTAAGTCCAGTTCACATTTGGAAAGGTTTGCTACTATAAAGAGTGATAAAGTGGACTTGGCTGCTAAAGTGGCTCCAAGGCCTATTTATCTTGCTATTAAGACTGGTTCGCCTACTGAGAAAGAAGATACCGATCACGTAGGCAGTTGTGAGAAATTCACCAAGCCTGTTTCTGGAGAGGCTGCTAAGATTTGTGCACTTTTGAAGCTAGATCTGCTTGAAGATATGGACGCGAATGCCAAGCTTACTAATGACGTTAGAGGGATTATTTGCCCAAGTTCCTTTGTAACATCCCATATGACCTAGGGGAGTGGATCCCATAAGCCTTATATGTATATTCCCATCTCTACCTAGCACGAGGCTTTTTAGGAACTCACTGGCTTTGGGTTCCATCGGAACTCTGAAGTTAAGCGAGTTCGCGCGAGAGCAATCCCATGATAGGGACCCACTGGGAAGTTCTCGTGTGAGTTCCTTTAACAAAACATGAGGACGTGGTCGGGGCCCAAATGGGACAATATCGTGTTACAGTGGAGTCGAGCCCGGGATATGGTGGGGGCCCGAGCCGGGATATGACAATTTGGTATCAGAGCCAATCCCTGGCCGGATGTGTGCCGACGAGGACATCGGGCCCCTAAGGGGGTAGATTGTAACATCCCACATTGCCCAAGAAAGTGGATCCTGTAAGCCTTATATGTATATTCTCATCTCTACCTAGCACAAGGCCTTTTGGGAACTTACTGGCTTTGGGTTCCATCGGAACTCCGAAGTTAAGCGAGTTCGCGCGAGAGCAATCCCATGATGGCTGGCCCACTAGGAAGTTCTCGAGTGAGTTCCCAGAAACAAAACCATAAGGGCATGGTCGGGGCCCAAAGCGGACAATATCGTGCTACGGTGGAGTCGAGCCTGGGATGTGGTGGGGGCTCGGGCTGGGATGTGACATCCTTTGTGAAGCATACGACCCAATATAAAATGACTGCTTTACTACCTATGATACAAATTTAGCAAGGTTACTAAGGAGGTGGCGAAGACTATAGCAATTGAAGCTTATTCCTCTGCCGAGAAGATCAAGAGGTTGGATTCTGAGCTCGTTATTTTGACGGGGTCTAATATCTCAGCCCCCAATTCTCTGCAGCTTGAGATCGCTCACCAATGAATCCTTGACTTGAAGACTAGGCTTGACACGATCCAAGTTAAGTATGAAAGTGTAGAGAATGAGATTGGATGTTACATACCTTTTATTTAAGATCTTGAACGTGCCGTTTCTAAGCTTCGTTCTACTGCTTACGTAAAGGATGAAGTTGATTGCTGCTTATAATCCAGTGGTCTACTTCAAGAAGATCGTTGATGGGCTTGAACATCAAGTGTTGGAACTCCAAGGTGCATTGAAGATCAACGAAAGTCTGAAAAATGAACTGGATGAGTTGCAGTGCGTCCGTCTTGGTCTGCTTGAGGAGAATGAGCAGTTGAAGAGTGATAAGGCTAGGCTCGAGGCTTTGCTTGTTCAGAGTCAGGCTGATTTCTATAAGCTGGGTTATGTAGATTATCTCTTTAATAGGTCGTCTAACTTTGAGTTTACTAGGAAAGACTTCGAGACCTTCTCTATTTCTCCGGAAGACTTGTTTACCTTTACTTTTGAGGCTTCCATTGGTAAAGTAGTTGAAGAAGTTGGTGCCTAGGCTAGGGCAACCGGCGGTGAAGCGCCAGATGATGCTGTTGCTGGGAGCGTGGCAGCTGTTGAAGGTGTGGCTACCGAGTAGTTATGGGATGTCCAAGGTGCTAAAGAGTAGTCTTCTAGGTAGCCTTTAGGATTTTCTTTGTTTTGATTGTTGCTTTTTGCTTTGCTTCAACTCCTTCGGCCTTTCCTATTTGTTTATCAATTTTGCTAGAAAATTTAATAAACTTGCTTCTTTTGCTTTTCTTCATTTTCACTTCTTTTGTTTACGCCCAAACTTTGACCTTTAAACCAGCTGCAGGCGTACTGTTTTTCTATAAGCAGATAGGCCCGCGTAGCCTATGTAGCCATAGGTGTTAGTGTAAAACCTTTGCAAAGTTGTTACGTCACAGCCCGTCCCGGAGATGTGTGTTATTTATTTAGCGACGACGTGAAATTACCTAAATACCCTTGGACATTGAGAATTATTATGGGATGTTATGGTTTAGAGTTAAAATTATGGACCAATTAGCTATATTCCTCTATTATTGGACCCAATTAGAACTAAGTGTTCTCTTAGTTGTGATTGGTGAAGGATTATTTTGTGAAAACATGTTCATTTAAGCAACATCTATAAGCATGCAATTAACAATTAAAGGCGGAATCATGCTTGCATGCACTTAAAAACAAAACATTAACCAAGAAATTCAAAGCCTAGTAGATTGGTGAACCAAAACTCAACTCAAAACAAAGTAAGTTGAAATTGTACCTTTGTAGATTCCTCTTTGCATAAGCAAAGGCTAATCACCCAAAGAGAGGGCCTTCATTCCTTGCATAATAAATCTATGAATTTGGATGGATGAATAGGTTTCTCCAAGTTCCCAAAATAGGGAACCTCTAAGTCTTTTCACCAAGGAGAGATTGGAGAAGAAATGAGTGACCTTGGAGTAGTGGGATTGCAAGATGCACCCCCAAGGTGGCCGACCTCTTTAGAGAGAAATGGAGAGACATGTTCTCTCCAATTTTCTCCAAAACAAACCCTCATGAATTTTAGGCTATAAAGTCATATTTATACCTTTATTCATTTGAGTGGCAAACTTGTAAATAAGTCCAAGTTCACTACCCTTAGCATCATGGTTGGCCCTAGGGTATTTTTGGGCTAATTAGGCCTTTGTGAATCATTATTCATTAAGTTGTCATACAACTTAAGTCAATGGGCTTGACGTTCAAAGCCCATTGGGCCTTAATGTCCAAAACTATCCCGAGGTCTTTAACGAACTTATTCGTTTGATTAATTAACATATTAATTAATCCTTGCCATAAATAAATGATTAAACCATTTAATCATTCTTACTCATCTCCATTATTTCTTCAATCTCCACCTTACACGGTGTGCGATCCATTAGGTTCCTTTTAGCGAGGCAGTGGGCGATTAAAACCATTTTATATCGATTGTGAATTGAAACTTACTTTCAATTCTCCCTTTAGTGATTACACACGTTTAGGGCTTCCACAAACCATGAGTGACACCTTGCAGCATATCATGGTTACCCACGCTAATCAGAAGAGGTAGAGAAAACCTATTCAGTTTGGGATTACAAATGCAATACGGTCTTTCTCTAATACAATACTCTTGACCACATTGTTTGGTTTGATAGTTTATTTATTCATGTCTACTATCCAATGTGATTCGTGTGCTTATATGATTACCTTGAATGTGATTTAGAACGACTTTTCTAAATCTCATTCATACTCTGGCCAGAGATTCTAAATCATATCATAGAGTATTCTCCCTCAAACAGTTTGAAGGTTAGAGATCCCTTGTTGCGCATTCACTTGCCTCCATGGCTAAGTGGCTTAACCCCAACGATGCCGTGGACACTCCAATGGAATGACGTTTGACATAATCAAAGATCAAGGACTTAACCACAAGACAACTGTGATGACTCAGGTCAAAGGACTACTTTGCATTATCCCAACCATGAGTTCTCATGTGACATGAGTATGAGAACTCTTCGTTGATCGCGTTCAGTGAACTCATTCTCTACTGAGCACCTACGTACTTGTCTTGATGTCACACACACCAATGAATCGAGACTAGTCACTCTCCCTGAGAGAAGACATAGCACGTACCGATCTTGACGGACTGTCAATGCCCAATTGGCAATCCTATGATCAGGAACATTTAGGATGTGTCTACGAAAGAATGGTCTCATGAATCTAACTTCATTAGATTGCATTCTCCCAATCACATATTCCTTGGACTTTATCGTTTAAGCATATAACATTTATATGAGACGGCTCAAACAATAATCTTTGCCCTTTATATTAAACTAGATTAGTTTAACATGTGAAATGTCCGTAAAGTATCATCACATGATTGGTTTTAGGGCACATTTCCAACAATTGGTGGCTTTTAGACCACACATACCCACCTACCTTCTCTCTCTCTATCTCTTAGACTCTTTCTCTCTCCCTCTCGGCATTTTTGTACGGCCAACCCAGAAACCACCTCAAATCTTGCAGATCGAAACCAAGGTACGTATTTTCGTGTTCCTTGGACCTCAGGAATCCATTGGTACAAGTTTTAGAACCTGAAACCTTCGAAAACCCCGCGAAACCTAACCTTCGATTTGTGCATTGTTCATGCACACGTAAAACCTTGTGTTTTTGGGAATTTTAAGCTCATAGAGAGCTTTTGGAGGTTCCAAAGAGGCTTAGGGTAGTTCGTTTGAAGAATTTGGACGTCAGGAAGCCTAGATACGAAGAGTTGCAGAAGTCACCAAATTTTCTAGCTTGCTCCAACGTGATTTCGTGAGATTTGAAGCTTTAAATAGGTATAATGCCATTCTTCTCACTCTAAGCTTTCATTTGGTTCAAATTTTGAAGAAAATGGTTAAAAAATGAGTGAGAATAGACGGTTAGAAGTTTTTCCCAGTTTCCGGCGATGGCGACGGTCGCCGGAGTTATGAGGTAGGAGACGACATAATATTCTGTCAAGTCTGACGGAATATTCTGACGCCGTCAGTTAGTTTGGACGGTTACCGTAGGGTTTTAATGGAATATTCCTAACGGCAGTTAGGGAATCCGTGATTCCCTGCACGTGGCGGCGCGTCTTGCCGTGCACTCACCAGCGCGTGAAGGGTCCAAAAATTAATCTGAAAATTTGGGGATGATCCTGAGGTTGTGTAGGTCACTGTGGTATATTCATATACCCATTTCGAGCTATGTATAAGAAGTTATTAGCTAGTTTTGTCTATATGCTTTAAAATAACGTTTTTATAGTTAATTCACATATAGGTGAGACTTATCCCAAGGACAAGCGTATCCAAGGGCGACTCGAGGGCTTCGACCCTTCGGCTTACCAGTGAGTGGGCTTTTGGTTTTCAGTATATATAATATACTTGATATTTTCCCAAAAATATGTGTTTAAATAATACTATGCCATAAATGCCATGCATATAAGTTTATAATTCATACATGATTTGGTATATGATGCTTTATATATATAAATGTAGTGCTGTGGACGCTCAGGTAAGCTCAGGTAAGTTGTGTTTGGTTATGTGAATCATCGATGATGCGATATATAATTGAATAATGTTGAGCTCATAAAACTGCACTTAGGGTGATTGTGATTTAGCCATAGATATGGCACATACCTGTTTATTATGTCACCTCTGGCACCATATGCTCATATTGGATCCAATTTAGGTGCACAGTCTTGTCGTACATACCTTATTTATGGTTTTGACTCGTAGGTGACTAGCGATTTATCGCCCAGCTATTATGTGAGAGTAGTATTGAACATGATTGTATTACACCCATTATTGTCGTATAGAACTTTTTGTTTGGTTCCGACTCTTGTGCAGTATATTGTCGTATAGGTCATTGTAGTGACTCAAGCTAGAGTGACTTTTGAGCTATAAATTCAGTCGTACAGACTACCACGGGGGTTCCGGCTAACATGTTATATTTCTATGAAATGATTCTTACCTGAGTTGCTTACTCTGTTATATCTTGGCATGGCATACATATGAATATGATTATGTGAAGCATGAATTGAATTGATATGATTTCATATATATTTATGTATATGCTTATATCTTGATTCTGGGAAAAATTATACATGTTTTACAGCGAGAGGTTAGTTATGTTGCTAAATGAAATGATATTGTAAAACATTTGTTTTTGCCTACTCATGTTTTCTGTTTTGTGCCCCTCCAGGTTTTAAGTAAGCTTGTTGTTGGTGGCTTGAGAACGTCGGCAGTTCTAACCTATCTAAATAATAATAGGACATTCCTGGTACTGTGTAACTAGTACTTGTCATACTGGACTGCACCTAAACTTATTATGTTCTAATTAGGATATACTTTTGTAACTAACTCTTATCACTCCCTGTTTAGTAGTGCACTCTAGTAGTTCGGTTTTTAATTATTCATATACTTCTTATCGGTATCACTTCCGCACCATGTACATGGCTACATCACTCTCACGTGACGACCAGCATGCCTTGATCTCGGTCGGGGTGTGTCAGTTTGGTATCAGAGCCTAGGTTTAGCAGTCTTGTATAATTCTTGAATGTTCTAAACCTTGTGATGTCTTATGTCAGAACTATGCCGCCTCGTAGAGAGCCCCGTCACTCAGCTGAGCCTAGTTTCCCCAATATTGCTCAATTAGGGGAAGTTATAGTTTCTGCCATTCAGTCTGCATTCCGTCCTCCCCAGAGGACACCTCTTGAGACGGTGTATAACCTAAAACTGAATCACTTCATTTGAAATGAAGGACATGAGGGGGCAGAAAAATGGCTTAATCATATTGAGAAGACCTTTCTAGTGATGCAGAGTTAGGGGAATCTTCCTCCTGATAGGTGGGTCAAGATGACTACCTGGTTTTTTGGAGAGCAACCTGCATCCTGGTGGAGACAGGAGTCTTACTAGTTGACTCCAACAGAGATTGCGGATTGGGGAGTATTTAAAGAGCTATTTTGAAAAAGGTTCATTCCTTCTAAGTATATTGATCGTAAGAAATAGGAGTTTACTCATTTGAAGCAAGGAAAAATATCAGCTAATGAGTATTACAGGATGTTTATTGATCTGTTGAGATATGATCCGGAGGTTGCTGCTAATCTGGTTGAGATGCTCCGCCGTTTCAGATTGGGTACTAAAAAGAAGTGGCGTTCTATAGCGACATAGACTCACTGTGCCTCTTACCAGGAATTTTATGAGGTTCTACTGCAGATTGAAGACTCAGAAAACATGCCCAGTGAAAGTGAGGATGAGGAAGGAAAGAATTGGGGCCAGAGACAAGATGATAAAGGAAAAAGGCAAGCTTTTCAGGGACCTCGCAAGACCCAGAACTTTAAGAGAAGCGGTGGCAGTTCCAACTCTTCTAGCGGAGGATTGAGTACTAATATGCAGATGAGGTGGTAGATTTACTGGAGGCTTTATGTTCCAGAGACAGAGAGATTTTGGTGGTTCAGGTGGATCTGGTGCTCCCTTATGCCACAAGTGTAATATTAGGCATTTTGGAGAGTGTAGAAGAGGCAACGGTGAATGTTTTACTTGTGGACAGATGAGCCATAGGGTTGCTCAATGCCCTTAGAGTCAGCAAAAACCCCTGCAATCTTCCTTCCTACCACATGCACCGACCCAACAAGCTTCAGGATCTAGTGGTTATACTCAGACTAGACGAGGAGATGCCTACCATTATCAGGGCGCCGCCGCTCCTTACACCTCAGGACAGCAACAGTACTCTCAGGATCATCAGTATCAGAATGGGTACCCTCAGTATCAGGGAGGATCTATGTCTTATCAGCCACATTCAGCCGAAGAATCTCAGTGGTACCAAGGGGGACAGCCCCAGCAGGGAGAGATTGCTGCTAGTAGTGCAGGATCTTCAAGGCAGTTGGGTCAGCAGAGGCAAGGACGTGGTGTTCATGCCAACAGAGGTCGTGGTAGACGATAGCAGAATCAGGGGCGTATCCACAACATGTCACTGCAAGATGCCCAGAATAATCCAGAATTAATCATGGGTACATTAAATATTCTTGATCATTTTGCTAGAGTATTAATTTATTGTGGTGTTACACATTCTGTTATTTCTCATACATTTGCTCAAGTGACAACCCCATCCTACACCTCTCGGATATAATTTAGAATTTTCTATGCCTAGAAGAGATAGATGTTTTGTGGATCGGGTATATCCAGGATGTCCAGTGATAGTAGATGATGTTATTATGCCGGTTAATCTTATGTCGTTGGATATTATGGATTTTGATGTGATTGATGCGAATTATATAAGCACACAAATTAAACCCTCTTTTTATCAATTGTAGTAAAGTATGTAAGTAGGGTATCGTTCTAGGCTGGGGATTAGGAGGGATTGCTAATCTATTCTAAATTAATTTAGAATTATTAAACAAGACTCAAGGACACAAAACTAGGCTAAAAACTCTAATAACTCGAAACACACTTAGAATGACTCAAAATAATGAAAACAATCAAATTAGACACTAGGAACTGAAATGGACGGAAATTGAATTAAAAGACTAACAACAATGAAAACTAACTAAATAATATAATTTAATAATGGGGGGGGTTTGGTTTTGACGAGAAGTAAATTAAACTTAAATAAATTACAGAATTGACAAAAGCATGAAATTAAGGTGAAAGGATAGGTGACGGACTAGCTAGAGGGTTCTTCTCCACACATGACACATATGCAACCTAAATTGATTTTCAGTTGTTCTTTCAATAAATTGTAAATCTCAATACTTCAGATTAACCGTGAACAGCACTTTTTTAATCTTCAAGTTTTCCTTAAGTTATTGAATTGGACGGAAAAACGCATACAACAATTCAAAACATTCTTCAAAAGTCTCCTACGTGAAAAGCACAATAGAGATACAATCAAAGATCATTAAACTTTGTGAAAACTATAAGCATTGACGAGGCATTCGTAACTATGATTTGCATGAAACTTATGCCAAGAATTTACTTAACGTGATTGTGACTAGCAACCTTCACTACTTGTGAATATAAGTTCATAACGATTAGGTGAAACTCCCTTATATTCTAGCATCAAATTCATGCATGTAAATTAAGTATGCATTCTTAATCGACATACAAAAATAAGTTATCAATCAAGCAGTTAAGCAAATTAAATCACAACTCAGAAATCACAACTGAAGGTAATCAATTCATATTACAAATATATTCATGGCTTTGAATTAACCTCTAGCCAAAATAAATTTAGTTACACATTATTAAAACAGAAATAAAATATAAGTTTGGAAAGATTTAACCGAGAGAGAAGGCAGCTTGCTGCTTCTGTCTGTCCGTGCCTTTTCTCCGTTCTTTCTATTTTCTTCTCACGTCTTACTGCTCTCTGCCCTCCCTTTCTCTGCGTGTCTCTGCGTCTCTGGCTTTCTGCCCTCTGTTTTCTTCTGCGTCAGTCCGTGTCTCCGTGTCCTCTCTCCCTCTGACCTCTCTCTCCGTTTTCTTTCTTTTATTTCTTTGTGCCTCTCTTCTTCTCCCCCAGTATGCCTTCTGGTTCTCCTCACGTCTCCTGTTCCGCCGACCTCTGACCTGCCCTCTGCTTCTGTTTTTATTCTTTCCGCGCGCTGCTTTCCGTTTCTCACGCTGCCTAAGGCAGCTTCCTGCTTCTCTCGCTGCAAAACCCCCCCGTATGCCTTCTGGTTCTCCTCACGTCTCCTGTTCCGCCGACCTCTGACCTGCCCTCTGCCCTCCCTTTTTCTGCTTGTCTCTGCGTCTCTTGTGAATTGTGACTGTGGCCAAGAAGCATGCATAAACTCTCTGGCGGGATACCTTCCATATAGAACAGGAATTCCTGAAACATGATTGTATAAAACTCAACTGCAAATAACAAACTACTAGATAATTCAAAACAATAGGATCTTTCCCTAGAAGCCCAACTTTCATTCCAAATACATAAACGCGAAACATTGTAGAAATAGAGCCGCATTAAGAAGGTAGAATATCTAAGCATAATATATAAGCTCTTGAACACCTTTAGTTTTGTAAGGACAAGTTCGACCTATAATCCGTGACATAATTCTACCAATAACCCATGACAGAATGAGAACGACTAAAGCAATTTTCGACGAATTTATTATTTAAAACTCTTTTGTGCTATTTTTATTTTCTTTGCATAACAAATCCTATAAACACAAAAATAACGTAAATAGCTCAAAAATATAAGGAACTAACCAAGAAAAGACGAGTGAATTTGAAGTAAAAATATATATAAATATGATCCGATCAAATACCCCCATACTTAGCTTTTGCTAGTCCTCGAGCAAAACAAAGAAAACATGAAAAAGTACTAACATGAAAAACATTAGTTTCCCCCTATGTGACCCTCATAGAATTTCATTCAAGAAAACAAATCATCAAGAACCATAGCTAGCACCAAACAAACTAATCCAAGTTCATCTTCCTTATTCAAATATTAGCAGTAATCTTTGAATCATCGTTGAAGTGTAGTGTGTGAGATAGCCATGCTAATGCAATTTCAAAATTTTTATATTTTTAAAATCATCATATGCAAACTAGCAACCTTCTCACGGGATATACACTCAATCACACATGTGTTTAGTTTAAATGTGTTTCGCTCAAAGAATCAAATGTGAAAGTTCTACCATAAGCTTGCATAAAGATCACTTCTCCACAGTCATAATTGCAAAACTTAAATCAAGAGGACTTTTATTGGATGTAATGAGGTTTAGGGAGAAGGTTATTGAAATGAAAGAATAGGTAAACACAAGTTCCAAGCTACATTGCAAGCAATTCTTTTGTTTAGATTTATAAGAACTCAAGCTCTCCAGCAATTCTTCTAGCACCTCCAACCACACCCTTAAACTGAAACTTTAAAAAAAATTTATTTTCTTTGTATACAATCTTTCTTTTTCTTTTTCTTTTCTCTTTTTTTTTTTATTTTTTATTTTTTTTAATCCAAACATGAAATACCCCCACACTTATTCTTTTGCCAAACACCTTCAAAGTACTTCACAAACATTTCTCATAAAACAATCTCACATTGCTCACTAGCTCGCCTTGGAAAGGGTAAGGAAAAATGTTTCAGGTATAAGGGTAGACATATCTGATGATAAGAAATAAAATGCTCAACAAATACGGCTCAAATTGGCAATCTAATGATATCATTTTTCTTTGGGAAACATGGTTATTTGGGCCATAGTGGTAAACCTAATGCCTCTATCATTTCCAAGTTCATGCAATCAATGACAAACATTTCGAAAGATCGTTACGCAAGTTCTAGAGATGTATCTCACATAAGTTCATCACACATGAAAGAATAGGAGTGTATGAAAAATGCACACACTTTCAATAGGCTCAAAAACTCACATAGGATGTATATGGTCACTAAATTCACATATGAAGCTTTAAGTCATGCTTTAGTTTCACATCAACAAGGCTATGTGCATTTGGTTTTTCAAAGATGATCAAACATGTACAAAACTAACAAGAGAATTAGGAATTTCACAAAACACATGTTAACTAAGTTCTTGATGATCATGGTTCAAATTTGATCCAATTATATCATTGGGTCGGGAAACTAACAAAAATCTAATTCAAAACAATAAGGGAAACAAGACAATATTTTTGGATTTTTAAATTTTCCGATTTTTCTTAACTTGACATTTTTTTTTTTTAAAGAAAACAAAACTAATTAAGAAAACAAAAAGCAACAACACGGAAACAAATGAAATTCTAGAGATGTCTACCCCCACACTTAAACTGGACATTGTCCCAAATGTCAGAAAACACTATAATGCAAATAAAAATAAAAATAAATAAATAATAAGAAACAAAATAAAGCAATTGGACTGAAAACTTCCCTAGTTTGCAGTAAAACCAAGCGATGACCCCCCCAAGCTAAAATTCTGCAATCAACTTCAAGGGTGGAAAGAACCAAAAGTTCCTGCAAAGAAAAGAAATAAATCAGTTAAGTAACGCAAGAAAATGTAAAATTGAAAATCACGATAAAAGACAATGAATAGAACTAATAAGTGATCATTGGTCGTGCTTGTTGACTTTCCACAGCTTTCCTCTTGAACAGGGTGACACTTAGCTTTTTACTTGCAAGTGATGATTTGATGATATTGTACGGCGAGGCTTTGCTCTTTAGCGAAAGTGCCCTCCAAATGTTGTAATTCCTTATTTGTTCTCCAAGCAGATGTGGCAGCTTCTCTAGTTCTTCATCTCAGACTCCTTCCGCTGGGATGATTGTGCAAGCTGCATTCTTCTCTGCTTGTTTCTTCTGCACGACGGGCAGGCACGAGGTAAAGGTGTTGGTCTGTTTCTTTCTTCAATCTTTCCAAGTGCCCACCTCTTGCTCTCTTTCTCCTTGTCCTTAGTTGAGGATGAATCAGCACGTTGTCTCCACATGCTTCGAGGTATCATCTTCACTTCCGTTATACGTGAGAGACGAAGCGGAAACACAAGATGATGAGTACTCGAGAGCAGGTGCTGGCTGGAGAAAGGACAGGGAGAAAGCATGATATGAGATACTCGTGCTCTCAACCTTTATGATATGAAATACTTGTGCTCTGGATGGGTTGTTTGCAGGGGTATCCCAGGGGATGAAAAATACAGAGTGACTTGAGAGGGTTTGTTGGAAAGCCATTTTCGGAGATGAAGAAGTGCTGAGAGGGTGTGCCTTTGCTGTGGAAGGCGAAGGTAGATACTTATAGGACTTTTCTTCGTAACCAGAACTATTCCTTCACTCATTGTCGGCAGCCGGTGGATGGATGAATAGTACAAATTACGCACTTTCTGACAAATCTGCCCGTAATTTCCGTAAAGCTGCAAGTTGCATGTGACGAGTGACGACACGTCTGGACAAATTGATCTTTTGAAATCCGGGGTTCGGCTCGTGGTTTCTGAGCAAGCCCAGCTTTTGAGAAATGCAACGCCTCTTTTGAGAAAAGAATCCGGCTTTTGAGAAAGGAGCCCCGACTCTTCGATTTGCGAGAGGACGCTTCTTCGATTTCTGATGAGCGCCTCTTTGATTTCTTCTTTTTATAGAGGCGTTAATTTTGTTCCACAACACACTTGAGCTCCCTCCTGTAAACACTCCCTTCTTGCACTTCCAAAATCTTAATCTGTCCGATCTCTTTTTTCTTTACCATTCTGAAAAATGTCTGGCCCTTCCGATCGTCGTTTTGACTTGAACATTGGTGAAGAGGCAGCTCCGCCTTCACCAGACAACATATGGTGCCCATCTTTCATATCCCCTACTGGTCCTCTCACTGTTGGGGATTCGGTGATGAAAAATGACATGACCGCTGCGGTGGTGGCTCGGAACCTTGTCACCCCTAGAGATAACAGACTGCTCGCTAGACGGTCTGATGAATTGGCGGTTAAGGAGTCTCTGGCTCTTAGCGTGCAGTGTGCTGGTTCTGTGTCCAACATGGCCCAACGCCTATTTGCTCGAACCCGTCACGTTGAATCGTTGGTGGCTGAAATACAGAGTCTCAAAAAGGAGATTAGAGGACTCAAGCATGAAAATAAACAATTGCACAAGCTTGCACACAATTATGCCACAAACATGAAGAGGAAAATTGACCAGCTGCAGGAAAATGATGGTCAGATTTTACTTGATCACCGAAGGTTTGTGGGTTTGTTCCAACCGCATCTGCCTTCGTCTTCTGGGGCGGCACCGTGTAGTGAAGCTCCAACTGATCAACCTTTGATACCTCCTCCTTCCGTGGCCCCATCAACTGCTGAAGCACCGCCGACTACTGAAGCACCACCTGATCAATGAATGCTATTAGTTTACACATCATTGTAAAATATTTTTACTTTTATGTTTTTTTTTTTTAAATATGTAAATTAATGTAAAAAGACTTTGTTTAACCTTCCCCTACACTTAAACTAAATAACACAAACTCACAGAAATCAACCAAATAGCACAACTAACTAAACAAAACAAAATGAAAGCAGTAAAGATAAGGGTGTAAGAATGCAAATCTGATTTGGTTAGCGATTCCAAAGTCTCCCTTCGTTGAATGCTTGGGTTGCCTCCCAAGAAGCGCTTGATTTAACGTCTTTAGCTTGACGAATCTTTCTTTAAACTCCCCTCGGCTCCAAAGCATGGAATTTATCTTTTAATGGGAGGTGATACTTGAAATGATTCGGCAATGGTTTAAATTCAAGAGTGGGTGCCTGAATCATCAAAATCAGAAACATGTTAGTATAAATTAAAATTAAAATTGGAGAAGATGGCTTACTTTCTTTTTCTGACACAAACTCAATGACAAACACCACATCTTTAAACATTTCCGGGACTTTGAACTTGGCCAGGTTTACTATAATGGTTGTGGCTTGTCCCGTGTTATCAAACTCAACTGCTTTGGGCTTGATTGTCTCATGCACAGCCTCTTGGATGTATTCTTGATATGCTTCAACCACTTCATTTTCTTGAATCCCTTTTCTTGGTGTGCAAGGTTCTTTGAACGTTTCAATACCATCGGGAACTTGTTTTGGTGCACCAAGAATTGGGATATCACTTTGCACCTTTGGAAGAGCTTCCACAATGTCTTTTTCACTCTCTTTGATATTTGGAATCAAAAACCTGCAAGGACAAAGGACATTCGGTGGAATAATGTTAGAATGAAGTGAATTTAGAACTTCCTCACCTGAGTTGGATGACATAGGGATTTGAGGAGCTTGCAGCAGCAATTCATCCATGTTCGGGCTGTGTTTGAATGGTTCTGGGACAGCTTCATCCTTCATGTCACCTTCCAAAGTGATGGCTTCATCGATTTCACTTTCTACCTTTGAATTTGCAATGTTTGAGTTGGAAAGTTCACTTTGATCTCGAATCTGTGCCATGAATTCCACAATCTGCCCAACTTGCATATCCAATTCGTCCACTCTTTTGACTCGGTCTTGCATCTCCTGGTTTTGATTTTCTACTCCCTGATTCAAAGAGGTGAGTAACTTATTAAGTGTATCATTATTCAAGGACGTACCTGAATTGAATTGGGCTGATTGTTGTGGTGGCTGTGACGGTTCATATGGCCACTGATAGAACTCTTCCGATGGCGGCAATTGTTCTTCTTTTTGTGAACCCTGCGTCAAAGAAATTAGTCCTTCAAGAATTTCATTATAATTCACGGGCATACTTTGATTTGATTGGAATTGTTGTGGGGGATGCTGTGGTGGTTGCATAGGTCTTGAATAGAACTCGTCTTGCTGCCAATATCCACCTTGTTGAAATTGTTGAGGTTCATCCCACATATAATCTGAATTACCTCTCCAATCTGAATTGCAAGCGTTGAAAAACATGTTGCCCCTTGATTGGTTATGGCCTTGATATCCCCAAACATCTTCATTTGCAGAAAATTGAGGATTTTGATATCCTTGCCCATAGGGCACACCAAGTGTAGGGACACTTGGCATTGTGGTCCGTTCGGCATTATGAGTCAATTGAGCAGTGAGCTGTGCCAATTGAGCTTGAATGGTCGCAAGTGCCATGTCTTGCTCCATTTGTACCTAAAATCAAAGAAAGAAAAATAAATCAAATATCAAAAGTAAAATACACAAACACCAATATAAACATAAACAAAAACAAAAATAAAGGGATTAGCAAAGTTGCTAATCCCCGGCAACGGCGCCAAAATTTGATGCGAATTATATAAGCACACAAATTAAACCCTCTTTTTATCAATTGTAGTAAAGTATGTAAGTAGGGTATCGTTCTAGGCCGGGGATTAGGAGGGATTGCTAATCTATTCTAAATTAATTTAGAATTATTAAACAAGACTCAAGGACACAAAACTAGGCTAAAAACTCTAATAACTCGAAACACACTTAGAATGACTCAAAATAATGAAAACAATCAAATTAGACACTAGGAACTGAAATGGACGGAAATTGAATTAAAAGACTAACAACAATGAAAACTAACTAAATAATATAATTTAATAATGGGGGGGGTTTGGTTTTGACGAGAAGTAAATTAAACTTAAATAAATTACAGAATTGACAAAAGCATGAAATTAAGGTGAAAGGATAGGTGACGGACTAGCTAGAGGGTTCTTCTCCACACATGACACATATGCAACCTAAATTGATTTTCAGTTGTTCTTTCAATAAATTGTAAATCTCAATACTTCAGATTAACCGTGAACAGCACTTTTTTAATCTTCAAGTTTTCCTTAAGTTATTGAATTGGACGGAAAAACGCATACAACAATTCAAAACATTCTTCAAAAGTCTCCTACGTGAAAAGCACAATAGAGATACAATCAAAGATCATTAAACTTTGTGAAAACTATAAGCATTGACGAGGCATTCGTAACTATGATTTGCATGAAACTTATGCCAAGAATTTACTTAACGTGATTGTGACTAGCAACCTTCACTACTTGTGAATATAAGTTCATAACGATTAGGTGAAACTCCCTTATATTCTAGCATCAAATTCATGCATGTAAATTAAGTATGCATTCTTAATCGACATACAAAAATAAGTTATCAATCAAGCAGTTAAGCAAATTAAATCACAACTCAGAAATCACAACTGAAGGTAATCAATTCATATTACAAATATATTCATGGCTTTGAATTAACCTCTAGCCAAAATAAATTTAGTTACACATTATTAAAACAGAAATAAAATATAAGTTTGGAAAGATTTAACCGAGAGAGAAGGCAGCTTGCTGCTTCTGTCTGTCCGTGCCTTTTCTCCGTTCTTTCTATTTTCTTCTCACGTCTCACTGCTCTCTGCCCTCCCTTTTTCTGCGTGTCTCTGTGTCTCTGGCTTTCTGCCCTCTGTTTTCTTCTGCGTCAGTCCGTGTCTCCGTGTCCTCTCTCCCTCTGACCTCTCTCTCCGTTTTCTTTCTTTTATTTCTTTGTGCCTCTCTTCTTCTCCCCCAGTATGCCTTCTGGTTCTCCTCACGTCTCCTGTTCCGCCGACCTCTGACCGGCCCTCTGCTTCTGTTTTTATTCTTTCCGCGCGCTGCTTTTTGTTTCTCACGCTGCCTAAGGCAGCTTCCTGCTTCTCTCGCTGCAAAACCCCCCCGTATGCCTTCTGGTTCTCCTCACGTCTCCTGTTCCGCCGACCTCTGACCTGCCCTCTGCCCTCCCTTTTTCTGCTTGTCTCTGCGTCTCTTGTGAATTGTGACTGTGGCCAAGAAGCATGCATAAACTCTCTGGCGGGATACCTTCCATATAGAACAGGAATTCCTGAAACATGATTGTATAAAACTCAACTGCAAATAACAAACTACTAGATAATTCAAAACAATAGGATCTTTCCCTAGAAGCCCAACTTTCATTCCAAATACATAAACGCGAAACATTGTAGAAATAGAGCCGCATTAAGAAGGTAGAATATCTAAGCATAATATATAAGCTCTTGAACACCTTTAGTTTTGTAAGGACAAGTTCGACCTATAATCCGTGACATAATTCTACCAATAACCCATGACAGAATGAGAACAACTAAAGCAATTTTCGACGAATTTATTATTTAAAACTCTTTTGTGCTATTTTTATTTTCTTTGCATAACAAATCCTATAAACACAAAAATAACGTAAATAGCTCAAAAATATAAGGAACTAACCAAGAAAAGACGAGTGAATTTGAAGTAAAAATATATATAAATATGATCCGATCAGTGATTTTGGGCACTGATTGGTTGCACTATAATCGTGCCAAGATAGATTGTTATGGAAAGACAGTCACATTTCATTGTCCTGGATTACCTGAAGTTACATTTGTATGAGAGCCTAGTGGGGTAAGGCATGGTATTATTTCAGCCATGAAAGCAAATAGATTATTGTCGAAAGGTTGTCAGGGATATTTAGCTCATGTGGTATTGAATGATGATGCTCCTAGTAGTGTGGAGGATGTTCATGTGGTCAGATATTTTCTGAATGTATTCCCTGATAATTTGCCTGGATTGCCGCCAGATAGAGAGGTGGAGTTTGTTATTGATTTACTTCCAAGTACGAATCATATATCCTTGACTCCTTATAGAATGGCTCCTGCTGAATTAAGGAATTGAAGGTTCAATTACAAGAGTTAGTGGATAAAGGTTTCATTCAGCCTAGTACTTGACCTTGAGGAGCTCAAGTTTTATTTGTGAGGAAGAAAGATGGAACTTTAAGGCTGTGCATTGATTACAGGCAATTGAATCGGGTAACCATTAAGAATCGTTATCCATTGCCTCGTATAGATGATTTATTTGATCAACTCAGAAGTGCCTGCGTATTTTCTAAGATTGAGTTGAGGTCGGGTTACTACCAATTGAAGACCAAAAATGAAGATGTCCTTAAAACCGTATTCAGGACTCGATATGGTCATTATGAGTTTCTTGTGATGTCATTCGGGTTAACTAATGCACCAGCAGCTTTTATGGATTTGATGAATCGAGTATTCCGGCCATATTTGGACATGTTTGTTATTGTCTTCATTGACGATATTCTTGTATACTCTAAATCTAAGGCTGAGCATGCTAGACATCTGAAGTTGGTGTTGAGCAATTTGAGGGAACACCAACTATATGCTAAGTTTAGCAAATGTGAATTTTGGTTGAATCAAGTGGCATTTTTGGGACATGTCATTTCTGCTCAAGGCATTCAAGTGGATTCTCAGAAAGTGGCAGTTGTAGAGAATTGGGAGCAACCTCGAACCGTCACCGAGGTACGGAGTTTTCTTGGCTTAGCAGGCTATTATAGATGGTTCGTTAAGGATTTTTTAGTGATTGCTTTGCCATTGACGAGGTTGACTCGAAAGGATGTTAAGTTTGAGTGGGATAATAAATGTGAGCAAAGTTTTCAGCAGTTGAAGTACTATCTCACTCATGCACCTGTTCTAGCACTTCTAGATGATAGCAGTAATTATGAGGTTTATAGTGATGCTTCTCTAAATGGTTTGGGTTATGTATTGATGTAACATGGTAGGGTAATTGCCTATGCTTTGAGACAGTTGAAACCTCATGAGAAGAATTACCCTACACATGATTTGGAGTTAGCAGCTATCATCTTTGCTTTGAAGATTTGGAGACATTATCTTTATGGTGAGAAATGTAAGATCTTCACAGATCATAAGAGTCTTCAGTATCTATTTACTCAGAGAGATCTTAATCTTCGACAGCGGAGGTTGATTGAGTTACTAGTGACTATGATTGCATGATTGAGTATCATCCTGGTCGTGCAAATGCAGTGGCGGATGCACTTAGTAGGAAGACTCTAGCCAGACTTAATGTCATCTATGATTGTCATGTTCCTTTTCTAGCAGATTTGAGATCCACTGGAGTGGAGTTAGGAGTAGAAGAATGAGAATAAGCCTTGCCTGCTAATTTTCAGGTTAGGCCAATTTTAATTGATCGTGTGCTCGAGGCTCAGATGAATGATGTGGAGACACAAGAAATAATTTAAGCAAGAAATCAAGGCAAAAAGAGAGATTTCGGGATTCGAGAAACTGATGGTATGCTCATGCAGGAAAGCAGAATGTATGTGCCAAATAATGCAGAGTTAAAAAAAGAAATTTTGGATGAAGCATATATTTCGGCATATGCGATGCATCCAGGAGGCACTAAGATGTATCATATCATTAGACCATTTTATTATTGGCCGAGTAAGAAAAGAGAAATTGCCGAATATGTGAGTAGGTGTGCCATTTACCAATAGGTTAAAACTGAAAGGAATAAGCTGTTTGGGTTGATGCAGCCACTTCCCGTTCCATAGTGGAAATGGGAAAATATTACTATGGATTTTGTGTACAAGCTTCCTCGTACACAGAATGGTTATGACGGCATTTGGGGGGTAGTTGATCGGCTTACGAAGTCAGCACATTTTATTCCAATGAGGGAGAAGTATTCGTTAAGCCGATTAGCTAAGTTATTTATATCACAAATTGTGAAGTACCATGGTGTGCTAGTTAATATTATCTCGGATTGGGATCCTAGATTTACTTCCAAGTTCTAGATAGCATTCCAGGAAGCTCTTGGTACGAAATTACTCTATAGTACGACATATCACCCTCAGACAGATGGATAATCTGAGAGGACTATTCAGACATTAGAAAATATGTTGAGATCTTCAGTGCTGCAGTTTGGAGATAGTTGGCATGATTATTTGGATTTGATGGAGTTCACCTACAATAACAGTTATCATTCGAGTATTGGTATGGCACCATTTAAGGCACTTTATGGGAAATCTTGTCGTATGCCTATATGTTGGTCAGAGGTTGGCGAGAGAGTTTTAGTGGGCCCTAAGATTGTGGATATGACTACTCAAAATGTTCAAGAAATTAAGTCTAACCTGAAAGTGGCCTAAGATTGACAAAATAGCTTAGCAGACAAGCATGCCACTGATCGGAAGTATAATGAAGGTGATTAGGTATTTCTGAAGTTATCACCTTGGAAAGGTGTTGTACAATTTGGAAAGAAAGGAAAGTTGAGTCCTAGGTACATTGGACCATATATGATCACCAAGCGAGTCGATGAGGTTGCTTACAGGCTTAAGTTGCCTCCAGAGTTGTCCAAAGTGCACGATGTGTTTCATATTTCGATGCTTTGACATTATGTTTCAGATCATTCACATGTGATTCCTCCTCAACCTTTGGAAATTAATCCAGATTTGACTTATGATGAGGAACCAGTGACTCTTTTGGATTGGAAGGATAAGGAACTAAGGAATAAGACCGTGCGCTTGGTGAAAGTATTATGGAGAAATCATTCAGTGGAAGACGCTACTTGGGAGACAGAGGATCGGATGAGAGAGATGTATCCACGCTTGTTTTATGTTATTAGTGGATCTATTGGTTGTATGTAATTTTGAGGATGAAATTTTATAAGGTGGGGAGAATGTCACAGCCCGTCTCAGAGATGTGTGTTATTTATTTATCGACGGCATGAAATTACCTAAATACCATTAGACGTTGAGAATTATTATGGGATGTTGTGGTTTAAACTTAAAATTATGGACCACTCTCTCTCTCCCTCTTGGCATTTTCATACGGACAACCCAGAAACCACCTCAAATCTTGCAGATCGAAACCAAGGTAAGTATTTTCGTGTTCCTTGTGACCTCAGGAATCCATTGGTACAGGTTTTAGAACCTGAAACCTTCGAAAACCCCGTGAAACCTAACCTTCGATTTGTGCACTGTTCATGCACACGTAAAACCTTGTGTTTTAGGGAATTTTAAGCTCATAGAGAGCTTTTGGAAGTTCCAAAAAGGCTCGGGGTAGTTTGTTTGAAGAATTTCGACGACAGGAAGCCTAGATACGAAGAGTTGCAGAGGTCATCGGATTTTCTAGCTTGCTCCGACGTGATTTCGTGAGATTTGAGCTTCAAATAGGTATAACGCCATTCTTCTCACTCTAAGCTTTCATTTGGTTCAAATTTCGAAGAAAATGGTTGAAAAATGAGTAAGAATAGACGGTTAAAAGTTTTTCCCAGTTTCCGGCAACCGCGATGGTCGTCGGAGTTCTGAGGTAGGAGACGAAATAATATTCTGTCAAGTCTAACGGAATATTCCAACGCCGTTAGTTAGTTTGGACGGTTACTGTTGGGTTTTAATGGAATATTCCTAACGGCAGTTAGGGAATCTGTCAAGATTCCCTGCGCGTGGCAGTGCGTCTTGCCGTGCACTCGCCGACGCGTGACGGCGTGTGAAAGGTCCAAAAATTAATCTGAAAATTTGGGGATGATCCTGAGATTGTGTAGGTCACTGTGGTATATTCATATACCCATTTCGAGCTATGTATAATAAGTTATTAGCTAGTTTTGTCTATGTGCTTTAAAATAACGTTTTTATAGTTAATTCACATATAGGTGAGACTTATCCCGAGGACAAGCGTATCCAAGGGCAACTCGGGGGCTACGACCCTTCGGCTTACCAGTGAGTGGGCTTTTGGTTTTCAGTATATATAATATACTTGATATTTTCCCAGAAATATGTGTTTAAATAATACTATGCCATAAATGCCATGCATATAAGTTTATAATTCATACATGATTTGGTATGTGATGCTTTATATATATAAATGTGGTGTTGTGGACGCTCAGGTAAGCTCAGGTAAGTTGTGTTTGGTTATGTGAATCATCGATGATGCGATATGTAATTGAATAATGTTGAGCTCATAAAACTACACTTAGGGTGATTGTGATTTAGCCATAGATATGGCACAAGCTTGTTTATTATGTCACCTCCCTCACCATATGCTCATATTGGATCCAATTTAGGTGCACAGTCTTGTCGTACATACCTTATTTATGGTTCCGACTCGTAGGTGACTAGCGATTTATCGCCCAACTATTATGTGAGAGTAGTATTGAGCATGATTGTATTACACCCATTATTATCGTATAGACCTTTTTGTTTGGTTTTGACTCTTGTGCAGTATATTGCCGTATAGGTCATTGTAGTGACTCCGGCTAGAGTGACTTTTGAGCTATGAATTCAGTCATACAGACTACCGCGGGGGTTCCGGCTAACATGTTATATTTCTATGAAATTATTCTTACCTGAATTGCTTACTCTATCATATCTTGGCATGGCATACATATGAATATGATTATGTGAAGCATGAATTGAATTGATATGATTTCATATATATTTATTTATATTTATGTATATGCTTATATCTTGATTCTGGGAAAAATTATACATATTTTACAGCGAAGGGTTAGTTATGTTGATAAATGAAATGGTTTTGTAAAACATTTGTTTTTGCCCACTCACGTTTTCTGTTTTGCGCCCCTCCAGGTTTAAAGTAAGCTTGCTGTTAGTGGCTTGAGGACGTCTGCAGCTCTGACCTATCTAAATAATAGTAGGACATTCCTGGTACTGTGTAACTAGTACTTGTCCTACTAGACTGCACCTAGACTTATTATGCT
Organism: Malus domestica; assembly: GCF_042453785.1. Lineage (NCBI taxonomy): Eukaryota > Viridiplantae > Streptophyta > Magnoliopsida > Rosales > Rosaceae > Malus > Malus domestica. The sequence continues at coordinate 21,051,598 of NC_091668.1, forward strand.
CTGATTAGGAGTATTTACTTTTGTAACTAATTCCTATCACTTCTTATTTAGTAGTGCACTCTAGTAGTTCGGTTTTTAATTATTCATATACTTCTTATCATTATCGCTTCCGCACTGTGCACATGGCTACGTCACTCTCACATGACAACCAGCATACCTTGATCTCGGTCAGGGTGTGTCATGTTAGCCATAGGGTCGGCAGCCGAACGCCTTATTTATAGAAGTAGACGAGTCCGCCTCACCACTTGGCTGTTAACCTTAGCTTTCTTCAATCATTTGAGTTGTGTGGCCTGTATCACAACATACCAAAGATTTTTGGGTTATGAAATTCGCTAACCTTTCGTATCAAAAGTAGCAGTTGTATGGAATTTCGTAAGCAAATGTCTGAGAGAACTCCTTGCTTTTATGTAACCAATTTCGTGGGTTGCGTAAAAAGTATATACACGCTAACTTATCGACTACGTAGCATGTTGGTAGTGGGTAAAGCTTCTCATATGCACGCTAACTTGTTTAACCTTTCACAAAAATGTGCTGTTGCATAAGTTTAGTGCAGGTTACAGCTCGAATGGCAAGCCGTAGGCAGTTCTTTGGAAACCGTAGGCTACCTTAGTGCACTCGGTAGCAGCTTTAGGGTTCCAGGGCAGCCGTCTATAGGGTGTACTGTGTAATGTGCCTCGTCAGTCTCTGAGGCCCAGTTCCCTACAGATTAGGCCAAGATACCCAAAATCCCTACAGATCAAGCCATCGTGCACCTAGTTATACCAGGGTAGCCCGACATATCCACATTTAGATTTTCGGAGTGTAAAGTTTATCCTCCCGCATTGGAGAACAAACTCATGTGGATGTCGAGGAATTAGTTTACCCTCTCGCACTTGAGAGTATGGTTGGTCCCCAAGGGGCGCAATTCCTATGATAAGTCCCTAAGAAGGGCGCGGTCTTCTTTTGAAGTGTAGGAGTGATCAGTTGTTGTAAGCATGCAACTGAGCCAAGTTATAGATTCCTTCTAAATTCCTCATTGAAAAATGAGTGAAACGAACGAAAACATAGTTGTAAGGTAAAGGCTGCATAACAACTGGATAGTCATCAGCTTGCGAGGTGGTGCCCATCGAGCTACTTAAGTCTTCGGGCTTTGATGTAGTGGGAAGTCACATAAGGTACTTCCTCAAATTGCTGGCATTCCATCTTTTGAGAGCCTTTTCTGCGGGTAGTGATGAAAGCTTTTCTTAGGACTACATCTCCAGGCGGGAACTACATGGTCTTAGCCCTTTTGTTGTAGCTGGAGAGAATATGCTGGTGGTAAGCTGCGATACGATGATGACATTCCCACGTTTCTCCTCTGCCAGATCTAAGTTTGTGGCCATCTCCTTTCTGTTATACTCAATGCTTAGCAGTAGAGTGCTGATACTTGGCACGATAACATTATGAGGAATGATTGCTTCTAAACCAAATGCCAAAGAAAAAACAGTTTCACCGGTTGCTCGTCGTTTGGTTGTGCAATACGCTCATAGACATCCGAAAAGTTCATTTGGCCATTTTCCTTTCTTGTCGCAGAAGGATTTCTTGAGGCAGTCGAGAATCGTCTTGTTGGATGCTTCGGCCTGCCCATTGCCTAAAGGATACCTCAGCGTGGACATGCACTAATTTATGCCATATTTATGGAAGAACTTCGCCAAATCTTTGCCTACCAATTGCGAGCCATTGTCTGTGACGATGGATTGAGAGATGCCAAATCTGCAAATGATGTTCCTCCATATGAAGCGCTCTATATTCGTCTAAGTTATGGTTGTCATGGGCTCTGCTTTCACTTACTTGGTGAAGTAATTAGTTGCCACGATCATCATGCATCTGCCCCCAGTAGCAGCCAATATTGGCCCTACTAAGTTGATTTCCCATTACATAAACTGCCAAGGACTCGTTTACAGGTGTAGTTCCCTGGCAGGCAATGCTGGTACCGACTTGTAACGTTGGCATCGGTCGTACTTTTGTACTAACTCCTTAGCATCTTGATGCATAATAGGCCAGTAGTAGCATACGTTTAGAGCCTTTTGTGCTAAGGATCGACCTCCGGAATGATTTCCACAAACGTCTTTGTGGATTAAGCTTAGAACTTTTCGATCGTCGGGAGGCACTAAGTAGCGGAGATGTGGTCTAGTGTAAGATATTCGGATGAGAATGTTGTTCCACATGTAGTAGCATGCTGCCTTTGTTTGAATCTTTCTAGACTCCAATCTTTCCATGGGGAGTGTGCCATTGACCAGGTGACTAATAATGGAATCTTGCCAGTTTAGAGTTGTACTAACATGTGACATCTCGGCAGCTGGTTCTGCCTCTCTGCTTAGCTTGTCTAGATACTCCACTGGAATAAAGCGTTTAAGTTGGTAGTTGAGGACGGAGCTTAGGTCGGCTAGTGTGTCCGCGTGTACGTTGTCTGTCTGTGAAACTTGAGTGAGGATGTAAGTCTAAAATGCCTCAAGTTACTTTCGTACCTTCTCTAGGTACTGCGCCATCTTCAAATGTTTTGTCATGTACTCCCCAGTAGTATGGCTGGTGATTAGCTAGGAATCATAATAAATAGCAAGCTTTTTCATTACCAAGTCTTTTGTCATTTGGAGGCCTGCTAGTAAGGCTTCATACTCCGTTGTTGGATGCTTTGAAGCCTAGAGTGATTGCCTGCTTGAGCATCGAACCGTCTGGCTGACAAGGACCACACATATTCCCGAGCCCTTATAGTTGGATGCGTCGTCGACATGCAAATGCCAAAAGTCTCTATCAGGTGAAGTATGAGTGGCTAGGGCTTGCTTGGTTGCCTCCAAGGTGTCGTTGGTGAAGGAAATTATGTGAAAAACATGTTCATTTAAGCAACATCTATAGCATGCAATTAACAATTAAAAGGCAGAATCATGCTTGTATGCAATTAAAAACAAAACATTAACCATGAAATTCAAAGCCTAGTAGATTGGTGAACTTTGACTCAACTTAAAACAACATTTATTAGTTGAGAAATTATACCTTTGTAGATTCCTCTTTGCATAAGCAAAGGCTAATCACCCAAAGAGAGGGCCTTCATTCCTTGCTTCTTAGATCTATGGATTTGGATGGATGAAATGGTTCTCCAAGTTCCCAAAATTGAGAACCTCTAAGTCTCTTCACCAAGGTTAGATTGGAGAAGAAATGAGTGACCTTGGAGTAGTAGGATTGCTAGCTAAACCCTCCAAGGAGGCCGGCCACTTTAGAGAGAAATGAGAGATTATGTTCTCATCCTTTCCCCAAAAGAAAACCCTAAATGAATTTTGGCTATAAAGTCATATTTATACCTTAATTCATTGGAGTGACAAACTTGTAAATAAGTCCAAAACTCACTCCATCTCTAAATGGCCGGCCTTAGGGTATTATTAGGCTAATTGGGCCTTTGTGAATCATTATTCATTAAGTTGTCATACAACTTAAGTCAATGGGCTTGACGTTCGAAGCCCATTGGGCCTTAAGGTCCAAAACTATCCCGAGGTCTTTAACGAACTTATTCGTTTGATTAATTAACATATTAATTAATCTTTGCCATAAATAATTAAACCATTTAATTATTCTTACTCATCTCCATTGTTTCTTCAATCTCCACCTTACACGGTGTACGATCCATTAGGTTCCTTTTAGCGAGGTAGTGGGCGATTAAAACCATTTCAAATCGATTGTGAATTGAAACTTACTTTCAATTCTCCCTTTAGTGATTATACACATTTAGGGCTTCCACAAACCATGAGTGACACCTAGCAGCATATCATGGTTACCCAAGCTAATCAGAAGAGGTGGAGAACCTATTCAGTTTAGGATTACAAATGCAATACTGTCTTTCTCTAATACAGTACTCTTGACCACATTGTTTGGTTTGATAGTTTATTCATGTCTACTATCCAATGTGATTCGTGTGCTTATATGATTACCTTGAATGTGATTTGGAACGACTTCTTAAATCTCATTCATACTCTGGCCAAAGATTCTTAATCATATCATAGAGTATTCTCCCCCAAACGGTTTGCAGGTTAGAGATCCCTTGTTGCGCATTCACGTGCCTCCATGGCTAAGTGGCTTAACCCCGACGATGCCGTGGACACCCGCGGATGGGGTGACTTTGACATAATCAAAGATCAAGTACCTAACCACAAGACAACTATGATGCCTCAGGTCAAATGACTACTTTGCATTATCCCAACCATGAGTTCTCATGTGACATGAATATGAGAACTCTTCATTGATCGTGTTCAGTAAACTCATTCTCTATTGAGCACCTACATGCTTATCTTGGTGTCAATCACACCAATGACTCGAGACTAGTCACTCTCCCTAAGAGAAGACATAGCATGTACTGATCTTAACGGACTGTCAATGCCCAATTGGCAATCCTATGATCATGAACGTTTAGGATATGTATACGAAAGAGAATGGTCTCATTAATCTAACTTGTTTAAATTACATTCTCCTAATTACATATTCCTTGGACTTATCGTTTAAGCATATAACATTTATATGAGACGGCTTAAAACAATAATCTTTGCCCTTGATATTAAACTAGATTAGTTTAACATGTGAAATGTCCGTAAAGTATCATCATATGATTGGTTTTAGGGCACATTTCCAACAATCTCCCACTTGCACTAGAGCCAATCAGCTTGGTCATCAGTGATGATACCTCTTCTGTAGTCATTTCAAAAATGGCTGAGTATTAGGCCTAGACAATGGATATCTATATGACATCCATAGAAATAACCTTGAGAATAACGACGTCACCATTATACATGATTCTCAATCATGTGGTTCAGTCTCTCATTTGAGTTCGGATCTTGATGAGACCTTGATTCCCTGGCTTGAGCTATCGCCCCATTAGTGTCGTAGTGTCGGTACACTAGAGATATTTTCTGATTGGAACCGAATAGAGAGTTCATAAATGAACTTTCCCATCCAAACAACAATGTTGTAAGCTTCTATATGACAATATATTTTGCATTCATAATGGAACATACTAAAGTCATTACTTTTAATGTTTCCATCCAAATATCTCTTTAGTCATAATAAAGAGATATCTGATTATCTCTTCATTGATAACGAAGAAACATCCAATGATGGATTAGATTCATAATCTAATACATTTACGCTTCCTTTACGTTACTCTAATTCTTCCTCATTCTTTGAGGAATCTATCCTTTAGTATTTCTTAAATACTTAAGGATTCACTTGACAGTTGCCATGGTTCTGATCCTGGGCATGCATTGATATTGTCTTGTACCGTTCTAGGTACAACTCATATCAACGTTTTTCATACAATATGAAATACGTAAATCACCTTTCTGCGTATGCATAAAGGATTCTATTTATGCATTATGTTTCTTTAGGAGTCAAAAGGGTACGTTCCCTTTGAGAAGGGCAACTTGCTAGTCTCACTAGAGTCATCCTTCTAATTGAAGTTTATCATCATATGAGAAACTTCCTAGCATCTATAGTTTATTATTAGGGATTGATATAATCAAATTATATCTTGAAATCTATCATTATAGATTTACTTCCCATGTTTATAGACTATGTCTCCCATATACATTCTATCGTTATAAAATGTTTAAAGTCATAACTTTAACGAACAAGTATTCTTTTCATTTCCAAAATTAATATATCATATATGTGTATATATATATATATATATATATTTAAATTTAGGAATATGATTAACTCCCACTAATCTTTTGTAAACCTAGTAAACAAAAGATTCATTCACATCTTTATGAGAAATCAAACGATTTGATCTTTCTCTCATAAGACGCTTATAGCTCCCACTAGCTTGCTAAGATCCATGATGGATGGATCTCTACAACTTACATGTCTTGTGATTCATAGTTTTAGACATATATATTATCAAGACTATCTTAATAATGGTTTCGGAAACCCATATAATGTCCAAACATTGAATCACCATTTAGTTGTAGCTAGCAATCTTCGAATTAATTGAAACCATGACTACGTTAAAGATGGTTTCTTCCAAGTCAACCAATCTCTTTAATTGTAGTCACCTTAAGCTACCAATTAGCTATGGGGGTTTCATTATTTTGGGTCAAATGGTACTTTACCATTTCCTTGAGTATATATCGTATATACACTCAATGTAGTCATAAGGATTTTCATTCTTATTTCTTTCGAATTAAGAGGTGTATCTCTATGACATAGTCATAAAGTTCAAACCATTCATCTGAGACGGTTTATAAATCCTTCTCGACTACCTTGGAGCTTGTGGTATAGGAACTAGGTTGTTATATTTGTTGATCACTATCTTGTTTCTCAAAGAACCCATTGTTTGAGTTCTATCCCTCGTTCATTTGCTCTATCTTAGGCAAATCCTAGTGTAGGATTACAATGAACTACCCAACAAAACAACATTTGTTAGTTGGTTTATAGAAGTGATATCCAAAGGTTAATTTAAGGATATCCACAAGATAATTCTCAAACAAATATTGCTTATTAGCACACAACCCCAAATCTTAACATGATTAAGATTTGTCTTTCTTTCCAACTACATCTTATGGAGTCATGAAAATTTTGGAAGATCTTCTAATTGACAATCATATTGTCTTAGAAGCATATATCCTATATATGGGTAATTGATAACATCCAACGAACTAAATCTTATTCAAGTTCGTTCTTCTCCTAATGGAGAAATCCATTATCTTTCGATGCTTCTTTCCTTGATATTTTTCAAGGAAACTGTTCTAAAGTGTTATCTTTCCTTGGATCAAATCTAAGGAGGCAAATACTTTAGACGTCTTACTCATCAACTTACATTTCTTGAATTCTTTGAAACCTTTTGCAAAGTATTCGGACTTGTGTTTATTCAAAATAAACTATAGTCCAACCGAGAGTGATCTTCGGTGAATGTCATACAACATGAGTAGTATTATGTTGTGGACAAGTGCCACTAACATCTAAGTGAATTAACCTCAACAACTTTGTGATTCTTTCTTCTTTCCAAAAGAATAAAGATTCGAACATTTCGCCTCTATACAATTTTAATAAGAAGGTATTGGATCCGGATCTAACGATCCAAAGCATCCATCTATGACCAACTCGTATTTTATGTTTTTGAGGTATCACAACTCAGTTGGGATTAGTCACTACCTTGCAACCTTTTGGGTTTTAAGCATCGTTATTTTCTAAACAGTTAACACTACCAAATCATCTCTACTATAGAGACAATCAATTAGATTACAATAATCTAATCATTCATTAATAAAGAACAATGTTTTATCAAACAAAACATTCATCCATCTCTTATAGTGACGGAATTAAGTTCCTTAAAATTGGAATGTAAAGACAATCTTTAGTTTTTCAAATTTCTTTGGTAGTTCATATGAGGAAGTAAGTACCTTCTGCTTTCGCAGAGATCTACATTTGATTCACTTTCCGAATGTGAAGTATTTTCTCTTCTCTCATTAATCTTCTACTTCTTATTAGCCACACTTTTACAACGATTGTAAAACATAGTTACTAATACGGAATCAAGCATTCAAGTAGAAGAGCCAACTGTTTTGAACTTTTCAAGAACAATTTACAACACCTTCGAAAGGTGTGTTCTTGACATTTGCAAGACATTTCTTGCAAATACCCCTTCCAATGTCCATCCTTTCATAAAGAAAGTTTGTTCCCATGGAGTTTATTTTGCTTTCTTCATTTGACTTCTCCTTTTGACTACAATAGTCATGGTCCCTAAACTCCCACTATCTCTCTTGAAACTTATTTCAATTGTGTTATACACATTAAGCGATTTGGAGAGTGTGTGGTTATTGTTCACTATATAGTTTACAATAAACTTAGTGAACCATTTGGATAGGGACACAAAGGTGAAGTCCTTGCCTAGTTTCCGTTTCTAGAAGTGGTTTAACACTTCAACACTCAATGATTCAAAATCATCATAAGTCCATGTTGATGGACTATTTTTGTCAACCAACCATTATGTTCTAAACATAATTACAAACTTTCAAGAGTTGTTCAAGGCAACTCTCATTTCTTCATACAACAATTTGTAAGTGAAGAATCATGGCACATAAAGTGTCCATGCCCTTGTGCTTTCTTCTCAAGTTCTTTGTTCATTTAACAAAGAAACAAGCACTAGTGTTTGCATTAGCTAAGGGTTGTTCAAAGCAACTCTTATTTCTTCATACAACAATTTGTAATTGAAGAATTATGACATTAAAAGGGTTGTCCTCTTTGTGATAGACTTATCTAACATGTTCTTCCAATTATACATTATCAATAGGAAGATTGTGAGGATTAGACTACTTAGGTACATATACAATCCATTTAAGACATTCTTTGGGATTGTTGTACCAAGTCCGGAAACTAAAGCATTCGGCTTTTCTTTGTCAAGTTTTGGATAGCGTTTGCAAATATATTGGTAAACAAATACATAACGAATATAGATTGATTGATTTTAAGCCATTTGATTTGGGTCTTTAAATCAAATAGCACCACCCACTATTTTTGGCAAATTCCATATCCCTCAATGGAATTCGAGAGTCATATTGAACTCTTAGCGGGGTATAGGAGGCTCACCATTACCAAGCCCACCTCACGATGATACGATATTGGTTAGCAAAAATAATGATGAGAAAATAACTCTTTATTCATTTACAACTTTTGTAATTTCCCATCTTGTTTGGCCTCTAGAGAATGATGCCTCACGATGATACGATATCGGCACCATTGCACTTAGTTAAGTCATTCCCACCATGCTTAGTTCGTGAAGGGGTTCAAGAATAGCCTCACAATGATATGATATCGGCCATCCTCGTTGCCTACACTCACCTCATCATATGTTTATGGATTCCTCCTGGATGTAAGCACATACTTTGAACTTCCCCATGATAGGGTGAAGCCGGTGTAAGAGTCACAAACGATTGGAGCCCACCACGGTGGAAGGCCTACGAAGAGATGTTCAGAACATCTCTCACCTATCAACTTAATATTCGTTTGGTTGAGGGTTTTAGGTCTCATCACATATAAACATACATTTTAATCTTATTAAAACAATTTGGTCCTATTACAACTATTGGTCCATTTGATTGTTTTTAGTTGTATATAATACTCCCACTATGCTTATAAAACGGTTTTTAAAGCAAGAGTATATGATACTACTAACATAAAGTTTGCATTCATTGATGGACTATATAGTTGCCTTAGGGCCTTAGGATGACTATGAACCTTTGATTAGATCCAACACGAGCCTAATGTTGAATCTCGGTCTAGGGATGGTGATTGATTTTAGTTACGCGTTTAATCACATTAAGGCGTGTTGTCTTATTGGGCGTTGGACCCGCTACTCCATTTTCATGCATATCAAATAATACAAGAAAGGAGTACTTCAAAGTAAAGATGAGCTTATGCTCTTTACAACATTTGAATAATACAAATTACAACCAAAATCTAATCTACACATTCCCATGGTTCAAACAAATTTGAAACGGCCTTTCACATAGCTCAATTATCGTAGGCTTAGGTTCATAATCACCCTTTAATTAATTAACGCTTTAACTAATTATACTTGAATGCAACATTTTCATTTGGTTTTTGTATCCATAGAATTGATTTAAATTGACCTAAATGAAATGAAAATCCAATTCTCATTTAAAGAGACAAAACAATTTTGTTCTCAACTTAATTTGGGCCAAAATGCAATAACCTCAACTTTTGGGCTATATTGCAAAAACATAAACTTTTGGGGTCACTTTGTAAAAACACAAAAGTCCACTACTTCATGTAATTACAACTAGAACCCAAAAATTTCAACAAATACAAAAACTTCATTAAAGGAGCAAAACAATTTGTCCTTTAGCGTTTTTGGACCTAAACGTAAAAACGTAAACTTTTGGGCCAAAGTGCAAATACACAAAAGTATCAAAACTTTATGTAATTGCATAAAAGCCCCAAAAGTACTCCCATTGAGGGAGTGGCCGGTTTTGGAGAGGTGAAAGGAGTGATGTGTGTGTTGATTGGTAAGTTTGACATAAAGCATGCAAGTGGTGCAAGTGGTGTGTGTGAAAGGGAATTAATCCTTACACACCCACCAATAATTCCATCACCTTTCTAAACAAATATCTAATACATTTAAACATATGAAAAACATAAAACATAAACTTTATGAAATAAATCAAAACTTTGAATCAAAACACCAAACTTTTTGTTCTTGGCAAAAATGTCAAGAACAATGAAGAACACTCATGAAAAACTCAAAAAATTTCCATGAACATTTTTCACCCAAAGACATCCCAAAACCACTCAAACTTAAGGGAAATAACATATAACCAAACTAGGGTACATAGGGGTTCCAAAAGTTACTTGAAAACACTTTTAACAAGTCAAACATGAACCCAAAAAACCGCCCTTTGGATTTGGCCGAATTTTCCCAAAAACATGGCACCAAATTTTAGCTCCAATATTCATGCTCATATGAACTACATCTACAACATTTGAGATGGCAAATTTTCCAACAAAATTTACATTCAAAGAAACAAGAATAAAGCTTGTAACATATTACAACATTTAAATCAAAACTATGAACTACAAAACCCAAAAGGATTCACCAACTACTAGACCTAGGCTCTGATACCACTTGAAGGAAATTATGTGAAAAACATGTTCATTTAAGCAACATCTATAGCATGCAATTAACAATTAAAAGGCGGAATCATGCTTGTATGCACTTAAAAACAAAACATTAACCATGAAATTCAAAGCCTAGTAGATTGGTGAACCTTGACTCAACTTAAAACAACATTTGTTAGTTGAGAAATTATACCTTTGTAGATTCCTCTTTGCATAAGCAAAGGCTAATCACCCAAAGAGAGGGCCTTCATTCCTTGCATCTTAGATCTATGGATTTGGATGGATGAAATGGTTCTCCAAGTTCCCAAAATTGAGAACCTCTAAGTCTCTTCACCAAGGTTAGATTGGAGAAGAAATGAGTGACCTTGGAGTAGTAGGATTGCTAGCTAAACCCTCCAAGGAGGCCGGCCACTTTAGAGAGAAATGAGAGATTATGTTCTCATCCTTTCCCCAAAAGAAAACCCTAAATGAATTTTGGCTATAAAGTCATATTTATACCTTAATTCATTGGAGTGGCAAACTTGTAAATAAGTCCAAAACTCACTCCATCTCTAAATGGCCGGCCTTAGGGTATTATTGGGCTAATTGGGCCTTTGTGAATCATTATTCATTAAGTTGTCATACAACTTAAGTCAATGGGCTTGACGTTCAAAGCCCATTGGGCCTTAAGGTCCAAAACTATCCCGAGGTCTTTAACGAACTTATTCGTTTGATTAATTAACATATTAATTAATCCTTGCCATAAATAATTAAACCATTTAATTATTCTTACTCATCTCCATTGTTTCTTCAATCTCCACCTTACACGGTGTACGATCCATTAGGTTCCTTTTAGCGAGGCAGTGGGCGATTAAAACCATTTCAAATCGATTGTGAATTGAAACTTACTTTCAATTCTCCCTTTAGTGATTATACACGTTTAGGGCTTCCACAAACCATGAGTGACACCTAGCAGCATATCATGGTTAGCTAATCAAAAGAGGTGGAGAACCTATTCAGTTTAGGATTACAAATGCAATACGGTCTTTCTCTAATACAATACTCTTGACCACATTGTTTGGTTTGATAGTTTATTCATGTCTACTATCCAATGTGATTCGTGTGCTTATATGATTACCTTGAATGTGATTTGGAACGACTTCCTAAATCTCATTCATACTCTGGCCAGAGATTCTTAATCATATCATAGAGTATTCTCCCCCAAACGGTTTGAAGGTTAGAGATCCCTTGTTGCGCATTCACTTGCCTCCATGGCTAAGTGGCTTAACCCCGACGATTCCGTGGACACCCGCGGATGGGGTGACTTTGACATAATCAAAGATCAAGTACCTAACCACAAGACAACTATGATGCCTCAGGTCAAATGACTACTTTGCATTATCCCAACCATGAGTTCTCATGTGACATGAATATGAGAACTCTTCATTGATCGTGTTCAGTGAACTCATTCTCTATTGAGCACCTACATGCTTGTCTTGGTGTCAATCACACCAATGACTCGAGACTAGTCAATCTCCCTAAGAGAAGACATAGCATGTACTGATCTTAACGGACTGTCAATGCCCAATTGGCAATCATATGATCAGGAACGTTTAGGATATGTATACGAAAGAGAATGGTCTCATTAATCTAACTTGTTTAAATTACATTCTCCTAATTACATATTCCTTGGACTTATCGTTTAAGCATATAACATTTATATGAGACGGCTTAAAACAATAATCTTTGCCCTTGATATTAAACTAGATTAGTTTAACATGTGAAATGTCCGTAAAGTATCATCATATGATTGGTTTTAGGGCACATTTCCAACAGTTGGGTCACTATGTTTTGTCGCCTAGGCTAGACGTGAAGGCGCAATAAGGAGCCATGGGGCTAGGGCCATGTTACACGCAGCCAGAGATGCTCAACTGATGGTATTGGGCCACTCTAGAGCTGAATTGTAAAGCAAGGGTCAGTTGGGGACGTGTGACACGCAGCAAAAGATTGTGCTCAACTGTCGGTAGATGTTGCTCCTATGTAGAATCTTTTGGGGCGACGAGGACAAAACATGCTTCCGAGTATGTCCTTCTAGTGTTCTCTGCCTTTGACGTGCCTTTTGGGCTGAGTTGTTGTGTTCGTCAAAAAACTTTGCATCCGCCAATGTCTGCGCCTTTATCATCACGCGTCTGGATTGGGCAGAATAGTGCGTCATGAGGATGACTGCTTACGTCTGAAGGTATAACTTGAGATTCCGAGTTACAACAATTGTCGTCAAAGTTAGCTTTTGAATTTCTAGTAGCTGGTTTCCGCATCGAGAATAGCTTTTGAATTGTGGAATACAGGTAGTCGGGCCTCCAGCTCTTCTCGTATAAGGATAAAGCTTATTGCTGCTTCAGATACCATCAAACATATGAATAGGTCATCCACTACTTTCGGTTTGGATAGTAAGGAGGTGATGTCAGGTTCTTCTTCAAGTCCTTGAATGCTTTCTCACACTCGTCGTCCTTTTTGTCTTGTTACTCTTTTTCGATTGAGTCAAAAATATGGCTCACATTGATCGGTGGACCACAAGAGTAAATGGTTGAGTACGGCTGTTCATCTGTTCAGAACCTGAATCTCCTTCAGAGTAGTGGGGGACTTCATATTCAAGATTGCTCGGATTTACCTTGAATGTGCATCGGCGAGCCTCGTACTAAAATGCATGCTTCTCTGCCAGAGATAAAGAGTCTGCCAAAGTTAGATCTTCTTTCATAATCAATTCGCCGAACAGCGAGTGGTCTGCTAGGAGTCCTTTTTGGAAGGTTGCACTAGTTATTGACTTGTTGCATCCGACTATCTTTGCCTTCTCTGCTTTGAACCTCTTCACATAGTCTCAAAACAACTCCCTTGGGTTCTTCTTGACGTTGAACAAGTGGTCGAACTTCTTCTTGATCGAGCGATATGATGAATATTCTTTGGTGAAAACCAAAGAAAGTTCATCGAAACTCCAGATATATTGTGGCAGTAGAGTGTAGAACTAATCTTACGCCTCGCCTTGTGGAGTGATGGTGAATATCTTGCACATGAGATCGTCGTTGTTTTGATAGAGGATCATCACACTTTGGTAGTGCTTTAGTGTCTCTCCGGGTCTCTATCCCCTTTGAAGGATATGAAATGTGGCATGTTGAACTTGTGTGGAGACTCTGCCTGCTCGATCTCGTCCGTGAAGGGTGACCTACTTATGCTCAGTCATGAGCCTCTCTACCTCTTACTGAATTTGCCTTTATTGGGGTAGCAGAGCTCTAGGCTGCCCCCGGTTGTGACCTACTGGTCTAGGCTTTTCTTCCATGTGTTCGGTTCTTTTATACTGCGACTGCGATGTATGTGGTAGGTTCCTAGCAGGCGAGCAAATTTCTCGTAAGCTACCGATTGAACTTAAGCCGGATGGTGTGACTGCTTCTCTCCGTCCTTCGTAATGCCTACTCTGATGTGAGGTGGTGGATGCTTCTTACGGGCCTAACCGTGACTGAACACTTCACCTAGAAGGTTACTCATGTTGATTATCGGAGTGTGGCCCCAACCGTGAATGTATGCTCGTCCGTTAGCCTAACCGAGAGTGCACGTTCCTCTGTACTCTCAGTCGAGAGTATACGTTATCTCGAGTGCCCAGTCAAGGGTGTACACTACCAGAATGCTTGGTTCATGACTAGTCGAGTGGCTGCTTGCCAAGACGCTACTAAAGAGGTTCGTAGTATGCCCTTGTCTTACTTCAAGAAACCTCGTCTGGGGCATGTTGTATCTTGGTGCACTGCAAGAGCTAATTCACCAACATCATCTATTGTGTGCAGGCGCTTGTCAACTTTATGACTTGTCAAGACAAGTGTGGTTCACTATTTGGATTGGAAGAGCTTAGACGGTATGCATCTCCTTGAGTAGTGGAAGTGTAATGGACTCCGAGCTTGAGATTTGAGTTGAGATATGTTAAATCTACGAAAAAATATGGTGAAAATACCCCCGATTCAATCATCAATCCAGAAATCTAAAGTCGGGATGATTGAACAGGTCTTGGATCGGTTTGGGCTGCTTGGGAGGCCATAGGGGTGGGTCCTTAGGTTGGACTGCGGAAGCAGGTCGAGTTGTAGGCATGAGTCAAACTGTGGGCGCGGGGCTGGGCCACTAGAGCACATGGGCTCTAGGCTCTCATCCGTACGACTTGGGCCTGCGAGTCTTGGGGTTAGCTTTGGATAGCACTGGCCTTAGGCCCGCAAGTGCTGGACTGCTCTAATTGCTGCAGTTGCTTGGGCCTCAGTTGCCATCGCAGCACAGTGGGCTTGTTGAATATAAATTGCCTTGAGTTGGGCTGGCTGCCTTGTGGCACGAGCCTAAGCCTGCTGCTGCGAAGTGGCTTACTCACCATGGGTAGTGGACTTGCCTAGGGCCGTTGTCGTGGTTGTTACCATGGTGGCTACCACGGTGGTGCCTCGTAGGGGTGGTGTTGCTCCACTAACTGTCATGTTGAGCCTCATGGATCGTCGTGGTCCAAATTCTCGAGCGTAGGAAGTTCCATTTGTTGTGGTTTCCGAATCTCTAGTCATCGTACTTTTCTTTTACGTTTATTCAAAGAATTTTTAAAAATAATTCTGGGAATAAGAACGTACAAAAAATCTACGAATGAACAAGAAACAAGAAACTTTTGAATGCAAGAGTCTTCTTCGAGCATGTGAATCAAGACTCTCAATGAACACACCAATTTGTGGATGCAAATTTCCGCCTTATTCTCCTTTGACGAAAATGTACCTGCAAAATAATAAAACCTAATATTAAGATCAAGAGCCTCACGAGCCCACGATGAATTGGGGGGGCTTTGGCCGAAGAATCTCTGATGCCAAAGTTAGAATTTGAGAGAGAAAGTATTTAGGAAATTTTTGGGAGAATGAACTTAGCTTTTTGGACGAAAATTGGACTATTTATAGGAGTGTCGCCAGCCCTATTTGGAGAAATAGTCACTGGCCACTTATGGTGATATTTTGAATATAATTGCAAGATATTATGTCAAATAATATCTTGCAATTAATTTGGTAATTAATCCCAATTTGAAAAGAATAATTGGGAGTTACCTTGTGGGTGAGGATTTGATGGGGAGTGATGAGAGGATTTCGAATAAGTACCATTTTTTATCATCTTTGACCTTGATTGAGCCGTTATTATCCGTTGCATGGGCGTGGCAATCTCAGTGTACCTTGAGGGTAATTTTATCCTTTTCACCCAAAAGTCCACATGTCACCTCCATAATTTTCTTAATTATTTTTTGCTCCACAATGCACATAATTTATGCATTTTCAAAAGAGTATGGCAAAAACAGCTGCATTTTGTGGTAAAAAAAAAATAGCTGCATTTCTTTGCTATCTAAAGAGTATGGCAAAAACAGAAAATTCCATGTAAGCTTTTGATTCAATTTTAGTTCATGTTTGTATTACCTTTTAAATGATGAATTTGGATGATATTACCTTTTGAATGATGAAATTAGATGATAGTATCTTTTGAATGACTATGGATTTGAATGATAAATTGAGAATGGATGTTTATTTTATAAAGTATTATTTTTTATACAAATATATGTATAATATATTAAAAATATTTAATCCCGTGAGGCTTCGCCTTACGCCTAGGCATGGCTATCCCTTTGACGCATCAGCCTTTTAATACATTGGTTGTCAAACAAATTATAATCATTTAAAAACCAATACGTTTAAGAGAAGCATGTTAGGGACTCATATGCCACAATATTCTCATCACACACCATTCCAATTAGACCTGGCGATCGTGTCGTATTTATTGGGTTTGTGTCGTTTTCATGACATGCCTGATAAGTTAACGGATCGTGTCATGTCGAGCTTGATAAAATAAACGGATAATATGACCCGACCAGTTATCTGTTAAAGAAAATATATTTTACTTCAATAAATAATCAAATGAAAATTATAATACTAGATTAGTATCTACAAACGATGTTGTCACTAAATTAATATTGATATACCTTGAACCCTAAAATCCAAATAAACGATGTAACATCGTCAAAGCGTAGAGGATGCGGTCACATCCATTGGCATAATTTTTTCATATATTTCACACTTTTAAATTCATTATTATGAATTGTTACTCATTTTCAACTCCACCTAAAAACAATGTTTACAAGGGTTTGGAGGGTAAATAATGATATACCCATCGTCAAAGTGTAAAAGATGCAATCACAAAAGTGTGCATATTTTATTTTATTTTTTTTACATTTTTCACACTTGTATATTATTTATTATGATTTTTATTGTGTTTTGGTATTTTGTAGGAAAAATGAAATTACATTAAAAATGCATAATGAACAGTCAAAGTTGACCACATGGAAGAAATCAATTATGACACTAAACTTCATTTGGCAGCTCGGACTGTGCTAACTATCTCAATCGGATAAGATAAATAGTCGCTAGACATTATTGCCCAAATTAGTCGGCCATTTAGTATTGGACTAAGGACGGACTATTTAATAGTACGTTTGGTACTGTACATGATAAATAGTATTGTTATTTATGAAAAAACAATTTCCATATTAGTTTTAAGAATTTTTTTTTAAATAAAATGAAAGAAACCAAAAAAACTTGATAGAATAATCCACAAATGAGGTCTTATTGGTCTTCTCCGATTTCGGTTTCGAAATGGCAGTTGTTTTGGCTGCAGATTTTTCCTTCTTGCCCGCCTCGAAGAGCTTGTACGAGGCCTTATCTTGATTAGCTTCCCTCTCGCCGTCGAGTTCTTTAGCTACAGCGCCAGTGTCTTACTCTAAATGCAAAAACTGTAAAATAAAAATTATCAAAAATCTCGAATTCAAGCACCATAATTGAAAACCCAGAAATAAGAATATGAAGAAATCGGGATCTAAAATCGCGAAATAAAGTACCAAGAAGTAGAAAACCTAGAAGAAAAAGTACCCAGAAGTAGAAAACATAGAAAAAATCAAGACCTAAAATCACAGTTTTAGTATTAGGTTTTGGCTGTGTGGGCTTCCTCTCTTTTATGGAGTCCTGGGTTTCGTCTACCACGCTGCTTATCTTCCTCTTTGAGCTCTTCCGTTGCTGGAGCCTCTGCTGGCGGTTAGGAGAGAGGGAAGAGATCAGCAATACCTTGGTTGAGAATGAGTTCGCGATGCTCAAAAGTATAGAGGGTTGGAGAAAAGTGAATGCGAGTGTGAACTCAACTAATTATACCAACGTACTTGAGAGGATAACTAAGCGGGTATAAGGTGTATTAAATTGGAAGGATTAGATTATTTTATATGGTGGCTATTTCACACATAAAACGCCAAACAACTTGGTCCGTATTGTTAATACTATATGGTCCCTTGTATGAGCTGCCAACAGAGGCCTAATAAAATTAGATATGCTCTTCATAGACAAACTTGGGATTTGCGATCCCAAGTAAGATCGGTTTAGGATCCTGGGATCCTTTTCTATCAAATAGGAAGGGTTATTGCACAAAATTCTTTTTTATCATGTCACTTCGTGTCGAATTAACTGGTCGTGCGAGAAATTGTTAGGTTTTTTTTTTCTTCTAATTCCAATTATTAGTACCCCTCTTTTTCCTTCCTCGTTGATTTTCCACATGGCAAAATCTAGAAACGTTCAATATTGAAACATTTGAATGCATAAGGAGGAGTTAGGTGTCACATGGATGCATGTATTTGGTGTTGGAACAAATAATTCTATTTGTAAATCCCAGCACAAAGTAATACAGATGGCAAAACCTACAGCATTGAAGTTCGAGAACCCCACCATCGCATGAACTGCATTCGGGGACCACTGAGTAGGCGTGCATTTCATGGAGTAAATCACCTTTTGGAAAAGACGTGGCATGGGAAAAGTAAATCCCAGCACGAAGTAATACGGATGGAGTTTGATAGCCCTCTTCTTAGCAGTGGCACCCTCGCCACACGGTTCATAGGCGCTATCATCCTTCACTCGCTTGACACCAACCCCAGGCAGAATCGCATGCTTGTATGTCTCGAGAAAATCCCAAAACAACTCTTCGGAATTGATCTCGACATGTGAAGCCTTGAAGAAGCCCACCTTGCCAGAAGAACCACCTTGACAGTACAATGGAGGAGAATATTCGTCACTTTTGCGATCGGAAGAAGACATCTCAAAATTCCTGCAAAAAGGTACGAAGAAAAATATTTAAAAGGCAGCTCGTGAGAAGGAAAACAAAAAATAATAATAAAGAAGGACCGCAGAGCCCAACGCCACAGTGCCAAGCCACATGAGGCCCCAGCCCACACTTTCTCTACTACATGCAGCCCAAGCCACTCCAGCCCAACACGGAAGGACGCCCGCGTCTCCCTCATCCTCTTCTTTCTCACACACAAGCCCAACAAGGACTAGAGAGCCGGCCCACGCCAGTCTCTCCTACTCTCTCTCCTCTCACCTGCACAGGCCCATGCCCAACAGCCATGGAAGCCCAACCCGAGTTGGCCTCCCCGCACCCCAGCACACCGTACACCTCATCGGCCCTTGCCGAGCCAATTTTTCAAGCCCCGGAGTTCCAAAAAATAAAATTAAAAGGAGGAAAATTTTAAATTTTTCTTACCTTGGTGCGGCACAGAGAAGAAAAACAACAACAAGAGACGACTCTTTGCAAGGACCAGAGATGAAGAAAACTAAGGGAAGGGGAACAAATTTCCTCTGGCTTATCTCTTCATTGTTGGAATGATGATTGTTCTCCAAATTTATTTAATCCCCTACTTAAGGCAGAATTAAATAGGTATTTGGAGCAATTGGTTTCCTTTTCCTAGAAGAAATCTATCTCCAAATCAAGAAATGAGATCTAGTTCAAATTGGGAAACAACTCTACAAGCCCATGCAGCTTGCGATTTCTACACCTACTACCATTTAATAATTCCCAATTGAAGATTGACTTCATTCAAGTAAGTAATCCCTATTTAAATCAATTAGGGATAATTACTCCATTATCTCAAGATATTATTTCTTATTTAATATCTTGAGAATATTTCTCCACAAAACTTTGGCCAATAGGATGCCGCCATGTGTAGGGTAAAACCCTAACACCATGGTCGGCCACTCCCCTATATTACCCCCAATTCTACAAATTTCAGTTAGTTTTTACACCCCCAAAAAGCCCTAAACACTTTACTCTTCTAAGAGAAACTAACTTAGGCATCGGAAATGCATTGGCCTAACCACCCCCCCCCAACCTCGTGGGCGCGTGAGGCTTAGGTCCTTCATCAAAGGCGTTGATTGTTTTATAGGTGCATGTTCGTTAAAGCTAGAGACGGCAGAAATTTGTATTAACAGAAAGTGAACAGTCAATTTCCATGATTAATCCCTGATATTTCAGAGTCCTAGGCTCTAGAATAGTTTTACGTAGAGATCCCACCAATCCATGTGAAATGTGATAGAGCATAAGCGAACAGTCAATTTCCATGATTAATCCCTGATATTTCAGAGTCCTAGGATCAGTCGGGCGTGAATAATGCAAAGTTCCAGACCGCAAATGCACGCCAGCTCCAAAACTAAAACAAGGCCGACAATGCATCTACTGTTAGAAATCATCCACGTGCAAATCGTGCTGTGGCAAATTCCAGAGTCCACGTTGTCCTTGTTCGGAGGGAAAGCGAAGGTCCTAATGGTAGGTAGGCTTCTTATGAGTGTGTAAATGAGATGTGTAAAATGATAATCCATAAACAACAAATAAAAGTAATGTTGGCTTCTTCTTTCCATGTGCAGAAAACAATATCAACGATGGCTGACCACTGCAACTGCAGATTGACAACCACCTCCAATAAAGGCATTAATCAAAAACAATTCCTCAGAGGCACAAACCAGTTTTCTCTTTGGCACATTGGAAACAAACGAATTTTTTGGAGCTCACTGCATTGTGCATCTTCTGCTGCTGCAGCTTCGCTGTTCCAGGCTGCACACACACTGGCTAACCTTAACCCGCAATTTGCCCAAAAAAATAAAAAATAAAAAACTTAACCCGCAAGGATTGATTGGTTTTGGTAATCATAACGTTTTCTCGGGGACAATACACCAGTGGATTGGTCGAAAAATCGATCAACTATTACAGCGTCTTTCATCCCAGCTACTAATCTGCATAATAGAGAAAAAATTAAATGAGCTGGTGAAGTTAAGCATCAATTGTAAATATATTGTCAGAACATTAAGAACTGACCAGCAAAATTAAAATACCATTTAACAAGGTTTAAGAGTTCATTTCGTTTTAAAAAACGAGACAGAAGTCCAACTAGATACATGGGAGTTGCATAGCAACTGGGGAGTGATCTTAACTCAAGCAATTACCACCGAAGGAGGGTGCTACCTAACTTAGGAGAAAATTTTCAATTTGCCGAAACACGGCTCAGTACACAAGTGTCATAATACAAGTGGTTGGAAATTTTTTTAAGTATCCAACCCCTTGTATTATGGCACTTGTGGCGCGTTTACGTAACGGTAATGAAAATAGGAGGAATTGAATTGAGAATGAATTGAATTGAGGAGGAGCCATAATCAGATTCCTATTGAAGCTGTTTACTTAAATGTTCTGGAATAGGAATAGAATTTCATAAAGCTATTTACTAATTCAACAGAATCAGAATATAAACCAGTATGATTACTAAAATGCCCTTGTCCCAAATCAAATATTTTATATACTTTAATGGGTTTATAAAGGATAGTCTTGGAAATAAAAAAAAAGTAAGTGAGGGCATAAAGGGAACAAAAGTGTCATTCCGATTACCCAAATAATTAGGAATTGGATTACCACCTATATCTAGGGAATCCAATTCCACCAATACAAGGAATTGAATTCCAAAATTTGTGTGGGCCCCACTGCTTTTTTTATTCCTCTATGTTTAGTAAACACCGGAGTATTCCGTAATCGAAATTCAATTCTACATTCTCATTCCGATTACAGATACGTAAACGCACCATTGGTCTACTAGGCCATGTTTCCGACACAGTAAAAAAACTCTCCTAACTTAGAGGCTGACCTACCGTTATGATGGGGATCATTCTTCCACAGGAAGGCTTGGTCCAATAGGCCCATGAGGCTTCTTCTCATACTCGCTTCTAGAATTGGCCTCTTTACTTCTAACTTGAATGGTTTTCTCACCATTGCACACTCACTTGTTAGCGCAATGTACGCAACTTTGTTTTTTACAAAGAAAAGCATATATATAGGAAATGGTCACGTAGTTTCCTTTTGTGAGAGAAAGTCTTTTCCTTGGTAAGCAAGCTACCCATTTTGGCTTTGGCTGCTAACTTCAAAAGTCCACCAGTCAACAGTAAACTGAAAAAGAAATGTATTGCCAATATTGTCATATTCATATCTTTTCTTGCTCTCCAAGGCGCATCATAAACGTTATAAATACAACACCTCATAGTTCCAATCAAATATGCCCTTTACAAAAAAGGAAAGAAAAATCAAGTCCAAAAAAACACTTGACTAATTTACAAAGATTCAAGGCCATGTCTACTGCTGGTTATAGTCTTGCTGAAGCACATGTGCTGAGAGACCTCCACAAGAAGAAGATGAAGATGGAAAGAGAAGAACGGGTGGAGTCGGGCACAACTAAATCTGGAAAGACCGAAATGGTACAGTCCAAGGGTTGTTGTTCGTGTTGTTCGTGGGTGTTGCAGAAAGTTCGTCGTAGCAATGTTCATGGCTCTAGTTCAGCTGAAGCTGCAGAAAATGGAACTTGAATCGAACATAAAGTTTAGTTGTTTATTGTGAACAAGTTGAGAATTTGGAGTATAAAGTTTAAAGTTTGATTGAACTTGTAATTCTTGTATTTATCCTATCTCTCTTAGTGTTTTTACTCCTACCTCATGGATGAATCGGAAAAACCCTAACTAATTGAATTGTAATATTTTGGAATTCTAGGTACGGTGATAATTGTTACGTAACTTCAGTATTGTGTGTTTCTGCCTTGGGTTTTAATTGAGTTGGGAGCTAGTTTATATACATCATTATTGACATCTTTTCACATAAATGAAAAACTAGCATTCATGCATGCGCTTTTGCACATGTGAAAGACTTTTCTTTTATCACGGTGCGCTACGCGCGATTTACAAATTTTTATTCACGCAAGCTAAGCGCTAATTTTTATTCAACAGCTTAGTTTTTAATGACATGTGCAGAGAGACTAGTTTTCAATTTTATCGGATGCCCCAAAGGGACGGCTAGTTTTTAATTAAATTCTCGAATTGTTATTGCAAACAACATACTTGGTTGCAACACCATAAACAAATTTATGCAAAAAAATTACAATCCCTTTAAATCAAGTACTGAATAAAATCATAATTTTGAAGTTGCATTGGGTTTTTGATGATTAAATTTAAATTACATATTTTCACAAACTTAATAATCTCTAAGGAATAAAAATGATAAGAAATTGCTTAAGATGAGGAAGAACCGAACCAAGTGAGACCTGAACCAAGTGAGGTGCATCAAGAATGAGAATTGAAAGGTTCTTGCTACAGAGAACGCAGTCAAAGACAGTTGGAGAGCTTATTTTCATAATTTTTTCAATGAAGGACACAAAAGGAATACTTCTTTGGGGGGAGTTGAGTAACTCGAAAGAGTGTAGAAACTACTCCTTCTACCGCTGAATTAGGAAGGAAGAAGTGGTTGTAGCTTTGAAAAAGATGAAGCATAGAAAAGCAGTGCACCCAGATGATATACCGATTGAAGTGTGGAAGGTCTTGGGAGAGACAAGAATAGCATGGCTCACAAACCTTTTCAATAAGATTTTCAAAACAAAGAGCACTTTGGTGCCTATCTAGAAGAATAAGGGTGACATATAAAATTACATGAAAGGGGTATTAAGTTATTGAGTCATACAATGAAGCTCTAGGAGAGAGTAATTGAGTATAGACTGTGGCAAGAGACACGGGTCTTAGACAACCAATTTGGGTTCATTTCAGGGCGCTCAACCATGGAGGCAATTTATCTTTCACAAAGATCAATGGAAAGATATAGAGATATGAAAAATGATTTGCACACGGTCTTTATAGATTTGGAAAAAAAAAACGTATGATAGGGTCCCAAGAGACATTCTTTGGAGGATTTTAGAGAAGAAAAGAGTACGAGTAGTATATATCCAAACTATAAGGATATGTATGATAGAGTAAGGACTACCGTAAGAACTCATGAAGGACAAACCGAAAGCTTCCCCATAACTGTAGAGTTACCTCAAGGCTCATCTTTAAGTCCTTACCTTTTTGCATTGATAATGGACGAGTTAAAGGGACATATTCAAGATGATATTCGTTGGTGTATGCTTTTCGCAGATGATATAGTGTTGATAGATGAAACTCAAGAAGGAGTAAATGCAAAGCTTAACCTTTGGAGAGAAGTGTTGGAATCTAAAGGTCTTCACCTAAGTCGGTCAAAGACAAAGTATATGGAGTGCAAGTTCAATGCGAACGAGGGCTCAAATGAGTTAGGGGTGAGGATTGAAGATCAGGAAGTACCAAAGAGCAACCGTTTTCACTACCTAGGATCTATCTTGCAAAAGAAATGAGAGTTAGATGGAGACCTTAACCATAGATACAAGCTAGATGGATGAAGTAGAAGAGTGCATTTGGTGTGTTGTGTGACCGTCATATGTCACCAAAGCTCAAGGGAAAATTTAGACGGCAATAAAGCCAGCAATGCTTTATGGCACGGAATATTGGGCGGTGAAGCATTAACATATATTGAGTGTAGCGGAGATAAGAATGCTTCGTTGGATGTGTGGGCGCACGAGAAAGGATAAGAGTCGAAATGAGGATATCCGAGGTAAAGTAGGAGTAGCCGAAATTGAAGAAAAGATGGGAGATAATTGGTTACGATGGTTTGGACATGTGAAACGAAGGCATACATACGCTCTGGTTAGAAATGCAATTATGAGACAGGGGTTCAGGGCTGAAGGGGTAGAGGAAGACCTAGGAAGACTTTGAAAGATACTCTAAGAAAAGACTTGGAGTACTTGGATCTAACGTAAGACGTGGTACAAAACCGAGCGCAATGGCATTCTAGGATTCATATAGCCAATCTCACTTAGGGCCCGTTTGATATATTATTTTTTTCACTAAAAACTGCTTCACTTTAAAGTTAAGCAATAAAAATGTGTTTGGTAAAGTAAAATGTCCTGCTTATTTTAAAAACAATGGGCTCTAGACAACAACTTTTAAAAGCAATCTGTAGGTTGCTTTTAAAAGATACTTTAATAAAAAGTAAAGTTAGGTCTTTAATAAATATGTTCAATTGTTGTACATTCATTAATTTTTTTAAATGACATTATTTAGCCTTCCACACATATTTTATCCTTTATAGAATAAAGTAAATGCTACAACCTACCACTACTAATACTAACCATACAGCATCACCGCCGCTACAACCACCATTTTTGCCACCACCACCGCCTTAGCCATAACCTCCACCACAGTCACCATAATCAACATTGTCACCACCATCATTACTGCCACCGCTAGCATTGCCACAACCACCACTACTACCATTGTTACCACCATCGATTCCACCACCACCATTACCGCAACTCCCACTACCACCATCATTGCCGCCCACCACCACCATTGCCACTGCAATCACAACCACACTACCGGTGCTACCACCATCCTACCACCATTGTTACCTCTCCACCCAACCAACACATCCCACTATTAGCACCACCACCACACCTCCACCACAACCATCACCACCATTACCATCACTGTTGTCGTTGCCCCCACTCTTACTACTATGTCTATTTGTCATTGTATACAATTATATCACTTTTATATTAAATTTTACCAAACGCTTTTACGTTGTTTTTCATACTTACAACACTTTTAAAATTCAGTTAACCAAATGCTTATCAACTTTATTTTACAGCTGATTATTCTTAAAGCACTGTAGAAGCAGTTTATTAAAAAAGCACAGTAATCCCAAACTGACCCTTAGTGGGAAAAGGCTTTGTTATTGTTATTGTTGTATCGATCTGCAATATATGAATGGTTAACTCGTAGGCATCTCAGTACATTTATTGACATTAAGAGTGAGACCAAAATTATCACCAAAAAATTAAAGGAAAAAAAGATATAAAACACAAAGAAAGTAAAGGCAAAATAATCAAACCAAGCCAAGACAACACTATTTAACCCATATCGTTGCGATGGTTCACTTCCTAATTCCATAACTTTCTCAACTTTTATAGTTCAAACGCAGTTTGATTCCTCTCTTCTTTAAAATATATAATCTCAGCAAACTAAACTTTAAAAAGTATAGTAAAAAGCTATCAGAAAATTCTTAGGAAACAAGACATTTTAGAAAACTTGGTAGAAAATTATTTAAATGAAGATATAGTACGTGGGGAAGTTTCACTTTTGGGCCTGTTTTCTCCAATAATAAATAAATGAGGAAGGCATAAATATTGAACAGATAAATAGAATAAATTCATCCCATTTCTAATCCCCTTCAAAGACGACATATAATATGCAAAACACGCATGTAGAAAAGTAGAAAACAAATACAAGTAACAAACGAAATGTAGAATGGTAAAGAGAGAAAGGAATCAAACCACTATGTATAGGAAGTTGAGGTTTTACCATAAAATTAATTGGCAATATAAGAAGTAGCCCAACTTATTTATAAGCCTATGCAAGGTCCCTCCTCCCTTCAATGTGGGATTCATTCTCAACACACACCCTCACATGTGGCGAATTTTTAAGCCTAACATGTGGACAACACAAATGGGGTGACGTGGAGCACATGCGGCCGTTGGGTTTCACACGTGGCAAACCTGCTTTGATACCGTGTAGAAAGTTGAGGCTCCACCATAAATCCAATTCGCAATATAAGAGTAGCCCAACTTACGTAGGCCATCTCCAATGGAGCGGGCTAAAGGGTTATAGGGCCTGATTTGGACAAAATCCATCTTCAATCGAATGCTGGGCCAAAAAAATAGTGGAGCCACCCAGGCCAAAACATGGCCAAAAGGCTATCGAGCTGGGCAAGGTTAGCCTGGTACCCAGCCCATTTTCTGGGCCCTACCAGATGCAGCTGCAATGAGTTGGATAGATCCAACGGCTAGGGTTGGTACTAATTGGTACTATAATTTACATTTATGTTATATTTATTTGTTTAAGAGTGTTTTGGGGAGCTGAGCATGCACACGTTTTTGTCATGTACTTGGGATTGTTGTGCAATTAACCTCTTTTTCAGCTCTGAATAATTATTAGTAGTTTAATTAAAATAAGGGTTTTTATCAAAAATTGTCCCTGAAATTGACCATCACCATCAAGATGGTCATTGAAATTGAAAATCAATCAATGTAGTCACCGAAAATAAATGTCGCAAATCAATGTGGTCATTCCATCACAATTCTGTTAAAAATTTTGTGAAGTGCTGATATGGCACATAAATGGGCCCCATAAGTCCTTTTTTCTTGCAAATTTTCCTTGAAATTGACCTGCAATATCAAAATGGTCCTTGAAATTGACATGCGACATCAAAATGGTTCCTGAAATTGAAAATTGATCAATGTAGTCCCGCAAGTAAGTGTCTCAAATAAATGTAGTCTTTCTGTCACAATTTTGTCAAAAAAAAATTTATGTGCTGATGTGACACATTAATGGGTCACACAAGTCTAATTAAATTTAAAAAAAAATTACAAATAGGCTTAATAATTTAATAGTTAATAAAAAAAATTGTCAACCCAAAAACCCAGTCCTACAATCACATCTGATCCGAGTCCACATTTCTCTACCTCTTTTGCTTTCTATTCTCTAAAAAAATCTCAATAAACTCATATTTACACACTTTGACACCCTTCACTGAATTGAACTAGATCGAGATCACCTGTGGTGACGGCTTAGCCGATTGTACTTCTGAGACACCACTATTAACATTTAGGCGATCAACATCCTCACAACTTTAATCTTGGAAAGCTTGTTCGGCACTTCCCTGGTAGTTTGGTGATGCAAACAACGGTGAGGTCTGCCTTGAGATAATGAGGTTATAACCGAGGTACCTCTATTGTTGGTTGAAAACTATTTCCATACCCCCTCTTAGGTCTTGGTTAAGCCTTGTGCCTTTGAGAATTTATGGAAGAGATGTTTCTTCGGAGTAGGCCCTACTATAAGAAAAAAAACTTCATTGTGCAAATAGGTATTTAGACAACTTTTTTTTTATTAATTATTAAACCCACAATAGCACATAACAAATTTTTTTTTACAAAATTGTAGCGAATGGATCATATAGATTTGCGACACCTACTTTCAAGGACTACATTTTCAATTTCAAGGATCATCCTAATGTTGTGGGTCAATTTCAGGGACTCTTTGTGATAAAAAAAATTATAAAAAATTATAAAAAAAAAAACCCATAAATCTTGTGGGGCCCATTTATATGCCACATCATCACTTAACAGAATTTTTGACAGATTGTGACGGAATGACCACATTGATTTATGACACCTATTTTCAGGGACTACATTAATTGATTTTTAATTTCAGGGATCATCTTGATGGTAAGGATCAATTTCATGGACCATTTGTGATAAAAACCCTTAAATTAATTGATAAATTTAAGAATAAATTTAAAACTAATAAATTATTAAGGGGTTACGTTTAGCCTATTTGGTTGGAGATAGTATATGAATATGACTTGACACTATTCATTAAAAAGTGATTTTATGCAGAGCTATAATTCTAGACGGGACTATGTTTAACTCTTTCAGTTAGAATTTAGAAATGACCTTATAAGCCCATACAAGTTTCCTCCTCCCATCAATGTGTGGGATTCATTCCCAACACTACTGCTTTGTCCAACAACTGAACTTCATGCTTAATGCACAAGTATCACACAATTATGTACTCTAATTTTTTTTTAAGTACTTTTATCCCAAAAAAAAAAAAATCAAATAGATCTTCAAGTGACAATGAAAATAAAAAAGAAATTCAAAATTTGAATAGTTCGCTCTATTATATATTTGACTTACTCAAAATTAAAGTTTGATCGTGAATTTAAACAAAAATTTAAAGAGAAAAATTCGAATACATGAAAGAATAAATTGAATTAAAAGAAGAGAATTATTATTAGCACTCTAAAATTTTCATTCTACACTCCTAACTTTTTATATTTAGAAAGAAAAATATACTTGTGAGGAATGTAAAATAAGATTTTTGAAGTATTAATAACACTTCTCTAAAAGAATTAGACGATAACAACTTGTCAAAAGTGGTCATTTCTTTGAAAGGGAGAGAACCATTAATAAGGGCATCTTATTGTAAACTTCTCGTTTACTCAACAATTGTGGGTACCCAACTAACTAGCTTTTTACACGAAGAAAAAAAAAACCCCAATGATTTTGACCCACTAACATGACTTGTGTCACACGTTAACTTTTTAGTTTTTATAATTTGATCATCACAGAAACCGTCATTTTATATCCACTTCACGTAACAACAATTGTTTTAGTACAAACCATACAGCTCATCATCACTATTATCTTTCTTTTTTCGTTTAAGATAAGAAGATTCACTCATCTTTTCCTCCACATCTGTAAGATGAACCCAATTTCGTTGCATTTATACAATAATATAAATTGATAAAATGTTGAAAAATAGAGTCTTACATCCAAAACTTCAAACAAAATAAGTCACAATCTATACGTAATGGTATTACTCCTAATTGCACTGTGACTTCTGGAATAAATTATAATATCTATAAAATTATGCAAGTGATTAAGTTGAGATAATAGAGTGTTGGGTTTCTATCTATGTCTTCAGAATTTGAAACTACCGTATCTCCTAAATTATTATAATAGTTTCAAATTTTATTCCATACCTATTAGTAGTAAAATTTAAACAAAAAATTAAAATAATATTAATATGTTTAGCAGTGCATCGCAAACCCGTTATAGTTTGATAAAATCTTATGCCATTTAAAATCACCAACAAGCAATTTCGTCTTTTGCCACTCCAAAGGTTGCAAAGTCAAGACTCAAAGCCGGCATAAGCAAATCCGTCAACGGTCAAATCGGAAAAAGCAAGATGACTGCGTGCTCCCCAAGAAAGCATAAACCTCCTATAAATATACTAATCTCATCACCCTCTGAATACTTCCCATCGATTACAATTTCCCCATATTTCTTCCCCAAATTCAACACCAAAAACTCTACGGCATGTCGGCGGTAGGCTATGGTTTTGCTGAAGCATATGTGCTGAGGGACCTCCACAAGAAGAAGATGAAGACGGAAAGAGAAGAAAGAGCCAAGCTCGGCAGGGCGGAGTTGGAACCGGAAATGGTAACGTCGAGTGGTTGCTTCTTCTTCTCGGTGTTGAAAAAAGTCCATCCAAGCAATGTTCAAAGGACTTGTTCTGCTGAAACTGAAGAAGTTGGAACTTTGAACCATAGAGATTACGGAAACTGAAGAAAACAAGACATGGCTAAAAGAACAAATCCCCAGGGAAACATCGAAGCATATCCGCTGGCGGAAATATAGTAGCTAAGGCGTCTGCAACAAAGTAGCTTTTTCGAAACTCATGCTGGACGGAGATGGTGAAGTCCAATCTCTTGTGTGCTGTATATATAAGACATTGTTCTATTGAATGATTATTTTTGCATAAAACTCTTTTGTCAGTCAAGCTCTAATAAAACATGATCGCTAGTTATTTCAACCTAACAATTATAAAGTACCGGATATAATTCCCAAAACAAAAGGTTACAAATGTGTACAGAACTTGTAAGACCCTCTAAACTCGTATACAAACTCACGAAAACTCTGCAAATTCATATTCGTTAGTTTGCTTTATGGCGGAAAGCATGTCGGAATTCAGACTTTTGGCCCTAGCGGAGAAAACAGCAACTCTCAATCGAGAGCCAAGAAAGAAAGTCCTCGCAACAGAAGGCTTACTCAAATCCAAATTCTTAGGATATGTCTGAAAATTAAAAGAATGGAACTCCATTTTGCACCTGAAATGTTCCGGATACATATTTCGGTCCAAGGAATGAACCATATGTTTACTCAAACACAATCTGCTAGCAGCTTCATCGACCATCCGATCATGTTTTTGTTCTAGTAGTACTACTATGGTCGTTGAACCGAAGCTTGTGCTCGAAAACAAAATCACCATTATTACAACTAGTAGTACAACTATGGTGTTGAAGGGACCGAAACCAATAAAAATAAGCTCGTGGTCGTCTCCTGGAAAATATAGCACCCCATTGTATGCAAAGGAGACCTCCGCAAGGTTATCACTATAAGTATCGCGGGGATGACACAGCTTCGAGCTTACAAGTAGATAGATTATGAGTTTTGTTTTCCATCTGAACTTTTAAAGTGTTTTTGTATAAATCGTGAATTTTTCTTATTTACTAACCTCGTCAATATAAGACTAAAAAAATATTAATGTTTTTGGGTCTTTATAAGGATATGTATAAGTAATGAATGAACATTAAATTAAACATTTTGATGACACGTAATATTACTTGCAAATTTGGTCTAAAAATTTAATCTACGCATTACTCTTTACTGATGATGAGACTTGAATTGGAATGGATATTTAAAAATAGCAACCAACATAGCTACTAGCTAGTAAATAAATTAACAACCAAACAAAAATTTGTAAAAATTGAAAAAAATAAACATGCACATAGCATTTCGAACTTAGGACCTCTCATTAATTTTAAACAACAAAAACCATTGCTTCTAATTAAACATCTTGATCATTTAGCCAAATTTTATAAATTTATACATTATGAAAAGAAGCACACATGGTGGTTTGAACCTAAGACCTTCTCATTCATTTTAAACAACAAAACCACTAGTTCTAGTTAAATTTCTTTGTCACTAAACCAAATTTTATAAATTTATACTCTTATAAAAACATATATAAATATACCGCCTTAATAATTTTGGTGCCCCCAATTTTTTTGGGCCCTGAACGGTCGCCCTGCCCGCACTGGACCTGGGCCGGGCCTGGAGAAGACCTCCAGGCACCTTTCGCAGATTCATCGCGGCCGAGGGGGGGGGGAAGAATTCTCAACACCTTGCACCTACACTCAGCATCAAGTTGGATGTCATGTCCTTTCCAAGAAAATAAGAATCCGCGATTGAAGTGCGCCAAGGCTTGGACAGAGACTTGCATTAGAAAATAAATTTGTTGCTTGGAAGTCGGCAAAGGATTTCAACCAGTACAACGTCAGGGAGATCGTCAATTGATGATGACCGTCTTTCGGCTGATGATATCTTTGATCTTTTTTACTGACAAGAAATCGGCAACCCAAGAGACGATTGGGATCTCTTCCTTCCTTCGGCTTGAGTATCACACTTAGCGTCCCTGGATGATTGACTTCCTGCAAGATTTCGCATACCTCGTAAGAAAAAGAGTCTAATTGCCCATCAAAATATCAATACTTGCGGGTACATTAGTCAAACGAAAACCATCAGTCTAATGGAAAAGCTCTTACCACCCTCGGATATTCCATTTAAGATTTTCGGATCCATGTTTAAATGAATAAAAAAAGGAGATGGTAAACACCATTTTCTTGAAGTTCTAATCAAACCGTTATCGTTTCACATAAATAATTTCAAAACGTAAAACGCATCTTGTCATTTTCTAGCAATAGATATATGATATAGAAAATAATATTTTAATTTTTAAATAAGAGGAAGTGTAGATAGATGTCTGATAAAAAATCAAAAATTAAATTTAGTCTATAGACTTTATTTAATGTCGCCACATGCATTCAATGTCATTTTTTATTTTTTATTTTTTTTATTTTTTTGTCTTTTTATTTTATAATTTCGTGGTGTCTATTGAAACCAAATTCACACACCGTCGCTAACGAAGGAGGTTGGCAAGTCTGGTTACCGGTTAGAAAGCAAATAACCATAGTCAAAACCTTGACACCCTTTTAACACAAATTAAAAAATGACAGGCAATGAGTACGCCCCACTAACATGAGTGCGTCGCATGTTAACTTTTAGTTTTTGGTCGTCACCGATTGCATCACATCAACTGTCTTTTTATATCCACTTTACACAACAAGAATTGGTTCATCACAAACCAAACACATTAGCACTTGTATTTTCTTTTTGTTGTTTGAGATAAGTAGATTCTTTTAATTTTGTCTTTAAAAAAGTTACAAAGAAGATTCTTTACGGATATTGATGGGTCGATTTTATATTATATAGGGTAATATTTTACCTTATTTTTAGTAGGTTTTGATAATTATTT
Source organism: Malus domestica (assembly GCF_042453785.1). Taxonomy (NCBI): domain Eukaryota; kingdom Viridiplantae; phylum Streptophyta; class Magnoliopsida; order Rosales; family Rosaceae; genus Malus; species Malus domestica. The sequence continues at coordinate 21,084,483 of NC_091668.1, forward strand.
TGGTTGAATTTTGATACTTTATTTTGTATTTTCAATATAGGACATTCAACTTCCCCTGAATCAAAATATGACCAAACGGACAAATTTTAGAGTGATTCAAATTGGAGGACGTTCATATGTCTCTTAGCGTGTTCGTGTCAAAATTTCGGTTTTTTCTACCAAACTGTTATTTTCTGGCGATGGAATAAAGAAGCAATGTGAGTTGTTTGAAAGTGACGTTTATGGGCTTAATTGCGATTTTTGAAGCTCAAGATGACCTCTAATGGGCTTAATTTATTTTGGTTTCATAGTCTTATTGGAAGATTTTAGGTGAATTGAATTATAGCAGTTTAAATAAGCTTGGCCGAGCTTAGAGATTTTCGGACTTTTACATTCAAGGTGTTTTTGATCTTTTATATTTCAATACAATTCCTTTTGATTTCAATACAATTCCTTCTAATTTTAATTATGAATATGCGTAACTAATCTCTTTTGCTAAGGTGAGGCCACGAGCTTAGTAAGAATATGTAGTTTATTTTCAATTTGCTTATGATAATATGCATGCAGGTTTTTGAGTTATTAATCAATGGTTTAAACTATCTAAGTATCTTGATGATTCGAGACCATTATAATGTTTAGAAAAGTAATTTGTTGCAATTTTGGTCGAAGGTAGGTCCCTGAAATTGACGAAGGCTTCTTGTGGTTAATATGTGAACCATGTTGGTTGTAACACTTAGTATCACATACTTTGTGTCAAAGTACGCATGTTGAAGCTCTGAGTTAGAGTATAAGGGTAGGTCAGCGTAGACCAAGTGTTCCAGTGCTAGGAATGCAAAAGACTCAAGAGAAGTTGTCTGAATTCCCTCTTCTTTAAATATTTGCCGAATGGCTTGTGTGACAAAAGATCGCAAGCGGTTGAGGGTCAAAACATTTGTAATGTGTATGCCTTCTTATAATAGCATTTCCTTCAATACCTAATCCTCCACTTTGAAAGAGTGAAGCTTTGCCCTATAGTCATAATAGTCGACGGTACGTTCACCCCTGGTTGTTTTGATACGAACTTTTATCCCTCTTGTTGTAATGGGCTTCCTGAGAGTAAAAATCTTTCCTTTTACCAAGAGACAGATACGTTTGGTGACTTAGCGAGTAGCTAAATGAGGCAGGAGATGATGCAATGGGTGTCTGAATGGTCAAGATCTCCTTACTTGGTAGAACTTGACTTCCACTTCCCATTCGTATGTCCTTGCTTCGGCGGAGGCGTGATTGTAAGCTTGTGCCATCACCTCAGAGTAAGTCTTCCATTTGTTGGCATTAATCATGTACTTGAAGAAACAATCACGTAGGCATGTCCTGAAGACCTTGAGGGCTGTCTTGTCATCTGCCTCGGTACAACGGGAATACTCATGGCTGAAGCGGCCAGCATACATATGTAATGACTCGTCTGGCTTCTGGCAAATAGTGTACAAGTCACCCGCAGAGTGCAAGCGATCGATCTGGAAAATGTGTTGAGAAACAAACAGTTTCCTCAATTCCTCAAATGAGTCTACCGTCTCAGGTGGAAAACGATAATACCAGTTTAGAGTTCCGCCAGAGAGCGTGGAGGGGAAGAGAAGACATCGCTCTTCGTCGGTGTGCATCCGGTATGCCATGGTGGACTCAAAAAGGTTAAGGTGTTCAATCGGGTCCTCCTTTCTAGTATATAGTTGCAAGCAAAGCTTCTGCTTTGTCTTTGCTTGGAGGGGGTGGAAATGATCCTCCTTGTAAGAGGGCCAAGCCTAGGTTGGTTCCAATCATGTATCTCAGCTTGTCGTTCGGCCTTCAACTTGTTTACTTCCTTAAAGATCTGTAGGACAAGAGGGTCCTGAGTGGAGTCATATACCGCTGGAGCTTTCTTTCGTAAATCTCCATCTCCTCTTGGAAGTAGGAAGGTTTGATCAAGAGCATGTGATTTTTCCCTGGACTCATCGTACTAACTTCCAAGGTATGTCTGTCGGAACATCTCTAAGTCCTCTATACCTTCGTGTTTCTCTAGAACTTGTTGCCCCTTCCCCAAATTGGTAGTTGGCCTGGGACATGGGAGGAGACCGAGTCTTTCAGAGACCCTTGGGTCATTGATCTTCGAGCTTACATGGATGGGATTGTCTCGACGTTGCTTTAGGAAGTCTCCACAGTCGTGAAAGACGACTTTCGATCCTTCCACTCCTTCTGTAAAAAGGTGCCTTCCTCCACTCCTCCTGCTTCGGGTCGAAGCAGCTGGGTTGAGAGAAGTCTCATGTTGGTCGCCATTTCGATGAGTAGCTCGCTCCTCAACAAGAATACCCATGCCGAGGGCAAATGACCCTCCGTGTTGGGGGGCACCCAGTTAATGGTTGACTTCCACATGGGTGATGAGCTCGTGTGTTTTAGTATATCTAGCCTCGTGGAGCATCTAAAAGACCTTCTCATACTGCTCTTGGAGGATCTCATTCTTCATCGCTATCTTGTTGTTCTGAGCTTCCAACTCATCGACTTTAGCCTGAAGAGCAAACTTCTTTTGTTCCTTCTTTCGTTGCTTCGCACCAGGTGCGAGGGGGTGTTGTTCTGCTGTTGTGGCTTCCTTCGCTCCCCATGTTGGAAAGGGATACCTGGTCAAAAGAGAGTGTACGAATGGTGGAAACCAGCTTAACAAAGCTAAAAAGAGTGGGAATAAGTGTCGTTCCCACATACGGCGCCAAATGTTGATGCACAAAATCAGTGAAGACTTTGGTACAATAGAAAGTGTTAAGTTTGTGACCTTCGCTAGATTGCTCCGGTCACTAGTGTGGATAAGTATGCAAATGGATAGAGATAGGGAAGCAAACACAAGATGTACGTGGTTCACCCAAATTGGCTACGTCCACGGAGTAGAGGAGTTCTCATTAATTGTGAAGGGTTTACACAAGTACATAGGTTTAAGCTCTCCTTTAGTGAGTACTAGTGAATGATTTAGTACAAATGACATTAGGAAATATTGTGGGAGAATGATCTCCTTTTATAGAAGAGAGTTTCTAGCTTTGTTCTGACATTGACAAGTGTCGTGTTGTGATTGGCTTCTGATGTCGACACGTGTCGCACTATGATTGGCTTCTGATGTCGACACGTGTCGCGCTGTGATTGGCCTCCTGGTTTGAGGGAAACTCTTCTGAGTTCTTAACAGTATAACGTTGATCGGTGCTCATTAGTTTCGGGATTTGTCAAGTATGGTATAAACATAAAGTAAAAAGCTAATACATTTCAGAAAATTCTGAGCAAACGAGACATTTTAGAAAATTTAGTAGAAAATTATTTAACTGAAGATATAGTACGTGGGGAAGTTTCACTTTTGGGCCTGTTTTCTCCAATAATAAATAAATGAGGAAGGCATAAATATTGGACAGATGAATAGAATAAATTCATCCCATTCCGAATCCCCTTCAAACACGACATACAATATGCAAAACATGCATGTAGAAAAGTAGAAAACAAATACAAGTAACAAACAAAATGTAGAATGGTAAAGTGAGAAAAGAATCAAACCACTATGTGTAAAAGTTGAGATTTCACCATAAAATTAATTGGCAATATAAGAAGAAGTCCAACTTATTTATAAGCTCATGTAAGGTCCCTCCTTCCTTCAATGTGGGATTTATTCTCAACACACGCCCTCACGTTCAACGAATTTTCAAGCCTCAATGTGGAATATATGAATATGACCTGGCACTTTCATTAAAAAATGATTTCGTGCAAGGTTATAATTCTAGACTGGGCTATGTTTAGCTCTTTCGGTTGGAGATGACTTTATAGGCCCATACAAGATCTCTCATCCCATCAATATGTGTGATTCATTCTCAACAATATTGCTTTGTCCAACAACTGAACTTCATGCTTAATGCACAAGTATCACACAAGTATGTACTCTAATTTTTTTTAAAGTACTTTTACCCAAAAAAAAATTCAAATAGATCTTCAAGTGACAATGAAAATAAAAAAGGAAATTCAAAATTTGAATAGTTCGCTCTATTATATATTTGACTTACTCAAAATTAAAGTTTGATCATGCATTTAAACAAAAATTTAAGGAGGAAAACTCGAATACATGAAAGAATAAATTGAGTTAAAAGAATTAGATGATAGTAGCCTTTCAAAAGTGGTCATTTCTTTGAAAGGGAGAGAACCATCATTAATAAAGGCATCTTATTGTAAACTTCTCGTTTACTCAACAATTGTAGGTACCTAACTAACTAGCTTGACACGAAGAGAAAAAAAACCCCAATGATTATGACCCACTAACATGACTTGTGTCACACGTTAACTTGTTAGTTTTTTTGTCATCATAGATTACATCACAGAAACCGTCTTTTTATATCCACTCCACACAACAACAATTGTTTCAGTACAAACCAAACAGATCATCATCACTATTATCTTTCTTTTTTCGTTTAAGATAAGAAGATTCACCCATTTTTCCTCCACATCTGTAAGATGAACCCAATTTTGTACATTTAAACAACAACAGAAATTATAAAACATTGAAAAATAGAGTTACCCGAAACTTCAAACAAAATAAGTCACAAGTTATATTCAATAGAATTATTGCAATTTTTTAAATAAATTTAATTATGTAAAGTTATACAAATAATTAAGTTGAGATTATATTAATGTGAACAGTACATCGCACATCCGGCCCTAAAAGTTAATAAAAGTTGGTTCCAATCAAAATCACCAACAACCAATTTCGTCGTTGCCGCTACAAGGCAAAAGTCAAGACTCAAAGCCGTCATAAACAAATCTGTCAACGGTCAAATCGGAAAAAGCAAGATGACTGCGTGTTCCCCAAACAATTTCGTCGTTGCCGCTACAAGGCAAAAGTGAAGGCTCAAAACCGCCATGAACAAATCTGTCAACGGTCAAATCGGAAAAAGCAAGATGACTGCGTGTTCCCCAAGAAAGCATAAACCTCCTATAAATATACTAATCTCATCACCCTCTGAATACTTCCTATCAGCTGCAAATTCCCCATAATTCTTCCCCAAATTCAACACAAAAAACTTTACGGCATGTCGGCGGTAGGCTATGGTTTTGCTGAAGCATATGTGCTGAGGGATCTCCACAAGAAGAAGATGAAGACGGAAAAAGAAGAAAGAGCCAAGCTCGGCAGGGTGGAGTCGGAACCGGAAATGGTAACGTCAAGTGGTTGTTTCTTCCGCTCGGTGTTGAAGAAAGTCCATCCAAGCAATGTTCAAAGGACTTGTTCTGCTGAAACTGAAGAAGTTGGAACTTCGAACCGTAAAGATTATGGAAACTGAAGAAAACAAGACACAGCTAAAAGAACAAAGCCCCAGGGAAACATAGAAGCATATCTGCTGGCGGAAATGTAGTAGCCAAGGCGTTTGCAAGAAAGTTAGCTTTTGCGAAACACATGCTGGACGGAGATGGTGAAGTCCAATTTCTTGTGTGCTGTATTTATAAGACATTGTTATATGTATAATGAACTGATTATTTTTTCCATAAAACTCTTTTGCCAATCATGCTCTAAGAAAACCTGAATAGCGCGCTAGTTATTTCAACCTAACAATTATAAAGTACCGGATAAGTCCCAAAACAAGAAGGTTACAAATCTGTACCGAACTTGTAAGACCCTCTAAACTCGTATACAGACTCAAGAAAACTCTACAAATTCATCTCCGTTGGTTTGCTTTAGGGCGAAAAGCATGTCGGAATTCAGACTTTTGCCCCGACCGGAGAAAATAGTGTGGAATTATCATAGAGACGGGCCAAGGCTCACTTCCAACAATATCGATACTGTTCCCAACTTGGTAATTACCACCTGCCCAATCCGTCAAATGTAGGATTTTATCACAAAAGATCTAGGTATTAGTTGGAGTGGAATTATGATATTTAGGGGGTGTATTCAATTGAGAATTTGAGAAACTTCAATAGATTTATAAATTCATGGATTTTTATAGAGTTTAATTGATTTGTAGAGATTTCGGGGGTGTATTCAATTGGGATTTTAAGATATTTTAATTCTTTTAATGAATTTAGGGGTATTCAATTAGGATTTCAAGTGATTCTCTGATATTCTAGGTGTATTCAATTAGAATTTTAAGATAGTTTATTAAAATCCTTAGAAATCTGGGTGTATTCAATTAGGATTTTAAAGAAGTTTCTAACATTTCAGGTGTATTCAATTAGAAATTGATTTTAAAGAATTTGAGAAAGTTGAGCAATTAGAGGGAATTGGAGAGATTTCGTAGTGTATTTTAAGCATCTACAAATCTCATATCTTTCCAATGAGATTTCAAGGGAATTAAATCAAAATTTTATATGAAATCTCTACAAATCAATTAAACTCTATAAAAATCCATGGATTTATAAATCCATTAAAATCTCTCACATGCTCAATTGAATACACCTCCCTTCATATAAAATTTTGATTCAATTCCCTCGAAATTTCATAGGGAGAGGTAAGATTTGTGGATGCTTAAAATACACTACGAAATCTCTCCAATTCCCTCTAATTCCTCAACTTTCTCAAATTCTTTAAAATCAATTTTTAATTGTATACACCTGAAATGTTACAAAATTCTTTAAAATCCTAATTGAATACACCCGAATTTCTAAGGATTTTAATAAACTATCTTAAAATTCTAATTGAAATTTCAAAGAATCACTTAAAATCCTGATTGAATACCCCTATATTCATAAAATCCCTTCTTTCTTTATTTCTCTAGCCAATGTGAGATTTCAACAAATTCCCATTCTCAATCGAGAGCCAAGAAAGAAAGAAAGAAAGTCCTGGCAAACGAAGGCGTATTGCGTGTGTGTGTGTGTGTGTGTGTGTGTATATATAATGCTCTCTCTAGCCAATGTGAGATTTCAACAAATTCCCATTCTCAATCGAGAGCCAAGAAAGAAAGTCCTGGCAAACGAAGGCGTATTGCGTGTGTGTGTGTATAATGCTCTCTCTAGCCAATGTGAGATTTCAACAAATTCCCATTCTCAATCGAGAGCCAAGAAAGAAAGTCCTGGCAAACGAAGGCGTATTGCGCGCGTGTGTGTGTGTGTGTGTATATAATACTCTCGTTGAGTACAATCACAACATTGAAAATTTAACACTTAACTAGTAAATCCTCAAATCCAAATTCTTAGGATATTTCTGAAAATTAAAAGAATGGAACTGCATTTTGCACCTGAAAATTGTTCCGGATCCATGTTTGGGTCCAAGGAATAAACCATGCTACTGCTATGGTCGTTGAACGGAAGCTTGTGCTCGATAACAAAATCACCATTATTACTAATAGTAGTATAGCTATGGCGTTGAAAGGACCGAAACCAATAAAAAAAAAAAAGCCTATCGTTGTCTCCTGGAAAATATAGCACCCCATCGTATGCAAAGGAGACCTCCGCAAGGTTATCACTATAAGTATCGTAGGATGACACAACTGACCTTCTCCATTCACCAGTCTCAGAAGAGAAGACCTCCACATACCATTCGCAGAAGATTCCCGCGGGGGGAGGGGGAAGAATTTTCAACACCTTGCAGCCACACTTAGCATCAAGTTGGATGTCATGTCCCTTACAAGAAAATAAGAATCCGCGACTGAAGTGCGCCAACGCTTGGACACAGACTTGCATTGGAAAACAAATTTGTTGCTTGGAAGTCGGCAAAGGATTTCAACCAGTACAACGTCAGGGAGATCGTCAATTGATGATGACCGTCTTTCGGCTGATGATGATATCTTTGATCTTTTTTACTGACAAGAAATCGGCAACCCAAGAGCGACTGGGATCTCTTCCTTCCTTCGGTTAGAGTATCACACTTAACATCCCTAGATGATTGACTTCCTGCAAGATTTCGCATATCCTCATAAGAAAAAGAGTCTAATTACCCATCAAAATATCAATACTTCCGGGTACATTAGTGAAATGAAGACCATCAGTTTAACGGAAAAGCTCAGACTACCCTCAGATATTCCACTTAAGATTTTCGGACCCGTGTTTAAATGAATAAAAAACAAGATGGTATACACCATTTACTTGACGTTCTAATAAAACCATTATCGTTTGACCTAAAATAATTTCAAAACATAAAACGCATCTTGTCATTTTCTAGCAATAGATATATGATATAGAAAATGATATTTTAATTTTTAAATAAGATGAAGGGTAGATAGATGTCTGATAAAAAATCAAAAATTAAATTTAGTCTATAGACTTTATTTAATGTCGCCACATGCATTCAATGTCATTTTTTATTTTTATTTTTTTTATTTTTGTCTTTTCATTTTATAATTTCGTGGTGTCCATTGAAACCAAATTCACACACCGTCGCTGACGAAGGAGGTTGGCAAGTCTGGTTACCGGTAAGAAAGCAAATAACCAAATTCAAGACCTTGACACCCTTCTAACACAAATTAGAAAATGACAGTCAATGAGTACGCCCCACTAACATGAGTGCGTCGCACGTTAACTTTTAGTTTTTGGTCGTCACCAATTGCGTCACAGCAACTGTCTTTTTATATCCACTTTACACAACAAGAATTGGTTCATCACAAACCAAACGCATTAGCACTTGTATTTTCTTTTTGTTGTTTGAGATAAGTAGATTCTTTTAATTTTGTCTTTAAAAAGGTTACAAAGAAGATTCTTTACGGATATTGATGGGTCGATTTTATATTCTATAGGGTAATATTTTACCTTATTTTTAGTATGTTTTGATAATTATTTTGGTAAAATTTTGATACTTTATTTTGTATTTTCAATATAGGACATTCAACTTCCCCTGAAGCAAAATATGACCAAACGGACAAATTTTAGAGTGATTCAAATTGGAGGACGTTCATGTGTCTCTTAGCGTGTTCGTGTCAAAATTTCGGTTTTTTATACCTAACGGTTATTTTCTAGCGATGGAAAAAAAGAAGCAATGCGGGTTGTTGGAAAGTGACGTTTATGGGCTTAATTGCGATTTTTGGAGCTCAAGATGGCCTCTGATGGGCTTAATTTATTTTGGTTTCATAGTCTGATTGGAAGACCTTTTTTCTAGGTGAATTGAATTATAGCAGTTTAAATAAGCTTGGTCGAGCTTAGAGATTTTCAAACTTTTACATTCAAGGTGTTTTCGATCTTTTATTATTTCAATACAATTCCTTTTGATTTTAATTATGAATATGCGTAACTAATCTCTTTTGCTAGGGTGAGGCCACGAGCTTAGTAAGAATATGTAGTTTATGTTCAATTTACTTATGATAATATGCATGCAGGTTTTTAAGTTATTAATCAATGGTTTAAACTATCTAAGTATCATGATGATTCGCGACCATTATAATATTTAGAAAAGTAATTTGATGCAATTTTGGCAGAGGTAGGTCCCTGAAATTGACGAAGGCTTCTTGTGGTTAATATGTGCAAGTTCACTTAGGATGAATGTCACGTCTTAAGGGTTGGATGGTTTTTCAGAGTGTTTTCACAAAACGTAATAAGTCATGCATGTTTGGATTTGATCTGAATACTACAAACAGATTGCATATTTGATATATGCTCTATATTGGGGGTCCAAGTAGGCATATTAGGAAAATCTAACCTTCAAAATATGCATGTATTTTTTTTTTTTTTAAATATGCATGTATAAGTCATAAGTAATTGAGAGAACTATATAGGATTGTTAAGGTGATGGCGAAACTCTAGTGCTTATTCAATTTGATTTCTAAACACCATTTCTCTCTTTCTTTTATTATTATAGATTTTTCTACTCTATAAAATTAAATTCGTTTTTATTAAAATATGTTATAAAACCAATTATACCAAAACTTTGCCTTTAAATAGTTAATTGAGATTTGAGTTTATACAAATTATTTAATAATTCTTGTGGAGAACGACCGTGCTAGAACATTTATGTTACAATATCCTTATTATTCTTGTTGTTGCAGTCATATTTAAAATATAAATGTGATTGTGTAAATCCTAGGAAATCTGGGAATGTATCTTATATTCCTATTAGGAGTAGATTACCTATTAAATGTTGTAATCCTAAAGGGAAAGGTTTTTACCTCTCCTACTACTATAAATAAAGGCACAATGAGGTGAATCAAACACACCTCACAATTAAATCAATCTCTCTTCTCTGTAAGTGTAGCCGGCCCTCTCTCTTTCTCTCTAAATCCTAGATTGTTCAATCAAATAGGTCTACAACACTTGCAAGTATTATAGGTGTTTTTAACCCTTTTGTGTGTGTGGTAAAAATCTTATCAGATATTAAACTATACATATCAAAAAATTTGAAGTGTAACTTCCCTAGAAAAATTACGGATGAGGAAAAATCCTCACTCTTATCCGTTCATCGTACATTGTATAATCAGTTTTCGTTGGGTACTGTTTGTATTTAATTTTAAATAAAAAAAATTCAAAATGATTTATGGCCGCCTGATGTATGATGAACAGATAAATGTGAGGATTCTAGAATCCTCACGAAGAGAATCCGAATGGGATCCAAACCCGAACAAATACATGCATGATCAATATTTATGATCTAAATTAGCAAATCAATCTGCTGCCATAGTACGTTGGAATTGATAAGTAGTTATAATTACATATAAGCTTTCCTCCACATTTGTAAAATTAACAGAAACCAATTTTATTGTTTTATAGCAAAATAGAAATATATATAGAATATTGAACTATCTCGGAAACTTCATCAGCGACAAGCAACGAGCAAGCCAATTTCGTCTTTGCCACTCAAACACGCCATAGAAGATTATCAGCCAACGGTCAACTAGGAAAAAGCAAGACGCCTGCTTCTTCCCCAAGAAAGCACAAACCTTCTATAAATATACTAGCTATCACCCATCAATTACAATTTTCCCCATTTCTTCCCCAAGTTCAACACAAAAAAAGAAACTTTACGGCATGTCGGCGGTAGGCTATGGTTTTGCTGAATCATACGTGCAGAGGGACCTCCACAAGAGGAAGCTGAAGATGGAAAAAGAAGAAAGAGCCAAGCTTGGCAGGCCGGAGTCGGAATCGGAAATGGTAAAGTCGTCAAGTGGTTGTTTCTTCTGGCCAGTGTTGAAAAAAGTCCATCCAACAATTGTTCCAAGGACTCGTTCAGCTGAAACTGAAGAAGTTAGAACTTTGAACCATAAAGATTAAGGAAACTGAAGAAAACAAGACACAGCTAAAGAACGAAGCCCCGGGGAAACACCAAGGCATATAGTAGCCAAGGTGTCTGCAACAAAGCTAGCTTTGCGAAACACATGCATGAAGGATGGTGAAGTCCAATTTCTTGTGTGCTGTATGAGAGCTTTCGTAATTCCTCTTTAATTTGTTTATTAGTCTATGATGAAATTGTTATTGTTGGCCTGAAACGCTTTTGTTAGTGATGCTGCAATAAAACGCACGAATGGCGACCTAGCTATTTCCACGAAAACCCTACAAATTCATATTCGTTAGTGGTACATCCTCCGTGCACACCTGCGTATCGAACTATAAAACGTTTGTCTAGATGCTCCTTAAATATATATGGTTAGAGGAAGTTCGTGATCAACAACAAAATCATCATTATTACTGCTAGTGTACTGCTATGGTCGTTGAACGGACCGAAACCAAGATAAAGAAGCTCGTCATTGTCTCCTGGAAAATATAGCACGCCATTGAATGCAACGGAGAGCTCCCCAAGTTCATCAAAATCAAAGACCTCCACGCTTAATTTGAAGGAATCACATTTCTCACCATTCGCAGATTCATAGGGAGGAAGAATTCTCAACACCTTGCAACTACACTCGGCATCACGTTGGTTGTCATGTCCTTTCCAATTGTCTTTCTTACAGTTACGGTATTCGCGATGATAATCCTCGCTTGCGCAGCACTAACCCAAGTCACTGTGCGTTGCAACCACAACTGGCTCTCCTATCAAATTGTGGAAGCTGATAATTCTTTTGAACACTTGGAGCTGGTAGCTTGGATGCCCACAGCATTTTAGGAGGGAGTTCCTCCCCTGTTTGGTTTATTAGGGTGCGTGCCTTGGGAGCATTCTTATAGCTTTGGATATGTACAAAACGACCAAGAAAATAAGAATCCGCGATTAGAGTGCGCCAACATTGGACACAGACTTGCATTGGAAAACAAATTTGTTGCTTGGAAGTCGCCAAAGGATTTCAACCAATACAACATCAGCCAAAATTTAACCTCGTTCGTGGAGAGGCAAACCAAGCAGCACAAAGGCTTGCTCGTGCAGGACTTGGACAGCAACAGGAGGTGTCGTGCATGGTTCGAGGGACCACCGGATTTAATCACACATATTTTGTCTGAGGATAGCTCAATTCGGTTTGCATTGCTATTTGATTGCATTTTCTTTTAGGATAGTTAACTTTCAAGTTGCTTGTGCTCTATTTCTCTTCAACTAGGCTAAAACCTCTGACAAGATTTTTATCGAGGTCTATTTGTGCACCCTATCCTCAAATATGTACGTATTCCCTTTTGAATATATTGCAAACAAAAACAAACACTTGATTAATTTTCAAACTTTTCAAAATAATGTGTAGTGCTCTTGCTCAAGTGTATGTGCTCAAACTTTTCAAAATTTTCAAACACAAGAAGAAACTCAAGATGGAAGAAGAAAGAGGCAAGTCAAAATCCAAAAATACTGAAATGGTGGTGCCAGCCTAAAGGTTGTTTCTTGTGCGCGTTGAAGAAAGTCTGTCCGAGCAATGTTCGAAGAGTTCGTTCAGCTGCAATGGCAGAAGTTGGAAACGATGAAGTTTGATCAATCGTACTCCGTCCGAGCAATTTTCAGAGGTTTAATACTGTAATTTGGTATGCTACCAGGTTATTGTTTTTTCCTATTTACTCCTTTACTGTATTTTAGCAGGAAAAAAATGTTACAGTAAAGTTTGAAATTGTTATATTCCTAAAAGCCGTTGAAGGACCATCTAAGTGTAAAGTTTCGAATTTTCTGCAGAACAAGTGGTTTGGAAATTGCTTGGATGGATTTTTCTTAACACCAGAAAGAAACAACCTAGATTTTACCACTTTGGATTCAGCCGTGCCAAGCTTGGCTCTTTCTTGTTTTTCCATCTTCAGCTTCTTCCAGTGGAGGTCTCTCGGCGCATATGCTTCAGCTAGATCATAACCTACAGCGGACATGTCCGGAATTTAATATTTTTTAATCAACGGACAGTTTCGCATAAAAGTGTAAGAGCAAAAACTGGAAACCAATCAGAAACCAGTCACAGACAAGTTAGAAGACTTGACGAAAAAGTAAAAAACAAGATCAAGAAGACTGTCGTGAACAGCATTCCAAAAGGGGCATTTGTCACTTAATTTGATATATATTTGCATCAATTTACACCAAGGAATGCGAAGACAATATTCAAATTAAATTACTCTAACAAAGAAACTTACCCAGACAGAAACAAGACAGCTTGCCAAAGGCCACCAAAAGAGGGTTGTCCAAGAGAGCAGCCAAAATACCCAAAATTAGTTTGGAGGATAGGGAAGGTCGTCCTTGAGCAAAAACCAGGGAAATTGGTGGTCTATCGACCCAACTTTGACGTTCCACAATCCTCAAAGCAAGCAAGGCAACATGGTGAGCCGCACCATTTGCCTCGTGAGTAGACCACTTCCAATGTAGGTCTTCAAAATTGATCTTCTTCGATCTTATTTCCAACAAGAGTGGATAGATTTCCCAAGCACCCTTTTCTATGTCACCCTTCAAGCACTTAATCGAAGCACTCTCCACCATCACTTTTGTGAAGCCTAAGCTTGCAGCTAGATCCAATCCTTTGATAACCGCGGCTCTTTCAGCCATAAGAGCAGAGGAACACTTATAGAACAGCCAAAGCACCTCTGAATGTGTCTAACCTGTTATGAATAACAATCCCCAGCCCTGCCTCCAATGAAGAAGTACACCAGGCCCCTTCAGTGATCACCTTAACAAAATTATGAATTGGAGGGCACCATACCACATTGGCAAGGTCAAAATGAGAAGCTCCTGGACTCTTAATAGTTTAGCCTTCCAGATATCCCAACAGGTGATACCTGCAAGAGAAAGAAAGGTGTCGAGATTTTCTCCCCTTGTCCGCCTAGAAATTTAGTATGAAAACCAATGGTCAAGAGATGAAACATCTTCATTAAGTCTCCTGTAATTTAGAGCAGTGCCAAACCAAATGCCTTTAACCCATGGGCATAAATTCCATGTAAATTGGACATAGGAAATTCATGGTGATATGTCTTCTAAACAGATTCTTTCTTGTAGGAAAAGCGCTAAAAAGGCAGGCCACATGAAGTTCAGAATATGGGGGGTGGCTTTCATCTTCCAAATGGTGCTATCAACAATGTGGGAATGGAGGTGGGCAGGGAACTGAAGCATTTCTGATCTTTTGTCTTTGAAGCCAGTGATAGCCTGATCTTACGGAATGGATACCATTCACCTTCCAAGGCCAAATTAAACGATCACCACCAGTAGCAGAACCTATGGGAAGAAGCAGGATTTTATCACCTCTTGAGAAACAAAGGGGCATAAGAAAATCTTTCCACCACACTCTACTCTCTCTGTCCATAATGTCTGCCACTTTCCTTGCAGTTGAGGGAGAAAGGACTGTTGTTGTGTTCCTCCTCAACCTGAGATTGCTCCACAGTACTCCTCCTTCAGTTCCATTCCAAATGTGTTGTCATTTGAAACGACACAGAGTTCGACTTTACTCTGGTACTTCCGTGTTCATCTGTCAAGTGCAACACAACCTCTACCAGAAAAAATAACCATACACAGAACAACATTCAAGCCAGAAGACCAGCGGGTGCCATCTAGCAGTTCTCATCAGCACCAATGAGGAACAATTAATGGATGCCAGCTTAGCATTCGAAGCCTCCTCTTCATCCTCACCCCTCCTCAAATGATTACATCAGTTTCCATGCAGCTTTTTGCAATTTCGAGGTTAATGCAATTACATCCTGAGACCAGCGAAACATGAACCTTTCTTTGAAGTCCGTTTAAGCAATCTTCCCCTGCTTCTGTTTCTTCTTCTACATTGCTTTCTATACTTGGATCAGACCTTAGTCTTGCTGCCCTGTCTTCATTTTATTCACTTGAATACGGCAAGGAGATGGATTCACAGCCAAACAAATACCCATTAACTAGTTTTTCCCCTTCCAGACTAACCCTATTTCTTCACGCTGATGAATATCATGAGCGCTCCCTGCTCTTTCCAAGTGCACACCGACAATTATCTTGAAGCCACCTTTCACATTAAGCTTGTCGTTTGATAGATGTCCCAGCCAAAGTTTGTCTTATGGGAAGCAACCATGGTCACTTGCATTGCACAGATGATAAATTCCCTCTGCTGGGTACAATTCACAGCATGAAATGTGAAGATAATCATCAGATTGGGAGTTATCTTATCAGAAGAGTAAATGATGCACACAGTCAGCGCCTTCAAATCACAACCAAAACCTGGCGGCACAACTATTTCATCCTTATGGTCGACCACCCTAAACCATGAAGGAAAACATTTCCATGATTAAAAAAGGCAACCATTTCCGCTCACACATTTCTAATACACGTGGAGCAACATTTGTACATACATTTCTAAACCATGACAGAAAATTGGTAATGGTGGTTTGGACATGTGAAATGAAGGCCTATAGAAGCTCCGGTTAGAAGATGCGATTACGAGACAAAGGTTCAGGGCCGAAGGAGTAGAGGAAGTCCTAGGAAAACTTTGGAAGAGACTCTAAGAAAAGACTTGGAGTACTTGAATCTAACAGAAGATGTGGCACAGAACCGAGCGCAATGGCGTTCTAGGATTCATACAGCCGACTCCACTTAGTGGGATAAGGCTTTGTTGTTGTTGTTGTTGTTGTTGTATTTATGTGCAAATAAAGGAGAGGGAGGGAGAGAGAGAGACGGGAGCTGCAGGATTATTTCCTTACAAGCAGCAGTGAGATTGGTGCACCCTTCCATATGAATCCTTGTCATGATGTTTGACAACTTATCCAAGCCTGGAATCTCAGTGAGTTTGGGGCAGTGATTCAGATGCAATTCCCTCATACTCGACAGATCTGAAAAATCTGGCATTTTTTCCAATGCAATGCACTCATCTGCCTCCAGGATTTCCAATTTTTTTGGTAAATCTGGGATCACCCGAAGGTTTGTACAATTATTCAATTGTAAAGTGTGAAGCTTGGAAAGGCCGCTGAGGTTAGGTAGCCCATAAAAACAATTGCCACTTAAGTCTAAAACGTCTAAAGAAGATAGACCCCCAAGATCCTTAGGAAGTGCATCATCTGTTAGATCGCAGTTCGCAAGAGACAAATACTTAAGGTTCTTCAGTTGTACTATGGAAGGGTGAACCTCGGAAAAACTCTGGCAGTCATTAAGTAACAGTTTCTCGAGATTTGGGAGTTTTGAAAAGTTTGGTGATCTTTTCAGGTGATGGCAATACCCAAGATTAAGAAACTTCAACTTCTCAAGCCGCTGTCAGATAAAAGGAAAACATAAATCAAAATACAAATATAAGCGAGAGAGCATGATGTTATTTCTAACAAAAAAAAAAATATCAGGGATTTGGTTGAGAGTGTACTATACCATGTTGGAATCATTCCAAACTTGTATTTTGCTATGGCTCAGGTTGACATCAACTAGGTATTTAGTAAAATCTTTTGGTATGACCCCTTGAGGAAACTCAGGCCAGCACAACCATCTTAACCTTTTGGAAAGATGTTCGCAATTTCCTTTGAACTTTACGCCTTTGAGTTTGAGCAACCTGAGTCTCTGCATCTCTTTAAATGCTTCTGTACTGAAGCTAGCCTTGTCGGGTTCTTGCAAATCTAACACGAGTCCTTCAACGAACTCTGTTCCCTTTTAATAGAAAACAAATAATAAGGAAATAAGAAATGATGAATGCAACTAATTAAGAAAAGGGTTATTTGCATAATTTATAAGTATACAGCAAAGCCATATAGTTGTATTTCGACTTCATCTCTCCTTCCATTCAACCTGTAGTTTTGTTCAAATCAATGCATATCATAGTGTATATTGTTCAACATCCAGGGCATACAATTTATTACAGTTGGGATAAGCATACCATACACTTAATATCATTTGACAGCGAATGTACTTACAGATTTGCTCCTCAATACGTCTTTTACATCTTCTTGATCCCACAATCTACAACGTTTTCCAAGGATGTTAGGGGATTTTGCACGTACGATTTGTCTGCCCATATCTCGAAGCAAATCATGCATTACCAGGTTGTTTCCTTCATCAACAGTTACAAGGCCTCGATCACAAAGTTCTCCGATTCCTATTTCTGGATCAAAGTCACAGCCATCCAATATTGCCATGACATGTTCCTTGTTCATTCCAATAAAGAAACAAGATATGTCAAGGAATATATCCTTCACGTCATCATCAATTAGCCCATCGTAGCTTATTTTAAGCTTTTCGTAAATTGGCATATGAGGATGTCTTTTCAATTTACGCAATGCACTTCTCCATTCACTTTTGAGTTTTGTACATAAATAAGAACCTAATACTTCAAGTGCAAGTGGCAAACCTCCGCAGTAATTGACAACTTTGCTCGACAGTTCAAGATATTCTTCATCAGCGGGATAACTCTCCGTAAAGGCATGGCAACAAAAGAGCTCAAGAGCTTCTTCTTTATTCATTATTTGTGCGGTACATGTCTTATCCACTTCAAGTATCTTGAGCAAGTGTTTGTCTCTTGTTATTATAATAATTCTACTCCCTGGACCAAACGTGTCACGATTTATAGCCAACTCATGTAATTGTTTCACACAATCTACTTCATCAATTATGACAAGTACCCTCATGCGGCCAAGTCTTCTTTTTATCTCCTTAGTCCCCTGATCGACACTACTTACCTCTACATTAGCTAGTTTCAAGATATCACTAAGAAGCTTGATTTGCAATTTAACCATATCCTCTTCCCTCACTTTTGAAAGGAAACAACTACCTTCAAACATTTGATGAAATCTGCGGAAAATGGCTTTTGCAACCGTTGTCTTGCCCGTCCCAACCATACCCAAAATTCCAATAATGTGAACATTATTTGATCCTCCGACATCTAACTCATTACTGATAAGTTGCACGCGAGAATCTATTCCAATTTGGTTCGTGGGTACATCTGGATATGTGTTGTTCAGCGACTTCAGTCTTCGAGTGATGTCGTCAACAACTTTCCTTATAAACTTTCCTTCGTACCTAGCAGTTAAAATACAAAATTAAACAAAAGTAAGACTCACATATAACTGCAGGATTCAACTCAAGTAACAGTTTTTGGGATCAAATAAGTTTTCAATTTTTAATTAAATACTTTGTTCAACTTCTGGCGAATTATGTTGTGTTTGAACCATAAATTTTCAAGCATGACCCTAGTAAATTAAGGGTGGTGTGCCTTAAAAAAGAAAAAGGAGCTTGGCAAATGAAAAAATCGAAATGAAGATCTCTACAATACACACGCAGGCTCTAGATGAGTTTGTTGTTTAAGCACTATATACCAGCATGGAGAAGTAATAGCTCTTCTCAACTACTCCACTTCGCCATGAAATACGAAGTAACTAATGCTCACCTTTGGTCTATGGAAGGGGACAAAGCCAAGGAGAAGGAAAAAAGGCACAGATGGCAGAAAAAACATTTGAGAGAGAGCAAAAAACTGCAAAAGTTCATAGTGAGTTCAGAAAGAAAGAGCAACAGGGTGCTAAAGAAATCATTAGAGAAGAGAAGAAGACAAGAGTTTCAGACGTGAAAAATCTCCAGCCGGACGAGAGAGAATAGCAACCATAGGCACAAAAAGGGGATAAAACCCATGTTGTCACTTCTGTGCTTCTTTCATCTTCTTTTCTGTACAACTTTGCAGGTGAGTCTGGTTGTGAACAAATCATAAATCAGCACCAAATTGTCATATGACAACTTCTTTTGTATCTCTTTTGTGCAGGAAACATTATGAAGTGGCAGTCGTAAAGAAGAAGAGTGAAGTTCATGTTCCTTCAAAAAGATGCAGAAAATGAGGGAATTTTCTGAAGCCAAACAAATTAAGAAATTGCAGTCAATAGCCTCTCTGGTCACCACTCATATTCCTTTTCCGTCAATAGGAGGTTGCTGATCACAACCCTTTTTCGTCAAAAAATGTTGCTGAACAAGTACTCTCTGATAGAAAAGAAGAGGAGAAGCTGCTGGCTAGAAAAAGGTGTGGAGATGAAGACTGCACAAAAGAGACAGTCACAAGACTTCTCAGCTGAACGAAGTGTGCCAAAGAATGGTGTGGTTGCTGTTACTGACGGAAAAGAAGGCTGCAAAAAGGTGTCCGCAAGACCCTTCTGTTGTGCATACGGTCCAAATTGCTGATGGAGTAGAAGGCTGCACACGAGAGGTGTCCACAAGGCTTGTCAACTGTGCAAAGTGTACCTAAATGGGTACAGATGCTGTCAGTTGTCAAGTTTCTAGCTGAAAATGAAGACAAAGCCCATGAAAAAGAGATGTCTCGAAGACCCCTCTCTCATATGCAACTCACATACGAACACCCGCAAGGTCTTCACGTCATTGCACCCGCTCATAGAACACCATCAAGGTCATTTATGAGCACCAAAGACAGAGAAAAGCAAGAAGTAAAAAGTAACAAAGACGGAAAAGACCAATTAGCAAGTAATTGGTACAAGACTCATCATCAAAGGAGACTACAAAATCTAAGTTCATTGCACCAGTCTTGCCAACAAAATCACGAAGACTCTAGGTCGGAAAGTAAGAAAATTTGAGTTGATTCAAAAAGGAAGACTTAGATGAAAAGCATGCCCTTTTGGCTAAAGAAGATATTTGAGGTTTTCAAGTCCGTTTTGCTGCTCAAGTGCTCAGCCTAGAGCTCCCATGGAAACGCCAAACCAAATGATTCCAAGAACTCGACTGGCTTGATCCCTCAGAAAGAGTATATAGGCAATCTAAGGCTTGACCTAGGTCGTACCCAGTGCACAAGGCTCCCGCTTTACGCAGGGTCTGGGAGAAGTAAATGTCGGCTAGCCTTACCCCCATTTATGAAGAGGCTGCTCCCAAGTCTCGAACCCGAGACCTACCGCTTATGGGCGAAGGCACTTGCCATCGCACCAAGTGCGACCTCTTAAGGCTCGACCTAGGTGCAGCCGCAAAATCAAACAAACCCCAAGTACAATTTATTCATATTGGAAACAAAGGGCGTTTCCTTTTTAACAAAGGATTGGAATTGATAGACACTTTGTCCTGATTTGGTAGTACTCAAAATAATAAAATCCTCCTACTAATTAACGTGGGTGAAGTTATGTCGAGTAAATTATTTGTTACGCTACAATCTTTGCTCAACATGTTGATCCATGCGAATGCAGTTAGCTCAATTCCCCACACTGATAGTTAGCTCAAAGCGTTTGTAGAGTCTCAAACTTATCAGGGTTTCTAAGCTTTGCATTACAATATGTGAAATGAAAGATTCTGAGCCCTACTTGAGAAGCCAACACATGACATTTCGCAAGCTAATCACAATCAAATATCGACTACATAGCGATCAAATTTTGATTAGTTCAGCATTTGAAATTTAAAAAGTAGATTTTGCAAGGAATTAACAATTAAGTGATTACCCATCAGTGTTTCTAAGATTCCCACCAGCCAAATTTGCAGCTAGAGTGAAAGCCGATCTCCACCTCTGCACCATATCGCCATCGAAGCACTCTTCATGCTTCCCAAATGCCGTGGCAAAACTACCAGTCTGATGCCTAACTTCGGAAGGATCAACATCGTAGAAAATAGGCAAAAGAATTTGACCCATTGTTGCTCTACACTCCACGATCTTCTCCAGCTCCTCAAGACACCATCTCGAATCCGCGTACCGCTTCGAGAAGACAACGACGGCGATCCTGGACCGTTTGATCGCTTCCACTAGCTCGTCTGTTATATTTTCCCCTCGTCGTAGTTCGTTCTCGTCGATGAAGACGTTGACCTTGTTGTCTTTTAATGTCCAGTAGAGGTTGTCGGTGAAGGTCTTGCGCGTGTCTTCACCTCTGAAGCTCAAGAACACGTCATGCTTCCACCGTTTTGGGGAGGAGGAGGAGGAGGAGGCTGCGACGGCCGCCCTGGCATCCATTAAATCAATCATATTCCGCCGGTGGAGGTTGTGTTTTTGGCCAAATGATGGGCAGAAAAATACATAACCAAGTCAAGTCAACTCAGCTCGTTTTATTTGACTCGCTCGCTGTCCACCAAACGGAAAAGAAACGTCCGTTTGCTTCACGAATTAAATTTCAATTTTTTCTTTATCTTATGAGAAATTTATAGCATTAGCCATCTACTTTTAACTAATTGGAATAATCATTTCTCAACTTCTTAATTGATTATAACGTGCAATTATGATTTTTTTCATCAACTTCGTCGAATTCTATAAAAATGACTCATACGTTGGAATGATCATTGGTACAATGTTTTAAAGTTGAGAGAACTGTAATTGATTTAAAGTTGAGGAACTATTTCTCTAATTAGGTTACATTCAAGAACCATTCCTACAAACTTTTTTTATTTGATTTTTCATATTTACCCCTTGATCTAGCCTCATGTGCGAGTATACTTGGCATTTTAAACTCGATCCGTTAACCCGACCCAATCCTTTAAAATTAGTATTCGAATGAGTATTTAACAGGTCGGGTTGTTAACGGGTCAACCCGTTAAATAATGGATCATTTTAGATCAACCCGCGAAACCCGTTAATACCCGTTGTTGAGGGCTTTTGTGTAATTTCAATAGTTATAATAGGAAGCCCTCAAACTCAAAGTCTATCTCTGCCACTTCAAAGAGGTCACCGATATGCTCCAGGACTACATTCTCGGGTCAAAATGGCAACAGACTACTTTTCCTCCTCCTCCGGTGGCTCTAACACTTCGTCTCAGCTGCTTTCTTGAGAGCGAGTCAAGCTTCTCTCCTCCAATAGCGGCAACTCGTCCTCTGGCTTGCCGGATCGGGATCCTTCCTTCAAGTGCTTCTCTGTCTCGGGCTTGAAGAAGAAGGTCATGGTAGGGCTCTGTCAAACGGCGAAAAGGATGGACAATGGAGGTAAGTGTCAAAATGGATTGATTCCTTTGGTTTTGCATATTGGGGATGGACATAAATGCACTGCCAACTATTGTAAATGAAATCTGAATGTGAGATATTGTTTGTACGCGTAATTTGAATTGGAATGCAAAATTAAACAAAAAAACAAAAACAAAAAAAATCTTAATGGGAGTTAACGGGTCAAACGGATGAACGGGTGACTAATGAGCTTAACGCGTTGAATTCGGGTGACTGATTGGATTCGGATGTTCTGTTAACTTAACGAATCGGGTAAAATTCGATCCAAACCCAATAAACCCGACCCGTTTATAGGTCTATGTGCGAGACAAGTAACTTATTTTGATAAAAATTTTAACTAAGTTTTAACTGAGTTAACGAAAAAAATTATAGATGCATGTTTTAATGAGTTAAGAAATTAACGTTCATAGATTTTTAGGTAATAAACTATTGCTATAATTAAGTTAAAAGTTGAACAATTTTCTTTTATTTTAATCCGTCGAGCCAGTTTGACCCGCAAGTATAGATGCCTTGCTCCTCTCTGTCGGTCTCTCCGTCTCCCCCCTTCCCCTTTCTTTCTCCTTTTCTTCCTCCCTCCCACAAATTCTCTTCTCTATGCACCTTAAAGATCACGTCTTTGCTCCAATTAACAAAAACCATGGATCCGACGTCGAAGTCCCCACCACCCATATCCCGCTCCGGAGACCGGAACCCGGCTTCGAATGAGATCCAATTCAGAGGTGTCCGGAAGAGGCCTTGGGGACGCTACGCCGCCGAGATCAGAGATCCCGGGAAAAAAAGTCGCATCTGGCTCGGGACCTTTGACAGCGCTGAAGAGGCAGCACGTGCGTACGACAACGCGGCGCGTGAGCTCCGCGGAGCCAAGGCGAAGACCAACTTTCCCGCCTCCGCTGAGAACCTTCTCGAGAGGCCGAGTGGTAGCGAAGGGACCTTTAACAGCGCTGAAGAGGCAGCACGTGCTTACGACGTAGCGGCGCGTGGATTGCGCGATGTTAAGGCGACAGCCGACCTGAACCTCCCCGCCCCTTCTGATCACCAGCTCGAGAGGCCGAGTGGTAGCAAAAGGATCGTACAGGTGCAACAACAATTAACGGATACCAGTACCGTTACATCCCTCGGACCTCCCTCGCCTTCCCCCTCCGCCATCTCCACCACCACCTCCTCCTCCTCCTCCTCCTCGTCCTCAATAGAAGATGAGATTTACGACGTATTCTTGAGCTTCAGCGGTGAAGACACGCGCAAAACCTTCACGGACCACCTGTATTGGACATTGAAAGCCGCCAGAGTCGACGCCTTTATCGAAGAGAAGGAATCAACGAGAGGAGGGGAAGAAAAAGCATCGGAGAAAGTGAAGCAAGCAATCCAAGGGTCCAAGATGGCTGTGATCATCTTCTCAAGGAGGTATGCTGATTCCACCCGGTGTCTTGAGGAGTTGGTGGAGATCATGGAGTGCAAAAGAACACTACGGCTAATGGTTTTGCCAATATTCTACGACGTTGATCCTTCAGATGTGAAGAACCAATCTGGGATTTTTGCAGAGGCATTTGAGAAACACGAAGATCATAAGGAAGAAAAACTAGGGCGGTGGAGAAAGGCTGTTTCTGAAGCTGCAGACTTAGCCGGTGAGGTTTTTACAAAGACTGACGGGTAATTATTTACTTGTATGAATGTTTTTCACAAATTTTACAAAATTATCATCGGAATCCAAGGTTTTGATTTGTAAGGAATTAAGGGTTTAGTTCAATTTAGTCTGTTTAATTTTGGGTTTTAACTACTAGGTATGAAGGAGTGTTTATCAGGAAAGTTATTGACGAGATCACCGGAAAACTGAAGATGAAGAGCACATCCCTAGGCGGAGCCACCGGGCAATCTGTGCAAGAAATCAGGCTGTTCGGCGTGCCCCTGGTGATCGATTCCATGGGGAAGAGCGACTGTCGTAATGGATGACGCCGCGCCAAGGAAAAGCACAGGATATTCCTGCTAGGATTGCAGAAAGTTGGGAGAGGATATTGGAGAGAGGGATCTTAAGGAACTTCGTGAAGACTCGCACACCGCAACCACAATTGTGCCGGTGCTGCAGATATAGCTTCTTTGACATCGCCGCCGATAATGTCCAATCGATGAAGAGCAAGTACATTATCAAGATAATACATCTCAGTAACATCCGTTGCCACCTCCCCACCATCCGTGCCTTTGCAATCCTGCTGGATTTTTTATGATGCCAAATTTAACACAATTTGACAGCTAGTTACGTGCAGAGTTGTTCCTCAATACACTTTCTACATCATCGTGAACCCGCAATCTACTACCTCTTTCAGGATTGCCCAAGGATTCTGCACTCACGATTTCCCTGTCCATGTTTCAAATCATATCATGCATCATCAGATTGCCTTCTCTATCAACAGTTACAAGGCATAGCTTATTTGAATGGTCTTCACTTCGATGAAGAACAAGGACCACGATCATCCAATATTTTGAGGATGTAGTCCTTGTTATTTCCAATCAAGAAACAACATATATCAAGGATTATTATCTTAAACTTTCCACATACATCCCAATGATGCTGTATTTTTAATGAACAACTTCGTTTGAGAGTTCAAGATATCCTTCATTTCGACAACGATTTCCAAAGGTACTTGAATTTGTTGAATTATCTCAAAGTAATGAAAATACATGTCCTGCTCTTGTCGAGTACAATTCTATGGCTTCGATCAAGGGGTACCGCAGCAGCTGACGGTAAATAATTCATTGCTTTGCTTGCTTGTGTATAAACCATATTTTCAAATGCAAATAATCCTTTTCTTACTCAATTCCTTTCTTTATTTCTAACAGGGTGCAAAAAAAAAAAAAAAAAAAAAATAAGGAGACTCCTACTGAACCTCCAGAGTGCCATCGTTGAGAGTGGGTGCACTGTATGCTCGATACAGTCAGTTTGAAGTACATGGCAGCAGGTCCTCAAACCCAATTTGCTCTTTGGGTTTTAATCAATGTGAATACCATTTTGCTGCTGCCGGGGTCTCTCAAAGAAAGTTTAATGACTTTTTATGCATTCTTCAATGGTTCTGTTGATATTCATTATCCAGCGATCGAGATGTCAAACAAACAAAGGATCAGCTGTGTTTGCTGGAACAACTATGTCAAAAACTATCTGGCTTCAACTGATTTTGATGTAGTCAAGGTGTGTATATTTTGTGCTATTTCAGTTGTTTATTTTACTGGTAAAAAAAATAAAAAATAAAACTGCTTCCTTCTGAATGTTGGCCTGCTAACCACTGCACATTCTTCCTTGTGATATATGGAAGTGATGATGATAGGAGAATTTTAATTGAAAAATGGATTGCTCTTTGTTGTAGTTTAGTTTTTCCGTCCCAACGGTTTCTAATACATGAATTGTTCGAGTCCTTAGAAAGTTAACAAAAACGTAACACGTTATCTATATTTTTCTGTTGAAGATAAACACAAGATTGGTCATCTTATGCGTTTACAACAGTTAGTAATTTTCCGTTCCTTGAAACTCTTTCTTTGGTTTCGTATGGTTCTTATTTAAATGAAAAATTTATGCTCTGCCGCTGATATACAAATGTTGCTGATTGAACTTGTAATTAAGTAATCTGAGATTGAAGTCAATCAGTAATAACCTTGTATCATTTCATTGGTACTAGAATGTTCCAGCTGCCTAATTAGCATGAAATCTCTCCTTTCATGTCCGATGATATTTGCGTTGCCAACTTCTGAATACCTTGACTTTCTTGAAACTAATTTATGCCACTTGTATTTCAGGTTCCTTGCCTTAAATCAGTTTAGTTTTCGCGCCTGTGCGCGCAGCTGATCCTCGATTCAGTTGTGAGGGTTGAGAAAAAGACGGCAGATTATTCTGGCTGCAATATGGTGCATTGACGTGATTGAATACCTGAAACGAAGGCAGATGGATGCATTGACATGTTTGAACAACCATATCGGTTGTGTTTGGTAGCTGAAAAAAGTTGCTTTTTCTTGAAGCAGGGTCATAAAAAGCAGAATTGAGAAGGTAGAAACAGCATGTAGTAGGCATTGTCTGGCATTTGAACACATTCTAGCATTACGAATTACACATATAATAGCGATAGTCTTGTAGCTCAAGTGGTTAAGACTTTACTTCTACCATTTCAAGTCCTGTCTTCGATTCGGTACAACGAAATGCATCATTGTTATTATATATATATATATTTGGTTGCTTACTTTGTACAATTCACCAGCGTACTAATACCACTATAAAAATACAATAACTAATTATTAGTTTAGCGATATTTTTCTTTTCAATATTTAGAAGTCGCAAATTGTGTTTGGTGTAATTTGTTGAGGAACAGATGAAATTCATTAAACCGAAGCATTACGAGATGCATCAATATCGTTACACGAAAAAACACTCTTAACCAAAGAGGGCATCTTCAACCCAAACTACATCAACATCGCACGACATTGCAAATTTGGCAAGTTCTGAGTAAAAAAAAAGTGTCATAATTTTCTTTTTACAATAATTGAACATCGTTATAGGTATATTTAACATGCATTTCTCTTCCTATCGCCGTCATCTATGCTTGATTCACTTTAGTCCAAATCTTGATCAAGATTAATTGGTTCATTTTTTTTTGGTTCTCGTTTTGAGTCTCCATCTTACTAACAAACAAACAAACCAAAATATATGAGCCCTGCACTGAGAAATAATATACTTATAGTAGACAACAAAATTTATAATCCCAATTAACAATCAGTTGCTTCACGTGGTATTAAACTCGAGTCAGTTATCTCAAGAGCAACTAAAAATGCAGGTTCAAAATTCAAATCCTGCCAACAGATTCCAACATTAAGTGACAGTAATGACTCAGTTTAATCATGTTAGTATTGAGAAATTAAAAGGGAAATAAACGGAAACACTAGAAAGTGGTAGTTGAAGTATCACGAAACAGCTAAACATGTTGTGTAATTCAACGAGAACAATCAACAAACAATACAAATGGTTAAATGGGTACCCGTTTGTATTCACGGGTAATACATATGCTCACCCATTTATATTTCACCGGTAAACAGTTATACCGTATTTATTTAAACGGTTACTTAGAACCATAACCATTAAGTTTAAATGGCTGAACAACCACTGTTACCCATACCCACGGGTATTTTGTCCATCCCTAACCACTAGGAAGAATCCATAAGAATTTGCCCATGCCTAACCACAAGGAAGAAGGTATAAAAATGAGTTCTATCTATTTGTGACTTTTTGGACACTTTTGATTGATCAGACTAGGACACGCCATCCCTAACCACTAGGAAGAATCAATTAGAATTCCCATCCCTAACCACAAGGAAGAATATATAAGAATGAGTTCTATCTATTTGTGACTTTTTGGAGACGTTTGATTGATCAGACTAGGACTATAATGAGTTCCACCAAGAGGGATTATCGATAGTGAGATTTGAACCTAGACCTTGGTCTAGTGAAGAGAATGACCTTACCAACTCAACTAACTTTTGTCGTCTGCTCTTGTAAGTTTTTTTATTTATGATCAATGAAACTCTCATTAACAGAGGAAAAAAGAACCAACCTAACTTAAACCAATTTATACAATTAGTCCAACCAAACTAAGGGTTCGTTTGAAAGTACTTTTAAAATGATATAAATTGCTTTTAAAGAAAATATTTTTAGGATTCAAAAGCACTTAAAGTGTTTTCTGCAAGAAACACCAATTATGTACTTATTTCAAGAAACACTTTAAGTGTTTTTCCAGAGAACCTTTGAGGGGTCTTCTTATCATTTTTCATTAAAACAAATTATCAATGATAATCTCCAAAAATTGACTTTTACACATTAGGCAGGGGACCAGTGGCAATAATAATATTGATTACTATAAGATTAAGACTAATTAGAGCATCTCCAGCAGTTCTCCAATTGCCCTTGCAATTGGGTTGAAAAAGAAGGTTCAGTGGAGAAAAAAAAGGGCGGGCAAATGGGCCAAGGGCTTGTGCCCTTTCAGCTGCCCTTGCAAGAATCAACTGGGCTTGCGCCCGCCGCATACAGAAATGGACCAAGTGGGGCCCGTCCACGTGCACATCCCAGAGTCAATTGCCACCTTGCGCCCGCCGCATCCCAGAGTCAATTACCTAATTGCTTTTCTATATATACTCTACCGTCTTCTTCATTTCTTGTATTTGAAATATATTACTGAAATTAGATAATCATTTTATTTTTATGGAACAAACCTTCTAAGCATAAAAAAATATTTTATATTTGTGGAAAGTGCCCTTGTCCTCGCCCTTCACAAACGGATAGATTTGCACAAAGACAATTATTATTTAGAATGCATAGTAAGAGCAATTTCATTGTTTTTGCCCTTTATAAACGGATGGACTTGCACAAAGATAATTACGATTTAAAATGAATTAGGAGCTCTAAAGTGTATTAGGAAATACAAGAGATCCTACCATCCCATCTCAAATCAAATCACATGCAATTTGGGATATGGATAGCCTTCTACTACAAACTACAAAGTGCTATATTATACTGAGTTTTAATCAAATGAAAAAAATGTGTTATAAGTGAATAGTAACATGAGTAATTTTTTAAAATAAAAATATCATTTTCGTTAAAAATAAATAGTATCAGAAATGTTTCGTTAAAACTCCTAAAACAACTTACAAAATTACAGATTGCAGAAACAATTGTCTCAACATAAAAGGTGCCATAAAAAGTGCTCCACTGCACGTGTTCCCTGATGCTATCACCTGCCCCCCTCCCCCAATTCACGTGACGTCGCGTGATATCACACACCTCTTCACCATTTTGTTCTTCTTAGAGCTGTCGTAAGTGAGGCCCCGATCTGTCAAAAAAAAAAAAAAGTGAGGCTGTGACTGGGTTTTTTTACTTAAATTTTTATTGTATGAAAAAGGTTTTTTCGGTTTAGAATATTGGGGCCAAATTTGTTTGGAAAATTACACCCAACATAAATAGTGAAACAATATACAGCATATAAAAATCAGAACAATAAGTAAGTTCATTGTGTGAATGTGGTATCGTGGATTGATTTTATGGTAGAATTTCAATTTTTCTTTATGATATCAGAGCATGTTGATTCACGTGTGAAGCTCAACGGCCACATGTGCTCTACGTCACTTCGTTTGTATTGTTCACGTGTTAAACTTGAAATTCGCCACACATAAGATGACGTGTGAGAGTATAAGTGAAAAAGTCCCACATTCTCACATTCATCATTTTACAATTGTAACCCAATTCATTAGAGTCGATAACATATTAGCAGTATGATTCGATTCATATAAAAAGTCCGTGTCGCAACAGGACCCAACAGAACACAAAGCTTCCACAATTTCGACAAGGATGCACCAAACCCATGTGCATGGTCTCCCATTCCTGTTGCGGACACTTCACTGGTTGTGTGGTGGGGGTGGGTGACCCACTCCCGCAGGACCAACCTAAATTCATTCGTGGACCTCAGAGTTCGGACAATAGCCATCATATGCTGGCGGCAGCCGAAGTGCTGCACTTTTTTATGCGTCTTGGCTACGTCCTAGCTAGTGTCCTTTTGTTTGCCACATGATCCTACTTTGTAATTTCACTTGTAAACATGGACAACATTCACCCCCAATAATTGTCTTTTACATCTTCACTCCTAAATTGAATAACCATGACAACAGGTAATAAAATATTAATATTTTTATTTTATAAAATAATAAAAAATAATTTTATTTCTAATTTCGGATATGATTTTTAATCGGTCTCGTTGTACCACGTTTCATTAAATAAGAAATTACAATCCAAAGTATTTGAGAAAATATAAAATTGTGATGTAAGGTGGAATATAATGATAAAATATTTATAGAAAAATTAAATCATTTTTTTTTCGAATTTTTTATTAATTGTTTACATTTTTTTATTTTTTTTAATTAATTAAAATTTTTTTTTACATTTTTTATTAATTTTATAATATTACTGAGGTCAACCTTGTATCAGCTTGCCCTTAGGCGCTTGGGCCTTGGATTCGTGCCTCCCCTCTCACACAAGCCCCCTAGCCTAATCGCCAGCATGGGCTTGAGCAAGGAAGGGAGGGGATTAGGTCGAGAAGGTCCCCAGTCCATCGGGCATTTGCTACCGCTGGACTTGCTCTAAATAGTTTACTTGGCGTGAATTTTAACATTGTGGATCGCAATTCTCTATTAGTTGTATGTGGATTAGGAGGAAGTGCACCAAAATTCATAACATCGACTCCAAAGGAGATGTCATATTTTCAGTAGAATGTCACACAATCAAATTTGAAAGTATGATGAAGTTCCAATTGATATGTCAATCTTAAGTAGATTGGCATATAAAAAGTGCTGTCAATTAATTCTTTATTTTATTTTATTAAATATTGAAAATTTATTTTAATTGATTTCTTTTATTGGAATAGATTCTCCAAATATTATTTATAATAAAAAACAAACATATGAATTGGAGAAAGAGAAATTGCCACGTCAGCCATCAAATTAACACTTGAATTTATCATTTCACATCTCCATTGGAGATGTCACATTCCGACCCGGGCCCCCATCACATCCCGGGCTCGACTCCACTGTAGCACGATATTGTCCGTTTTGGGCTCCGACCATGTCCTCACGGTTTTGTTTATGGGAACTCACACGAAAACTTCCCAGTGGGTCATCCATCATGGGATTGCTCTCTAATGAACTCGCTTAACTTCGAAGTTCCGATGGAACCCGAAGCCAGTAAACTCCTAAAAGGTCTCGTGCTAGGTAGAAATGAGAATATACATATAAGGTTTGGAGAATTCACTCTCCTGGACGATGTGAGATATTACAAGAGATGTTCTAAGCCCCTTAAAATTATTTTAGCACCCATCACTATTGCCTTGTTCATATAAGAAAAGATTTTGCTCACCACCCTCAAGTGATGGTGATGTTTACTACTTTATTTATTATTATTTGATGATTTTAAATTTCGAAATCTGTCTAGTAGAAATATACAAATCTCAAAATTAAAACTTATCTAATAATAAATAAAGTGATGAACATTACTATTTCTTATAGTGGTGAGCAAAAACGCGTTGATATAAAACCAAATTTGGTGAAACCCAAAGCAGTTATTGTAGGAAAGATCCAACCACTCCATCAAAAAGTAAAAGGCCAAAAACCCAGCGTCACATACAAATACCTAGACAATGACATCACCGCCCATCATAAGAAAAAGCAGAAAAATAAGATAAACAAAAATTAAATATTAAAAAAGATTTTAGACACAGACAAATGCAGGCTTTGGCGGGTTTCCAGAACGTGAAGTTGATATTTGAGCAGAAATCTCACCTCCTTCCCACCTTTTTAATGCTCTTAACCCCTCCATTTACTGCTTATTTACGCCATCTACCCACAAACCTCTCTCTCACTCTCTCTCTCTCTCTGTTCAGAGTCGGTTTACCTTCTTACCCAAAGATTACTTGCTCCTCCTTCCACCCTAAGCACCTTCCACAGATCCACAGCTAGGTTCTGCACCCCCATTGCCAATATAATATTACCCAACATTTTTAATCTTCTTTTTCATTAAAAAACCACACATTTATGTATTTATATTTATATTTTATTTATGGGTTTTGAATTTTGAGCCTCAAAGGTGTAAGCTTTGCCGGGTTTATTACTGCTGCCCCTGTTCCCATCACACCCACTGCAATTTTTTGGCGTTTCTGAGAATTGGGTTTGAATTTCTTGACATCTGTAATGTAAGTATGCGTGCGGTTTTA
Source organism: Malus domestica (assembly GCF_042453785.1). Classification (NCBI taxonomy): domain Eukaryota; kingdom Viridiplantae; phylum Streptophyta; class Magnoliopsida; order Rosales; family Rosaceae; genus Malus; species Malus domestica. The sequence continues at coordinate 21,116,331 of NC_091668.1, forward strand.
GCCTCTTGTGGGTATTTTATTGGAATTACAAATCATGGGTTTTTTTGACGGTTTGTTGTTCTGGACAAACAGTGATTTGGGTTTTTGAAAATTCCACATTTAACTAGGCATTTCTGGTTTGGGAAGTGGGATGCTCTGTGATGCCGCCGTTTTGGGTATTTTGTCAGTCTCTTTGGATTCAGTGTCCCAGCAGCAAGCTGCCATCTAAATTCCCCAGCTTTTTTTTTTCTTCTGGGCTTGGATCCGGTGTGTTTTCAACTGGGATTTGAAAGTTGTTTCTGGGTTTTCTGTTTTGGGAAAGTCTCCGCCTGATTTTACAAGGTAATGTGCCCTAAAATTTGGATTTGATTCTTACCCAAATCGGTTCCCTGCTCAACCTTTTGTTTTCTCTTAGATTACATTACCTTCTGTTTGGCTGCTGAGAAAAGAACACTGATTGGAAGAGGAAAAATTTGGATTAATTAGCTGGATGTTGCTGAATCTGACTAGACCAGATAGGAATCTTAATCTTGTACAAGTGTTGGTTTTAGTTTTACTTTGACTTCTGTTAATGTTCAAAATTAATGGTGATCTTTTCCTTCATTTACTTGAATTTGATAATGCAGCATGACCTGACCTTCTTTTGGTTGATTTTTTGATATGATTGGTCTTACTTGGTTAAACCTGCATTTTCGATTCACATTCTGGGTTCAACTTTCGGGAGGGGGAAAAGGGGATCGCCTATCTAACTTCTTGTTTTACTAATTGGTTTATACGCAATTGTGAGCACTGAATCATGTCTTTGTTTCTCTGGCTTCCTAATTATCATCTACGATATGCATTCTTAGTCTGCGTGATCAGTTGACTTACCTTCCATTTTTTGTGGAAACAGTGTGATTGAATATAATTGATTTACAATGGTGCAGGAGAATGAAAGTGCAACCATCAAGGTTCCACAGTTGACTAGAAATAGATAGACTATCCAGTAATGTCGAGGATCACTAGGTGGAAGCTTGAGAAGACAAAAGTAAAAGTGGTTTTCAGGTTACAGTTCCATGCCACACATGTAAGTTGGAACTTATTAGATTTACCGCTGAAATTATATAATTTTTATACATTTCTAATTTGTATTCACTTCTTATGAAACCCGTGCATAAACTTCTGGACTGTAAGGTGAAATAGAATTTCTTTAAGTCAATTGTTGAATGATGCATCAGTCGGTGTTAATTAAATATTCTAAGCTGCCAATGTGGATTCATTCAGTTTGTAAACATTAGGCTTCGTATTGCGACTTTGGGTGTTTGTTGTTTCTGTGTCCCTAGACTCCACTAACATTTTCCTGGTAATTGCCTGAATTTGGGATTCAATTGTGTCATATGACGTGTAAGATAATCTAAACTCAACCGTAAGATCCATGTAATTAGTGCAGGCGTGTAGCTATCATTAGCTGACATTTTATTCAATTGTAGTTTCTTATGGCTGTTGACTTAAAATGCACCTAAAATCTTCTAAATTTGTACTTCTCCTATAACATGTGACAAGATTGGGAAACGTGGTTCTATATCTAGCACCTACAGTCTAGTCTACGGCTGAAAACAATGTTTCTGCATGGTTCAGGTTCCACAAACCGGATGGGATAAGCTGTTTATATCTTTCATACCAGCTGATTCTGGAAAAGCAACTGCAAAAACAACCAAGGCAAACGTGAGGAATGGAACCTGCAAATGGGGAGATCCTATCTATGAAACTACAAGGCTTCTACAAGACACTAAAACCAAACAATACGATGAGAAGCTTTACAAACTTGTGGTAACCATGGTAATACTCCATAATACTCCATCCAGAATTCTTATATACTAAACTGGTCTCTGCTTCAAAATTTGGTTGATTTAGAACCTACACCACCAGAGCAGCTGATTGCAGCCATTATCTTGTCTAAACTGAGTTTAACCTTTTCATTGGCCTATATCTAACTGACATCAGGGTTCTTCAAGGTCTAGTATCCTTGGCGAGACTAATATCAACCTTGCTGATTATGCTGATGCATCAAAGCCTTCGTCTGTTGCTCTGCCTCTTCTTGGATGTGATTCTGGAACTGTTTTACATGTGAGAACCTCTGAAGTTCAAATTATTTTAGACACAGTGTTATCTTAGGGAAGCTATTTGATTTATCATTTAGCTTCCAGTAATTAGTTACTACTGGTTGCCAACTACTATTCGAGACTGTTTAACAATTTTCTTTTGTCTTATTCCATGTCAGGTCACGGTACAGCTGCTAACTTCTAAAACTGGCTTCAGGTAAGCATTAGAACATATCAACCTCTTGCTTTATCTAATTTCAGTTGTTAATTTGTAGTTCTTTCCCTTTCAGAGAGTTTGAGCAGCAGAGGGAGCTCAGAGAGAGCGGTCTACGAACAACCTCTGACCAAAACAGAAATGATGTATCCACTACTAGAAGAATATCATCTTCTGAAGATGCAGTAAATGAGCAGATGGATAAGGTTAGTCGTTCTCTTCTGTCTTTATTTGTCCCATAGTATATATGTTTGTTTTGAAACATAAGCTCCTTGAAACGAGTGTTTACTAATTTTGTTCATCATTTCATAAACCATTTCTAATTATTAATAAGAGCAAAACCACTTAAAACATAACAACTTAAACATTAATAGAAGCAAAACCACATTCAATACAGTATTCAAGAGTCGAGACAAATCAAGACAGAAATTACTAAATAGAACGTCCCAAAACTCCAGGTCACACTCACTAAAATAGGAGATATGTTTGGAAAAATATTATTTCAAGCACTCTTTCGTATGGATAGTGCATCTATGGTCTATCTCTCTCTCTTTTGTCTACTGTATGCTGGTTGCATGTCTATTTATGACATGATTCTCCTTATCTAATCCTCTGAGGTGTGTCATGCATGTGTGGAAGATACATGCTGTCAGCCAAAAGAAACTCCTTTCTCCGAATGCGTTTATGCTATGAAAGATGAAATTAGGCTCACTGTTGCTGCTATGATGATGAAGTACTAAAGGGATGACATTACTAAAGATACTATATTTCACTATGATTTATAACATAGTTCTGTATCTGATGAGAAAGATAGGCCCTGCTTTTCCAGAGTTTTATGGGTATATTCATCCCTTGTAACGTTTTCCATGAGTCAGTTACTGAGAAACTTGGTTTTTCTCACAAACTTTGACTTTTCTTATGCTTGTAAGGTGTCGAATTATTTGATACAAGGTTATGAATTTACACAATGCATTATGTGAGTTCTTTTACCATATGGAGTTATTATCTTTGTTATAGGAGTTTTAGATCTGTGATAATATATGCTAATTATTTTCTTCTTTTTTACAGATGAATTCGAAAGTTAGATTCAAAGAACTCTCTCCCCATGAAGAAGGGGCTGGCCTGAATGAAGAGTATGCTGATTCAACTGGTGGATTTGAATATTCTTCCACTACTTCAGAAAGTTTATATGCTGAGAAACATGACACGTCTAGCACCCATGATATTGACAGTATTAAGAGTACCGCCTCTGCTGATCTAGGGGGATTGTCCCTTAGTCAAAGTCCCGGACAAGAGAAACAACATCCCTCAGATCAGCGATTCTTGGTACAGGGGACCAGTGAGTGGGCTCATAGCTGGGGCTCTGAATTTTCTCCAGATGCTTATTTACCAAATGCTTCTGAGGAAAATAGCAGGCTTAGAGGAAGCTTGGAAGCAGCTGAATCATCCATTCTTGAGCTTAAGCAGGAGGTGAACTCTTTACAGGTTCATGCTGATGAAATCGGCAATGACGCACAAAAATTTGGTCTTCAACTTGATGCTGAAATTGCTTCTGGAGAACAATTAGCAAAAGAAATTTCCACACTGAGATCCGAATGTTCAAAGTTAAAAGAAGATCTTGAGGAGCAAAAAAGTTTCAAACTAAGCATTCCATTTTCCCACAGGGAAACTATTGAGACAGGCCAAGATCGCATTTTTAATGAGTTATGGCTCAGGTGGTTTAAGGGCCTTTCAAGTATGGAGGATAAATTAAAAGGGCTTCAGAGCAAGGCATTATTTGGAGCAAATGAAAGGGACTTCCAGTCCTGTCACTCGGATTTCGAGGCATTGCTTGGTGTTTTGCAAGTTCTCAAACAAGAGACTGGACAGGCAAGTTCAGGGCTGAACGTGACAAGCGTAAAGCAGGCTGATGAAATAAGTTTACATAAAGGCGAGCAATTAGTACTAGGAACGAGGGTGGATGCAGATTCCTATCAACCCGGGGGTGCGGTTCATTGTCTAAGTATACCTGGCCTGGTGTCACTAGACTTTGATTCTGTAGATGCCGCCAATGCAATGAAAGGGAAGTTTGTTGAAATTTTAAGAGAGTTGGATGAGATGAAAGCTGATCGAGAAAGCCTTGCAAAGAAAGCAGACCAGATGGAGTGCTACTATGAAGCTCTCATTCATGAACTTGAGGAAAACCAGAGACAGATGATTGGAGAATTGCAGAATCTCAGGAATGAGCATTCTACTTGCTTGTACACAATTTCATCTGCTAACGCTGAGATGGAGAGAATCCAGCAAGACATGAACAACGAGCGAAGAATATTTTCCAAAGAAAAGCGTGATTTGGACTCTCTGAACAAGGAGTTTGAAAGAAGGGCTACTACAGCAGAAGCAGCACTTAAAAGGGCACGCATGAATTACTCTATTGCAGTGAACCAGTTACAGAAGGACCTTGAATTGCTTTCATTCCAGGTTCAGTCCATGCATGAGACTAATGAGAACCTCATTAAGCAGGCTTTTGAAGATTCTTTGATTCCAATGTTTCTGGGGTGCGAAGAAACAGTGCAGAATAAGAAATCGGATTCAGAGGAATTTCCATCTGCAAATCACTTACAGTGTCAGAATAAATGCTACGGGATAAAGAAACAGCAGTTAGATGGGGATGCATTATCAGACGATTTGAAAAGATCCCTCCACTTGCAGAAGGGCATCTACCAAAAGGTTGAAGAAGAACTTTATGAGGTGCATCTGGTGAATGTATATTTGGATGTACTGTCAAAGACTCTACAAGTTACTTTGATTGAAGCAAGTGCTGCCGTCGGATTGACGAAAGAGAAAGTGCATGAACTTTCACAACAGCTGGAGCTTTCAACTGAGTCCAATGAGTTGTTGATGCTGAGGCTGCAGACTGCATTGGATGAGATTCGCTGCCTGAATGAGTACAAGGAAACTTGTAATTCAATCCGCAATGACTTGGTTCTGAAGAACCAAATTTTGGAAGCAGATTTACAAAACGCTAGTAGTGAAAATGGCCTTCTTACCCAGAAGATTGTTGAATGGAAAGGTATGATAAAAGAATATGAAACTTATGAGAGCAAATACAAGGCCTGCACTACTGAAAAATTACAGCTGGAAAATTTGTTGCAAAAGGAAACCCTAGAAAACGGCACTCTTCAGAATAAACTTTCCTCTTTGCAGGAAGAGTTGAAATCTGTCAGAACCGACTTTGATGAGCTAGCTTGCACGAAGGAGGATCTGCAGAATATTGTGAATTTTCTACAGGGTAAGTTATGGAATCTGTTGGCATCATATGACCAAAAGTGTAAAAGCCTGGCTCTTTGCGGTGGATGTGTCTGTCAAGACTTGGAATCCAGAGATTTAACAGGTGTAGTGATGCAAATAGAAGAGCTTCAGAACAATGTATATGGAAAGATTGTCCAAATGATGGAAGAAAAGAGAGAGCTAGCGCAAGAAAGAGATATTGCTCAAGAGTCTTTACGCGCAGCAGAGTCTGATAACCTGATCATGAAGCAGAAATTTGAACACGATCTACGAGGTACAGTGGATAAACTAGATGTTTCGAGTGCGCTGGTTCAAAAGCTCCAGTCACGAGTTGAGGCCATGGCAAACAGACCCGAGATTAGCTGTGAAGCCGAAGACAATTATGCACAACAACACAGAGAGCTTTTGGTTGGTCTTGATAATTTAGAATTGGAGCTGCAGCAACTTACTTCTAAAATTGAGGGCCTTGCTGAGGAATTTATGGCATTGGAGAAATTAACTGAAGAACTAGGAAGGTTTAACCTGACCATAGCAGCATTAACGGTGGAAAAAGAAGCTTTGATGGTGTCCTTACAGGATAAAACTGATGAATCTTCCAGGCTTGCTCTCGAGCTTAATAGTTTGCAAGGGAGTTTGCTTTCTTTGCATGATGAGGTGCAAACAGAGAGAAATCTCAGAGATAAGTTAGAGAGTACAATCACAGATCTCACATCCCAATTGAACGAGAAGCATTGCCAGGTGCTAGGTTTTGATCAGCAGAAGGCTGAGCTTGTCCATCTCAAACAATTGGTTTCAGATCTAGAATTAGAGAAATCAAGAGTCTCCCGTCTCTTGTTGGATTCTGAGGAATATCTAAAAGACGTCCGTGAAGAATGTTCTTCCGTTTCTGCTTTAGAGGCTCAATTGTCTGAAATGCATGAATTTTCAATAGCTGCTGATGTTGGACTCACTTTCACAAAAGCTCAATATGAGACAAGGATAGAAGAACTAGAAAGGTATAACTTGACCATTGCAGCACTGTTAGAGGAAAAAGAAGTTTTGATGGCGTCTTTACAGGATAAAACTCAAGAATCTTCCAGGCTTGCTCTCGAGCTTAATAGTTTGCAAGGGAGTTTGGTTTCTTTGCATGATGAGGTGCAAACAGAAAGAAATCTAAAGGATAAGTTAGAGAGTACAATTACAGAGCTCACTTCCCATTTGAATGAGAAGCATTGCCAGTTGCTAGGTTTTGATCAGCAGAAGGCTGAGCTTGCCCATCTAAAACAATTGGTATTGGATCTAGAACTAGAGAAATCAAGAGTTTCCTGTCTCTTGTTGGATTCTGAGGAATGTCTAAAAGACGTCCGTAAAGAGTGTTCTTCCATTTCTGCTTTGGAGGCTCAATTGTCTGAAATGCATGAATCTTCAATAGCTGCTGATGTTGGACTCACTTTCACAAAAGTTCAATATGAGATGAGGATTGAAGAACTAGAAAGGTATAACCTGACCATAGCAGAATTATCAGAGGAGAAAGAAGCTTTAATGGCGTCCTTGCAGAATAAAACTGAAGAATCTTCCAAGCTTTGTCTGGAGCTTAATAGGATGCAAGGAAGTTTGCTCTCTTTGCAAGATGAGTTGCAAACTGAGAGAAATCTCAGAGATAAGTCAGAGAGTAGAATTACAGATCTGGCTTCCCAATTGATTAAGAAGAACAGTCAGTTGCTAGATTTTGATCACCAGATGGCTGAGCTGGTCCATCTCAAACAACTGGTATCGGACCTAGAACTAGAGAAATCAAGAGTTCTCGGTCTCCTGTTGGATTCTGAGAAATGTCTTAAAGACGCTCGTGAAGAGTGTTCTTCTGTCTCTGCTTTGGAAGCTCAGTTATCTGAAATGCATGAATTTTCAATAGCTGCTGATGTTGGACTCACTTTCACAAAAACTCAATACGAGACCGTGATCGAAGAGCTTTGTCAGAAACTGCACTTTTCAGATAGCCAAGTTTCTGAAATTCGCAACAATTTCCTTAATGTAGAGAATATGCTTAACAAATGTCTTGCTAGCGAAAGGCATTACCTTGAAGAGAACACCCAATTGATGACAAGTCTCAATTTCATTAAATCTGAGTTGGAAGCCTCCAGTGCTCAAAACAGGATACTTCTTGATGCAAACAGTGTTATGAGGACCGAACTTGAGGAAAACAAGAAAAGAGCTGAAAATACGGAGGATATTGTCCATATGGATAAAAGTCAGTCTGCTCTTGAGGTGGAAAGGCTGGAACATCTTCTAATGACTTCTGAAGAAGAGATTGATAACCTGATATTCTCCAAGGAAGAACTGGAAGTCAAAGCTTTAGTACTCAAAGCCAAGTTGGATGAACAGTCTGCTCAGCTAACCTTGCTGGAAGGATATAAGAATGAAATGGAAATGCTGCACGATAGATGTAGCGATCTAACACAGAAGCTTGCTCAACAGGTCTTAAAGACGGAAGAATTTAAGAACTTGTCCATCCACTTTAAGGATCTTAAAGACAAGGCTTATGCCGAGGGCCTCCATGCACAGGGTAAAAAAGAACCAGAAAGGCCACCAACTGCTATGCAAGAGTCTTTAAGAATTGTATTCATCAAAGAACAATATGAAACCAAGCTGCAAGAACTGAAACAACAACTTGCTATGTCCAATAAGCACAGTGAGGAGATGCTTTGGAAATTGCAAGATGCAGTCGACGAAGTTGAGAATAGGAAAAAATCCGAAGCTACTCATGTGAAGAGAAACGAAGAGCTAGGAATGAAGATCTTGGAATTGGAGTCTGACCTACATTCATTACTTTCTGAAAAGCGTGAAATAATGAAAGCATATGACCTGATGAAAGCTGAAAAGGAATGCTCATTAATAAGCCTTGAGTGCTGTAAGGAAGAAAAACAAGAGCTTGAAGCATCTTTGCAGAAGTGCACTGAGGAAAAAGCTAAAATTGCTTTAGAACTCACCTCAGCGAAGGATTTACTTGCGAGCAGTTCATCATCTGTAAATTATCAGAAGGGCGCAGAGGAACCTTTGGTTAAGTTTTCTGAACTAGATGGAGCCAATGGTGAAGCATCTCAGCATGAATGCATGAGTTCCGTTGATGAAGCAGACCAGTCAAATGTACTCAACAATATAAAGTCCAAGCAGGTAATTAACTGTTTTTATGAGGATTATGTATATTAGAGTAATTTGCTCCATTGATACCTCTAATTCTTTGTGCAAATATGTTGCACCCAGATGCTTATGCTAGCCTATATACGTTATGCATTATTCTTTTCCGTCAAGTTTTGGAAAAGTGAACAAAGATTGCTTTTTCATTCTGCCCTCTCTGAAAAGGTGTTTTCAGTTTGCTATTGTTTTCTGCTTTTTTCCATCATGGTGAGTTTGAATGGTTCTTCTGAAGTTGTAGTTCTTACCAGTACCAGTTGACAGTGCCACAACAAGTTGCTGCTCCAAATATTACCAAAGTAATAGCATTCCTATTTTATTTAGTGCTAGACCTTCTCTACACAATTCAGCTACCTGCTATCACATTAAACACATTTCCTGGAAAGTATCACCACTAGAGTGAAATTCAAAGCACTTGACGGTGGCTAATATATTTGGTACGACCAGTTACTGTCAGTCCTCGGAGGTTTAAACTCCTTGTTCACAATTAATGTTGTCAACTTTTCCAAGAAATAATGGTGAAATCTAATTATGAAAGAAATTCTATTTTAGTCCAATCAGAAAAAACATAAGTATGATCTATATAGTACGCTTGCCTAATTAGTTGTGAATGTGTTATCTTTCATAGCTCGCACCTTCTTCTTGTGGCCTCTTCGAACTTTACATAAAGTTCTCTTAGAGACAATAATAATTTGTGCGTAACTTGGTAATTGATTTTCTTAGGCTTCAAAATTTTGAAGTTCTCCTCTCTCTAGCAGAGGAATAGGATAGTCATTTCTCTCAAAGAAAAGGTTTACTATGTTTTATTTTTAGATGTATTATATGTAGAAATTTTGGTCGCTGACAATATATGCACGTGATTGGACAGGATGATCTTGTATCCGGAGGTGTAAATGGGATCTCTGGTATAGTACTTTCAAAGCAAAGGGATATTCTTAATAGCGACATGAAGCATTTGGTTCTTGCCAATGAGAATTTTAAGGCCCAAGGCTTAAAGTCTAGCATGGAAAACTTAAATAAGGAGGTATGTATTTTGTATAATCACAAGTGAACAGATGCTTTTGTATTGCTACAGTTTTAACTTCTAAAGTTGGGGGGAGGGGGGGGGAGCAGAACTGGATAATAATATCTCAACAGTGGCTCTAGAATTTTTAATCTGTATTATCTTGTTGCAGTTGGAAAGGATGAAACATGAAAATTTGCTTCTTTCTGTCGATGATCAACACCTTGAACCAAATTTTCCTGGTTTACATAGAGAGATTATGCAATTAAATAAGGTAAATAACAACTTATAATATAAGCGTGTCCTTGAACTGTATCATGTTTCATATAAAGCATGTCCTTGAACTGACTTCATGTTTCGGATCTTTGATTAGGTAAATGAAGAATTGGGAAATATATTTCCCTCCTTCAACGAATTTTCTTGCAGTGGCAATGCATTAGAGAGGGTGCTAGCTTTGGAAGTTGAACTTGCTGAAGCATTGCAGGCAAAGAAGAAATCAACTATCCAGTTTCAAAGGTACATCTTAAGTGAGCAAATTATCTATTTCGTGTTTAGATGCATGTCAACTAGAACCTTTGCAGCGGTTATGGGTAATGTCTTTTCGGCTTTTTGGCTTTGGTGTATTTTGTGTTTGCATGGGATCACAAGGCCCTGCTAAATTTGTCATTTATGAACCATAAGAATTTCATAATGTACTTCATCTATTGATTTTTGGACTTTTAGGGACTTTTAAGGGGGGAAAAGGTGGTTATTTTAAGTTCAGCAGAACTAGGAATACACGAGTTTAATAATTAACATGACACCCTCCTTTGTTCCAGTTCTTTCGTGAAACAACACAGTGATGAGGAAGCAGTGTTTCACAGCTTCAGAGACATCAACGAGCTAATCAAAGACATGCTGGAGATTAAGGGAAGATATGCTACCGTGGAAACGGAACTCAAAGACATGCATGACCGTTACTCCCAGTTAAGCCTTCAATTTGCAGAGGTCGAAGGAGAGAGACAAAAACTAATGATGACTCTCAAGAATGTCCGAGCGTCAAAGAAAGCCCTATACTTGAATCGCTCCTCAACATCCCCTTTTCTAGACCCTTCGTAATAGTCACCGTAGCCATCCATTCTCGTTTGCGAAGAGATAGCCCTTTACGGGGTTGAGAATTGATGGTCCGACATGCCTTGCTGCACCATGTTATCGTATATGTGAAAGGTGAATAATGTATGGGCCGGTTAGCCGCTAGCTGTGAAACTTCACGATGTTGAAATGTGGTATCGAAGGCTCAGCAGCAGTGTAAATAGAAACCTCTGCTGGTTTGTGCAACTGGTTTATAGTATCACAGGTACAGAACCCTGTTACGAACCCTTCATTTTCGGGTTGCTGGGAGAATATGTTGTAGTTCTGCCATATAGTCAATCAAATTTTGTCATATTTATTCAAACATCGAAAGATATTGCATTTTCTCCCCATACATCCCTTCTACATACCAAATTCATTTGGGAGAGGACGAGACTTGCAAATAACACGTAACTCAAGTGGTTAAGAGCATTCAAGACAAAAATCTACAGGTGAATGAAAAATGCTCTTGAACCAATAGAAAACAAATTCTGCTTTACAATAAGCTCGCGAATCAATCAAATCAATATGTTCGTTTGCTTTTTTTCTTTTACACTTGTATTCATTGATGCCAGAAAAACAGAAGAAGCTCCTAATGCGTCAATATGGTCCTTTTCTCTGTAACAAATCACATGCAATAAGGAACTATAACGCGTTTTACATACGGACACGATAAGATTCAAAGTAACAAAAGTCTGATGAATCCATGAATTTCTTGATGCTACTTCTGACCGCCCGGTAACTGAGATTTGAACTGCATCCCATCAGCAACACATGAGAAGACACGGAAAACAATAACAGACTGCAGGAGCTCCACGAAGCTTGTTACCAGAAGCTACAATATTGAACATGAACATCGAGGCTGCTCTGGAGAATCATTCATCAATTTATCTGTATAAAAATGCAATTGTCAAAGTGTCAATTCCTTGTTCCGGAACCTTTTCTTTTGTTTTGGTAACATAATCCTATATCGAAGCATTACATAACATTAATGTCAAAGCATCGCATATATCAAGATTCATATACTTTTCTGCTAGCCATAATTTCATCTACTAAAAATTATTGAAAAGAAGGAACGATCTACGGATATTGTTTATTTGGGAAGAGTATATATAATAGCAGAATGATAGCACACAGGAAAAACTAAGAAGGCAAGGTATACAACAAGGGAGGGAAAGGACCAGAGGCCCAGTAAAAAAACAAGCATACAAAACAAATACAAATGAAAAAGAGCCTATCCTGCTTTATTGGTTGGAGCTATTACAAAAGACAACACGTGTGCTCAGTTAAGGAACAAACATAAAAAATAAAGACAAATTGTGTCATGTCATTCAGAAACTGGACTTACGAGAAGTAGCATGAGAAATTAGTTATTGACGTAAGACTACATCCAGATTCTAGCATGTGTGCTCAGATCAAGAAATTGAGAGGAACGAGAAGCAAGATACCTTGCTGCTGAATTCCTCAGAAAGAGCTATGTTCATAAGATTGATGCATAACAATTATGAGTCTTAAAAAAATCGGTTACCAATTGGGGGTTAAACACTCATGAAAACTACCAAGATGTCAGATACTTAGGGGAAGAGGCTAGTCAAGATAACAAACTCAACAAAGAGCATGTGCTACAAGATATATCCAACATAACCGCAAATATTCAGGCTGAAAGAAAACACAACTGCAAGCTAGTCTAGTAAAACATAAACATAATTACCATTCTTTTTGTCTGCAATAGGAGGGCGCACAACCACATGCATAGTGATGAGACTTCCAGGGAGTTCACCAACTGGATTTCTGGAATCAGCAAGTGTCCTGTTGTTTTCCAGTATCTTTCCCGCATTAATAAGCTTCAAATCATTTATTGTCCTTGGACCATTTTCTTTCTCTATCAAACAGATTAGATTACATGAGAAAAAATATAAGTCAATCTCAGACCAAAGCACAACGGTGCGATCATAAAGCAACCAAAGTTTCATTACTTCTGTCAAAATGTCGGCTTTGTCTACAATTTTTTCAATATTCTGTTTGCTCAGTGCAAGAGGCAAACACATGATATGTCTAATTACCAACATCAGCAACATATATGCAACAACTATGACTAACATGAACATACACTTTCATAATATATGACTGATAAAAGCAACGACAATTTCCAAAAACATATGAGTAACTTGAGCATACACTTTCAAGAACAACAAAGAACTCCATCATCTGACTAACGTTTTTCAATATTATGTTTTTGGATTATGCTCAAGTTAGTTATCTGTAGAAGCTAGTCATATGTTATAATGCAGTAACAAATAAGTACATTCATAACATAATCCAGAGACATGACTAACTTGAGCATACACTTTCAAAAACGATTAAGAACTCCGTCATAATTCATTTGTATCATTTTCAGACCGTCACCCAAGATTATATCAACACTGAAGGACATAGAGCCTCAAATTTCTTGGACAATGGCACAACAAGCATGATAAAATCAACAACAATTTCCTCACAACATTTTCAATACATAACAATAATAATAGAGCAACATTATCTTATTTCAACAATTTTGGGCAAAATATCATAAAACAAATGTGATATGCACAAAAGCTCTCAAGAATCCCAACCCAATGATACAAAAAGCGAAAGAACCTCAAAAAATATAAGTTGTGCAACAATATAAAATAAAATGAAAATTTAACAGAAGAATTAATTAGGATAAAAAGAAATAAACCTTTAGGCCATTGTGCAAGTATTTTCTCCTTGAGTGATTGTACAGTGGTAGATGGGCTATACTTCTGAGGTCCTATGTCGGTCCCATCAAATAGCCTGAATTTCAGCTCAATCAAATCTTGACCTGCCGCCATTGATGAACGTTCCAATCCAGCAAAAACCCACCTATCAATTTCTCATACCACTCTCCAAGAACCAGAATAAAACCGCCACAAATGGCAGAATCAAAGAAAACCCAGATCAAATCTGATCAAGATTCACACTTTGATTAAAACCCAGAAGTGTAAAAGCTCAAATACCCATGAAAGAAGTAAAGCTTTTTTTTTTTTTTTTTTTTTATCGATAAAGCATAGATTTGTATTGAAGTTGCAGTAAAAAGACCCAAAGTTCTTGGTGATGGAAACCCAAAAGGCAGTGACAGATTAGAAATCTGTGAAATGAATCCAGAAAGAAAGAGAGGAAGAAGAAGAAGACAGCTCCCTTGAATTGCTTGATGTAGAAATTAAGAAAGTAGAAAGTGTGCCTAAAACGATCTGAGTTAGATTTTTCACCTGAATTAACACAAATTTCAGAAATTGCCCACGTCTTATATTTGTAAAATTACTTTCACTTTTTATGACATGTAATTGTTTGGATGCATTTTTTGATAACTGGTAGTTGTTATTAATCTACTAAGATTATGTTGTTATTAATCTACAATTGTCATCTATAAAATTTAGAGATATGCATTTCGTTAATATTGAGATAAAATGTGTAAATTTTCTTATACAAATGTTATTTTATTTTAAATTTATCCAATTATGAGAATATGGGTTTAAACTTGTGTATAAAAAATAAAAGCACACGACTTTAGCTAAGTTGACCAAATCCATATTTGCAATAAGGACTAGATGGTTAATTAAATAGAAATTGGATTATGATACAATTGTCTTTCAACTTGAAATAATTAGATTTAATATCTTGATATTAGAGATGTTCAATTCCACAACTAATAATTGAAAGATAGGAGGATGCTTTGTCCAATGTTTTTCCGTCTTTGGTTTAGTAGTAGTTGTCTTCGCTTATGTTAGGTTAAGTGTTTTAAATTTGACTCATATGAACGTGAGAGTGATATTATATGTGATGAATTTAATTCTTAATTATTACTAGACCAATAATAATAACGTAATTTTGTTGTGGTTGTGTTGGTCCGTCTTAAAAGCATTTTTCCTGAAAAAGAGTGGTTAATTTATGGGAGGAAACCAAATAGGAACCTGGTCAGAGATGTGAAGTCAACTTTGAATAGTTCAAGTAGTTAATCATATAATTATTATTTTTTTAGTACAATGATATATAGTTAATAAGATAATTATTAAGTAAATGTATTTTCTTAAGCAGCTGTCTTAAAATCTGTTGGTGTTGGTAGAAGTAGGCAGGCCTCTTGCTTCTCCTTGCTTGGCTTTGGTTTTGTTTAGTTGGATGTTAGTGATTTGGTCTCTCTCAAAATCTTTTTGCCTAATTGCCTCTATGGTAGGCAACTTGGCACCATTTTTTAAAGCATGTAGTAGGAAAATGACGCATATTATTTTTCAACACTCTTCTTTTATTTTGGTTATTAAATTAAATAAAATTAAACAAAAACAACGAACAAAGATTAAACAACGACGTATAAGAAGCGAAAAATAGCATGATCGTGGTTGAGTTGATGTAGACGAATAATCTCTCTTCACTATTAGTAATAGAAAAGATGGATGTGTTATAAAAATGTAAAAGTTATAGAGAGATAACTTTTATTCGGGACAAGAACGAAGTAGTTGCAGAGTATTATACCAACACAAGCTGTTGCAGAGGAAGTAATGTATATTATTACTATTAGATATTTTTCTCTTCCTTTTTCTTTCTGCTTTAGTTGAACATTCGTAAAGCTCTATTTATAGAGCATCACCATGGAAACAAACAAAAACACTATTAAGCATATGATATGTCTACTGTATGCATGTGGGCATACATTATTATACTATTTACAACACTCCCCCTTGGATGCCCACATATCAACATCAGTTGCCTCATTAAAACCTTGCTTGGAAAAACCCTGTGGGAAAAAAAACATAGCGAAGGAAAAAGAGTACAACTTTATCCGGATGGTGTTGAGCATGCTTATGTTGCCTCGTTAAAACCTTGATAGGAAAAACCCAGTGGGAAAAATCCTAAGCGAAGGAAAAAGAGTACAACATGCATGTATCATGGATGCTCCCCCTGAATTGGATCTCCCCCTGATTCTGCATTCTTCAAATTTGTAAGCCGACGTAATCCGATTCCTTGCACCAGCTTCTGAAATATGCACTTTGGTAAAGATTTGGTGAACAAGTCTGCTAAATTTTCATTGGAACGGATTTGTCTGACTTCAATAACTTTAGCCTTCTGAAGCTCATGTGCGCTGAAAAATCTTGGAGATATATGTTTAGTCTTATCACCTTTGATAAATCCTTCCTTCATCTGGGCGACACAGGCTGCATTATCTTCATGGATGACAGTTGGAGTGTCTGTCTTTGAAGGTAGACCACATGAATTCCGGATGTGATGGATCATTGATCTTAACCAAGAACATTCACGACTTGCTTCATGTAGAGCAATTATTTCCGAATGATTGGAAGATGTTGCAACTAGCGTTTGCTTCGTTGATCGCCATGAAATTGCAGTATCTCCATTAGTGAACACATATCCATTTTGTGAGCGGGCTTTATGCGGATCGGAGAGAAAACCAGCATCTGCGTATCCAACAAGGATCTGTTTATTTGTGGGCTTGTCTGAGTATAAGAGACCCATATCTGTTGTCCCACGAAGGTATCGTAGAACATCTTTGACTCCCTTCCAATGACGAATTGTTGGAGCAGAGCTGTACCTGGCTAACAAGTTAACTGAAAAAGCTATATCTGGTCTAGTACATTGTGCTAAATACAATAAAGCACCTATTACGCTCAAATATGGTACTTCTGGACCAAGGACCAGTTCATCATCTTCCTTTGGACGGAATGGATCTTTCTTAATGTCTAAAGAACGAACCACCATTGGGGTGCTAAGTGGATAAGCCTTGTCCATGCCAAATCGCTTCAGTATTTTTTCAATGTAAGCTGATTGATGGACCAAAATTCCACTAACACAATGCTCGATCTGCAGGCCTAGACAATATTTGGTTTTCCCAAGGTCTTTCATTTCAAATTCGTTTTTCAGATATTCAGCAGTTTTATGGAGCTCTTCAAGAGTCCCAACTAAGTTCATATCATCAACATATACTGCCACTATAGCAAATCCAGAGTTGGATTTCTTAATGAACACACAAGGGCAGATGACATTGTTGATATATCCTTCTTTAATCAAATACTCACTGAGACGATTATACCACATTCGCCCAGATTGTTTCAGCCCATATAGTGATCGCCTTAACTTGATTGAGTACATACCCCGTGGTTTGTTTGTTGCTTCAGGCAACTTAAGTCCTTCTGGGACTTTCATATATATGTCAGTATCTAATTCTCCATATAGATACGCGGTGATGACATCCATAAGGCGCATGTCAAGTTTTTCTGAAATCACCAAACTTATTAAGTAACGGAACGTAATTGTGTCCATTACAGAAGAGTATGTCTCCTCATAATCAATTCCAGGTCTTTGTGAAAAGCCTTGTGCAACGAGTCGTGCTTTGTATCTAGCAATCTCGTTTTTCTCATTGCGTTTCCTTGTAAATACCCATTTGTAACCTACGGGGTTTACATCAGTTGGGGTTTGGACTACTGGTCCAAAAACACTTCGCCTTTCCAAGGAATTTAATTCTGCCTGGATTGCATCTTTCCACTGAGGCCAATCTTGTCTCTGTTTGCATTCATCAACAGAGCGGGGCTCAATATCATCACTTAATATGATTTCAGTGGCTACTGCGAATGCAAACATATCGTCAATGATTATTTCATTCCGATCCCACAATTCATTAGTACATGCATAATTTATGGAGATTTCTTTGCTTTCATGTACTTCTGTCTCTTCAGGGCCGTTTTCTTCTTCTGGAAGTCCAGAGGCATGAATTGTGGATTTTTCATTGACTCTCTCTTCCTGAATGATTTCATTTGGATTCAGTTGTGCCCTCGTCTTTCTCTTCCGAGGGGCTGAATCTTTTGAACCTGGTGGTCTACCACGCTTCAGGCGTGCACCAGATGAATCATTCGCTGCCACTTTATTTTGTCCAACAGGGACATCAATTCTGGCAGGTGCATTTGCAGCTGGTATATGCGATTTTGTCACTTTCATAGCGTCATTAAATGCATCTGGCATTTGATTGGCAATGCTTTGAAGATGAACGATCCTTTTCACTTCATTTTCACATTGAAGGGTTCGAGGATCAAAATGAGACAAGGTGGGAACAACCCATGTCAGCTCTTTCCGTTCTTCTGGAACGGTATTTTCTCCCCCTAACGATGGGAAGACTGTCTCATCAAAATGACAATCAGCAAAACGAGCTGTAAACATATCACCCGTCAAGGGTTCCAAATATCTAATAATAGATGGTGAATCAAAACCCACATAAATTCCCAGTCTACGCTGAGGTCCCATTTTAGTGCGTTGCGGGGGTGCAATAGGCACATAAACAGCACAACCAAAAACTCGTAAATGTGAAATGTTTGGCTGATGTCCAAACACGAGTTGTATTGAGGAGTATTGGTGGTTGCCTATAGGTCTCAATCGAACCAATGATGCAGCATGTAGAATGGCATGTCCCCATGCAGAAACTGGCAATTTGGTTTTCATAAGCAGAGTGCGGGCTATTAACTGAAGCCGCTTGATCAATGCTTCTGCTAAACCATTTTGAGTATGGACATGAGGAACAGGGTGTTCAACATCAATGCCCAATGTCATGCAGTAATCATCAAAGGTTTGAGACGTAAATTCACCAGCGTTATCAAGTCGGATTGATTTAATGGGATAATCTGGGAATTGTGCTCGTAACTTAGTTATCTGAGCAAGAAGTCTCGCAAAAGCTGCATTCCGAGTAGACAAGAGACAAACATGTGACCATCTAGTGGATGCATCAACCAAAACCATAAAATATCGAAATGGTCCACAAGATGGTTGAATAGGTCCACAGATATCCCCTTGAATTCTTTGTAGAAATGATGGGGATTCAGCATCAACCTTTAGTTGTGATGGTCTAATTACCAACTTCCCTTGAGAACAAGCCTTGCAAGGGTTATCATTTAAGATAGCAATGTCTCTGCTCAATAATGGATGTCCATTAGAGTTGGTAATGATCCTACGCATCATGGTGGATCCTGGATGACCCAGACGGTCATGCCAAAGCATGTAAACCTTTGAATCAGTGAACTTCTGGTTCATGATAGTATGTGATTCAACTGTCCTTATGTATGTATAATATAATCCACTCGAAAAACCACGCAACTTCTCCAATATACGCTTCTGGGTATCTTTGGAGGTAATGCATAGATACTCCACATTTTTTGCACTTTTCGTTTCAATGTGGTATCCATTTAGACGTATGTCTTTGAAACTCAACAAATTTCGAGTAGATCGAGTAGCATACAATGCATTTTGTATGGATAATATTGTTCCATTTGGTAACATAATCTGGGCTTTCCCTGAGCCTTCAATCACATATGAAGGTCCTGATATTGTTGTTACCCCTATTTTTGTAAGTATTAAGCTTGAGAAATACTTTCGATCACGAAGTATTGTATGTGTGGTTGCACTGTCTGCAAGACAAATATCTCCGCCATTTCTTATGTTCTGAGAATAACCACAGTTTTTATCCATGCTTTCTGAGTAAATGGAATCACAGTTAACAAACAATTTATAACAGGAAATTTACATGCCATTTTTATTGAATCTGAAAAACTAGTTTTAGACAACAAGTTCAGCATAATAAAAGTACATCAAACATAAACGATTTAGTCGGACCGATATACTTCATTCCCCCTTTCCGTAATGAAGTCTGAAACATCTAGGTGAGTTGCGTCAAATTGCCCTGATAAATCAAACACTGGATCAGGTATATCCATTGGTTTAGCCTGGTCGAGAAAATTGGTCTCGACACCCTTCTTCTGGAGGGAGGCTTGATACAACTCCACCAGATGTTTTGGGGTACGACAAGTTCGCGCCCAATGCCCATTGCCACCATACCTATGGCAGGCTCCTTCAGAGTTCCTGGGAGCATTGGTCATGTTAGCTTTGCCTTTGTGACGATTCACATTTTTGAAGCTCGGGCCAGAATTATGCCTCTGAACCTGGTTGTGAAACTGACCACCATGGTTCTTGCCTTTCTTATTCCATCGACCTCGTATGTGGCCACGTCCTTGTTTATGATAATTACCACCAGAGGATGTGGCGTTCACTTCGAGGGAAGTATCATTTACTTCTGGGAATGGTGCAGATCCAGTAGGTCGGGAATTATGGTTTTTCATCAGGAGCTCATTGTTCTGTTCAGCTACCAGGAGCACAGATATCAGCTGGTTGTATTCAGTGTAGCCTCGCGCTCTATACTGCTGCTGCAGGAGCACGTTATTGGCATGAAATGTGCTGTAAGTCTTTTCCAGCAATATTTCATCAGTAATGGTATCCCCACAGAGCTTCATCTGAGAGGTAATCCTGAACAACGCAGAATTGTACTCCGCCACTGATTTGAAATCCTGAATTCTCAGGTGAGACCACTCATAGCGAGCTTTTGGAAGAATCACCGTTGTCTGGTGATTATATCTGCTTCGCAAGGCCTCCCAGAGAGCTAACGGATCTTCAACCGTTAAGTACTCACTCTTTAGTGCCTCATCAAGATGGCGGCGAATAAAGATCATAGCCTTCGCCCGATTTTGAGAAGATGAGCTGCTTTCTTCCCTGATGGTATCTCCAAGATTCCCTGCTTCCAGATGGATCTTGGTATCAAGTACCCAAGTAAGGTAATTCTTCCCGGTAATGTCCAGGGCAGCATATTCAAGCTTAGCCAAGTTCGTCATTTTCTTTTCTGAAAGAAAATGAGATGTGTAAGAACTTGCAGTAATATGTATTCCTAGAGGAATGTGATGTTAGAACTTCTGGTTCTTACAAATTTTTCATTTTGATCTTCAGGCCAAAATGATAAGCACTCGAAACTTCTGGCTCGAGATTTTCAGGGTGAATGAGAAGGGCGATTGTACCGCACTATTCTCATTGAAAGAATGTAACATGGAATGGGCGATTAGTCCGCACCACTCAAGTAGCAAGAAAATTGAAATATGCAGAGCAAGGTGGGCGATTATACTGGACCACCTTTAATTGCAATGAAATTAAACAACAGATAAATTTAAATTTGGATAACAAGGAGGGCGATTATATCGCTCCACCTGAAATTTGCAGTAAAATTAAATAACAGGTAAATTTAAATTTGAAGAGCAAGGAGGGCAATTATACCGCTCCACCTGAAATTTGCAGTAAAATTAAATAACAGGTAAATTTAAATTTGAAGAGCAAGGAAGGCGATTATACCGCTCCACCTGAAATTTGCAGTAAAATTAAATCTGCAGTCCAAGATAGGCGATGATACCGCACCATCTTGGATCGCAGTAAGATGAAATTTGCAGTTCAAGATGGGCGATTGTACCGCACCATCTTGGATTGCAGTAAAATCAATATAAATACTATGTTAGTAATCAATATCCAAACCAAACAAGTAATCAAAGATGTATGTAACTGCTAGTTGGAGAACTACGAGCAGGCATGGAGCAAATAGTTCGTCGCGAGGATATACCACGCATTTGAGGCAGATGAAGAAGATGAACAGGAAAAACCTTAGAGGAAACATTTTTTTTTTTTTTTCGTTCGGCGGAGAGAAATGAGAGAATGATTTCCTTTATTGTTTAGTGAATGTAAATGAGACATGGTTATACTTAGAGACTCGTGCTGATAACGTGTTATAAAAATGTAAAAGTTATAGAGAGATAACCTTTATTCGGGATAAGAACGAAGTAGTTGCAGAGTATTATACCAACACAAGCTGTTGCAGAGGAAGTAAGGTATATTATTACTATTATATATTTTTCTCTTCCTTTTTCTTTCTGCTTTAGTTGAACATTCGTAAAGCTCTATTTATAGAGCATCACCATGGAAACAAACAAAAACACTATTAAGCATATGATATGTCTACTGTATGCATGTGGGCATACATTATTATACTATTTACAACAAGATGGAGAATGTTAAATAATGGGGGATTTAGAATCCAGCATATTTTTAAAGATGACTTGCAAGCAAGGTTCTAAAGACGCTAGGTGCTAGTTGGGCAGTGGGCTGCGACTTAGGGCCTAGACGGTTTGGGGGGACTTAGGTGTGGGCCTAGGCAGACTAGGTGGATTTAAGTAAATTTATTATACATTGTATAAATAGGTTCTTATTTATACTTCTATGGGGAGGCATAAATTGCAAAATAAAATGAACTATAAATTATAAGGTATTAAAACATATTGAGAAATGGGGAACATATAATGGGTGTTCATTAGAGTATTCAACAAATATCTTACATTTTATTTATAAAATGCAAAATGAAAGATATCAATTTTCTGTATAAGTGAGTCGCGACCTAGGCGGGTTAGGCGGACACTTGGGCGGGCTATGCAGACGCCTAAGCATGTCTAGGTCCCTTTCTTAATTTCAAATGCTTAGGGTTAATCGGGATGGTAGCTAGCTGCCTAGTGCCTAGGCGGAGATTTTTAGAACAGTGCTTGCAAGTGGTCCTCTACCACAGTGGTGGAGAGGAGTGTTGCCCTTGCACCACAGTTGTTAGAACCCCCGTCGTCTCCCTAATCTAACATCTAATATAAAAAATCTATCGTTTGATAAAAAAACAAAGACAAAAAGAAGAAGATGACTTGAACCATATGTGACTTGGTTCATGGGAAGCATCTAATTTTAGTGTTTCCTCAACATCAATATTTGTCACGTTGTTATTGAATTAGTCAATAATGTCACCCTAACTAACCTATTCTGATCAAAATCATGGAAGGCAACCACTTTGAGGATAATGTTTTCTTGGGCAGATAATATTTTGAAAAGTAAATGATAAATACGGACTTGAGACTGTTTTTGGAAGGGCTGCTGACTAAAAGTGTTTTTAATATGTTTGACAGAAAAGCTTAAAAGTTACGGGTCATAAGATTGGTTCATGAAGCACTTCACTCGGATTTTCAATAAAAGTTACAATGAAGTTCTAATAAAAGTACTTGTAATAAAAACGCATATGAGCATCCGTGTTTTGTATAGATGCAGTCCCAACTGTGTTGTAACACTATCTAGTAAGTACTTTTGATAGGATTGTTCTAAAGTTGTACAACTATATTCAATCAAATTTACATGATCTTTTTCTTTTTCCTTTTCACGGGCGTACATGATCGAGCAAATGGACACCAAGTTAGGAAGATTCAATGTCGAGGGCGACATACATTATTCTGATATATGCTTATTAATGTAAAGCATGTGCTTATATATGCAAAGTGCACCACTTATCAACTCAACTCAATCTTCGCACGCCATACAGCTCGCCCGTATAGATTCAACGAAGGGAATCTCAGCCTTGTGCTAAAGATCAAGAACTTGACAGCCAACCAATTCACCTGAACCAAAATCCCGAGTCCCAATGATCTTCCACACAACTGCGTCTGATTCTGCCGGTGCGTCGGAGTGTTCATCTGAGGAGCTAGCCAGGAGAGGAGCTAAGGTTGGTGACAAAGAACCCAAATTACCGCACTGGTCAGCACGCAGAACTGCGATTTCATGATTCGCATCTTTTGTAATGACATGAAGTTTTCCATGAAAACCAGCAAGTAAATATGGAGAATCTGAACCAGCAAAGTCATGAATAGGGACTTTTCCTATAACAACTTTCCAAGCATCTTCTCCTTGATCGTACACCTTGATCTTACCACTATCCAAAGAACTCGAAGGATCAAAAGCATACAATTCACCATCTACCACAACGCTCAACTTTGTACCAGCCTGCCGAGCAGGCCAACCATCTCCCATGCCAAGAGGCATTTCATCCCAAGAATTTGTTTCGGGATCATAGATTTCTCCCCCGACGTCAACAAAAAAGGGCCATGAATACAGACTCTGGGATACACATAGCCTTCCCATGTAGGGAGTCAACCCGGTGGCAATAGGCCTTAGCATGTCAGTCAAAAAGGCAGTGGGTAGCGCTCGAGCCCTTGAGAATGGCATGCTTGGTACTTCAGACCATGTACCGGTGGAGGGCTCAAAAACTTCAGCAGACTGAAGAGGGATCAATCCGCCTCGTTCCCGAGTAACCCCTCCAACAACATAAAGTTTGTTATTCAGAATACCTGTCTTACAATAGGCTCTACTTGCAGACATGGCTGTCACTTCACTCCATGCATTCTGAATTGGATCAAATCTCCAGACGCACCTCACGGTCGTAGCTTTATAAAATCCACCTAGAACATAAAGGCATCCATCAACAGCACCAATGGCACAACCACAAAACGGCATTTGTTCAAATGCGTTCTTTCTCCCTAACCAGCCTCTAATAGTATGAGCAATTTTGATGCTTGGGCCCACCATATTCCACATCGAAAACCTAGAAGAACTCTTGCTGATTTCTTCTTCATAAACTACATTGGGCATCTGAGGTAGCCTCTGCCACCTTCTTGACAGGGGATCTAAAGCATGCCAGGAAAGTTTATCCTCTTCAATTTTCGTCAACAAGTAGAGCCATTCTTCACTTCTACCAAGTTCTTTTCTCAATTTAAATAGTTCAGAGCTAGTAACAGTTTCCTTCCACTTCCGGGAAACCAGCCTGACATTGAAGTAGCAAATTCTAGGGAGTCTAGCAATAATTTGGATCGATAGCTCATCAGGAAGAGTGGGAATTAGTCTTTGGCTCTCCTCAAAAGTGCATGGTGACGTTTTTTGCCTCTTGCAGGTGTCATTCTGAGAGATCTCATGGTACTCATTTCTCTCAGACTTGGGACCAGCCAAACTCAAAAGAGCCCCCATCAGAAACTGCAAAGATCAGTAAATCTCAGTGATCACACGACTCTTTTTAGTCCCACAGTTGGGACCAGCCAAACTCAAAAACAACCACATAGTTGACTTAGCCTCATGGAAGCAGAAATTATTCATTCTACTTTCAGTTGATCAATTCCAAAATAAAAGGACACACGCACACCAGAACTGGGATCAGCGAACCTAAAGAAACGAGGCCAAATTTGACTTTAATCCAAGTTCTGCAAAATTATTCATTCTACATTCAGTTCGAGAATGCAAAAGGCTAAATGAACACGCATAAACAGCTACAACAAGCTAAATTCACGAGGCCAGTTCCAAAGTTATCAAACCGGATGCGATATGAAACTTGTGCACATTTGGCTCCAAAGTTAACAAAAGGCATCCCACATGCTGTTGACTGATATGGACTAAATTTCGTGTTGCTTCTCATGGAATAACCCAAAAAAATTAACTCCAAAGATCACTGAAACCCCTCCTCTAAAAATTACCTTCACACTCTCCCCACAAACAACCATTTACTTTCATCCCAATATTTACAGCAAACCATCACCAATATTTATAGCAAAATTCAACCTTGACGTATAATTACCAAACTACTCAAAAACCCCATGAAAATTTCAGCATAAAAAATTTCACTATTCCAGGAAATGAAAAGGAAATACATATAATCCACTGAAATTCAGCCTATGAAACTTCAAACAGCTATAGAAATTATAAACTCCCACAAACAAAATCTTAAAAACAACAATAAAAATTGAATCTTTCCCCTAAAACCACCAAATTGCGGACAAATTTTGAACAAGGGTAGGTAAATAGTCGTAAGAATTCACATTGATAAAAAAAAAAAGGAAAAAGAGAAATTCGGTATGCATCAGAATTTACCTGTCCAGAGAAAAATCTGAAGCCTCAGAGGTTTGGTAAGGTGCTCCTTTTTGTTGAAGCTTGATCTGCTGCGTCCTAATAAGGAGAGAGGAGGACAAGACTATTTGGAGTTTACTGGGTAACGCCGCGTTGTCCAAGCTGATTTTTCATTCACCATTTTTCTGCTTGATGATATTAGAGAAAGACTATAGTCTGGTACATAAGGTTAGACTGTCACTTTCAACAAAAAAAGTAAATAGCATTCATAGCAAGCTTCGTAATATTCCAACCACCAATAATTTAGTCATTTATTCTATGGGACGTATTTGACTGACTGAATGATGTACAAGATCATATGACACTACTTTTGTTTTCGTGGCAAAGAATGTGAAATTATTTTGAAGCTTTACAACATAACAAAGATGAAATGTCATAAATTAATGAGTGCATCCTAGAAGGACGAACCATTGTCCAACACAAACAACTTTAAAGTATTGTTGCATATCTTAAAAGTCTTTGATCCAGATTTCCTAAAAAAAAAGTCTTTGATCCTTAGCATTTCGTGTGCCAACAAATGCCTTCAGTTTCAGTTCGGTCTTCCATCATGGGATCTGTTAAGGGTAGGGTGTTGTGATTGCGTATGGATGACAATTCTAACCATTAAACCGGATAATCGTGGATAATCATCCGAATGGATTGAGTTTGGGTATAAAAATTCAAGTATATTTTGGATATGAGGAAAAACCGTGATTATTATTCGGTTATGATTTTGGATATGATTATATGCATACCCAATCCATATCCATAACCAAATCCGAACATATTATATATATTATTCACCAATCCATTACCTTGAGAATACAAAAATTGTATTGTGTAAGTTGCATTTTGTGGAAAAGTTCAAAAGTTTTAATATGAATCAAAATCTATGAGAATTCAATGCTACTTATGACAGATATAAAAAATCAAACCAACATTATCAACGTTTATCTTTAATTTTTATGCTTCACAAGATCCATTCATTAAATCATTTTATACATCGAATATTTAATGACGAAATTAATATTTACTAAATTATCATGCGTTAATTGAATGAATATATTTTTTTTTATTGACGAAAATTGATATAACCGTTAACCGATGGAGAATCCATTATTCGATGGGTATGGTTATGGATAATACCCGATAGTTAATTTGCAATTATGAATATAATTAGTTTTCGTAGTTATGAGGATGATTATAACATTTTTGTCCCCAAACCGAACTGTTGCCATCTCTATGGTTGCGTCTAGAGAGGGACAATCAAGTACAAATAAATCAAGTTTTTATTAATTTGGTTGTTGAAAAAGTGATTTAATTTGCTTTGTTGAAGAGTGTGAATTAATTTGCCTATTATATAAATACCTAAATTCAATCTTCTCTAATAGCAATTAAGTGAAATGCTAATGAGACTCTCTTAAAACTAGATAGACTCTCACTTTTGGGAGAGTCTAACTAGCATTTCTCTAGCAATCAAAGATGTTGTGAAGAAATGTTCATTGAATCAATACCTCCTTAGTCATTTTTTGGAATTGACTCACGTGGGTTAGCGTCAAAATTTGGCTGCTGCGTGATATTCGCTATTGGATTGATGAGATCGGACGCGTGCCTGTTTGAAGTTTTTGTAGTTTACATTATAATGTATTTAGTTTTGGAGACCGTCCTCTTTCGAGGAAATTGATCAAGCCTTTAATTTTGGATCTACGATCCTCCTCAATCATTTGTACCTAAATTACTTGTCTTTTCTCGTTACTTAATAGGTGAGAGGTTTTATGTTTGATTTTTACCAAAAATAAATTTAAACCACATTATTGTTAACTCATTGTGAGGCTTAGGCAACTACTTTCCGTGTAGACAATATCATTTGTTTAATTTTTCTTTTTGAAACAAGTACGATATTCATTAAAACAAATCAGAATTCGTACAAGCTGAGAATAGTGTGCTAATTGGGTCTCGATAAAAACCTTGTCCGGACTTTCAATCCGGTCTAAGGAAAAGAGTGTCCTGCACAATGAAAAAACTATCATCAAATGAACAATAGAAAACAAGATTACATTCCTTCCTCAAATAACAGATCTTGAATCAAATCCGGAGGCACCTCAAACCACAACACCTCCTGAAGATAATTGAGCCCCATCCAAGCAAGACGATGCGCAACTGAGTTGGCTTCCCTCTGAACATGTCCACACTCCACAAAAGGCAGATCCATAAGAAGACTTCTCAAATCGTTAATAACAGGCCCCCACACGGACACATCCTCTTCTCGCCCTGCCTTAGCAGCCAACGCTACAGTTGGCAGTACCAGTTGACATGGTGTTCAGAGCTGAGGCATGCTTCTGCTTGAAGAAATACACAAGTCTGCATAGAACGAAGCAGCAAATTAAAGCAGCCCCGGGAAAGCAGAAATGGCATAAACCAGATATGGTGAGAGTAAAGTGCAATTTTGACGGTGCTTGGGAGGCTTTGGAGTGGTTGTGAGGGAAGAGAAGGGTGAGTTTCTTGAGGCTGTTGCTGGACGTCGAGGGTGGGGGTTCCCTTCTCCTTTGCATGCTGAAGCGGTGGCAGCAATAAGGGCTGTGCTTCTGCTGCAGGAATTGCATGTTTGTGCTACAATGTTAGAGGGGGACTCACTGCTTATCCTTGCTGCTCTACAACAATGGGAATAAGATTATTCCAGTGTGGGATCCATTGTTAATGATGTTCGGTATTTTATAAAATTGATTCCACAATCCAGGTTGGATCATGTTCGTCGGGAAGCTAATGTTGTCCCTCATAGGCTAGCCTGGTTTGGTGTTGGATGTGATCAGGATGCCACTTGGTTCGATGAACTCTTCCCCTTCGACAGCATTGAAATCCCCCACAAAATTTTATCAAAGGCCCGTCTGACGCACTCTATCTTCTCTCGTGTACCGAATTGTTCAATCTATAAATGAATATCGTCCTCATTCTTAAAAAATAAAAATAAAAATCTAACAATACAGGTAAAGGATACATTTTTAGCATCTAATCATATATCGAAGATCCTAAACATTAGGGACATAGAAGAGATATCCATCACACAAGAATTAATGAACGTGGTTCGGGGTAAAATCTCTTCAATGTAACAAAAATCATGGCAAAAGTAGCATGTGCGATGGTCAACTCAACAGTTGTTTTTTTTTCATTTGGCTTTTCGACACTCCCGTTGATGAACCCCAATTTATTCTTGGCGCTCAGTGGGATGGTCATAGAACGGCACCCTTTGCCCTAGTTGTTTGGCCGAAACAAGCATCAACCAAGGTAATCTGAACGATGGATGCAAAATGGGCTAGAGAAATCAGTTCCCTACTTGCATTTTTCAACTCTGCTGTGAGACATCTTCACTGCTGTTCTAAGGCATCTTCATTATTGATTTGATGCATCTTACCGATGATTTGGTTAATATAAAACATCTTAATTGGTTCCATTAAGTTGTCAAGTTATAACACAAGGATACTGAAGAATAAATATCGAATATGCATAGTAAATAAGTGTTGCAGACTAATTTGCATAACTAATACGTAATCTTAGTTCTAACACACCATCATCATACAAGTTATATAGTACACAGGCCAATGATGAGGTCGTCGGACAAGTTATATAGTACAGTTGTGATATTGAGAGTCAGCTGTACTCACTACTACACACTTACTCGTATTCACTTACGTTGTCATATATATTGTGGAATTGGAGCCAACCATTTGGCATCCCCAATAAATTAACGACAACAACAAATTCATATGAATATGAATATCGTCCTGCTCCTAAATTGGACCACTGTTGGCATCCCCAATAAATTAACGACAACAACAAATTCATATGAATATGAATATCGTCCTCCTCCTAAATTGGACCACTTACCTCATCGCCCGTACATCATGTATATGTATTATTGGAAGTGATGTACTGGACATTGGAAGTGATGTAGACGTGAGTTGCAGCTGTCATTTTTGGACATTGGAAGTGACGTAGATGTGATGTATTGCTTCTTCAACACACAATCACATGTGTGAGTTGCAGCTATCACTTTTCCTTTGTCCCTTAATTTGCTCCTTAATTCATGGTCTTGTGTTTCATTGAAACTTGTAAGTAGGGTTAGCTAGATTATTTTTTGGTTCTTTATATGGTCTAATATCAAGCTTTGTCTATAGGCCTTTAAGCCACTCTCAAGCTCTATATAAGAGCTTCTCCCTTGTACTTGTTTTCTCATGATGAATTATACAAATAGTTGAAACTAAAAGTTCAATATGGTATCAGAGCATGAACCATAGGGTCCTGTCTTTGTTGTTTTTTTTTCTTTAGTTCATTTTTCCTTCTGTTCATCATTTGTTAAGATGGCATAAGACAATCCATTCGGTTATGAGAATACAAGTTCCTCAACCTCAACACCAACCAACATGATACACGGTGAGATCAATCCAAACCAACGACTGTGCTCAGTATTGTTGAATGAGTTCAATTATTTGCCTTGGTCACGAGTCGTCTCTTTTGCCCTAGGAGGAAGATCGAAGCTAGGGTACGTAAATGGAACCATCAAGCCTCCATAATCCACCTCACTCTCTTTTGATGCATGGCACTCAAATGATCAGCTCGTAATGTCTTGGATTCTCAACTCGATGGAGCCCAAGTTGTCAGAGCTCTTCAGCTATTCAGGATCTTCACACCTACTATGGGAATCTGTTAAGGAAATGTATGGCAGCCAAAACAATGTTGCCCGTGTATTTGAACTGAAGAAGAGTCTTGCTAGCCTAAAGCAAGATGACCAATCCTTCGTTCAGCACCTTGGAAGCTTGAAATCTATGTGGAATGAGCTTGATTTATACCGTCCACACACAACCGAATCCGTTGTGCTCTTGAAGAGGGCTAATGAAGATAAAGCGTTTCAACTGTTAGCAAGCTTGGGAGATGAGTATGAAGATCTTCGTAGTCATTTGCTAATGACCCCAGAATTACCATCATTCATCAGTGTGTGTCATGTAGTTCAAAGGGAAGAAACTCGAAGAAAGGTAATGCATATTGAGCCCAAGTTTAGCTCTGAGGCTAGGGTTTTCACTAGCAACCACAAAATTTTTGGTGAAAGAGTTTTAATGGGAAGAAGGCTGACTGGAAGTGCACATATTGCAACATTAAGGGGCACCTACGGGAAAAATGTTGGATCTTACATCCTGAGTTAAAACCTAAGTTTGACAAGGAAGGAAAAATGATCAAAGATGGGAAAGGGTTTGCTCCAAAAGCCCTTCGTGCAACTAGTTGTTCAGCTGATGAGATGGCAAACTTCACTTCAAATCCGATTTCCTTGATTAATGAATTTGTTGCCATTCTCCAAAGAAAGAACAGGACCACTGAGAATGAAAAGATGATCACTGAAAACTCCACTGCCATGCTTGGAAAATTCATTGGCTTCTTGGCAGGTTCAGATACCACAACGCACGATAATATCCCAGGTATTGTCAGTGCACTCTCCACTGCTTTCAATGCACATCTCACACATGATTTTTGGATTATAGACTCAGGTGCCACTGATCATATAACTAATAAAACATCTTGTCTACATGAGTTTCAAAAATTAACTGATCCTACTCATGTATCTGTAGCAAATGGTAAAGGGGAACCTGTTCTAGGAAAAGGAAAAATTAGGTTGATAAGTAATGATGTAGAGTCCACTGCACTTTACGTACCTTCATTTCCATTCCAGCTTTTATCCATAGGAAAAATCACGCACACTTTGGATTGTCTTGCCATATTTTCTCCTCATAACGTTGTGTTTTAGGATCGAGTCATTCAGAAGAAGATTGGTGAAGGGTTCTTCTTAAATGGTCTATACTACCTCTCAAAGAAGTTCAATCTTGTTAAGGATCCCATTGCCAACCTAAGTCATGCATAGGAGTACCAACTTTGGCACCAACGTCTCGCTCATCCCTCAGAACCAGTGATGTCTAAGTTATTTCCAAATTTTTGTAAAAGTACACATGAGTGCGAGACCTGTCAAATGTCAAAATCCACTAGGCTGCCTTTTGTATCCTCTCAGTCTAGAACCAGTAAGCTTTTTGAAGTTGTCCACTCAGATATTTGGGGAACTTCTTGTGTTGAGTCATTTGATGGATACAAGTATTATGTCACTTTTATTGATGATTATTCTAGGGTTATTTGGGTGTATCTTTTAAAGTTTAAAGGTGATTTTTTTGAAGCTTTCAAAGAATTTCACAAACTAATAACCAATCAATTCGCCTCTAAATTATATACCTTAAGGTCAGATAATGGCACCGAGTATACATCCAATAACATGTCCAATTACTTGAGCAATCATGGCATCGTACATCAAACTAGTTGTGTTGGTACACCACAACAAAACGGTGTAGCTGAGCGAAAGAATAGGGATTTGTTGGAGAAAACAAGGTCCCTTATGTTTCAGATGCAAGTTCCCAAGAGATTCTAGTCCCAAACACTTCTCACTACAACCTACATCATTAACAGACTTTCAACTCGTGTGTTGAATGCTAAGTCACCTTTTGAAGTCATGAAAGGAAGAATCGTCGATTTGACTCATCTCAGGATCTTTGGATGTACTTGTTATGTCCACATCCAAGCTACTCATCGTGATAAACTAGAACCTAGAGCTGTGAAATGTGCATTTATGGGGTACTCTAGTTCTCAAAAGGGATACAAATGTTATAACTCACACACTGGGAATCTTGTTGTCTCTAAGGATATTCGATTTGATGAACTCACTCCTTTCTTTCACAAGGATTCTGAGAATAATCCTCAGGGGGAGAGTCTAATGGACACCTTTCCACTGCCTACTCCTGGAGAAATTCATGCAAACCCCCCAAACCCTATCATTAATTCCAACATTGATGAGGTGGTCCAGCACCACAACCACAACCACAACCACAACCACAAGCTGCAACTCCACAATCAGTAGT
The DNA here is from genome assembly GCF_042453785.1 of Malus domestica. NCBI lineage: Eukaryota > Viridiplantae > Streptophyta > Magnoliopsida > Rosales > Rosaceae > Malus > Malus domestica. The sequence goes on from NC_091668.1 coordinate 21,148,749, forward strand.
AGCACCAAGAAGGAACCCTGCTCAAGATCGACATCCCCCGTTAAGGTTACAAGAGTACGTTATGTACTCTACAAGGTACCCTATCTCTGAAGCTATTACTTACCAAAAATTGTCGGCCTCCCATGCATTATTTCTCAACCAATTGTCAAACAATCTTGAGCCAAGAAGCTTTCAAGAAGCCGTATGTACGCCTGTGTGGCAAAAAGGCATGCATGAAGAGCTCAAAGCATTGGATGAAACTGAAACTTGGAGTGTGGTTGATCTTCCTAAAGGCAAGAAGGCTGTAGGGAGTAGATGGATATACAAGACAAAATTCAATTCCAATGGTACCATTGAGAGACACAAGACTCGATTGGTAGCCCGTGGTTTCACACAAACCTACGGTATTTGATTACAAGGAAACTTTTGCCCCAGTTGCCAAAATGAACATGGTGAGGGTATTGCTATCAATGGTAGTTAATCACGAGTGGTCCTTGTTTCAAATGGATGTAAAAAATGCTTTCCTCCATGGTGATCTTGAAGAAGAGGTGTACATGAAGCTACTTCCTGGACACCCACGAGAAGGTGAACCTAACAAATTTTGCAAGCTCCATAAGGATATATATGGACTCAAACAATCCCCTCGAGCTTGGTATTCCAAACTGAGCTCAGTTCTTGAAGTTGCAGGGTTCAAAAGAAGTCATGCTGACTTCTCCTTATTTATTTGCAGTGGTGTCCTAGGCTTGCTATGCTTATATATGTGGATGATCTTATAATTACGGGGGACAATGTGAATGAAATCAATGCTCTTAAGTGCTCCCTACATCAACAATTTGCCATTAAAGACTTGGGAGTCTTGAAATACTTTCTTAGCATTGAGATGGCCACTTCTTCCAAGGGGTTATTCTTAAATCAAAGAAAGTATGTAGTTGATCTTCTTGATGAAGCACACATGCTTGAGTGTAAACCTGCTCGCACTCCTCTTGTTAGCAAACTTCAGTTGGATGCCAAAGGTGAGCCTCTCTCCAATCCTGGTGTTTATCAACGCATGGTTGGAAAACTTATTTACCTCACGATTACTCGACCTGACATTGCTTATTCAGTGAGCCTTGTCAGCCAGTTTATGCATTATCCTACATCGGTTCATTGGGAGATTGTCAAGATAATACTTAGATATCTCAAAGGTTCAGTCGGTAGAGGCATACTCATGAAGAAAAATGGGTCTAATCACATCATGGCTTACACTGATGTTGATTGGGCTGGTAATACCCTTGATCGAAAGTCCACCACAGGTTTTTGTACTTTTGTTGGAGGTAATTTGGTCACTTAGAAGAGTAAGAAACAAACCGTGGTTGCAAGATCCAGTGCTGAAGCTGAATATAGGGCCATGGCAGCAGCAGCTTGTGAACTCATATGGTTAAAGAGTCTTCTATTTGATCTTGGCTTCACCAGCAAGGAACCAATGTCGTTGCTTTGTGACAACTAGGCCGCAATGCATATTGCTTCTAATTCGGTATTTCATGAAAGGACGAAGCACATTGAAGTTGATTGTGATCACATTCGTACACAAGTTCAATCCAATGTCATCAACATTGTGTAGACTAGAAGCCATGATTAACTTGCTGATCTCTTCACGAAATCTCTAGACTCTACACAATTTCAACAGTTGTTGTGCAAGCTTGGATCAATTAACCCTCTTGATCCAGCTTGAGGGGGAGTATTGGAAGTGATGTACTGGACATTGGAAGTGATGTAGACGTGAGTTACAACTGTCACTTTTGGACATTGGAAGTGATGTTGACGTGATGTATTGCTTCTTCAACACACAATTACATGTGTGAGTTGCAGCTGTCACTTTTCCTTTGTCCCTTAATTTGCTCCTTAATTCATGGTCTTGTGTTTCATTGAAACTTGTAAGTAGGGTTAGCTGGATTATTTTTTGGTTCTTTATATGGCCTAATATCAAGCTTTGTCTATAGGCCTTTAAGCCACTTTCAAGCTCTATATAAAAGCTTCTCCCTTGTACTTGTTTTCTCATGAAGAATTATACAAATAGTTGAAACTAAAAAGTTCAATATGTATACTTGATACAGGGCCGGTCCATAGATTTTTGAGGTCCGGGGCGACACCAAAAAATATGCCATAACTTCATATCAGAAAATTATTCATTTTCACATGTAAGATATCGATAAAATTATACTCATAAAAATAGTTCAAACTCAATAATTTAGAAACGCAGAAAGACTAATTTATTTTATATCAAGAGAAAGAAGCCAAAAAACTCTGGGCTTACAAGTAGATAGACGATACCGCGGTGGTCATTGTTTTCCTTGCAATTGTACCTTGTGTTACAATCAACAGGGCTGGTCTATAGAATTTTCAAATGACAAAACCACAACTTCTAGTTAAATTTCTTTGTAATCAAACCAATTTTTATAAATTTATACTCTTATGAAAACATATATAAATATACCGCCTTAATAATTTTGGTGCCCTGAATTTTTTTGGGCCCCGAACAGTCACCCTGTCCACACTAGGCCTGGGCCGGCCCTGACTTGATATAGATACTATTTGAATCGTTTAAGTTTGATGTGTTGTGTACCTCACAACTACCCTATTTTAATATATATTACATTGTTGCTCTCCACACCACTGGAATTTTTTCGAGTAACGTGGAGGCAGAGACATGAGTGAATACATGATGGTACGCTACGCTGGCTCTTACAATCTGATCCACCACAATGCGTGAACAGAAGAAGCCCTGATTGAGGTTCTGATGAGAGGAATCTTAGAATCTCAAAGAGCCAAAACCCTTGCTGGCTAATAAGGTCAACTAGTCCACAACCTTGAGCTGTCATCCTCTATTTTATTGCCGTTTGTTTTTGTGTAAATGAAATTCGAAAATGGGTCTGAGCTAACTACAAGAAGGGCGACGGATTTCATGTTTTCTTTGTGTCTATCATTTAGCCCCAGTTTGGGGTTGAGGTGATTTTAAAAAAAAGCTGCTGTGAAAAAAAGCTGGGAGTGTTTTTGGTGTTTGGTAAACTAAAAAAAAAGGGCTTATTTTGGAAGCTGCTATGAGAATAAGCTGAAATCAAAGGAAAAAGCTGAAGCTGCCATTTGTAGCTTTGGAAAACTGGCTTTTTTTCAAAGCACACAGAACTACGGTGCTCCTTTAATGAAAAGACCCACTATCAGACTTTTTTTTTTTCCAAAAGCACTTTTACAAAAAAGTTTACCAAACACTCTGCTGATTTATTTCACAGCCGCTTATTCTCACAGCACAGCTGCTTATTCTCACAGCAGCTTTTTTTCAAAGCACAGCAATACCAAACCAGCCCTTAATCTTTTGACACCTGTTCCTGAACTTAAATTTACTGTTAACTTTTTTTATAAAATAAAAAAATTGAAGAAATTCAAAAACTCCATACGTCCACCCCTCCAACCACATTACCCAACCATCGCCGACGGTCCTCTCACCGTCGGCGGCGAAGGTTCTTTTCCATTCTCTATCTCTCTATCCTCACCCTTCTCTCTCTTCGAATCCTTACTACATCGATATCGATGCAACCCGTCAAAGAACAAAAAATGGGTCAAGTTTGTAATAAGAACAGAAATTTAGTCAAGTTTGAAATTTGGGGATGCGAAGATATCTAATCGCCCGGTATAGGCGAAATCTGAAAATGACGCGACGGTGACAACAAAGATTAAGATCTGGAATGGTTTGGAGATGCAAGAACAGCTCGATAATTTGATTTAGATTCGCCGAACAGAGAGAGAGGAAGAGTGAGAAGTCGAAAGTGAGGAAAGGAAACCTCGTCGGTGGTGAGGAATTGCAGCCGACATGGATGATGGGGAGATTGGGATTGCAGTTGGGTTTTTGTTTTGTTTAATTTATTTTATAAAAGCTTCAACAGTGTTAGATGTATAGGGTTAAATTAAGAGAAAAGTGTCAAAAAACTAAATCAGAGACAAAAAGGAGACAGGGAATTGGGCACAGTGGCTCAAATATGTCAACTAGGACTAACGGATATTAAAGTTTTCTTCAAGAGAGATGCCATAATTGATGTGGCAACCGAGTCATTAATTTGACTCTTTTTTTTCTAGCAGTCATTTTATACAACGAATAAAAATATAGTCGATTTTATTATTTAATGTGCGAGATCCCACAATTTATCAATTGGATACAACTTTTAAACTATTTTAAATTATTATTTTTCCTTAAAACTATAGTATTGGGTCTCAATATAGAACAAAATAATAAGAGTAATGCTAAGGAGACTAACTATATGAGATCAAATCAAATCTCTTGCACCCAAACAAAAAATGTGACTGGGATCGATGATCCTAGTTGGTGAGTCTGCTTGACTGTGGCCACGGGCAGAGTGAAATTCCCCATAGCCTCTCTGGGCCCAACATGGATGGATAACAGTGATTTGCCACCAGTTGTCCTTCTTTTTAAGGGAAAAAAAAGGTTGTAGCCTTTCTATGGCCCCAATTAATGATTGACATTTGTTTATAAATTTAATTTTCATAAACTTAATATGTGTTGAACAATGATTAGGGCTATAGAGGGGCCACACCCATTTTGGATGCAGAAGATTTGATCTTCAACTATATGAACCAAATTTCATAAACCATATGACATGGTTGTTGATGATTTGATAATTTACTTGATTAACGTACTTATTTTCTATTAGTGACACATAACATGATTTGCAAATTTGGTCTAAAAAATTGGTTTACTTACCATTGATCAAATAATAATTTAACAGGTCCTTGGAACGAAAGAAATTTTGGCATCAACTTCTTTCTGTTTTTTGTTTTTTTAGACATCTTCATTAAATATCAAATACAGGGATTATTTTTTAAATTATATTTTGTAAACCAAATGATGGACCGTTGATGGTTCAATTTCGTTTTTAATGATTTAAAAAAAGAATTTAATCATCAGCTGACACATCATATAATCTACAAATAAGATTTAAAAACATAATCTCTAGCATCACCATAATTTTACTTTTAGACTTCGTTGGGCAAGAGATTTGAAGTCCTACGCAAATTAATGTTTTAGATTTCCTATGAGGGCGTTTCACTTTAATCTAAACCCTAGTCAAATAATATGTCATAACTAGTCCACCACCTTGAGCTGTCATCCTCTATATATTTTAGGCTTTTTATGTTTTTTTTTTTTTTTTTGTAATGAAGTTAGAAAATAGTTGTGAGCTAAAATTCATTCTTAGATTTTCCATGGGGAAATTTCACTTTTAGATTTTCTACAGAAGTGTGTTGGCATCTATCTGTGTGTGAAATCGTATATGCACGTTATTAGAGCATCTCTAATGAGAGGGACTCTCACCACCATCTTTAAAGACTTATTTAGGTACTAAAGAGATGTTTTGAGTCTTTAAAAGAATATTATCTCCAATGAAAAAATCTTTGTAGTATAAACCCTAAACTTGATAATTATATAATAAAAAATCCTAGGTTAAATCTGGACCGTTTATTTATAATAAAAAAAAAATGTGAGACTCAGCTTGCAGCTGCATCAGCAGCTGTCTGGCGACTAGCATCCACCCGCGCTGTTGGAGGAAGTGGATGAGCTGCAACATCAATCAAACCCAATATTTGGAAGAAGCATGCAACCTTTGATGTGGGTGGGTTTCCATCCCCACTCAAAGGTGTCCCTATATATAGTCCTCAAATGTGAGGAAAATTTTGAGTACTCCAGCCAATTCCTATACTATAGGGACTGGAGCTCCGCCCCACTGGAAGCCACAAGGTCTCTAAATTTAAAGACATATGGTGGTAGAGGGTGGTAAGGACTCTATTTAGTGACTTTACTGGAGATGCTTTTATCTTTTCTTTTTCTTGTATAATATACGTGAAAAAAAATAGCGTAGAGGTATTTTTTTGTATACATGGACACTTTTGAGAATGTGTCATATTGTACATTAGAGTAAAAGAAAATTTTGAATTCCACGAGCCCCATATGTTTGCCTTTGCCATCCTCATTCCTTGTGAATGAATGTATTGATGAAGTTTTCGATAACCAAATTACCTCTAATATAAATTGAAACAATTATAAAATCAATAAGGATACATAGTTGAATAAAGAAAACATTTTAATTTCTTATATATCTTATTGATGTGCAAAACAAACAATAAAATTGAAATAGGAGTCGTTCCCTGACTATCATTGTGAAGTGTCAACATTTGCAAGAAAAAAAAATGGAAAGAGAATTATCCCTTTCTCATTCCTGAAATGGACACAAGAAACCACTGAAACAGAAAAATTGGATAATTTCAGCCAGTTTTCTTATACCAAATCTGAATAATTAATATACGAGTGTCCACAATTAAAATAATCAAATATTAATTAAAAAAACGCATCTGGTTTCTGTGTTCACACCATTTGTGAAAAATGAAACACGAAAACTGAAAACATCCTCATCATAATCTCTCTAGACAAGAATTACTAACAAAACCAATAAAAATGAGAAAATTTCCTCCACATTAGTCCTAGCTACAATGAACCTACAGATCATGACAACCCATGAAAATTTCAAGACAACTAAAGACTTAAAAGACTCTAGTAGCAACAACAATATTGAGCAGGACACATGAGTCATATGACATGATAGAGACCTAGAAAATAAAGTGACATTGATGTCTCTTCAAAATTTAACTACGAGCATGCCTGATGGCTGGCAACACTGGCACTCCAAATATGCAGGGTGAACCTGTTCCCACACTGTTGAAACTAAAGCACTACCCCGCTGAAGCTCCTGATCCCGCAATCCCACTAATTTTTTGATCTTCAACAACATCATCCTCGTCATCATCTTCACAACCATCATCATCGTTGTTGTCATGGCCACCATCACCAACATCATTCCCGATCTCATTCTTGTTCATGTCCCCGTTCTCGTTCTCGTTCTCATTCTCGTTCCCATTGCAAGCAAATGGGGGAATCAAAATCTCATCATCAAGCAGGACAAGCTGCAAAGTGAGCCTGCCATTAGACCTATGAGCACTAAAGTACTCATGATGCTTAACCTTCTCCTCGGTGAGAATCAACCTCCCATCATCTGTGTAATGCCTCTTCAACACCCAAGGCATATGAGAAGGCAAGTTCTCAGTGCGTGCTAGCAATTGTATAGGAGGTGGAAACTCCTTGTTCTTCAATGCCCATTTTTGCTCTCTCCTACTCCTTACCCTCTGACCAAAACTACCATCATGCCCATCACCACCGCTACCGGTCACCTTCAGTCGCGGTTTATGATCATCACAGTCCTTGAGCACGTCAACCGAGCTCTCCATTCCAATGTAGTCCCCGGTCAAAAGGGAAGAGGAAGTTGGGGATAGCAAGTCAGAGAGCGTCATGTTGCAAGTTTTATGAGATGGGTTTTTCTTAGGGCTTGAGACCAAATTCTAGAGGGGTTGGAGTTTGGTCTTGGCATCGGTGAGGCTCATTGGGGATCTGCGTAGTGTTATTATACAAGTGCATTGTGAGATAGATAGGGACAGTGTGACAGGGCTCATTTGGCTGATGTGTTTAAATGAGGGTTTGGAAATTACAGAGTTGAGTGTGTTGGATAGAGAGAGCCAGCTAATATTTGCGACATAAATATTTGGGTTTATTCAGGAAGCAGAATCTGATAAATATTGCAGTGTTGCACTATGACTTGCCTGGAAAATTTCAAAACAAGAAACCAAAAGAAAAAAAGGAAAACTAATGAAAAGGGACTTGAAAACTTTAAGTTTTAACGATAAGGACAAAATAAAGGATAAAGTGAATGTACCATGATTGATTTTTTAGTGTAAAAATATGGTTTTTTTGTTAAAGTGAACAGTACCGAGAGTTTTTCGTTAAAGTTCCCAAAGAAAAATTGTTAAGCCTGTGTAAATGTTTAGTAAAGCCTAAAAAGTGATAGCTCAAATAAGTAAAACCTAAAAATGATACAACAAATTAAAGGGTTGTCAAGAAAATGTTACAAATTGTATTGTAAGAAAAGAAATAAAATTAATTGCCAAACTGTGAATTTAAACAATACGCATTCAAATTTTGTTTAGTATACTATTATTCTAGACTTTAAACTTTCAATTTTTTTAAAAGTATGGTGCATAACATGTGATATTGTTATTTTCAAAATCATTTGAAAATTATTAACGTATGGCGTTAAGTTGTTTATCTAGACTATAAATTCAAATTCATTTGAAAATTCAATGCATAACACGTTAGATTGTTAACCTAAACATAAATTCAATTTTATTTGAAGATCAAATTCATTTTACACTAAAAATATAAAAATAAAAAGTCTTAAACTTTGAATTTAGTCTTACACATGGTTGGGTGGATTGCACGTGTACTTTCCATGGCATGCATGGATATATGTATGTATTCATACTGTTGTCTGTTTGGGGACCTCACTATAAATTGTATTTGTATCTTGCGTACCATTGAGATGATTGAACTTATAGTATCATGATCAACGACCCAATATGCATAACTATATAACAGTCAACGACAAGCATATTATATAAAATTAGAAACAAAATACTAAGTTGGGAGAAGCACAAAACATTAAAGGAAACGTATACGCGTCGGAAGAGCTCGAGAGACAAATATATATGCAGGTGAACAGATCAGCATGCAACCTGCAAACTAGCATCTCCCTACTTTCTATTTCTTAATTTTATCGTTTGCTTCAACCATAATTTGTAAATAATTAAACACAGTTAATAAATAAACTAACTAATATCATACTAATGTGAGACCCTAATTTTGTGTGTGAGACCCTAATTTTGTGATGGAGGTGAAAAGAAAATTGTTTCTGCATTTCCTTAATCAATAAGATTACATTCTGGTGTGTATATATATACAGGTAAGATAGATCATTCTAGCTAATGACAACTCATCTAACTAATTACAGTTAGAAAAACTAACAGAAAATTATCAACTTGGTTTTACAATGCTTGTAACATGCCACATTGCTTAGGGGAGTGATCCTTAAATGTATATTCCCATCCCTACCTAGCACGAGGCCTTTTGGGAGCTCACTGGCTTCGGGTTTCGTAGGAACTCCGAAGTTAAGCGAGAAGGAGGCCAGAGCACTCCCAGGATGGGTGACCCACTGGGAAGTTGCTCGTGAGTTCCCAAAAACAAAACCGTGAGGGAATGGTAAGCCCAAAGCGGACAATATCATGCTACGGTGGTAAAGCGGGCCTGGGAAGTGATCTGCCCCGGGCTGGGATGTGACAATGCTACCCTTAATGGTCCTTTGATCCATAGTGATAGCACATGTCTGCATCCATGGTTTCAGGTACTTTACCCTTATTCTTGAAGTTTGGGGCCTTGGGAAAGAGGTTAGGGTGCTTCTGGGCTCGGTTTCCTCCCTTAAATAGGTGCTTTTGGCTGTCTCTACCACACCTATTTTGGCTTTTTGGGTGCTTGTTTGTTCTATAATGTGCTTTAGGGATAACAGTCGCCCTAAGAGGTCAAGCTTGATGATTTTTTTATCAACGGTTGATTATGCTTTTCAGCGAGAAGTAAAATAGAGATCAAATCCGAAAACTTGGTGAACTTCTGAGCCCTATATTGTTGCTGCAGGACAATAGAGAAGGTCAAATAGGTGTTCTCTAGGAGATCCTCTTCGGCCAAGGTCTCGTTACAGAACTTGAGAAGTGATCGGATTCGACAAACTTCATAATTATATTCATTCACAGACTTAAAGTCTTGGAAGCGCAAATGCTGCCAGTCATGTCTTGCTTCAGACAAGAAGATGTCATTTTGGTGATCAAAGCAATAAGCCAAAGCGACCTAGAGCTCTCGTGGATCTTCCTCAGTAAGGTACTCGATTTGCAGTGCATCATGAATGTGTCTTCGGATGAAGATCATGGTAGTGGCTTTCTCAGCTTTGCCAACCGGATTGTCCTTCTCATATTCAATGGCGGGACGCAAATTCTTTGCAATGAGGTGGAGCTTCACATCTTGGACCCACTTAAGGTAGTTTCTTCCAGAAACCTCCATAGCGGTAAAGTTAAGTTTGTTCAAATTTGACATGTTCCTATCACAAAATAAATGGATAAGATGTGGTTAGTGTAATGGAGAAAAAATCAATCCATTCACATATGAGTAGAACATTCAGGTTCTAATAGATATGTATTGGTTTAAATTTGCATGAAAAAACTTCGGGTTTTCATAGGTGACACTTTTAAGGAAAACTTCAGGTTTTCAAACAAGGCATGTTTCTAGAAACTTCAAGTTTTGAAATAATTATGAACTTCAGGTTCATATGTTCCTGCAGATCAATACAAATATATATATACAGAAATATGCAATCTGAAAATGTGCAAATAGAACTTCAGGTCTAGAATTATAATTGAATTAATTATTTAGACTTCGGGCCAAATTTAAAGTGTGGGTGAAAAAATAAAACCTAAAATGCCTAAAACTTAGGGCAAAAAATAATGGGCCAAAGCCCATAAGTGGGCTGAGTGAACTGCTGCCATGAGGTCTAGGCCCAAAACTAGGTTGGGGTAGGCATAGGCCTAGCATACAGGCAGGCTCAACATTATAGAAAATGGGTTGCAGGTGCAAGCCCAAAGACAGAGGCCCAAACGGGCTCTGATCTAGTGCTTCGCAAACACGGATGCACCAGCGCATAGGCTGGGATCCGGTGCAACGCATTGCATGGAAACCGTAATAGCCACGCGGGCTGTGGTCCTCTGTGGTGCGAGACACAGAAGCATAGTGGCCAAAGAGAACTGGTGTTGGGCCGAGAAGAGCTTTAAAGCCCAAAGGGCTGGTGCTTATCAAGAACAGGCCAAGCCAAAGTGGGTTTGGGATTTGAACCATACACCCTATCGCTAGCTAGGTGAACTCGTCGGAGAAAGAAACTGGTGCATCCGTTTCAGGCGATCGTGTCGTGGTGCAAAAATCAAGGCAAAAACTGTGGGTTTGATGGCAACCCATAAAGGTAAACGGAGAGTGGAAACTCTCAACATTTTTATAAACCCTAGAAAAATTAAATTGGAATTAAAAAAAAACCAATGAGATTCGAATGAATATCGGTTAAAAAATCATTGGGGGGATGATTTTCAAGTCTTTGAGGCGATGATCCAAGAGCAAGGTTGGGCTGTAGGCCTACCTGTGATGGTGGAGACGTCATAGAAGGTGTCGGGTTTTCTAGGTTTTCAAACCTGGAGCCCGTGGCTTTGGCTTGTGGTCTCACGGCTCAAAGAGAGCTCGATGACAGCGCGGCTTCAGGCCACTACCATCGAGGTTCGAAAAACATAGAAATTATTATGTTTTTCAATTTCCAGATTTCAAATTAATTCAATTTTATGCATATTCAATAGATAATTTAATGTATGAATGGATATATGATGCAATTCATGGCAATATCAATTCACATAAGTCAACAATTATGAATATAATGCATATGCAATTTATGTACAATCTAAAATTCGAAAAGCGTAAAGTTGGGTCATGCATTAAGGTGAATGTTCATGCTATCAGGGCTGCAAAAATATCGAGATAAAAACCGTTGTTTTGAAAGAACCTGATTGTATGATGATATTAATGAACTGGTTTGATGCAGAAAACTTCCACGTCAGATTCCTAAGTGCAGCGATATGAGCGTGCTGATAACATGTTGTGGCCTATATTTAACTGACAGGAAGAGGGGCCGACGGCCAGCAACACAGAAAAATTGAGAGAGATGTGTTTGTAGGGTTATGTAGAGGATGTGATATTCCCCATACGCAGTGCTTTTATTTATAGTAATAAGAGAAAAGAAATCATTCTCGTCCAAAGAATACAAATCCTAATAGGAAAGAATAACTAGAATCAAATATAATCTAGGATTTACACAATCACACTTAAATAAGAAGTTTATAACAAACATTCTGTTTTTCTACCTTCTTTTACGCGTAATGATAATTATAACCTCATTATTCTGGTGTTCTAGGGTTTAACCATTTGTGTTGCTTGGCACATCATGAATTTTAAGTTGTAGATAGCTGGCGTCTTTTGAGATTGTGAACACGAAAAATTCTTGAAACGAAAGAGACAAGAACAACGTGCACAAAATAATATTTGTATTAATGATTTTGGGTTACGATCTCTCTCAAATTTGATCATCTGATTCGATCTCCGTAAGGTGTTGATTTGTGGATTGTGATGCTGATCCAAGGGCTGTCGAGGCTTGATCTCGGATGAATGGTTGGAAGTTTCTTCAAATGGGCATTTAGGCTTGATTTTGAAGGTTGATGGATGAACGGATCTTTCAAGGGCTTTTGAGCTTGATCTTGAAGAACTGTTGATGAACGGATCTTCAAGGGGCCTTTGAGGCTTGATCTTGATGAACAGTTGATGAATGGATCTTCAAGGGCTTTTGGGCTTTATCTTGAAGAACGGTTGGATGTGTGGATTTGTTGATGTTTTTGATCCAAAGGGTCGTTGAGGCTTGATCTTAGGATGAACGGATGATGAACGATGAACACTTTCTTCAAGGGCTGTCGGGGCTTGATCTTGAATTGGTGGAAGTTCCTTCGAAGGGCCGTTGGGGCTTGATCTTGAAGGTTGAGTTGACGAAGAACGAAAAGAGCTTTCTTGATCCTTCGGGATTTGCTTGGGAGCTTTAGAGTTTCAGAGCTTCAGGGTTTTGGTGTAATGTGAATTGGTTATGAATTTGTCCCCCAATTGAATGCATTGGCTTCCTATTTATAGAATTTTCCAAGGCTTAATTTTGAATATAATATGCAGATGAAATAAATCGTTTCTGCCAGGTGTTGACATGTGTCCTAACTGATGACTTTTCCGATTTATTTTGATTTTTTCATTTAGTCACATGTTACGTGTAAAATTTATATGACACGTGAGCATTGAAATTGTAACTATTGGTTAACATTTATTTCACCAAAATTTCGATGTCTTCAAATGCCCCCACTTCAAGGCGCGTCGTATACATGTGCTTGTCGTGTGTAGGAGATGCGTTTTGAAGTCCTTTAATGCAGATATCGATCCAAGGGCCGTCGAGGCTTGATCTTGAATTGGGCTGGAGATTTTTTCAAGGGCCGTTGAGGCTTGTTCCTGAACTTTGTTTTGAAATTTCTTCAAGGGTCGTCGAGGCTTGATCTTGAAGGTTGAAATTGGACCACAATGAGCTTCATGTGGTAGATGATCTTTGGCTTTGGTGGTGGATGAATTGGCACGTATTTGTTTTTGTGCTTGTTGACTTTCCACAACTTTGATCTTGAATTGGGTTGGAGGATTTTCTGGATTCCTCCAATTGTTGACTTTCCACAGCTTATTCTTGAATTGGATTTGATTCAAGGGTGGTGGACGCTTGATCTTAAATCGGATTTGTGATTTCCTCAAGGGCCGTCGATGCTTGATCTTGAATTTGGCTGGAAGCTTCTTCAAGGGCCGTTGAGGCTTGATTCTTGAAGGTTGACTCGAACACATGGCAAGCAGGCACGAGGTGAAGGTGACGACTTGTTGCTTTGTTCAATCTTTCTAATTCACACCTGAGCAGTTTGGTCAACGGTATGATCTTCAAGATTGATGGGCTCTTCTTCCAGTTGGTGACTTGATCTTTAAGGATTTGATTCAAGGGTGGTGAATCGGCACGTGCAGCCCACAATGCCTAGCGAGTCAACCCAAGAATTTGAGGGTCAAAATGAGTTCTCCACCCAGAGTGATTGCAACCCTGATGATATGAGATACTTTTGATTTTGAAGAAGTAGCGGATGAATCGGCACGTGCTTTGTTATGCTTGTCTCCATATGCTTCAATGTTTCATTTTCACTTCCCTTATCTGTTCCCTAGGCAGATGTGGTAGACGAAGAGAAAGCATAAGATGTTGACGATGAGTATTCGAGAGCACGGCTAGGTAAGCAATCAGGAAGGGGTTCCAGATCGAAAGATTGATACCAAATGCTGGCCGATTGCTTTCTTTCTCCTTGTCCCGCAGGTAAGAACAAGGACAAAGAAAAGGACAGGAAGAAAGCATGTTATGAAATACTCTTGCTTTCGAAGAAGTGGTGGCGATTTGACAGCGTTGCACATCGAGGCTTTGCTCTTCGGCGATGGTGCCATCAATATGTTGTTGAAGCTTCTCGATCTCTTGGATTCAACTCAGACCCCTTCTTCTTTCTAATTCTTCAACTCAAACTCCTTCTGCTGAGTTGATTATGCATGCCGCATTTCCTTATTTGTTCTCCAAGCAGATGTGGCAGCTTCTTGAGTTTCTCAACTCAGACTCCTTCTGCTGAGTTGACTGTGCAGGCTGCATTCTTCTCTGCTTGTTTCTTCTGCACGTTGTCTCCACATGCTGCAAGGTATCATTTTCACTTACCTTATATGTTCTCCAAGCAGATGTGGCAGCTTCTTTGGAAGTACAGTAGCAGTGGAAGACGAGTACTCGAGAGCAATACCATGTAAGCAACCAGGCAAAGGTTCCAGGTAGTCGATTCCTTACCTGACTTTGAGTGGAGGTTCCGACATATTGCTTTCTTTATCCTTGTCTTTGCAGGTAAGAACAAGGACAAAGGACAGGACAGGGAGAACGCATGATATGAGATACTCTTGCTTTCTACCCTGGTGATATGAGATACTTTTGCTTTGGTGTCATTTGTTTGCAGAGGTACCCTAAGGAATAAGGAACATTGAGTGACTCGAGAGGCTTCGTTGGGAAGGCATTCTCGGAGATGAAGAAAGGTTCTGTATGTCTGCCTTGCTATGAAGGGTGAAGGTTGACATTTATATGGATTAATAACCGGTACTGTTCTTTCACTCTTGTCGGCAACTGTTAGATGATTGAACAGTAAACTTCACGTGCTTTCTACTTCACCAGAAATCTTCGACAAATTGCCCGTGATTTGCGCAAAGCTGAGTGTACATGTGACAGATGCTGACACGTTTGGACAAGTAGATGCCTCTCCGATTTCTGAGCTTGCCTCCTCGAGTTCTAAGCTTCGTCGAGTGCAGAGGTTGCATGTGACAAGTGCAGACAAATCTGGAAAGGAAGATTGGCCCGCGGTTTCTGAGCAAGCCTAGCTTTTGAGAAAGCTAGCACCTCTTCGATTTTTGAATTGGCCTCTTCGAATTCTGAGCTCGCCTTTTCGATCTCTGAAATCCCGTCGAGTGCTGATTTTTATAGAGGCACGCAATTCGTTTCAAAGCACACTTGAATTTTCGCTTGTAGAAACTCCCTTTTTGCACTTCTAAGATCTTGATTTGTCCGACCTCTTATTTCTTCAACACCTTTGAAAATATCTGGCCCCTCCGACCGTCGTTTTGACTTGAACCTTGGTGAAGAGGCAGTCCCGCCTTCTCCAGACAACATATGGCGCCCATCCTTCATATCCCCTACTGGTCTTCTTACCGTTGGGGATTCGGTGATGAAGAATGATATGACCGCTGCGGTGGTGGCCCGGAACCTTGTCACTCCCAAAGATAACAGACTGCTTTCCAAACGGTCTGATGAGTTGGCTGTTAAGGATTCTCTGGCTCTCAATGTGCAGTGTGCAGGTTCTGTGTCTAATATGGCCCGTCGCCTATTTGCTCGAACCTGTCAAGTTGAATCATTGGCGGCTGAAGTGATGAGTCTCAAACAGGAGATTAGAGGGCTCAAGCATGAGAATAATTAGTTGCACAGGCTAGCACATAACTATGCTACAAACATGAAGAGGAAGATTGACCAGATGCAGGAATCTGATGGTCAGATTTTACTTGATCATCCGAGGTTTGTGGGTTTGTTCCAAAAACAGTTGCCTTCGTTTTCTGGGGCTGTACCGCGTAATGAAGCTCCAAATGATCAACCTCCGGCTCCTCTTCTTCCTGGAGTTCCGCCGAGTGGTGAGGCTTCAAACAGTCAACCTCCAGGGCCTCTTCTTCCTGGAGCTCTGCCGAGTGGTGAGGCTTCACACGAGTAACCTTCGTGAAGGCTCTCTCCTGTTTGTGTTTTTTTTTTATCGATGTAAAAATGTACATTTATGTAAATTTTTAGAGAAATCAATAAATGAGGCTTTTTTTTCATTCAATATATATATATATATATATATTTCACATGGTGCTGATCCACCATTCATTTTTATATATATATATATATTTTTTTCCTTTTCTTGCACATGGTGCCAGATGCACCATCATTTTTTTTTCTTTTATCATGGTGTCGCCCATCACTCCAAAACTTTTATTATTTTATATTTTTTTCTTCTTTCCTTTCTTTGCTTTCGATGGTGTTGATCCACCAAGATTCCACAATTTCTTCTTCTTTCCAGACTGGTGTGTCTTATATATATATATATATATATATATATATTTTTTTTTTTTTTTATGATGGGCAGAAGATGGAGCAGAGCTTCGGGGCACCGGTGCTTCAGCTATGGAGGGCACGGGGTGGAGCTTGGAGCTGCAGCTAGCGTCGTCGGTGCCCTTGATGATAGTTCTGGCGCAGAGGTTGGTGTCTAGGATTAGCAGCGCAGCTGATGAAGAAGACGGCGACAACTGGGTGGCCATGGATTTGTCAAGCACGCAAGAGGAAGGCGAGGGCTGAGGACGTTGCGGCAGAGACGGCAAGGATGGTTGCTGCTGCGATCGGGGGAGGCGTTGACGGGCAGCGAACAAGCTGCTGTCTCCGTTTGCTCCTTTACCACTGAAGCCTCACTACATTCTCTGCTTCTTCACAATAATGGCAGCCATCACCGATGTATGCATCCATCTCCCATCTTTCAAGCGCATTCGTTGCGGCAAAAATGGCAAGGATGAAATCGAAGGGAATTTCTCAAGACACCCAACTCCCCGGGAAACGACGTTACTGGCGAGAATGGCGCAGGAGCTCTGCTAGTCGGCGCGGTTGGAGCAGGCACTGTTGGGGCAGTGGACGGAGTCGGCGTCTAGTGCCAAGACGTGCACGCTCGTTGTCGATAATGATGACCTTACTTTCCGATCGTCTTGGGTGTAGCACTCTTTTGGGTAGCCGTCAGACTCATCCATGGCGTTGAGATTGTGCTGCCCCATGCATTTGCAAGCTTTGAGGTATAGCAGATTAAAGTAGCCACCATGTCATTCCCAAGTACGTCCTCACATCGAACCTCGCGGGGACCAGCTTCTGTTTGGGAATGATTCTGTAGTGATGAAGGCTTGGCTCTGCAGTGCTGATGGCGAGAAGCTCCTGAGATGTTGAGAAGGCGGGATTGGATTTGTGGAGCTTGTACCTGTGCATCTTTTGTGGCGTACTTAACCCGATCATCGAGTTTCAGAAGGAGAGAGAAGAGGTGTCGTAGAGGAAGGTCTGCCATTACTGGATCCGCAGGTCGAAGCCCAAGTCGAGTTGTGGTGCACGCAGGAGGTCTCGGGGCATTTTCAGACAGTTTGGGGATGGGCAGCAGCGATTTCGATGATGCTTACCGCTATTCATGGCTTCTTTCCACGACGGGCGTGATAGCGAGCGAAACAAGAAAGCCTACCTTTACTTGCTGCAGCTGGCTGAGATGGCAGAGAGGAGAAAGAAGAAGATGGGCTGTGGAGATAGAAGTTGGTGGCGCCAGGAGTACCAGAGCTCCGGGAATTCATGGAGGAAGAGCACCGGTGAGCCTGCTCCGATTGAATATAAACCCAGATCTTGTGGCGGTGATTTCTATGCAAATCACAGCTGGCAAACCTCACCGACACCGATTATGAAGGAGTCGAACTGGATGTCACGGAGACGGTGAAGCTCGGCGGCTCGTCAGATGACGTTCCTAGAGTCGTCGAGGGTAGTTTCCTTGCTATGTCAGGGAGAGTGTAAATCTCTTTGCACACCCACTATCAGAAGCTTTCTCTAGCATAGCTGCGATGGGTCTGAACGAGATGAGAGCTTGCAGGAAGTGGGAGGGAGTTTGGGCCTGGATGCCCAAGATATGGCATGGGCTGTGAAATGAAGGGGGTGTGGGTTGTGACTCCTTTTCTGTTGATGGAGACGAGGCTGGGGCGGCCCAATTCCTTTTTTTATGTTTTTTTTTAACAAAGAATATGTATATATATTTTTTGTACAAAGAAGTTATTGCCATTGTAATAAAATTGACTTTAGTCGGACCTTTAATAAATCCTTTTTTTATTTTTATTTTATTTTTTATTTTGATGTGACTGAACTTGAAATTGAATGCTCGAGTTGCCTATGTACCCTTCCAAAGAAAGAGATCAAGTCAAAACCTAGTTCAAATGAGTGATTGTTTTAACAGTGATTTTGATGATGATTTTGCCGTACACAGTTTATGCTCTTGCAGGCCAGGAGCATTGTGCCGTTTGCAGTTTCAGCTCGTGCAGGCAAGGAGCGTTTTTTGTCGCCTTTTATGCTCGTGCGGACCAGGAGCGTTGTTGGTTCGTCAAGCGATTCGGGAGAGTCGTTCCTCGCAATCTTCATAGCAAGGAGCCTTGACTGAGTAGTTGAAGAAGCACACATCGTGATGGGGATGGATGATCTTCATGTCAAAGTTTCATTATCTCCAACACTTTCACATTATTCTGAAGGTTGACATGAGCTGTTTTTCCCCCTTTCCCATTGGTGAACTTGCGGAAGAGATGGTTGCTGCCTGGAGAGGCGTTCCTCGCAATCTTTATAGCAAGGAGTCTTGACCGAGTAGTTGAATAATTTTCTGAGGAAGAAGAGATCGCACATGGTCGATCTTTGTGTCGAAATTTCCTCATCTTCAACACTTTCACATCGCTTTGGAGGTTGGCGAAAGCTGATTTGCCCTCTTTCTGATTGGTGCACTTGTGGAGAAGACATATGCTTTTTGTGTAGTTTCTTCGGAGTGACATGAGTCCATCCTTCAACTTCACTTGGCTTGACTGGCATGGTTTTGGAGCATGCCCCCAGCGATTGAGATGAAGATTTTAAGTTGACAAGCTGGAAGTGACGTCTTCTTCCGGGATTTCGTCTTCTTTGTCTTTTTAGGCCTCTTCTTCAGTGCGGTCCTCTTGGGTTTGTTGCCGTGAAGATTAGCCGGTGTAGATGATGGTGCGCCTCCTTACCTTCAGTGGTCCTTTTGTGTCGACTTCCAAAGTTGCTTGGCGCTTCATCCTTAAAGGAATCAAGCTTTGAACATCGTTTTTTCCTGCCAGACTGTCGAGCTTTTCTCCCTTTGGCGTTGTCTTCCTGTTTCTAGAAGGCTTCTTAGTTTCTTCAAGTCTATCCAAAGCCGATCGTTGCGGAGGAGATCTATCTATGCCGCTTTGTTTCTTGGGTTTTGATAACCTTTCAAAGACAGATCTTTGCGGTGTTGGCGTCTCAAGCCTTTTGAAGACGGAAGTTCGGTCTTAACCACTGATGCGACCAAGTGCTGAAATTCTAGGTTTTGAATGATTCAGCCTTTCGAAGATTGAAGTTTAAGGGGCGGGTTTAGGCTCATCTTTTGGCCTTGTGGCTTGTGGTCTTGGCTTCCTCGTTTTTTTGTAGGTCGCCGATGTCCACCCTTTCTTATCACCAGTAGATGCATCTTGGTTGCTTGCCCCCGGTGATGGTTATGTAGGAGGTGCTGTGTGACTTGAACATTGACGGGAATGGTCATGCATGCTTCGGAGATGCACAGGATCAAGTGATCCTAGAACGATAGTAGTAGTGTGTGCCGCAACCGTGTCTTCGAGGTCAAGCTCAATTTTCCCTTGTTGTGCTAGCTTCAGGATGAGATTTTTCAGTACGAAGCACTTTTTGGTTGAATGATTGATGAAACGGTGGAATTTACAGTACCTTGGACTATCAGTACGATTCATCTCTTCCGGCCGTCTGCACTCAGGTAGGTTGATCACCTTTTTGTCAAGCAAGTCTTTCAACATGGCAGCCACATCAAAGTCGGGAATGGATAAGTCTTCTCCTCGAGCTCATTCAAAGTATGTCTATGCATCTCTTGATTACGAAAAGCTTCGGCTTGAATCGCCTTGCCTCGTGTAGAGATTTTGACGGGAGCTGTGTTGACCGCCATTGCTTCATTGATGGATTTCCACGCAGCCTTCTCCACCTTTGTCCCAAGAGCTTTGTCGTTCTTGTAGTCGGCGATCGGTTATTTCTTCCCATGATGGGCGATGCTCAACTCCATGTCATGGGCGCGGGTGGCTAACTCCTCAAAGGTCCGTGGTTTGATGCATTGAAGGATGTAGTGTAATCCCCACTGCATGCCTTGAACACGCATCTCAATCGATGAGGTTTCCGAAAGTTTATCTTTGCAGTCAAGACTCAGAGTGTGCCATCGGTTGATGTAGTCCACAACTGGCTTATCTTTCCATTGCTTCGTACTTGTCAGCTCCAGCATGCTTACAGTGCGGCGGGTGCTGTAGAAGCGGTTAAGGAATTCTCTTTCCAATTGCTCCCAGTTGTTGATGGACTCAGGCTCTAGGTCTGTGTACCACTCAAAGGCGTTTCCTTTCAGCGAGCGCACAAACTACTTGGTGAGGTAGTCTTCCTCTGTTCCCGCGTTGTTGCAAGTTTCGACGAAATGTGCAACGTGCTGCTTTGGGTTTCCTTTTCCATCAAACTGCATGAACTTTGGTGGTTAATAACCCCTTGGCATCTTCAGGGCATCAATCTTCTTGGAGTATGGCTTCGAGTAGAACAAGGAGGTATGCGAGCTCCATTCATACTGCGCCTTGATGGTGTTGGTGATTATCTCTTGTAACTGCTGGATAGAAAGAGATCCCATGAGTGTCGCTGCTTGGTCTGGCTCTGGCTTCACATCGACTTTATCCATCGGAAGCTCCTCTTCTTCGCCAGCTCCTCTCTTTAGTGGATCATCCTCTGGGTCAGGGTTCTCGCCGTCCTGTGGCTCCAGTCGGCTGACAAATGCAGCGATTTGCAAGTCTTTTTCTTCCACAATCTGTGTTAGCCTTGCGATCACTTCATTCATTTGAGCCAGTTGTTCTTCAATAGAGGTAACGTCGATGGTTATGACTTGTGCAACCAATATACGTGACTTTCCTTTAGATATCCAGGATGCTGACGAAGAACGTCGTTGGCTGCTTTGGGATGTCATCTTGTGTGCCTCAGCATCATGCTTCAATGCCCCTAGTGAGGTCAGGTTGATGACAGACTCACGCTTTTGATGTTCCCCTTGCTCCTTTAGCAGCACCAACTTTGAAGTGGCATGTTGAGGAGCGGTTGTGGCACCGATGGATTGTCCGTTTGCGGCAGAAGTGCTTAGGATCCTTCCCTTGGTGGTTGCGAGAACGGCTTGTCCCTTGCTTGATGCCATTGACTTTGAGGTGTGTTTGGATTCCTTGAATGGACAAAGAGATGAGAGGTAGAAATGGTCCCACTGGGCGTGCCAAATTTGTGAACATGAAAAATTCTTGAAACGAAAGAGACAAGAACAACGTGCACAAAATAATATTTGTATTAATGATTTTGGGTTACAATCTCTCTCAAATTTGATCCTCTGATTCAATCTCCGTACGGTGTTGATTTGTGGATTGTGATGCTGATCCAAGGGTCGTCGAGGCTTGATCTCGGATGAATGGTTGGAAGTTTCTTCAAAGGGGCCTTTTGGGCTTGATCTTGAAGGTTGATGGATGAACGGATCTTTCAAGGGCTTTTGGGCTTGATCTTGAAGAACTGTTGATGAACGGATCTTCAAGGGGCCTTTGAGGCTCGATCTTGATGAACAGTTGATGAATGGATCTTCAAGGGCTTTTGGGCTTTATCTTGAAGAACGGTTGGATGTGTGGATTTGTTGATGTTGTTGATCCAAGGGTCGTTGGGGCTTGATCTTAGGATGAACGGATGATGAACGATGAACACTTTCTTCAAGGGCCGTTGGGGCTTGATCTTGAATTGGTGGAAGTTCCTTCGAAGGGCCGTTGGGGCTTGATCTTGAAGGTTGAGTTGACGAAGAACGAAGAGAGCTTTCTTGATCCTTTGGGATTTGCTTGGGAGCTTTAGAGTTTCAGAGCTTCAGGGTTTTGGTGTAATGTGAATTGGTTATGAATTTGTCCCCCAATTGAATGCATTGGCTTCCTATTTATAGAATTTTCCAAGGCCTAATTTTGAATATAATATGCAGATGAAATAAATCGTTTCTGCCAGGTGTTGACATGTGTCCTATTTGATGACTTTTCCGATTTATTTTGATTTTTTCGTTTAGTCACATACTACGTGTAAAATTTATATGACACGTGAGCATTGAAATTGTAACTATTGGTCAACATTTATTTCACCGAAATTTCGATGTCTACAGAGATATTTGATAAAGTTGAATTTGAAACAAACAATATCCAGGCCAGGAGATTGGCTTTTAGATAATGAGATAAATCCAGGAAAAAGGCAAATTTCCCTTTTTTTAAAAAGAGATAACAAAAAGAAAATTTGAACACGATGACATTGTTTCACTGTACCTTATAAGCAATTAAACATGATGACATGTTGATAAGGTTTTTGGTTGCTGTTTTAAAACGTTGCATACAAATGCAATGTTGTTTTTTTCTTTTCAGTGGCCGATTGAGAGATTTCTTAGAAAGTAAATGGAGTATAAAAGTTTATAATGTTTTAGGTATAATTAATTATAGCACATGTGTTATTGTGTAATGTGAAAATCTTAAGATTTTTTATTATCGGCCGTAGAAAAACCAACAAGAAACATCAATTACTGTTGGATTTTTGGTAAAAATCCGACATTAAATCTTGCAATGTTGGATAGAGGAACCGACACCAATGCTACCGTCACAAAAAAGGTATTGACGTCGCTTAAACCTCTTAATCCGCCACCAAGAAGCAAAGTAATATAAAATAAAGAAGAACAACAACGTCGCTTAAAAGTGACATCGGTGCTTACGTCGGTTATAAGCGACATGGAAATCTGATATGATGACGGTCCTAATCGACATTAAGTAACAAATAAACAATTAAAATATCACACTTACTGTCGGTCCAAACAAACATCACGTAAGTTAAATAAATAAAATAGTCAAGCTACTGTTGGTCATAACCGACATTACCTAACATCTCGATAAATAAAATAATTATGTTGCTGTCGTCCATAAGCGACACCAGGTATAGTAAAAAAAATTAATAAATCTTCCTCAGTTTTTAATTAATAATAATTAGAAAAGATATATGAAAATAATTCCAACTATATTTCATATATAGGCCAAGGCAACCATTAATAAAAACTAATAACAGTAACAGTTGTCCCAAACACTAACAATTATCCATCATAACAACCATTATATATTTCACATAACATACAAAAACTCATCCGTTATAATAAACACTAAATCCGACATTACAAATACAACATACAAAAAAAAGAAAGAAATAGAAACTATAAATGCAAAAAAATTATATAAAAATATTTTCCACCATATGTCAATGAAAAAACAAACAATTTTAAACAAACTTCATATTAAAAATAAAATTTCTACCAACTATATATTAAATTTAAAATTAACTACAATTCTTAAAAATGTACAACCCATACAATTTTTTTCCAAACTCTTGCAAAAGATTTTGAACCAGTTGTGTGGTTCATAGTTTTCAAATGCCGATTATGCTTATTTTTTTTGGCAATCTCCTAAAAAATAAACGAATTTATTTGACAAATTTCAAGGTATAATAAAATAAATCATGAAACGTTTACCTTTGTTTTTTCTTTAATCTCTAACCTCTGCCGCTGCATGTTTCAAAAACGCACTAGAATTATCTCTAACCTCTCCGTTGAGTTGATCCTTATAAATACAGAAAAAACAATTAAAAACCAAGAAACAAAAATAAATTTTCAATTTAAGCATAAAAAGAAACTAAAATTAATAATCATAATAATTTAAAAATGAACCACCTACGAGTTCTTCCTCTTCGAATTGGAGTTCCTTAGAATGTTGATCTTCAAAATGGTGATCCATAGCAAATGGGGAAGGAGAAGAGGAAAAACTGAAAAGGAGGAAGAAAGGGAAGCACATATGAAATGGGGAAGGAGAAGAAGAAAGACTGAAATTGGGGGAGAAATGAAAGCACAGATGAAATGGGAAAGAGAGGGGTTTATATATGGGTACTTAGTTGGCGTTAGTTTAAACCGACATTGTTTTACTGAAGTCGAATTAAAAACAACTGGTGTCAAATTAAATGAACAAGGCATTGGTTAAAACCAACGCCAACCTGACGCACTTGACCGACGAGTTAAATGAACCAGTCAACTTTCTAACACTCTTTATTGAAAATCACGGCGTCGGTTTAAATTAATGTTGGCGTCGGTCTAAACCGACACCAACGTCTGACACACTTTTTGAAATTCATGTAGTGTCGGTTTAATGAAACTTGGGTCGAATTAAAAGATAATAACGTCTGTTAAAACCGACACTAAGTCTCTCCATCCATTCTCTCCATCCATTTCCTCGTGCAGAACAAGTGGGAAATTTCCCACCTAATATTTCAAATTATCCGACCAATGCCGTCGACTAAAAGCGACAACATACTAGTTTAAAAAAAATGTTTAACCCAAAGAAAAAAAATAACCAGCTCTTTGTTTTTTGTGTGTTATCTCGTATAACATTTTAAGATTTTAATAAATAAAATTTAACTTGAATAAAATACGTAATAAAAAATAGAAATATAATTTTATTATAAAATATCATCACATACTAATTGAAACATAGTCTAATTAATACTTAAAATATGACATAAGATTTTCTGGTATCCACTAGTGCAAATATTTTAAATTGAAGATTGAGTTCCTTCATTGTATTTGTATAGGATCAAGAAGTGTAGCTATACAAAATCATCAAAATTAGAGTTAAAATAACCGTTAAATCGTGATTTTTCGTTGATAATCGTTGAAAAGTTTTGTCCCGTTCCTTGATCAATAATTGTTTGTTTTTTTTCAAATTTTGGCGTATGCAATCTCGAAGTATATACAAACATGTTTAACGGTTGGATCACTGAAACTAGTTTCGTAGAATGCGTATCCCATCAAAACAATATATTCACTAACACTAAAGAGTTTATTCATACTTTCATTAAGTATAACATAAGATTTTGTGGTATCCACTAGGGTAAATATTTTAAATTGAAGATCGAGTTCATTCATTGTATTCGTATAGGGTCAATGAGTGTAGCTTTAAAAAATCATCAAAATCGGAGTTAAAATAACTGTTAAATCGTGATTTTTTGTTGACAACCGTCAAGTTCAATGATATATATATATATATATATATATATATATATATATCAATGCAATTAAAAAATTAAAATATTTAAAAAAAATAAACCTAAGTCGCCTACAACCGACACCCGCTTTGAAAATATTTCTTTTAACCAACGCTAACATTATGTCAGTTATAACCGACACCGGGTTTCAAATTTTTAATAAAAATTAAAGCCTATGTCGGCTACAACTAACACTATCTTTGAAAATATTTAAAAACTATCATTAGTGTCGCCCAGAAGCGACACCAGTTGTCTTTTAACCGACCCTAACCTTACGTCGGTTAAAAGCGATACAATTGTTTTTAATGCCACACCAGTATTAAAAATATTAAAATAAATGTCGGTTATAAGCGACATTAACAGTTTATGTTTTTCATAACCGACAGTAAATCCGACACCATATTAAGTGGGTGTCGGAATGTCTTACCTGCCACTATGTTGTATAAAAGTGACACCACCCACCGATACCATAAGGCCCTTTTGTAGTAGTAGTGTGGGTTTTCTTTTGCATGGAGGCATGCAACAATCTTCGCAGGGAACAGGGGAGAGAAAAAGCGGTGGAGTTTCAGGGGCGGTGTGAGGAAGAATAGTTTCTCTATCCGTACCACCACCCTCGGTTACTCTTATTTCATGTTTTGAGGTGTATGAATTGCAGTTAACTCGCTTCACATTTTGAGGTATATGAATTGCAGGCCAAAACACTTTGCATTTCACAAGGGAATAGAGTTCGACCTAGATTGCTTGTTTCCAGTTTGACCAATCAATATTACGTTGCCATTCATCAACGAAATTAGGTTCAAAATCATCGATTAACATGATATTAGTAGCCACTGAAATCTCAGTCGACTATCATCTCATCATTATTCCAAAGTACATCCAAGCTTAGTATGATGGACTGAAATTTCACGATTCTCAAGAGGTAGATTCGTCTCTTCAAGAATGTTTCCATAATCTAGAATAACTTCATGAGTTGGAATGGATAAGTTAGCGATGGTTTCAAGCTAGTTAAACTAGTGTGTGGGGTGTTTTTCCTTTTTTAGGGTCGTGAATCCTTTCAACCAAGGGGTCTGCCAATTTTAAGGTATGAGCATATGATTGGCTAGCTGTTAGTCTACCAGGTTATCTAATGATTGGTAAGCCCTAAGCTTAATAATTTGTGCTAGTAGTTTTGCAAATGCATCATTACATATGGATAGTAGGCAAACATGTGAACAATGTGTCGATGCGTAAACCGCCCCGCCCTGAAATATTTATTTCGGAAAATAATATCGGTGATAGGCCCAAACTAAACTCTTGTTTATCTAACTACCATTAAGTGCAATATAAAGCATGCCTCGTGGCGTAAGGCTTCTCTGAACACCCTGGGATTAATTATGAGGAGACTTATTTCCCATAATGGACATCATAATATTCCACTACCTTGTTTGGTAGTTTCCGAAAAACTGAATATGCAACTTAGAACGTGGTAGTTGTGTATCTATATAAGGATCTTGATCAAAATTTATATGAAAGTTCCTGAAGGACTTAGATTGACTATATCAAATGGTTCTAGACCACCCTCTCCATTAGATGGTGGCGTTTACTTTACAGATTGAAACAATTCGAGCAGATATGATATAACCGTCTGAGTTAGTATTGGATTGGTAAAGGATATTTGAATAATGAAATATGCCAATGCGTGTTCATCACGAAGTCACATTTCGATTTTGTGATAGTTGCAATTTATGTCAATGACATGAATCTCATTGGGACTCTAAATGAGACTTTTTCCATCCTACAACCAATAAGAAGGAGGTTTTGGAGCCTAAAATTTCATATCTGATTGCAATTGGCGATGTATTGTACTTAGCTTAGTGCATTAGACCAGACATCTTCTTCGCCGTTAATCTTTTGGAAAGATATAACAACGCACCAATACGTCGACATTGGAATGGTGTTAAATAAATCCTTCATTACCTTAAAGGTACTATGGATTTAAGCTTATTTTATCCCTACACATCTCATAATAGATCATACCCCGTTGGTCTTTGAAATGATGCTTGCCTTGTTAGTATGGTGATGAAGGTTATTTACCATCGGAGACACTACAATATCTTGGAGGATAACCAAATAGACCTTAGTTGCTACTTCTTTGAACCATGCTGAAATTCTCACACTTCACGAAGCTACGTGTGAATGCTTATGGCTGAGAGCCGTTATTGAACATACTACAAGCACTTGCGGACTTTCTTCCATCATTGACGTCCCTACAACAATTTATGAAGACAACGTCACTAGTATCGACTAGATAAAAAAAGGATACATCAAAGGAGACAATACCAAGCATATGGCTCCGAAATTCTTCTTCCCAGATTGGCAACAAGAGCATTAGAAGATTGAATTCAAACAGATTTGGTCCCAAGATACCCTAGCCAATCTCTTCACAAAGTCATTGTCGAAGTCTACTTTTTAGAAGCTTGTCAAGGAATTAGTATATGTGTAAACTGTCTGATTTGCAGTGCTTGTAGTTCTCATTTGGGAGTTTTTTCAAACTTAGGGAGTATACTGAAGTTTAGCCTCTCAAATGAGTATATTTCAGTATACTCATCTGAGTTTGACAAAAATCCCATAAAGTGTTGGGTGACTGATTTTCATGGGCTACCAGTTTTGTCCTAAACTGTCATCTTAAAGAGTATTGGGCAAGAGCTGAGGCTAATTTGGCCTCACAATAAGCTTGGGCTCCAATGAGTCTAGGCTGATTGAATGCGTTGGAAAGATTTTCTTTGCAACTTAGCGCTAGGTCTTCTTCTAGCCTAGGCTAGAAGCCGTGCAAAAACGCATAGCAACCAACATGACGCGCTCGCAGGGATAGCAAAAACGCCTTTGACAAGGATGCACTACTCGTTGCGACAGTCAATCCAGGCCTTCTCGACATAAAGTGTTTCTGAAACTTAAATGTTCAACGATCTGATCATGCATAGATATTCACAACCAACATAGCGTAGATCACAAAAGCGGCTCCTGTCGTGTTCGTGATGAACTTTAACATGAGTTCGGTCTCCGTGGATCAAAAACTCCTCGGAGGAGCCCTAACATCAAAAATCTCTCAGGAGGAATTCCTCCCAACTTTGAAGATTATGTAAACAACATGGGGCAAGTCAACCACAACACAAAACACAAAAACAGAAGGAAAAAGCCCGGGATGAGTTCTCTAATATAACAAAAATAACTTCAACGAACCTCAAAATGCCATGCATTAAGTTGCTACGAAGATCACCTTACACATATAGTAAATCTAAGTATCCGAAAACTTAGCAACAAGACAACATTGTCAAACAAAATCGAGAATTTCATTAAGAGAAAAGAAACGTTAAGTCTCAAAACAAAATACTACGTTCAATATAGAGCCATTATCCTACTCTCCTTCACTGACCACCAGGCAGTGTCTTGATAATATCCGAATCACCTGAAGATTATAGTAGCAAGTGACAAAGTTAGCCAAATCAGTTTTTCACATCAATTAGGTCGCAAACAAATTGCTTAAAACGATAAGAAAACTATGGAGTACCTGCATCAATGATGCTAAGGCAAGACACCCGGAAATACTTTCCACATGCTGTACCGACCTCAACGTTGTCTGAAAACATAACAAATGGTCAGCCAGATGAAAAGATAATAGTGAACAAAATAATTTCCTTTTTGACATTTTATAAAAGAAAACAAGAATTAGGATCACGTAGCATATATAAATCCTCATTATGTTATACATGGGGGAAGAAAGGAAAATTCTAAATAATAGCTAAGTAAAAGGCATTATCCTTCTTCCATAAGCACCGGACAGTAGTGAAAAATGTTTCACGCATGTGAGAATGTTGAACATTATTGAGAGGAATGTGACCTGAAAGAAACTCGACTAGGCTAAGCAACAAAGTACTAATACAACAAACCAATATTTTAGAGAACAAAGACTAAATCACACGAAAACAGAACAAGAGGTGAAAGACAAAACTGATGAATGCGCACAGAGAAGTATATTGCCATGTGAAAATCCACCAGCCAGACAGTTAAGAAATAAGACCAAGGCAATCATGCATCATGGATTAATCAACACAGTCAGACAAGTTCTAACATCTAACAGCCAATACAAATGCCATAATTTTAAACCCTCTAAGCACCAGCCGTCAACAGTTTCAATGAAATCGTGTGACACCAGAACCATCTTGAAGTAGACAAGTGAGAATAAGAATCATATCTACACCGCCCATATTCAATATCTATCGTCAAGTCAACAATGGCTGAGATTGTTGCTCATTCTTCAACCAGTGTATTTCCACCACTAATCAAACACGCTTCTTTACAATCATTTTATTTGTCAAACTTCTTTACATCCATTTACGCTTTTTCGACATTATATAGTCGAGGAACTGTCATATAATTCAGATGAACACTACCCTACCCATATCAGATTTACACAACTAGTTTCCTTTTATCTATTGATCTTACTATTTCAAAATAAACAATCATGCAACATCCATATCAAACATAAAAAAGCAACCCACACATAGATTATGCAAAAAAATACGATAAATCTGGTATAAAAAAAAACCCAAATATACAACAACAACAACAACAAAGCCTTTTCCCACTAAGTGGGGTCGGCTATATGAATCCTAGAACGCCATTGCGCTCGGTTTTGTGTCATGTCCTCCGTTAGATCCAAGTACTCTAAGCCTTTTCTTAGAGTCTCTTCCAAAGTTTTCCTAGGTCTTCCTCTACCCCTTCGGCCCTGAACCTCTGTCCCGTAGTCACATCTTCGAACCGGAGCGTCAGTCGGCCTTCTTTGCACATGTCCAAATCACCGGAACCGATTTTCTCTCATCTTTCCTTCAATTTCGGCTACTCCTACTTTACCTCGGATATCCTCATTCTCAATCTTATCCTTTCTCGTGTGCCCACACATCCCACGAAGCATCCTCATCTCTGCTACACCCATTTTGTGTACGTGTTGATATTTCACCGCCCGACATTCTGTGCCATACAACATCGCTGGCCTTATTGCCGTCTTATAAAATTTTCCCTTGAGCTTCAGTGGCCTACGACGGTCACACAACATGCTGGACGCTTTTTGTGGTCTTCGCTAAATTGCTCCGGTCATTAGTGTGGATAAGTATATAAATGGATAGAGATAGGAAAGCAAACACAAGATGTACGTGGTTCACCCAGATTGGCTACGTCCACGGAATAGAAGAGTTCTCATTAATTGTGAAGGGTTTACACAAGTACATAGGTTCAAGCTCTCTTTTAGTGAGTACAAGTGAATGATTTAGTACAAATGACATTAGAGTACAAATGACATTAGGAAATATTGTGGGAGAATGATCTCGTAATCACGAAACTTCTAAGTATCGGAGTGTGGTATCGACTTGCCTTATCTGTCTCATAGGTAGATGTGGCAGCTTCTCTGGAAGTACTCTTCCTCCATCCAGGGGTGGTATCTTTAACTGGTGGAGATGCACAAGGTAATGTATCAATTTCACTTGAAGCTTACTTGTAGTTTCAGGCTTGGTCAAGCGCGATACAAACCATGTAGTAGGAGTCCCCCAAGTCGCCGAGCTAGGGGATTTGCTGAAAGAGGTGACAAACAAGGTAAGCAATCAGAGCTCCGGCTGATTGTTCACCTTCTCCCCATCTTGCAGCAGCATGAAGGATAAAGAGAAGAAAAATGAGAAGGGATGATATGGGATACTTTTGCTTTTAAAGAAGTAACTTTCCACAGGCTTATTCTTGAACTGAGCTGGAGGGTTTTCTGGTTTCCTCCAGAGTATAAGGCCGACTGAAGAATTTGAGGGTCAAAACAAGTCCATCAAATCTAGAGTACGTTCGACCCTGCTGATATGGGATACTTTTGCTTTTGACAGAGTAATGGATGGATCGGCACGTGTGCTGTTACGTTTGTCTCCACATGCTTCCTTGTATCCTTCGCACTTGCCCTATCTGTTCCTCAAGCAGATGCGGTATCTTCCCTGGCAACATAAGATGTTGAAGATGAGTACTCGAGAGCAATGCCAGGTAAGTAATCAGGTAAGGGGTTCCAGGCTGTCAGTTCCTGGCTGGGAGCTTGATTTCAAGTGCTGACTGATTGCTCTCTTTCTCCTTGTCTTGCAGGTAAAAACAAGGCCAAAGGAAAAGACAGGGAAAAAGCATGATATGGGATACTCTTGCTTTTAACCCTGATGATATGAGATATTCTTGCTCTAGTATAGCTTGTTTGCAGAGGTATTATCGGGGGGAAAGAAAGCTGAATATTTCGAAAGGCTTCGTTGGGAGTGCCCTCTCAGATA
The DNA here is from genome assembly GCF_042453785.1 of Malus domestica. Classification (NCBI taxonomy): domain Eukaryota; kingdom Viridiplantae; phylum Streptophyta; class Magnoliopsida; order Rosales; family Rosaceae; genus Malus; species Malus domestica. Next base: position 21,180,226 of record NC_091668.1, read on the forward strand.
TGAGGAAGGGTTGAGCATTTTTGCAGGTCTGCCTGTCCGTTGGGGATGGAGGTCGACATATATAGGAGTCTCCCTAACAACAAGTAGTAATGCTATTCCTTTACCCTGCTTGGTCATAGCACGGTAGTGGGAGCTGCCAGCTTCACATGTTTTAACTCTGTCAGAGCACTTTGAAACGATAAGAAAACTATGGAGTACCTGCATCAATGATGCTAAGGCAAGACACCCGGAAATACTTTCCACATGCTGTACCGACCTCAACGTTGTCTGAAAACATAACAAATGGTCAGCCAGATGAAAAGATAATAGTGAACAAAATAATTTCCTTTTTGACATTTTATAAAAGAAAACAAGAATTAGGATCACGTAGCATATATAAATCCTCATTATGTTATACATGGGGGAAGAAAGGAAAATTCTAAATAATAGCTAAGTAAAAGGCATTATCCTTCTTCCATAAGCACCGGACAGTAGTGAAAAATGTTTCACGCATGTGAGAATGTTGAACATTATTGAGAGGAATGTGACCTGAAAGAAACTCGACTAGGCTAAGCAACAAAGTACTAATACAACAAACCAATATTTTAGAGAACAAAGACTAAATCACACGAAAACAGAACAAGAGGTGAAAGACAAAACTGATGAATGCGCACAGAGAAGTATATTGCCATGTGAAAATCCACCAGCCAGACAGTTAAGAAATAAGACCAAGGCAATCATGCATCATGGATTAATCAACACAGTCAGACAAGTTCTAACATCTAACAGCCAATACAAATGCCATAATTTTAAACCCTCTAAGCACCAGCCGTCAACAGTTTCAATGAAATCGTGTGACACCAGAACCATCTTGAAAGTAGACAAGTGAGAATAAGAATCATATCTACACCGCCCATATTCAATATCTATCGTCAAGTCAACAATGGCTGAGATTGTTGCTCATTCTTCAACCAGTGTATTTCCACCACTAATCAAACACGCTTCTTTACAATCATTTTATTTGTCAAACTTCTTTACATCCATTTACGCTTTTTCGACTTTATATAGTCGAGGAACTGTCATATAATTCAGATGAACACTACCCTACCCATATCAGGTTTACACAACTATTTTCCTTTTATCTATTGATCTTACTATTTCAAAATAAACAATCATGCAACATCCATGTCAAACATAAAAAAGCAACCCACACATAGATTATGCAAAAAAATACGATAAATCTGGTATAAAAAAAAACCCAAATATAATGGCAATAAATCACATACTTCCATTGTAGTGGTGAACCCCAACCTTGGCGAGCATAGCATAGTACTCGATCTCAGATTTCCGCAGAGGCGGGCAATTGTTGGAAATGATAATCAGCTTCCCTGCAATTTACCCAAATCACAAAACATGAAATTAAACCCCAAAAAATCACAAATCGAATGCAGAAAGTTAGAAAATAATTAGAAAGATTGGAGATTAGAAAGGATCAGAAATGGTCGTGCCTTTGGAGTTGCGGAGGGAATCGATGACGGTCTTGTAGCCGAGAGTGTATTTGCCACTCTTCATGACCAGCGCGAGCCTGGTATTGATGCTCTCGTGGGTCTTCTTCGTCTTCTTCGGAGCCACCATTTTCGACGATTGAAGGTTCTTCTCGGAGACTCTCTCTCTGCTCTGCGGCCGAAGGTGAACGGGTTTGAAGAAGTGGGAAGGGATGGCTGCTAGGGTTTTAGTATTTGATGCTAAGAGATGGGCTTGCACGTGAGTTGGCGAGGTCTAGGAGTTAGGCTAGTCCAGTGTTTGTTAGCAGAAGGGACTAACTTTAATGAGATTAGGTGGGATTCGCATGGACTAAAGAGCGCGCTAGGGGGTCTTAGCGAGAGACCCCGAAAAGCATCGGACTACTAAGACCGTTTCTGGGTTTTGCAGCGTCTCGAGAAATCCAAGCGTTCCCCAAGTCACCTTCGTCTCTCACTCCCCTGACTCCACAATCCCCCACTTCCCGCCAGTTAGCTCACCAGGCCTTGCTGCAAGCCGGTTTCACCGCTCCCCAGAAGCTGTTTGAAGATTCGACGACGAATAACCCGATTTCTCAACACATTTTTTGGCCAAAACACGAAGAAGGGGAGAATTTGGGAATTGCAAAAACCCCCAAATTTGCTGAGAACGCAAGAAGTGGAGGGCAAAGAGGAGAGAGATTTGACTAATTGGGAGAAAAGAGAACGGCAGAGAGATAGGGGTTAGATGCAGAGTTTGATAGAAACAATGAAGATAAGAGAAAGGAAAGTAAATTAAAAATAATATTTTATAATATAATATTTGACTTTTTTTGTTTTTTTAAAGTAAAAGTAAATTAAAAATGATAAAAAAATATTTTGGGCTCTAAAATAATTTTAGTCTATAAATTAGTCTGACACTACACCAAACACTTCATTAAGTTAGTTCAGCTTAGTCTAGTCTAAGCCAGTCCAGTTTAGTCCCTGTAGCTAGTCCAGTCTGAGATAATCCGGTGCAACAAACGCACCCTTAGGGTTTCGGTTTTTTTCTAATTATATTTGGCACCCCTATTTATTAGCATACGTAACAATTTCGTCATTGTTTCTGAGCAAGGTGCATAACGGCACATTTGTCATTTGAATAACAAAAAAGAAAATTTCTTTCGAAGAAAATGTTAACCTAACCGGAGATCAAAACGACATACGTGACATCAATCATGTGCACATATAAGTAAAATGAGCTAGTTAAGATAAATAAATATCAAACTTGTCAATTATGTGAGCGTAACCTTAGACTTTCTATATTAAATTAGGGAAATTTTATTTGAACCATGCAACTTTTTTCTACACCCAGTTGAAATTTTAAATGAGAAGTGTCTTTTTTACCCTATTGCATTATTACCATAAAGTACAAAATAAATTTAACAATAAAACAAAATTGTATCAACGAACCCAAAACCCAATAATCAAACTCTTACCATGATACAACCAAAAAACAAGCAAGATCCATGGTGAAAATCGCAGTAAATGAAAGGAAAGCAGAAGATAATATTTACCTTGCTGGGTACATAGAATCATAGGATAATAGCTGGTAATGACGCTTATGCATAAATCCTTTCTCTTATCCCATGAGTAGGGACTGTCTTCCGTCTGATCTTCGTGAAAATTGAAGGTCATCACTGTCAAAGAAACACTCATTTTTTGGTTCTTCAGGTGCAAATCTCAACCTACCATTTGTACAAAAACCCATCTATATCTCACAATCCCAGAATGAAAATATAACCAACGATTCAAAGATAGTTTTGGAGGATACAGAGATTGGGGAAAAATAAAACATGACCACAACAAAATTATTCACATTAACACGAAGTGAAACACTCCAGGATATGTGCAGTAAAATATAAAACATTAGCAAGTTTGCTAAAAAATAGTACCTTTGACGGTCCCGCAGCATGAAGAATGTTACAAGCTTGACCACCATTTTTTCAGATTCAATTATGTTACAGAATAAGTATCACCTATTACTTATGAAAGAGACTAAATGAGAAAAAAGCAGTTACACCCAAGAAACATCAGATGTTTAACTACAGGGAGCATGATCAATATTTGTTGCTGCATCATGCTCCACGAAAAAGAAAGGAGCAGATGAGATTTCTTTTGCTTACTTCATTCTTGTAAGCTCAGGGGAGCAGATTCTAAGAGATGACGAAGCTCCAATATTAAATGAAGAGGAGAAAGCGGGAGGAGAGAAGGAGAGAGGGAGAGAGGGAGACTTCGCCGTCACCGTAATCAGAAAACTCGGAAAAAAACCCAAATTTAATAAGTTAATATCATGGGTGTAAAGATAAATTTACATATTGAATTGAGTTTGTGAGGGTAGTTTAGGTAATAAATTTGGGTTTAAAAAAATATCGATAGTTTAATTAAAAATAATATGGGTGTAGTAAGTAAGCTGGGTGTAGAGATAGGTTACATGGGTTTAAATAAAATTTCTCATTAAAATATTACTATATCATAATAAAGGTGTGCATCAAACTGACGAAACCAACCAATCCAAATTGTTGGTTTGCTTTGAATTTCATACTTTTGCTACAAACCAAAATCACATTGAACCAATCATATCTCTTCTACTTAATTAAATATTAAAAATTGATGACAATTGGATCGGCTTAAATATACTTACCATTCAATTTCTTAAGTTTTATACATACAAAATAAATAAATTTAAAGCTACTTAACAAATATATATACCATTGAACTTGATGGGATACAAATTCTTCGATACTAATTTCAACGATCCAACCGTCAAACTTGTTTGTAAATGCTTTGAGATCGCATACGTCAAAAATCGCAAAAAACAAACATTCAGAGATCAAGTAACAGGATAAAACTTTTCGACGGTTATCAACGAAAAATCACGATTTAACGGTTATTTTAACTTCGATTTTGATGATTTTTTACAGCTACACTTCTTGACCCTATACGAATATAATGAAAGAACTCGATCTTCAATTTAAAATATTTACACTACGTAATGAAAGTATGAATAAACTCTTAAGTGTTAGGGAATTTATTGTTTTGATGAGATGCGCATTTTACGAAACTAGTTTCAACGATCCAACTGTCAAACATGTTTGTATATACTTCGAGATCGCATACGCCAAAAATTGGAAAAAACAAACATTCAGAGATCAAGTAATAGGACAAAACTTTTCGACGGTTGTCAACGAAAAATCACGATTTAACGGTTATTTTAACTCTGATTTTGATGATTTTTTACAACTACACTCATTGACCCTATATGAATACAATGAATGAATTCGATCTTCAATTTAAAATATTTACACTAGTGGATACAACAAAATCTTATGTTATACTTAATGAAAGTATCAATAAACTTTAAGTGTTAGTGAATCTATCGTTTTGATGGGATAAGCATTCTACGAAACTAATTTCAACGATCCAACCGCCAAACCTGTTTGTACATGCTTCGAGATTGCATTAGCAAAAAATCGCAAAAAACAAACATTCAGAGATCAAGTAAAGGGACAAAACTTTTTGACGGTTATCAACGAAAAATCACGATTTAACAGTTATTTTAACTCCGATTTTGATGATTTTTTACAGCTACACTCTCTGACCCTATACGAATACAATGAATGAACTCGATCTTCAATTTAAAATATTTACACTAGTGGATATACTTAATGAAAGTATGAATAAACCCTTAAGTGTTAGTGAATCTATTGTTTTGATGGGATACGTATTCTACGAAACTAGTTTCAACGATCCAACCGTCGAACATGTTTGTATACACTTCAAGATCGCATACGCCAAAAATTGTAAAAAACAAACGTTCAGGGATCAAGTAACGGGACAAAAGTTTTCGACGATTATAAACGAAAAATCACGATTTAAGGGTTATTTTAACTTCGATTTTGATGATTTTTTGCAGCTACACTCCTTGACCCTATATGAATACAATGAATGAATTCAATCTTCAATTTAAAATATTTACATACCACAAAATCTTATGTTATACTTGATGATAGTATAAATAAACTCCAAGTGTTAGTCAATCTATCTTTTTGATGGGATTCATATTCTAAGAAACTAATTTCAACGATCCAACCGCCAAACCTGTTTGTACATGCTTCGAGATTGCATTAGCAAAAAATCGCAAAAAGCAAACATTCAGAGATCAAGTAAAGGGACAAAACTTTTCGACGGTTATCAACGAAAAATCATGATTTAACGGTTATTTGAACTTCGATTTTGATGATTTTTTACAGCTACACTCCTTAACCCTATACGAATACAATGAATGAACTCGATCTTCGATTTAAAATATTTACACTAGTGGATACCACAAAATCTTATGTTATACTTAATGAAAGTATGAATAAACTCTCAAGTGTTAGTGAATCTATTGTTTTGATGAGATACGCATTCTATGAAACTATTTTCAACGATTCAACCGTCAAACATGTTTGTATATACTTCTAGATCGCATACGCCAAAAATTACAAAAAATAAACATTCAGATATGAAGTAATTGGACAAAACTTTTTGACGGTTATCAACGAAAAATCACGATTTAACGGTTATTTTAACTCCGATTTTGATTATTTTTTTACAATTACACTCCTTGACCCTATATGAATACAAGGAATGAATTCGATCTTCAATTTAAAATATTTACACTAGTGGATACCACAAAATCTTATGTTATACTTAATGAAAGTATAAATAAACTCCAAGTGTTAATTAATCTATCGTTTTGATGGGATACGTATTTTACAAAACTAATTTCAATGATCCAACAGTCAAACTTGTTTGTATCTGCTTCAAGATTGCATACACCAAAAATTGCAAAAAACTAACATTCAGAGATTAAGTAACGGGACAAAACTTTTCGACGGAAATCAACGAAAAATCACGATTTAACGGTTATTTTAACTCTGTTTTGATAATTTTTTACAGCTACACTCCTTGACCCTATTCTAATACAATGAATGAACTCGATCTTCAATTTAAAATATTTACACTAGTGGATACCATAAAATCTTATGTTATACTTAATGATAGTATGAATAAACTCTTTAAGTGTTAGTGAATTAATTGTTTTGATGGGATACACGTTCTACAAAACTAGTTTCAACGATCTAACCATCAAACATGTTTGTATATACTTTGAGATCGCATACACAAAAAATTGGAAAAAACAAATATTCAGAGATCAAGTAACGGGACAAAACTTTTCGACGATTATCAATGAAAATTCATGATTTAAGGGTTATTTTAACTCTGATTTTGATGATTTTTTTACAGCTACACTCCTTGGACCTATATGAATACAATGAATGAACTTGATCTTCAATTTAAAATATTTACGCTAGTGGATACCACAAAATCTTATGTTATACTTAATGAAAGTATGAATAAACTCTCAAGTGTTAGTGAATCTATTGTTTTGATGGGATATGCATTCTACGAAACTAATTTCAACGATCCAACCGTCGAACTTATTTGTATATATTTCGAGATCGCATACGCTAAAAATCACAGAAAACAAACTTTTAGAGATCAAGTAACGGGACAAAAAATTTCGACGGTTATCAACGAAAAATCACAATTTAACGGTTATTTTAACTCCGATTTTGATGATTTTTTACAACTACACTCCTTGACCCTATATGAATACAATGAATAAACTTGATCTTCAATTTAAAATATTTACACTAGTGGATACCACAAAATCTTATGTTTTACTTAATGAAAGTATAAATAAACTCCAAGTGTTAGTGAACCTATCGTTTTGATGGGATACGTATTCAAGAAACTAATTTCAACGATCCAATCATCAAACTTGTTTGTATATGCTTCCAGATCGCATACGCCAAAAATCACAAAAAACAAACATTCAGTGATTAAGTAACGGGACAAAACTTTTCGATGGTTATCAACGAAAAATCAAGATTTAATGGTTATTTTAACTCTGATTTTGATGATTTTTTACATCTACACTCCTTGACCCTATATGAATACAATGAATGAATTCGATGTTTATTTTAAAATATTTACACATACCCCAAAATCTTATGTTTTACTTAATGAAAGTATAAATAAACTCCAAGTGTTAGTGAATCTATCGTTTTAATGGGATACGTATTCTACGAAACTAATTTTAACGATCCAACTGCCAAATTTGTTTGTATATGCTTCCAGATTGCATACGCCAAAAATCGCAAAAAACAAATATTCAGAGATAAAGTAACGGGACAAAACTTTTCGACAATTATCAACGAAAAATCATGATTTAATAGTTATTTTAACTCCGATTTTGATGATTTTTTTTTATAACTACACTCCTTGACCCTATAAGAATACAATGAATGAATTCGATGTTCAATTTAAAATATTTACACTAGTGAATACCACAAAATCTTATGTCATGATGATCGACGAAAATTGAGGATTTTGTAAAAGGAATAACATGCAAGCTCTGAGTTTCATTGGCAAGATTTAGTCTTTTGAGAAAAGCTTCACAACCTTGAAAACAAAAACGCCTTTGACGACGAGGAACACCTCTCAGCCTCAAGATCTTGAGTTTTGAAGACAAGGATGCACTACTCGTTGCGACAGTCAATCCAGGCCTTCTCGACATAGAGTGTTTCTGAAACTTAAATGTTCAACGATCTGATCATGCATATAGACGTTCACAACCAACATAGCGTGTAGATCACAAACCGCCTCCTGTCGTGTTCGTGATGAACTTAAACATGAGTTTGGTCTCCGTGGATCAAAAACTCCTCGGAGGAGCCCAAACATCAAAAATCTCTCAGGAGTCAGGAGGAATTCCTCCCAACTTTGAAGATTATGTAAACAACATGGGTAAGTCAACCACAACACAAAACACAAAAACAGAAGGAAAAAGCCCGGGATGAGTTCTCTAATATAACAAAAATAACTTCAACGAATCACAAAATGCCCTGCATTAAGTCGCTACGAAGATCACCTTACACATAGTAAATCTAAGTATCCGAAAACTTAGCAACAAGACAACATTGTCAAACAAAATCGAGAATTTCATTCAGAGAAAAGAAACGTTAAGTCTCAAAACAAAATACTACGTTCAATATAGAGACATTATCCTACTCTCCTTCACTGACCACCAGGCAGCGTCTTGATAATATCCGAATCACCTGAAGATTATAGTAGCAAGTGACAAAGTTAGCCAAATCAGTTTTTCACATCAATTAGGTCGCAAACAAATTGCTTAAAACGATAAGAAAACTATGGAGTACCTGCATCAATGATGCTAAGGCAAGACACCCGGAAATACTTTCCACATGCTGTACCGAGCTCAACGTTGTCTGAAAACATAACAAATGGTCAGCCAAATGAAAAGATAATAGTGAACAAAATAATTTCCTTTTTGACATTTTCAAAGAAAACAAGAATTAGAATCACGTAGCATATATAAATCCTCATTATGTTATACATGGGGGAAGAAAGGAAAATTCTAAATAATAGCTAAGTAAAAGGCATTATCCTTCTTCCATAAGCACTGGACAGTAGTAAAAAGTGTTTCACGCATGTGAGAATGTTGAACATTATTGAGAGGAATGTGACCTGAAAGAAACTCAACTAGGCTAAGCAACAAAGTACTAATACAACAAACCAATATTTTAGAGAACAAAGACTAAATCACACGAAAACAGAACAAGAGGTGAAAGACAGAACTGATGAATGCACACACAGAAGTATATTGCCATGTGAAAATCCACCAGCCAGACAGTTAAGAAATAAGACCAAGGCAATCATGCATCATGGATTAATCAACACAGTCAGACAAGTTCTAACATCTAACAGCCAATACAAATGGCATAATTTTATACCCTCTAAGCACCAGCCGTCACAGTTTCAATGAAATCGTGCGACACCAGATCCATCTTGAAAGTAGCCAAGTGAGAATATCATCAAGTACAAATCCCATAAATTTAAACCCTCTAAGCACCAGCCGTCACAGTTTCAATGAAATCGTGTGACACCAGAACCACCTTGAAAGTAGACAAGTGAGAATAAGAATCATATCTACACCGCCCATATTCAATATCTATCGTCAAGTCAACAATGGCTGAGATTGTTGTTCATTCTTCAACCAGTGTATTTCCACCACTAATCAAACACGCTTCTTTACAATCGTTTTATTTGTCACACTTCTTTACATCCATTTACGCTTTTTCGACATTATATAGTCGAGGAACTGTCATATAATTCAGATGAACACTACCCTACCCATATCAGATTTACACAACTATTTTCCTTTTATCTATTGATCTTACTATTTCAAAATAAACAATCATGCAACATCCATACCATACCTAAAAAAGCAACCCATCCATAAATTATGCTAAAAAATACGATAAATCTGGTACAAAAAAAAAACCCAAATATAATGGCAATAAATCACTTACTTCCATTGTAGTGGTGAACCCCAACCTTAGCGAGCATAGCGTAGTACTCGATCTCAGATTTCCGCAGAGGCGGGCAATTGTTGGAAATGATAATCAGCTTCCCTGCAATTTACCCAAATCACAAAACATGAAATTAAACCCAAAAAAAAAACACAAATCGAATGCAGAAAGTTAGAAAATAATTAGAAAGATTGGAGATTAGAAAGGATCAGAAATGGTCGTGCCTTTGGAGTTGCGGAGGGAATCGATGACGGTCTTGTAGCCGAGAGTGTATTTGCCACTCTTCATGACCAGCGCGAGCCTGGTGTTGATGCTCTCGTGGGTCTTCTTCGTCTTCTTCGGGGCCACCATTTTCGACGATTGAAGGTTCTTCTCGGAGGCTCTCTCTGCTCTGCGGCCGAAGGTGAGTTTGAAGAAGTGGGAAGGGATGGCTGCTAGGGTTTTAGTATTTGATGCTATTGAGAGATGGGCTTGCACGTGCGAGTCACGTGAGTAGGCTAGGTAAATTAGGGTTTCGGTTTTTTTCTAATTATATTTTGCACCCCTATGTATTAGGATACGTAACAATTTCATCCTTTTTTCTGGGCAAGGTGCATAACTGCACATTTGTCATTTGAATAGCAAAAAAGAAAATTTCTTTCGAAGAAAATGTTAACCTAACCGGAGATCAAAACGACATACGTGACATTAATCATGCGCCCATATAAGTAAAATGAGCTAGTTAAGATAAATAAATATCCAACTTATCAATTATGTGAGCGTAACCTTAGACTTTCTATATTAAAATACTACTATATCATAATAAAGGTCTGCATCAAACTGATGAAACGAATCAATCCAAATTGTTGGTTTGGTTTGAATTTCATACTTTTGCTACAAACCAAAATCACATTGAACCAATCATATCTCTTTTACTTTTAAGTTTTATTTATTTTACACATGTCAAGTGGCGAAAATACTATAACAATTATATATATTAATATAACAATTTTATTCCCCTATAAACTATAATTATATATATATATATATATTAAATTAAATATTAAAAATTGGTGACAATTAGATCGGCTTAAATATACATATCATTCAATTTCTTAAGTTTTATACATACAAAATAAATAAATTTAAATCTACTTAATAAATATATACCATTGAACTTGATGGGATACAAATTCTACGATACTAATTTCAACGATCTAACCGTCAAACTTGTTTGTATATGCTTCCAGATCGCATACGCCAAAATCCGCAAAAAACAAACATTCAGAGAACAAGTAACGGGACAAAACTTTTCGACGGTTATCAACAAAAAATCACGATTGAATGGTTATTTTAACTTCCATTTTGATGATTTTTTACAGCTACACTCCTTGACCTTATACGAATATAATGAATGAACTCGATCTTCAATTTAAAATTTTTACACTAGTGGATACCATAATATCTTATGTTGTACTTAATGAAAGTATGAATAAACTCTTAAGTGTTAGAGAATTTATTGTTTTGATGGGATACGTATTCTACGAAATTAGTTTCAACGATCCAACTATACATGTTTGTATATACTTCGAGATCGCATACGCCAAAAATTGGCAAAAACAAACATTCAGAGATCAAGTAATGAGACAAAAAATTTCGACGGTTATTAACGAAAAATCACGATTTAACGGTTATTTTAACTCTGATTTTGATGATTTTTTACAGCTACACTCATTGACCCTATATGAATACAATGAATGAATTCGATCTTCAATTTAAAATATTTACACTAGTGGATATCACAAAATCTTATGTCATGATGATCGATGAAAATTGAGGATTTTGTAAAAGGAATAACATGCAAGCTTTGAGTTCCGTTGGCAAGGTTTAAACTATTGAGAAGGGCTTCACAACCTTGAAAACAAAAACTCTTTCATTTTGCATATCCTTGCACATTTAATATTCTGTAATAGACTAGTAGTGTATGAATGTTTGTTTATTGGGCTCTTATTTTCGAGTGTAGATGGAGTACTTAAACGACAAATGTGTTTTAATGTTTTGAAGTAATATTTATCTTGCAATGTGTGGTATGTGCAAATTAAAGAAAAAAATATATTTTTCTTAACGGGTCATAACGGGTCGGGTCACTTTACCCGTTGGGTAAAGTGACCCGATCTGTTAAGGACCCGTTAAGATAATAGGTGTGACACGACACGACCTGTTAAAATAACAGGTGTTACACGAAAACGACACGAACACAATAGACACGACCCGTTTGCCAGGCCTATCCGTTACCTTTGCCTTCACGCCATTAAGTCCCTCCATTCCCTTTTGAAAACTAATTAATATAGAATCATAGTTATTGATTATTGATATTATTTAATTGAATCGAATTTTGGTTTATTGAATAGTTTATAAGGAAAACTAACGAAAAATAAAAAAAAAACTTTAGTTTTAATGAAAAATGACAAATAAATGTGTAGTGAATAGTACCAAGGAACAGTAAAAATGTGGTTTTTCGTTAAAAGTGAACAATACCATGAGTGTTTCGTTAAAACTTCCTAGTTTATATGATTAATGGTAATGATTAATTGAATTATTGGTTTAATTGTTTAGTAGTTATATACTATATTTTACTCTAGGGTTAAGAGTCTAAGACTTTTTTTTCTTATTATACAGTGACATAATGAAACGGTACTATGAAACAATGCTTAAATCCTTCTTCAAATATTTCGGCCAGTTCTCCTTTGAATATTCCGGCTAGTCCTCCTTTGAATATTTTGGCTAGTCCTCTTTCGAATATTCCGAGTAGACTTTCTTCGAATATTTTTGATATTCTTTCTTCAAGTATTCTGGGTAGTTCCCAACAAAGGGCCACTGAGTTTATATTGAGAAAGAAGTATTTATTTTTATTGATAATGAGCCTATTATACGACGTTTTCATGACATGAAACTTCGCAGGCAACAATTGTAATTTGTTTGTATTGATAAATTATGAAAGACATTACTATATAAAAAGATTTGATTGTTGCCATTTTTTTGAACCTTGCACTCTTAAGTTCGCCCCTCCCCTCAACAGTTCATGGCTTCGCCACTGCACATGTCAATGTATTACGTATTGATTGGAGGTCTTATCACACGCATATTATAATTGTAAGTGTTATGAATGATTAGAAATTTGTTTGCATTTTATGCTTATATGAAGTTATAATTAATAAATCGTTTGCTAGAAGGATATTTTACTTAACTAAAACTTAGTCCTACCTAGTTGATTAGATGACATTTTAATGTTCCAAAACTTAACATTTTGATTGAATTGAAATGTGTGGGATAGGTGGATGTTTAAAAAATTAAAACTCTTGAGATATTAGACTTTTTTTTTTATTGACGTTGTGGATATGGTTAAACTGACAAACTAAACCGAGTAACAATGATATGGTTTCATTTGGTTTTAATGACAGTATTAGTTAAAATCGAACCAAACCGAACCGTTAAATTTTATGTCACCAACCCAACATCGCAATGCTAGTGAATGCACTAGATAAATACAAACGATTAACTTGATGATTAAACTGATATATGGACCAAGGTTGAAAAGATATGTAAGTTTAAGGGTTGTTTTTGTCAATCTGAAGTCTTCCAAACTGTTCCGCGAAGCTTAAATCGCAAGGACATAAAAGTGTAAATGGCCCATTTTTTCTCTTTCATTTGGATGGGCTGCGAGTGCAAGGGGCCTCAACGAGAGTTTTTATCAACAAAATGGATAAATCGCATTCATTAAAGAAAAAAAATTGAAAAAAAAAATTCATTAAAGAAAAAAAAAAGTTATTTTTAGCTACGCTTCTAGCAATCGATTTTGATCTCACTTTGTTCTCTGTAACTCAAAAGTCAATACTTCAATCCTTAAACTTAAAATTCGTTCCACTTTTATCATATTTCTGTTTCTTCTGTCAAATAATCGTTAAAGTTGCTAATGTGGATGTGTAAAAATGTAATATCATAGGCTTATTTTTAGCTATGCCATATGGAACTCGATTTTGATTCCAATTTGCCCCTTAGAACTAGATTTTCATCCCACTTTGTCCCAGAAACTCAAAAGTTGGCATTTTATAAACATCCACTATGAAATGTTGAATGTTAACACATGGTGGAAATGGATTTGATTATAAATCTCCACTATGTGTTAACATTCAACAGAGTTAGAAAATATTAAGTTAAAAAAAAGAACTTAAGGATTGAAATATTTTTGGGTTGTTGTGCTTGAGTTGTAGAGATTTGGAAAAAAAAAAAAGAAAAAAAAAGAAGAAACTAATTAGCATGGTGCATTTAAATCAAGCCCACATAATGGAATTTGCTCCAAATCCGCAGATAGCAAATCAATCTTAGAGAAAGAGGGAGAGGGAGAAGTTTAAAGCAGCGTGCGTATGCATGCTTGATGGCTTTTGAATAGAATTAACATAATCAAGACAATATGGAGCGACTTTTGAGTTTCATAGAGTAAAATGATTAACTTTTGAGTTTCAAGGGGTAAAGTAAGATCAAGGTCAAGTTTCAGGGGGCAAAGTTGGATCAAAATGGGGCGAATTTGACAGAAGAAACGGAATATGGTAAAGTGGATCAAATTTTGAGTTTGAAGGAGTAAAGTGGTGACTTTTGAGTTACATGAGGCAAAGTGAAATTAAAATAGAGTTCCACGGGCTTAGCTAAAAATGAGGCAAGAAAAAAAAAATAGAGCCAACTATTACTAATGCATTGTCACATCCTAATCTCGACTCCGCCGTAGCACAATATTGTCCGTTTTAGGCCCCGGCCACGCCCTCACGGTTTTGTTTCTGTGAACTCACACGAGAACTTCCCAGTGGGTCACCTATCCTGGGATTCCTCTCGCCCAAACTCGCTTAACTTCGGAGTTCCGATGGAATCGGAAGCCAGTGAGCTCCCAAAATGCCTCGTGCTATATGGAGGTGGGCATGTACATAAAAGACACATCACCCCCTCTCCGTTGGTCGATGTTGGATGTTATAATCTACCCCCTTAGGCGCGCGACGTCCTCGTTGGCATACTCGCACTACACGACATAGTGGCTCTGATACCATTCTGTCACATCCAGTCTCGACTCCATCGTAGTACGATGTTGTTCGCTTTGGGCCCCAGCCACACCCTCACGATTTTGTTTCTAGGAACTCACGCGAGAACTTTCCAGTGGATCACCAATCCTGGGATTGCTTTCGGCCGAACTCTTTTAACTTCGGAGTTCCGATGGAATCGGAAGCCAGTGAGCTCCCAAAAGGCCTCGTGCTATATGGAGGTGGGCATGTACATATAAGGCACATCACCCCCTCTCTGTTGGTTAATGTGGGATATTACATGCATATTACGCACCAACACGTAATTCTATGCAGGCTTCAGTCATCTTTGGGTGTGTCTTTCATTTTGATGTTTTGCATTGTTAGTTGTTACTAATAATTGATTTTTTTACTCTGTTTGTATATATATGTTTTTTTTTCAAACAATAAACTATGATAGGAAAAAACTTGGTGGCTATTTGGAAGGAGCTGCTCCTGATAGCGTCATGGGTTTGGGACCTGGAGAGGTTTGAGTTCCAAGTGTACTTGCAAAAATATGAATGATCTAGAATTCATTTTTTCTTTGTTTTGATGACAATGGTTTGGGGAGAATTCTCTTTGGTGACCAAGGGCATCTTGCCCAACAATCTACTCCTTTCTTGCCTATGGAAGAAAAATAGTATGCATCTTTTCACTTGATGTTATTTTATCAGCTTAGCAATTTCTAGAACTGCCACTAGTAGAAAAACATGTTTGCGCAACGGCAACTTGTGCGACGCAGCAGATTTCGTCACGCAAAGTTTATTTGTCCGACGCTCAACACAAAACGTCGCGTAAATGTCCTTTGCGCAACCTACGTAACGTAAAACTGTTTTGCGCGACGCCAGCCTTCGTTTCGCAAAGGCCGTTTGCACGACGTTTTGTGCGTCGCGTAAGATTTTGGCACCAAACCAATAATGCTTTACCCTTGTTTTCCCAACTTTGTGCGACGCAGGTGCACCTAGGTTGTGCAAAACAGCTTTGCGCGACGCCTAGCTTTGTCGCGCAAAGTCAACATGGAAATGTCACTTCTTATCTTTCTTTCATGTTTTCTAACACAAGTTAAAAGCTCCATAGCTGTCTTCCACTCTTCCTCACCTGTAGACCTCTATAGCTGCCTGATCACACTTAGGTGATTCAAAACCTCTATGTTATTCTTCCATTTTTTATATATGATTGTATTGAAATTTTGGTTAATATTACCCAATATATTGAAAATTTTGATCTTTTTTGTTCTTATCATGCATATATGATTGAGCTGCAGCTCAATCACTTATCAATTATATATACTATGTACTTATCATGCAGCTCAATCACTTTTCTAACAAAAACCTGAAAAGCACAATCATATTAGTGTCCTCAAGCAAATCAAAAGTTCCACATGTGCAATGTTCCTGAAATTACCTGTTCCTGCAAACCAACCACATCCTTTTTCTCTGCCTGTGGGGGAACAAAAAAGTCAGCGTTCACGTACAATTAATTGTCGAATACCATTACATGAATGTATAAAAATAAAAGAAAAGATGGTCAAGGCATATACCATTTTTTTGTTAGAAAAGTGATTGAGCTGCATGATAAGTACATAGCATATATGATTGTGCTTTTCATTTTTTACATTATTCCGAATTCTGAAAGGAAATTCTATGTAATTGATATGTTTTCTTCTTAAACACGTTTAATTCTTAAAGCAACTTGTGAGTGTGAATGGTGTTTATACAATTAGGATTCATGTGGATGTTAGTATACTAATGTGTGTGCATCGGTCTTTGTGGAGACAACCATTGGTAATTATAGAGCTGTGTATTGATAACATTGACGGATTGTCACTTCTCTGTGTTGTAATCTTGGTTAGGTTTTGAATCAGTCATAGTGGGGTTATGTGCAATGTTCATGCATTGAAACTGCCAACTAGAATAAACTGAAATGTATTTTTTCCTTCGTTTAGGAGGATATGAATGTATGATTTAGCATTTGAGCTGAAAGTAGGGTGTGGAGTAAAAAATAATCACAAGGCAACACGTGGATTTTTGGTGAAAAAGACAAATTTACCCTCGAATCACACTAGATTTCCTATGCGCGAGCAGTGGACAATCATCCTTCAATCAAGCCAAAAGTGTCCAAAATAGGTAACCAATTCAAAATTATCTCATCCATCCTCATCTTATGCAATTATTTCATAACCTACATAACATTCCATATAAATGGAGATTAATTGGCTAATTAATGGATTAATTCCTAATTAATCCATTAATCACCAATTAAATCACCCATTACACACCAAAAACACCCCAAAGGGCCCGCGACCTTTTCTCCGAAGGGCCGGCGACCTTTTCTCCAAAGGGGACCGGCCATGTGCTATATATATGACCCCATTTTCTCTAAAAACGAAGGTTACACACTCTTGCAAAACTCCCAAAAAACTCTCCAAACACTTTTCTCTCTAAATGCTAACTTTGGCATCAGAGGTTCTTCGGCCAAAGCCCCCCCCATTCATCGTGGGTGCGTGAGGCTCTTGGCCTTAACCAAAGATGTTGATTGTTTTGTAGGTGCAATTTTGTTAAAGAAGGAGAAAGCGAAAATTTGCATCCACATAGGGTATTTGTAGCTTTATTATAGTTTGAAGGTTAGGTTGGCATGGATAATGTTTAGCTGCTGGATACACATAGGCATACCCCAAATTCCATTCTGTTTTATCAGTTGAGCATTTCCTTGTCCATATTTACAGTCAGCTGAACATTTCACTTGAATAAACATGATATGTTCATTGGTTATGAAAATAAACTAGATCTGTGTTCTCACTTTGATATTGGGCTGTAATTTTCGAGACAATTCCATAGCCACCCTTATCACATATGAATACCAATTTTTGAGCAACTAACTTCAGATTCCTTATACTTGTTATTGTGTACCTTCGCCTGCGTGCTATGCCCTTTTTTGGTCATGTTGGAGTTTTTTGGGATTGAATTTGTAATTGATCTTTATTAATTTTATCTATTTTATTTAGTTTTAGTAATTATTGTGATTTAATTTATTTGTATGCACAAATTTTTGTACATCACGTACAAAATTGTTTTGTGTTGTACAAAATTAATACTATTTAACTTCGTACACTTTTTTTAAGAAAAGCTTAGTTTCCAGTTTGAGGATTAGTTGGATTTCATGTATGGATGTGAAAGCATGACTGCGGTCCAATTAATTCTTGAATTATCCCATTTTTTGGACAGTTTGGGAATGCATAGTTATGTGCTGTAGTTTGCGGTTCAAGGATTAGGTTTCGATAGTGGAAATTTTGGTAACATTTCCTGATGTTCTTCGAGTACACAGTGGATATTATGTATCTACGGTTTGCACTTGAAGAACTGTAAAGAGATGCTGCCAAAATTAGCCCACGTCGAAATTTAATCCATTGGAATCGTAAATTACGGCACATAATTGTGCATTCCTGAATGGATAGGGCCCTTACCGGAGGAATAAGGTGACAAGACAATAGTTGAAGTTGTTGTAATTCTTGTACTTTTATTGGGATTGCAGACAAAATGGACAGACAGTGGATACATAGTCATAATAGATGTGTTGTTGTGTACTTGGATGGAATAAATGAGTTCATTGAATTCGCAACTAGACACAACCTAGGTTCAACTCATATCTGATGTCCATGTAGGAGGTGTAACAACTCAATGTGGGAGACATTCGAAAATGTTCGATTTCATTTAGTAAGAAATGAGATGATGGAGATCTATACTACTTGGTATCATCATGGAGAACGATTAGACTAAACTTCGTCTTCATACGTGACACGAGTGGAGACTGTTGAATCTAATGTGGATCCTAGTGAACAAGTTATGAATATTCTAAATGACGTTTATCCATACGCCTCGAGCAACACCAATCAGGAAGAGGGAGATGACTGCCGTCCAACCATGGACATAAGGCATTCAAAAACTATAAAAAACTATTGAAAAATGCCAAGCAAGAATTATATCCGGGTTACGAGAACTTTTCGGTGCTCACAGCAATTGTGGAGTTGATGTATGGTAAGATGAAGTTTCGTTTGTCAAACAAGTGTTTAGATTACTTTTTGGGAGTTATTAAGAGGATGCTTCTAAAGGAGAATTGTTTACTTGAAGATCATAAAAGTGCCCAAAAAGTGTTGAAAGGTCTCGCATTGGGGTATGAAAAAATTCACGCATGTGTAAATAATTGTATATTGTTCTATAAGGAGAACAAACAGTTGGATAAATGCCCTGTCTGCAATGAGTTGAGGTTTAAAATGACATCACAGAATAGAAAGACCAAGATTCCACAAAAAGTAATGCGTTATCTTCCATTGAAGCCTAGGTTGCAACGATTGTACATGTTGATGCATACTGAAACCAACATGAGATGACATAAAGAAGGACGGGTAAATGACGATGTTATGAGGCATCCTGCAGATGGAGAGGCATGTAAAGAATTCGATCGGATGTACCCTGATTTTGCAGCTGACCCGTGCAACCATGGTTTATTTGTTCAGTTTTCTTTGCTTTTTTCTTCTAGTTTCAAATGCAAGAAAGGATCAGTTTTCTTTGCCGTGTTGGTTTCTGTTTGTTTTCTTTCAGCATATTTCCATCCTTCATATGCACGAACAAGAGTCATATGATCATTGTAATCTTTTGCAGATAATCTAGAATTTGATGTCCCTGCTAACTGTATGAAACAAGGTGAGAGAGAGAAAGATAGAGCACACAGTATGGGGTCATTTAGGTACAATGTGAAAGGGAGAGTAACAGACCAGCAAACTAGCATATTGAAATGGGAGTTCATTGATTATGATAAACTAATAATATTTGTGATAAATAGCTCTGTAAACTAGACCTTATTTGCCCTTTTTTTTACAGTGTTACAGAGCGGATTGGCCAAAATAAGAATTACATTTTCATTTGTTTTCAACATGGACTATAAACTAGACCTTATTTGCCCATTTTTTTACAGTGTTACAGAGCAGATTGGCCAAAATAAGAATTACATTTTCATTTGTTTTCAACATGGACTGAATTAGAATGTTACATTCCTTTACCAGTTAATTCAACCATCTTTTTTTAAGCATCTATGTGTGCATTTATTTACGAATTTTGGTTAAAATTTAAAATTCGTCACACTACTTTGTATTATACAACTACAATTTTAGGTCACCGTATCTGATTTGAACATCGTATACACATGCACACACACAAAAAATGTACATACAGATTAACAAATAGAAAGTTGGGTTGGGGGTTTGACAGATTCGGATAGGTCTCTTGGTTTAGGTTTGACTCTTTTTAATCAATCATGCTGCCTTGGATTCAATACACTTTTTAACCTTCGGTTAATGTTTATTCAGTTTTCTTTGCTTTTTTCACACATGGTTTATTTGTTCAGTTTTCTTTGCTTTTTTCTTCTAGTTTCAAATGCAAGAAAGGATTAGTTTCTAATGTTATATTTTTATGGTTCAAAAAGTGTATAGATGTTGCAGTTGATCACTCATCGTCGGAGTGTGACCAATGTGCCTCCCGCATTATCAGCATCTACTGCTCCAGGCGTGAGTGCTCCATTGATTGGGGAGCCTACACCCCTTACTGAGGCTACTCCTATGGCGTCATAGGTGCTTGTCTCTTCGACGTCATCAGTGTCGGTTCAACCGCTCAGTGTATGGCGGCCTCACCGGCGCCGCCGCGAGACGGAGCCTTCTGATCACACTTCCTTGGCATCTAGAGTCAAGGATGAGGTTTCCCAACCAAGTAGTTTTTTTTTCTAATTCTCACTACGTTGTATTTTTTTTTTCATTTTAAAACTATTATTTTTATGATGGTGAAAGTTTGCTGGATTATGAAAATATGTTGCGGGTTGTGAATTACTGTTTTAAGGTTTTGGGAAATGCTATACTATTAGGGGAGGTTGTGTCGAATTTTTTGTACAAATTTAAGCTTAGGGTTTTCACCATTTAAGTATTTTTGGCCAGCTAAAAAAAACACCAGGGGCCTAGTCGAATCCTGAAGCAGGCACAGAGCATACGTCAGGCTGCCTCCAAGATCAAGATTGCGTATGACCCGCGACATCGTGGAGCGGCTACCTCACAGCAGCATAGCAGCGTCGTTAGTAGCTGTGGTGTTGTTATTCGACAAAATTGTCCTTTTCAGTAGCAATCTTGGGCAGAAATTCCCGAGGAGACGAAGAAACTGGTGCAAGACAAGTTGTCGGTTAGTATATTAACTTTTACCCTTGATCATTTTTTTTAAATTTTGTTTACAAATATTAAAAACCAAAATATATTATCTTAATATTATTAAATTTCTTACTATTATTTTATTGTTTTTCATATTCGTAGGTCATTTATGATCTTCAGGATATATCCCTTGAGGCCATGGCCTACTTAGAGGAGTCTTTAGCAACCCGGTACAAACATTTGAAGAATAGTTTTCACACGTATTTTAAGGGGTGGGATGATTGGGAGATTGCTCGCCTACATGTTCCAATCGAGTTGCAGGAATAGCCGAAGGATTGGGAGTGGCTCAGCAAACATTTTACCACTAGTAGGAAAAACACTTTGCGCGACACAGGTCATTCGTCACACAAAGTCCAAAAAATGTCACGCAAAAATTAGCGCAACGAACCTTCGTCGCACGCCAACTGTCGCGCCAAGGTAATGACAGTAGGGTTTGCGCGACGCAGAAGTAATCTACATCGCGCAAAGTAGTTTTGCGAGACGTAGGACCTGCGTCGCACAAACCTGCTTTGCACGACGTAGGATACTTCTTCGTCGCGCAAACCCTTTTTTTTGGAAAAAAAAAAAAAAATTTAATTTTTAATAAATATTGTAATTAAATTGTAAACAATAATTAATAAACCAAGAAAAAAATATTTAATTATAAAAGATATGAAAATGTACATACAAGATGTCCGAACAAAAAAGAAAAAAACTACAACAAGTAGTCTTCAGGCTACTGGTTATCGGCTGGGTGAAATGGTTGGGAGGTCGAAGGTGGAGCAAGATGAGGTGCTGGCATCATGATTTGGAGGCCGGACATCTGTAAGGCCCGTACAATAACCCTCATTTGCTCGTCCTGGGCCATAAGCTGACCTTTTAAGGTTGTCACTTCCTCTTTTAGGGCATTGACCTCTCATGTGGTCGATCTGGAAGATGAGGCACCCATCTCATGAACCCGCGCCTTCCTTATACACCGAACAACATTGCCATGACGACGACCAAACTTCTGATCCAGGACTTCATTTAGGATCTGAAAACCTTCATCCTCTCATTTTGGCCTTTACTTGCCTTTACTTTCCTGATTTGGAGGGTTAATAAACTATGCAAAATATATACTCGGCTAAAATACTACTATAGTAATAGTTAAGATGGACCATCCACAAATAAAGAAACTCATATTGTAAAGAATCCCAAGTGTTTAAAATCTATTCAGAACACTCCACAAACCCCAAACAAGATGGACCATCTTGTTTCTGCCTAGAATTTGCCAATCTGGATACAGTAATGAGCTATTTTGTACTCATTATCTTATGTGCTTTCTTGTTGATGGGTGTATGTAGCAAACATCAGACAAGACGATGCTGGTCAGTTTTGTGATCCTTTAGACTTTGAATCATCATCATCTCCAATTAGCCATTTCATACTTTAATATTATCGTCAGATCCAATTAGCAATCCAATATCACCATAATTTTGAGTTTACAACTACAACAGTAGAGGCACTTGAAAATAAGATGATAAGATGGTAACTTCATTTTGGTTAATCAAATATTTTAGCTAGCAGCAAATGGGTCAAGGCTCGATACCAAAGTCATAACTATGATTTTAAAGAACATTTCAGCCAACAAAACCCAGAGTACTCATGTCAAACATTAACAGCCAAAACCCAAAGTACACATGATAAACTATAATTCATTGATGGGAGTGAAACATCTGAGAAAATATGAACTCAACAACCAAACCCAATGTGCTCATGTCAAATATTAACAACAAAGGAATTTGTGTATGTATGTCAAGACTCAAGAATCAAATAAAAAATGTCACCCAAGATAAAAATCAATCAGGGGTGCTTTCTGTATTAGGAACCCCAGAACAATATTAAAAAAAAGGCTATATGGGTTATAGATCAGAAAGGGGTGCTTTTGCATGCTCAGAAGATTTTTATCTAACCAAATCGGACAATTTTGGATAAGATTAAACCACAATAACAACAATATAGTTTATACCAGCATGAAGCCAAATCTCAATTCAATTAAAGTAACAACAACAACAACAACAACAAAGCCTTTTCCCACTAAGTGGGGTCGGCTATATGAATCCTAGAACGCCATTGCGCTCGGTTTTGTGTCATGTCCTCCGTTCGATCCAAGTACTCTAAGTCTTTTCTTAGAGTCTCTTCTAAAGTTTTCCTAGGTCTTCCTCTACCCCTTCGGCCCTGAACCTCTGTCCCGTAGTCACATCTTCGAACCGGAGCGTCAGTCGGCCTTCTTTGCCCATGTCCAAATCACCGGAACCGATTTTCTCTCATCTTTCCTTCAATTTCGGCTACTCCTACTTTACCTCGGATATCCTCATGCCCAATCTTATCCTTTCTCGTGTGCCCACACATCCCACGAAGCAGCCTCATCTCCGCTACACCCATTTTGTGTACGTGTTGATGCTTCACCGTCCAACATTCTGTGCCATACAACATCGTTGGCCTTATTGTCGTCCTATAAAATTTTCCCTTGAGCTTCAGTGGCCTACGACGGTCACATAACACGCCGGATGCACTCTTACCCTTCATCCGTCCAGGTCGTATTCTATGGTTGAGATCTCCATCTAATTCTCCGTTCTCTTGCAAGATAGATCCTAGGCAGCAAAAACGGTCGCTTTTTGTGATCTTCGCTAGATTGCTCCGGTCATTAGTGTGGATAAGTATATAAATGAATAGAGATAGGAAAGCAAACACAAGATGTACGTGGTTCACCCAGATTGGCTACGTCCACGGAATAGAAGAGTTCTCATTAATTGTGAAGGGTTTACACAAGTACATAGGTTCAAGCTCTCCTTTAGTGAGTACAAGTGAATGATTTAGTACAAATGACATTAGGAAATATTGTGAGAGAATGATCTCGTAATCACGAAACTTCTAAGTATCGGAGTGTGGTATCGTCTTGACTTGCCTTATCTGTCTCATAGGTAGATGTGGCATCTTCTCTGGAAGTACTCTTCCTCCATCCAGGGGTGGTATCTTTAACTGGTGGAGATGCACAAGGTAATGTATCAATTTCACTTGAAGCTTACTTGTAGTTTCAGGCTTGGTCAAGCGCGATACAAACCATGTAGTAGGAGTCTCCCAAGTCGCCGAGCTAGGGGATCTGCTGAAAGAGGTGACAGACAAGGTAAGCAATCAGAGCTCCGGCTGATTGTTCACCTTCTCCCCATCTTGCAGCAGCATGAAGGATAAAGAGAAGAAAGATGAGAAGAGATGATATGGGATACTTTTGCTTTTGAAGAAGTAACTTTCCACAGGCTTATTCTTGAACTGAGCTGGAGGGTTTTCTGGTTTCCTCCAGAGCCGACTGAAGAATTTGAGGGTCAAAACAAGTCCATCAAATCTAGAGTACGTTCGACCCTGCTGATATGGGATACTTTTGCTTTTGACAGAGTAATGGATGTATCGGCACGTGTGCTGTTACGCTTGTCTCCACATGCTTCCTTGTATCATTCGCACTTGCCCTATCTGTTCCTCAAGCAGATGCGGTATCTTCCCTGGAAACATAAGATGTTGAAGATGAGTACTCGAGAGCAATGCCAGGTAAGTAATCAGGTAAGGGGTTCCAGGCAGTCAGTTCCTGGCTGGAAGCTTGATTCCAAGTGCTGACTGATTGCTCTCTTTCTCCTTGTCTTGCAGGTAACAACAAGGCAAAGGAAAAGACAGGGAAAAAGCATGATATGGGATACTCTTGCTTTTAACCCTGATGATATGAGATATTCTTGCTCTAGTATAGCTTGTTTGCAAAGGTATTATCGGGGGGAAAGAAAGCTGAATATTTCGAAAGGCTTCGTTGGGAGTGCCCTCTCAAATATGAGGAAGGGTTGAACATTTTTGCAGGTCTGCCTGTCCGTTCGGGATGGAGGTCGACATATATAGGAGTCTCCCTAACAACAAGTAGTAATGCTATTCCTTTACCCTGCTTGGTCATAGCACGGTAGTGGGAGCTGCCAGCTTCACATGTTTTAACTCTGTCAGAGCACTTTGAAAAAGTGGTCTGTGCTCTCGAGAAGTCTTCGACAGAATGCCCATAATTTCCGCAAAGCTGAGTGTGCGTGTGACAGGTGCTGACAAGGCTAGAAAAGTAGGTGCCTCTTCGATTTCTGAGATCGGCCCTCGTGGTCTCTGAGCAGCCCAGCTTTTGAGAAAGCGAGCGTCTCTTCGATTGATTCGGAGAACGATGCATCTTTGATTTTTAAGAAAGCAATCATGATGGGGGTCTGGCTCTCGAGATTCGGGGAGCAGTGTCACTTCGATTTTTGAGAAAGTAATCATGTTGGGAGTCTGGCTCTCGAGATTCGGAGGGCGGTGCCTCTTCGATTTTGGAGCAAGCAATCTTGTTGGGAGTGTTTTCTCGAATGTGAGTAAAGGTTGGGCATGTTTGCTAGTCTACCTTGCCACGAAGCACAGAGGTTGACACACAGGGATTTTCCAATTATCCAGCAATGGTACTGTTCCTTTACCCTCTCTTCGATTTTTGAGAAAGTAGTCATGTTGGGAGTCTGGCTCTCGAGATTCGGAGGACGGTGCCTCTTCGATTTTGGAGCAAGCAATCTTATTGGTAGTGTTTTCTCGAGTGTGAGTAAAGGTTGGGCATGTTTACTAGTCTACCTTGCCACGAAGCACAGAGGTTGACACACAGGGACTTTCCAATTATCCAGCAGTGGTATTGTTCCTTTACCCTTGTGGGTAATAATATGGTAGCTAGACCTTCAAAATTTATGGGTCTAAACTTTGTTAGTGCTGTTTCTTTGCTATTCTTTTACCTTTCTTGGTCAGAGCGATGTAGTGGGAGCTGCAAGCTTTACGTGCTCAATTTTGGCAGAGAACTTTGGCAAAGTTATCTGTGGTACCCATGAGCTAGTGTTGCGTGTGGGAAGTGGGTGATTGAACAGTAAGATTCATGTGTTTTCTACTTCCTCAGAAGTCTTCGACAGAATGCCCATAATTTCCGCAAAGCTGAGTGTGCGTGTGACAGGTGCTGACAAGGCTGGAAAAGTAGGTGCCTCTTCGATTTCTGAGATCGGCCCTCGTGGTTTCTGAGGAGCCCAGCTTTTGAGAAAGCGAGCGCCTCTTCGATTTCTGAGATCGGCCTTCGTGGTCTTTGAGCAGCCTAACTTTTGAGAAAGCAAACGCTTCTTCGATTTCTGAGATCAACCCTCGTGGTCTCTAAGCAGCCCAGCTTTTGAGAAAGCAAACGCCTCTTCGATTTCTGAGCAGGCGCCTCTTCGATTTCTGAAGATCCGTTGAGTGCAGATTTTTATAGGGGCTGGCATTAAGTTCCAAAGCACACTTGAATCTCCACCAGTAGAAGCTCCATTCTTGCACTTCTAAGATCTTGATTTGTCTAACCTCTTCTCTCTTCAACACCTTTGAAAATGTCTGGCCCCTCCGACCGTCGTTTTGACTTGAACCTTGTTGAAGAGGCAGCCCCGCCTTCTCCAGACAACATATGGCGCCCATCCTTCGTCTCCCCTACTGGTCCTCTTACCGTTGGGGATTCCGTGATGAAGAATGATATGACTGCTGCGGTGGTGGCCAGGAACCTTCTCACTCCCAAAGATAACAGACTACTTTCCAAACGGTCTGATGAGTTAGCTGTTAAGGATTCGCTGGCTCTCAGTGTTCAGTGTGCAGGTTCTGTGTATGGCCCAACGCCTATTTGCTCGAACCCGCCAAGTTGAATCATTGGCTGCTGAGGTGATGAGTCTCAAACAGGAGATTAGAGGGCTCAAGCATGAGAATAAACAGTTGCACCGGCTTGCACATGACTATGCTACAAACATGAAGAGGAAGCTTGACCAGATGAAGGAAACTGATGGTCAGGTTTTACTTGATCATCAGAGATTTGTGGGTTTGTTCCAAAGGCATTTATTGCCTTCGTCTTCTAGGGCTGTACCGCGTAATGAAGCTCCAAATAATCAACCTCTGATGCCTCCTCCTTCTAGGGTTCTGTCCAGTACTGAGGTTCCGAATGATCCCCCTCCGGTGCCTTCTCTTTCTGGGGCTCTACCGACTGCTGAGACTTCTCCTAAGCAACCCTTGTGAAGGCTCCCTCTTGTTTGTTTATTTTGACTCATGTATATGTACACATTTGTAGCTTATCGGGGATATCAATAAATAAGTTTTCCTTCATTTCAACGTGTTGTGTTAAATACACCAAAACCTTCTTCGCTAAGTTCTTTGAATTTTCTTTTGTTGAAGCTTGTATGTTGAAACTTTCTGAGTGGAGCATGTAGGTTGGGGTAGTGTTCCCTTAATTTCCCGAGTGAGGAAAACTTCTCGATTGGAGACTTGGAAAATCCAAGTCACTGAGTGGGATCGGCTATATGAATCTTAGAACGCCATTGTGCTCGGTCCTGTGTCATGTCCTTCGTTAGATCCAAGTGCTCTAAGTCTTTTCTTAGAGTCTCTTCCAAAGTTTTCCTAGGTCTTCCTCTACCCCTTCGGCCCTGAACCTCTGTCCCATAGTCGCATCTTCTAATCGGAGCGTCAGTAGGCCTTCGTTGCACATGTCCAAACCACCGTAACCGATTTTCTCTCATCTTGCCTTCAATTTCGGCTACTCCTACTTTACCCCGGATATCCTCATTCTTAATCTTATCCTTTCTCGTGTGCCCACACATCCAACGAAGCATCCTCATCTCCGCTACACCCATTTTGTGTATGTGTTGATGCTTCACCGCCCAACATTCTGTGCCATACAGCATCGCTGGCCTTATTGCCGTCCTATAAAATTTTCCCTTGAGCTTCAGTGGCATACGGCGGTCACACAACACGCCGGATGCACTCTTCCACTTCATCCATCCAGCTTGTATTCTATGGTTGAGATCTCCATCTAATTCTCCGTTCTTTTGCAAGATAGATCCTAGGTAACGAAAACGGTCGCTCTTTGGTATTTCTTGATCTCCGATCCTCACCCCTAACTCGTTTTGGCCTCCATTTGCACTGAACTTGCACTCCATATATTCTGTCTTTGATCGGCTTAGGCGAAGACCTTTAGATTCCAACACTTCTCTCCAAAGGTTAAGCTTTGCATTTACCCCTTCCTGAGTTTCATCTATCAACACTATATCGTCTGCGAAAAGCATACACCAAGGAATATCATCTTGAATATGTCATGTTAACTCATCCATTACCAACGCAAAAAGGTAAGGACTTAAGGATGAGCCTTGATGTAATCCTACAGTTATGGGAAAGCTTTCGGTTTGTCCTTCATGAGTTCTTACGGCAGTCTTTGCTCCTTCATACATATCCTTTATAGCTTGGATATATGCTACTCGTACTCCTTTCTTCTCTAAAATCCTCCAAAGAATGTCTCTTGGGACCCTATCATACGCTTTTTCCAAATCTATAAAGACCATGTGTAAATCCTTTTTCCCATCTCTATATCTTTCCATCAATCTTCGTAAGAGATAGATTGCCTCCATGGTTGAGCGCCCTGGCATGAACCCGAATTGGTTGTCCGAAACCCGTGTCTCTTGCCTCAATCTATGCTCAATGACTCTCTCTCAGAGCTTCATTGTATGACTCATTAGCTTAATACCCCTATAGTTCATGCAATTTTGTACGTCACCCTTATTCTTGTAGATAGGCACCAAAGTGCTCGTTCGCCACTCATTTGGCATCTTCTTCGTTTTCAAAATCCTATTGAAAAGGTCAGTGAGCCATGTTATACCTGTCTCTCCCAAAACTTTCCACACTTCGATTGGTATATCGTCTGGGCCTACTGCTTTTCTATGCTTCATCTTCTTCAAAGCTACAACCACTTCTTCCTTCCGGATTCTACGATAAAAAGAGTAGTTTCTACACTCTTCTGAGTTACTCAACTCCCCTAAAGAAGCACTCCTTTCATGTCCTTCATTGAAAAGATTATGAAAATAACCTTTCCATCTGTCTTTAACCACGTTCTCTGTAGCAAGAACCTTTCCATCCTCATCCTTGATGCACCTCACTTGGTTTAGGTCCTTTGTCTTCTTTTCCCTTGCTCTAGCTAATTTATAGATATCCAACTCTCCTTCTTTGGTATCTAGTCGCTTATACATATCGTCATAAGCCGCTAACTTAGAAATATTTAAAAATATGAAACGGTGTAGACAAAAAGGAAATTATCACCACTTACTGATAAGTGATGCAGATGAAACCAATATGTCGAAGACAACACAGAAGAACCTTACCAATACAAAAGATAAGAAGATGAAGGTGAAAAAGGTCTCACTGATGTAGGCTCTGTCCAACCCGATGTATATAATGAACTCCTCGAGCAGCTAGACCATGTATGTACTGCAAATCAGATGAATTTCAAATATCAAACTCAGTAACAAATTAACATAAGAAAGAACAAAAAAAATTGCTGCGATCAGAACAAGACTACGTTGCTCAATACATCTCACAAATAACTTTTTCCCTTCCCACTTTCTATGTTTTCTCCATCAAAACGAAAGTCCCAATCCTGTTATGCTATTGTTCATCATCCTAAACTAAATTCACCTGAACCATCCAATTCGAAAAATAAATAGTCATTGAAAAAATAAACACTTTTTACATCAACCTTCAAACAATAAATTATAAGATCTCAATGTGTAAATTAGAATATTGGAATTTCCTTCCATGCATCCTAATATCAGAAACAAGTACTTTATTTCACACACCATTTTCTCCAATATATCCACAACCACAACCCCAAGAAATTAAGTTGAACAGAACACCGGCACATATAACTAAGTGATGCAGATGAAAACAACATGTCGAAGACAACACAGAAGAACCTTACCAATACAAGGGAACGAAGAAAAAATTGCAATCAACTTACAAAAACTTAGCTGGTTGCAGAGTCTGAGATCTATGGCTGGTTGCAGAGGGTGAAGAATCCACCAATACTGTTGAAGGACTTCGCCAATATTGAATTCTAACCCTAAAATTCGATTTAACACTAAAACCCCCAATTTCTAATTTAACTTTCCAAATTGAATCTAATTACAATACCAAAATCTTAAACTTAAGGCATTAAAGTTTGATTCTGACCTTAGAAAGAAGAAAAATTAAGAATTAAGAAAAGATAGATACCTGATTCTGAGATGAATCTATGGCACGGTTTGCAGTCGGGAATGGCTGAGATGAGCGATGGAAAGAAGCGATAAGCAGGAGGGAAGGATGAGAAGGATGAGGACCGGCTGAAATGAGCGATGGGGAGGAAGGATGAGGAGGATGGATGAGGAGGAAGCTACGGGAAGAAGAGAGAGACCGAGTGAGAGAGAGAGAAGACAAACAGTTTTTCAATTGCACGGTTTGCTGCGAAAATTTAAAAAAAGTGCCTATTTTTTACATGGCGCGACCTAGGTATACATTTTGACGTCACGCAAAGTGGTTTTGGGCAACAACCATATTGTGGCGTCGTGCAAAGCATTTAAAAAAAAATTTATTATGAAATATACTGAAAATGTAATTTTTACTCCTTTCAAATTCAAATTTTAAAAAATAAAAACCACAATAATATATTTTTCAAACAAAAATCCGACCTGAACTACAATAATAAATTTAAAGCTACTTAATAAATATACATATCATTAAATTTCTTAAGTGTTATACGTACAAAATAAATAAAATTAAATCTAGTTAATAAATATATATACGATTGAAATCGATGGGATACGCATTGTACGAAACTAATTTCAACGATCCAACCGTCAAACTTGTTTGTTTATGCTTCAAGATCGCATATGCCAAAATTCGCAAAAAAAAAGATATTCAGAGATCAAGTAACGAAACAAACATTTTCGACGGATATAAACGAAAAATCACGATTTAACGGTAGTTTTAACTCCGATTTTGATGATTTTTTACAGCTACACTCCTTGACCTTATACGAATACAATGAACTAATTCGATTGTCAATTTAAAACATTTACACAAGTGGATACCACAAAATCTTATGTTATACTTAATGAAAGTATAAATTAACTCAAGTGTTAGTGAATTTATTGTTTTGATGGGATACGCATTGCACGAAACTAGTTTCAATGATCCAACCGTCATACTTGTTTGTATATGTGTCGAGATCGGATACGCCAAAAATTGCAAAAAACAAACCTTCATAGATTAAGTAACGGGACAAAACTTTTCGACGGTTATAAACGAAAAAATCACGATTTAACGGTTATTTTAACTCCGATTTTGATGATTTTTTACAGATACACTCCTGGATCCTATATGAATACAAGGAACTAATTCGATCGTCAATTTAAAATATTTACACAAGTGGATATCACAAAATCTTTTGTTATGCTTGATGAAAGTATAAATAAAATCTAAGTGTTAGGGAATCTAACGTTTTAATGAGATACGCATTGTACAAACTAGTTTCAACAATCCAACCGTCAAACTTGTTTGTATATGCATCGAGATCGCATATGCCAATAATCGCAAAAAACAAACCTTCAAAGACCAAGTAAAGGGACAAAAGTTTCGACGGTTATAAACGAAAAAATCACGATTTAACGATTATTTTAACTCCGATTTTGATGATTTTTTTACAGCTACACTCCTGGATCCTATATGAATACAAGGAACTGATTCAATCGTCAATTTAAAATATTTACACAAGTGGATACCACAAAATCTTCTGTTATACTTGATGAAAGTATAAATAAAATCTAAGTGTTAGGGAATCTAACGTTTTAATGAGATATGCATTGTACAAAATTAGTTTCAACGATCCAACCATCAAACTTGTTTGTATATGCGTCGAGATTGCATGCGCCAAAAATCTCAAAAAACAAACATTCAGAGATCAAGTAACATGACAAACCTTTTCAACGGTTATAAACGAAAAAAATCATGATTTAACGGTTATTTTAACTCTGATTTTGATGATTTTTTACAGCTACACTCCTGGATCCTATATGAATACAAGGAATGGATTCGATCGTCAATTTAAAATGTTTACAAAATTGGATACCACAAATCTTCTGTTATACTTAATGAAAGTATAAATAAACTCTAAGTGTTAGTGAATTTATCATTTCGATGGGAAACGCATTGTACGAAACTAGTTTCAACGATCCAACCGTTAAACTTGTTTTCATATGCTTCGAGATCGCGTACGCCAAAAATCGTAAAAAATAAAAAAAAACATTCAGAGATCAAGTAACGGGACAAAACTTTTCGACGGTTATAAACAAAAAAGCACGATTTAACGGTAGTTTTAACTCCGATTTTGATGATTTTTTAGAGCTACACCCCTTGACCCTATATGAATACAATGAATTAATTTGATCGTCAATTTAAAATATTTACACAAGTGGATATCACAAAATCTTATGTTATACTTAATGAAGTATAAATAAACTCCAAGTGTTAGTGAATCTATTGTTTTGATGGATACCGCATTGTACGAAACTAGTTTCAATGATCCAACCGTCAAACTTGTTTGTATATGCTTCGAGTTCGCATATGCCAAAAATCGCAAAAAACAAACATTCAAATATCAAGTAACGGAACATACCTTTTCGACGGCGCTAAACTAAAAATCACGATTTAACGGTTGTTTTAACTCTAATTTTGATGATTTTTAACAGCTACACTCCTTATGTGACAGCCGGTCCCAAATTTTACATTTTTATTAATTTTAGAAGCGTGAATTTAT
The DNA here is from genome assembly GCF_042453785.1 of Malus domestica. Lineage (NCBI taxonomy): Eukaryota > Viridiplantae > Streptophyta > Magnoliopsida > Rosales > Rosaceae > Malus > Malus domestica. The sequence continues at coordinate 21,213,174 of NC_091668.1, forward strand.
GAAAATGCCCTAGAGGCAAGGACTTTGACTTTCGTTGATCATCGGTTAGAGCAGCGTATGACTTATTCTTTAAGCATATCCTCGTAGTACTCGTCACTACGAACACATAGGTGAAAGCCGTTTGCGAGTCCGAACTATAACAGTATAGTTACGGACATTTGAAGTTGGTTATTTAAAGGAGTTAAATTATTTGAACTCCCACCTTGTGGGAAGACTAACCAATCAGCCTTTAAGCAAAGAGAAAAGGGAACCAATCACATAAAAGGAGGACAAAGCCTCCAGCCAATCAGAAAAGAAAAAGAAAAAAAAAAGGGAAAGGTGGAGCTTTCCCGTGGTGTTTTTCCACTCACGACCACCCATTTTCTAAGGCCGATTCCGGCCAACTCCGGTGGAGTTTTTGAAGCCACCACCACCATCTTGAATCTATCATTTCCCTCTACAAAACCCACCCAAGAACCACCTTGGTTAACCTCTGTACGTAGCGGTTCGAGGCCACAAAACCCGATGAAAACCAATGGTGTTCCGGCCACCCTTTTCATTTTTCCGGCGAATTGGCAAAGCAATGGCCGACACCACCACTTGGGCTTTGTAGCCCATCATCCCAGGAGAAAATCTTGACCAACCTTGACCTCGTTGGAGCACCGAGGAAGAAGAATCGAAGTTCACCCAAGTATAGGGTTTCCGACGGGTTTTAACGAAATTGAAGTTCTTCCCAGCCTATTTGGCCTTGGTCATAGGTATAAACCGATTCCTCATGTTGTGTAGATGAATTTTCATGTTTGGATTGTGTGATTTGGTGGAGAAATGAGAAAGTTATAACGATTTAAAGTTTGCCCAGGTTCCGGCGACCTTTACCACTTTTGAGGCATTTTCCGGCCAAAACAAGGCGAATTATCCATCGTGTAAGGTACTAATCTCTTCATCGCGTCGAAAACCATGATTTTTTATTTTGAATCATTTGATTTCGTTGAGTATTGACAAAGTTATGGACGTTGAAATGTTGCCCAGAAATTCCGGCGAATTACCAGTTTTCCCGCGGACAGCCTTCTTTCAGACCATTTTTCGGACACCTCCGACCACCATTTGGACTCCAAGCTGGTATAATTTTGTTCTCCATTTCTCTAGCTTCGATTTGGTATATTATGGGTTGAATTTGGTTGAGAAACAAGTGAGATATGGAGTTCCAAAGATTGCCCGGAAATCTGCAAAATCTGCAGAATCCGGCGAAGTTCCATTAAGGTCCACCACTCGATTAGAATAGTAATCGACGATCCAACCGTTGGATCGTCACCAAACTTTAATAAATTATAGTACATAATATTTGAGTACCATAGAAGCTTACGGATTGGGAATCTGATTTACGGATCTTCTTGAATTAGATTTGGAAGTTCGTAAAATAAAATGTTGACAGCCACTTAAATTGGTAATTGGCAGAGATCCAACCGTTGGATCATAATGAAACTTTAGTATGGTGTTTTAGAAGTGTAATGTGGATCTTTAGAAGTTTCGAATCAGAAATCCGAGATGCAAATCTCCCGAAGTGAATTACGTAGGGATGTGTTTTATGTAAATTATGTATTCTATCGGTAAGGACCTTGAGACGTGATTTGATAATTGTTCTAGGTGACGTTGGTTCATGATATCTTGATATTCGTTCGAGGAAGTCGTAGTACGGACCTAAGGTGAGTAGGTCTTTTCTCTCCTATGTGTGTGTGTGTGTGTGTAAGATTGACAACTCCACAAACGTTTATAAATTGAATATTTCATATAATTTTTTGTGAATGATGTGGAGGATTTTTGCCAACTACGAATGGCTTATTCCCTATTTAGGGTACGTAGGCAATCTAACAATAAATGAGATTAAATAATTGAGACAATAGCCTTGTTTGGAGAATTGAGCAATGTAAGGAACATTGGTGTAAATTATGAGTTTTAACCTTATTTTTTGGTGGTTGAATGTTGGTTATAAATCAATGTGTGAAGGGTCAAGAAATTAAAATAAAGAATCGTAAGTATTGATAGTTAATTAGACTAGTGTTTAGTTGGACTTGTCCCCGATAATTATTCCTGAAGCAAATAGTTCGGGAGTGGGACGTTACAGATTATGCATGTTTCGCCATGTTATATATATATATATATATATATATATATATGTATGTATGTATTTATATATATGTCTATATTTGACTATGCTATGACATGGTTTGTAACATCTCACATCGCCCAGAGGAGTGATCCTTAAATGTATATTCCCATCCCTACCTAGCACGAGGCCTTTTGGGAGCTCACTGGCTTCAGGTTCCATCGGAACTTCGAAGTTAAGTGAGAGGGGGGCCAGAGCACTCCCAGGATGGGTGATCCACTGGGAAGTTGCTCGTGAGCTCCCAGAAACAAAACCGTGAGGGTGTGGTCGGGGCCCAAAGCGGACAATATCGTGCTACGGTGGTGGAGCGGGCCCGGGAAGTGGTCCGCCCCGGGCCGGGATGTGACATGGTTTGAGTATTAGATTGCATCGTGGCATATCCCTGTGTATACTACCTGCAAACAAGAACGCTTTGAAGTGCAAAGGTGAACGCATGACAACCAGGTAAGTACTAGGTGCGTTGTAGATTGTTAATGTGAGTTGATGTTATGTTGAGATACATTGAGAGCTCATCAACCTGCACCCCGGTGTTAGTTTAGCATAAGTTTACTCAATATTATATTTTATGTTATATTTAATATTGTTAATTTAACATAAATGCTTAAATGCTTATAAATATTATTCATTCCATTTTCTCATAACAATTCAAATTGCAAAAAAAAAATTAATTTAACATTATACATTCTTATATTACTAAATATTATAAGTTTATGTTATATTAATATTGTTAATTTAACATAAATACTTATAAATATTATTCATTTCATTTTCTCATAACAATTCAAATTGCAAAAAAAATTAATTTAACATAATATATTCTTATATTACTAAATATTATAAGTTTATGTTATATTTAATATTGTTAATTTAACATAAATGCTTATAAATATTATTCATTCCATTTTCTCATAAAAATTCAAATTGCAAAAAAAAATTATTTAAAATAATATATTCTTATATTACTCAATATTATAATTTTATGTTATATTTAATATTATTAATTTAACATAAATGCTTAAATGCTTATAAATATTATTCATTCCATTTTCTCATAACAATTCAAATTATTCTCATCTAATCCATTCTAGTAAATAACAACAAAAAATTATCAAAATAACAACAAATTAAAATAACAATTAGAGTGCAAAAAAAAATTAATTTAACATAATATATTCTTATATTACTCAATATTATAAGTTTATGTTATATTTAATATTGTTAATTTAACATAAATGCTTATAAATATTATTCATTCTATTTTCTCATAACAATTCAAGTGGCAAAATTGTCACAGCCCGTCCCGGAATTTTTAATTCCGAGGACATGAAATTACGGAAATGCCCCCAATACGTGACTAAGGTATAATTTTTACGTTCGTTATATCTAAGCTCCTAAAATTTGGTAAGTAGAGTGGAGACTTAGACTTAAATTTTATGTTAGAATTTGTAGTTGGGGATTGGGTAGGATCCCACACCCCTCAATTCTCTCCCTCTTTCCCGTACCCTGTCTCTCTCTCTCGTCCCTCACAATCTCTCATTCTCTGTCTCTCTCCTTCGAACTCACACGGACAAACTCCAAAACCACCCTAAACTTCTACCAACGACGGAGTTAAGACCACCATCAAACTCCTGGAACCTCCACGATCACGATGGTATCCATTTCAGGTAAGTTTTGCTTCGGAAAAAACCCTAGTTTCAAAGTTCCCGTGAAGAGCACTGTTCATGATCTTCGAATTGACTTTGTTTTAGGTGAAACCAAGCTCACAGTGAGCTTAAGGAAGTCCCAAGGAAGCTCGGAGTGCTTCGTTGGCATGAATTGGACGTCAGGATCACGAGTTGTAAGTTTGGCCGAATTCTTGAATTTTTGAAAAGTTTGATCTCGTAGTTTTTAGGCCCTAAAACTAGTCCAACGTGATAGTAGGTGTTTAGGGCTTCAATTTGGTATAAATTACATGAAAAATGGTTGAAAAACGAAGGAGAACAGTGGATTTGAAAAATTACCCAGTTTCCGGCGACCGGAGTCCGGCGAAGGACCGTCGGAGAAGAAACTGGAATATTCCGTTAATTTTAACGGAATATCCTAACGGCAGTAACGGTATCCGGTTAAGTTTAACGGAATATTCCGGGGTTTTAACGGAATATTCCTGACGGCGTTAACTGACGCCGTCAGCATGCGTTGCACGTGGCCGCGCGTGGGGGCGCGTAGGTCCGTGCCACGTCAGGCGCGTGGGGGCGCGTGAGACCTCCAAAAATTATTTTAAAAATATGGCGATGATCCTGAGGTTGTGTAGGTCACAGTGGTATATTCATATACCCAATTTGAGCAATATATGAGGAGTTATTAGCTAAGAGTGGGATTATGCGTTAAATAACGTCAATTTGGTTACTTCTCGTATAGGCGAGGATTATACGGACGTTGGGCATGGCTAAGGGAGGCTCAGGGACCTTCGACACGTCGATGTATTCTGTGAGTGGGCAGTTTTGTTTTCCGTATACATATATACTTGCCGTTTTCCCAGAAATTGAAAATGCATGAAATTATGCTTTAAATGAAAATGTATAAAAGTATATGAGATATATTAGTTGAAATGCCATGCATAGAAGTATGCGAAAAGTTTATAGAATTATATGAAAAATGTGAATCGAATTGCCATGCATGAAATGATATGAAAAGTATGAATTGAGATATGATGCATATGAATGAATGGTGCGGCGGACGCACAGGTGAGTATCAGGTGAGTATTTAATTACTGTTATGATGATGTTGATGTATATTGAGCTCAAATCCTGCACCATGGTTTAGTGCTTATAGTATTCACCGCATCGCACGCTCGCCTTGGATCCAAGTAGATGCTGGTCGCACAGTCCACGCGGAGTGGGTGCGACGGGCCAGTCGTAGAGTGTTAGTGAGATTTCGACTGGTGGGTGACCTTAGATTATGTGCACAGATGATTGATGAGAAAGCACTAGAGCGTAACTTGTGTGCAGAAGGCCGGACAGGTCACAGAGGTGACTCCGGCAGAGTGAGAGTGATAGATTTTGAGCTCTAGGTTCAACCGTACAGGGCTATTAGAGGGCCTCCGGTTGATTACTTCTTGCACCTGATATAATTATTGTTGATGCATTCATACTTAACTGTGGAATTCCGACATGGCATGGCATATTTGTACTGAAAAATGTTGAGTTAATGAATTGAAGTTTTGAGATTATATATGTATATTTATATTTTACATTTCTGGGAAAGTATACAAGTTTTACGGAGAGGGGTTACAATGTTTTGAGAAAAGTTGGATTTGAAAAGAATTTGTTTTACTGACCCACTCAATTTTGGTTTTGCACCCCTCCAGGTTCAGGAATCACAAAGGTGTGGTGACTACGAGGAATTCGACAGTGTTCTGACAGATTGGACAAAATTAGGACGCACATTCGGGTGTATTAACTTTGAAGTTGTATAATTAAAGCTTCCGTACTGTGCAAATGGTTACGTCACTCTCACGTGACGGCCAGCATGCCCTCCTTCGGGACGGGGTGTGTCAGTTGGTATCAGAGCATGGTTGCAATCTTGGACATCTTGAGAAGTTCTAGTGAATTATGTCAGAACTACACCGCCTCGTAGCAAACCACGTAGTTAGAGGAACTTAGACCTAGTTTGGGAGTGAGGTGCTTAAAAAAAAAGCACCTATGAAAAAAAGCTGTTAAGGTTTTAGGTGTTTGGTAAACTGAAAAAAAAGGGCTTATTTTGGAAGCTGCTGTGAGAATAAGCTGAAATCAAAGGAAAAAGCTGAAGCTGCTATTTGCAGCTTTGGAAAACTGGTTTTTTTTCAAAGCACACGGAGCTACAGTGCTCCTTTAATGAAAAGACCCACTATCAGACTGCTTTTTTTTTCCAAAAGCACTTTTACAAAAAAGTTTACCAAACGCTCAGCTGATTTATTTCACAGCCGCTTATTCTCACAGCACAGCCGCTTATTCTCACAACAGCTTTTTTTCAAAGCACAGCAATACCAAACCAGCCCTTAGTCTCCCTGATTTAGCGGTTTAGAGGAAACTATTATTATGGTGATTCAGTATATTATCAAAATGGACATTTTAAGACGGGTTATGAGTTGAATTTGAATCACCTTATGAAATGATGAACCTGAGGGAACGAAGTGACGGTTTAACCGTTTGGAAAAGAAGTTTCGGATTATGCAAGTCAAATGAATCTTCCTTCTGACAGGGGGTCGAGACGACTACCTGGTTTGAGTTATGAACGTGTATCCTGATGGAAGCAGGAGTATTAATTGTTGTCACCAGAGGAAGCAGCCGATTTAAAATTTTTTAAGGACTTGTTTAAGGAAAAGTTTATTCCTCCGGCATTGATCGATGGTAGTAAACAAGAGTTTGCAAATGTGAATCAAGGAAGTTGACGACAAATGAGTATTATAGAAAGTTTTCAGACTAGCCTCGTTTCCATCCAGATATTACTGTTAATTTGGTTGAGGTGTTATGTTGTTTATGCTGGATAGTAAGAAAAAGCGGCGTTCTTTGAGTGACCACTATCCATTGTATTTATTACCAGGAGTATACGAGATGTTGTTGAGCCTTGAGGACTCTGAGAACATGATCAACGAGAGTACAAGTGATGGATATACTGGTAATCTCAGATATTTGAGACAAGGTGTCTCGAGTAAAGGAAATGTACCTTGTGCAGCAGGTACAAAAAATTAACACTTTGGGAAGTGTGAAATCAAGGAATGTGTTTATGTGAACAGAGGGGACACAGAATTGTGAATCGTCCCTAGAATCAGTTGTACTCAACAATTTTTCATGATATCATAGTGTCGATTCAGCAGAGTTATGGACTTAGTAGTTTGGTCGGATTGACCGTGGGTACAGAGAGATTTGATGAGTTATATGTTCAGCCATACAGGCCACGAGAGGTGGATCTGGCTGACGCATGAGAAATTGGTGAGTTATAGGCTCGGCCGTACCGACCACGCGGAGTGGATCCGGCCGACGTATTATTGAGATAAGAGTTGAATCAGCCGTATTGGTCATTCTAGTTGACTTCGGCTGATATATTTCTTATTATGTATGTTATTACCTAGAGAGTAGTAAATAAATGTAGTTGAGATGAGTGTATGTATTTTGCATTGAGTGACAAAATAGTAATGTTATATCTTTGAGAGTGGTTGCCTACTTATCGAGACAACGATGATTTATCAGTATTGCGGGCTGCAGACCGTAATATTAATAACTCATTCGTGGATTCGTTAAGCAAGCAAACCGGTAGGTTATTTTATGTTAGTGTTGTACTTATTTAGAATGTTCAGTAATAATAAAGTATGTATTGGGTCAATTAATTTTATTCCATCAGAGTGATTGTTTATAGTTGTGACTAGATGGAATGTTACGGGAAACCAGTTACTTTCCATCGAGTTGATTAATTAGAGGTTACTTTGGTGGGCATACAAAGTGAAGTGAGTTCAGCCATTATTTATGCTGTGAAAGCAAAGAGATTGTTTTGAAAGGTTGCCCAAAAATCTGAGGATGGAATGAGATAAATGCAAGAGAAGAACACAGGAAGGCTTGTAAATCTGAGGATGGAATGAGATAAATGCAAGAGAAGAAGAGGAAAACACATGGGAGGGTATGTAAAGAGCATCAATCTGTCGCTTACAACCGACACCGGGTTTCAAAATATTTTAAAAAATAAAATATATGTCGTTCAGAACCGACGCAGGATTTAAAATATAAAACAAAAACTGACGCAGGCTTTAGAATATATAAAAACCACAATTAGTGTCGCTTCTATGCGACACCCATTATTTATGTCGCTTAAAAGCGACACTGTTTTATTTAAAGCGACGCCAGTATTTAAAATTATTAAAATGTGTGTCGGTTATAAGCGACATTAAATGTTTACGTAGGTTTAAAAGCGACGCAGGCTTTGTAAATCCGACGTCATGTTCAGTGGGTGTCGCAACTCTCTTGTGCGCCACTATATTATATTAAACCGATGCAACAACTGACACTATAAGGCCCTTTTGTAGTAGTGCTCTCGCCCGTGGCCAGGGCACAATCCTTCATGTGATGTTCACCTCTCGCACCTTACGCTCACCTTGGTTCCAAGGTAGGTGCACAGTCTTGTTATGCAGACCACAATAGGTGGCTCCGACTCGTAGGTGACCCGCGATTTATCGCACAACCTTCACGTGATCGTAGCACTTGAGTGTACTTATTTACACCACAGTCCTATCTTGCAGACCACTAGAAGTGGTTCCGACTCGTGTGCAGGAATATGTGATGAGCTATGGGTTCAGCCGTACAGGCCACAAGAGGTGGATCCGACTGACATATTACTAGCATGTTGATGAGATATATGTTTATTGATTCAGCTAGCATGCTGATGAGATATATGTTTATTGAACCGGCCAACATGCTGATGAGATATATGTTTATTGAGCTAGTTAGCATGCTGATGAGATATGTGTTTATTGAGCCGATTAGCATGCTGATGAGATATATGTTTATTGAATCGGCTAGCATGCTGATGAGATATATGTTTATTGAGCCGGCTACCATGCTGATGAGATATATGTTTATTGAACCAGCTAGCATGCTGATGAGATATGTGTTTATTGAATTGGCTAGCGGCTAGCATGCTGATAAGATATGTGTTTATTGAACCGGCTACCATGCTGATGAGATATGTGTTTATTGAGCCGGTTAGCATGCTGATGAGATATATGTTTATTGAACCGGCTAGCATGTTGATGAGATATATGTTTATTGAGCCGGCTAGCATGCTGATGAGATATGTGTTTATTGAGCCGGTTAGCATGCTGATAAGATATATGTTTATTGAACCGGCCAGTATGCTGATGAGATATATGTTTATTGAGCTGGTTAGCATGCTGATGAGATATATGTTTATTGAGCCGGTTAACATGCTGACGAGATATATGTTTATTGAACCGACCAGCATGCTGATGAGATATATGTTTATTGAGCCAGTTAACATGCTGATGAGATATATGTTTATTGAGCCGGCTAGCATGCTGATGAGATATATGTTTATTGAGCCAGCTAGCATGTTGATGAGTTATATGTTTATTGAGCCGGCTAGTATGATTGATGAGATATGGATAAGTCGTACAGGTCACTATAGGTGACTCCGACTTATTTACTAGCTTTGATTATTGAGCACATGATAATTTATATTGTTGATAAGATGCTGTGTTGTGGTATACTTATGGAATTACTGTTAATACATTTTTGATTCCATATTGTTACGTGATGTGATTGTCAGGAAACTATATAGGGTTGCGGTGAGGGGTTACTACCTTTGATAGTTGAAATGATTTTGGAAATCTTGTTCTTGCCCACTCACACTTTCTATTTTTGCACCCCTCCAGGTTCTAGTAGCAAAGTTCCGTATCGACAAGGACATGTGGCATTCCTAGTTCAGGTGGCTCCTTATGTTGGTATAATCATTACCTTGGCTCATTGTACTTTTCTTATGCTCTGTATCACGCGTGAAATGGGTCCATACCCGCTCACCGCGTACTCGTGTATTTAGGCACTTTTAGGTTTAAATTTATTCATAGTTACACTTTATCACACTTTATGGCTTCGTCACCTTCCAGGTGTCGGCCAGCACGGCTCGATTCGGAGTCCTAGTCAACTTTTCGGGTCGGGGTGTGTCACCTTAACCCTATATGAATACAATGAACTAATTCGATCGTCAATTTAAAACATTTACACAAGTGGATACAACAAAAGAAAACGGCAATGCAAGAACCCCAAAAGAAAAGCAAAAGGCAAAAAAAAAAAAAAAAAAAAAACACTTTGCGCAGCGCAGGGGTACCTACGTTGCGCAAAGTGTTTTTTTTTTCTTTTCAATATGTATCTCCCTTTTGCTTATGAACTAATTCGATCATCGAATTAAAACATTTACACAAGTTGACACCATAAAATCTTATGTTATATGTAATGAAAGTATAAATAAACTCCAAGTGTCAGTGAATCTATTGTTTTGATGGGAAACGCATTGTACGAAATTAGTTTCAACGATCCAACCATCAAACTTGTTTGTACATAATTCAAGATCGCATTCGCCAAAAATCGTGAAAAACAAACATTCAGATATCTAGTAATGAGACAAAACTTTTCGACGGTTATAAACGAAAAATCACGATTTAACGTTAGTTGTAACTCCAATTTTGATGGTTTTTTTTACAGCTACACTCCTTGATCCTATATGAATACAATGAACTAATTCAATCGTCAATTTAAAATATTTATACTAGTGGATATCACAAAATCTTATGTTATACTTAATGAAAGTATAGATAAACTCCAAGTGTTAGTGAATCTATTGTTTTGATGGGATACGCATTCTACAAAACTAGTTTAGACGATCCCACCATCAAACTTGTTTGTACATAATTCAAGATCGCATACACCAAAAATCGCAAAAAAGAAACATTAAGAGATTATGTAACGGGACAAACCTTTTTGACCGCGATAAACGAAAAATCACGATTTAACGGTTATTTTAACTCCGATTTTGATGAATTTTTACAGCTACACTCCTTAACCCTATATGAATACAATGAATTAATTCGATTGTCAATTTAAAACATTTACACAAGTGGATACCACAAAAGAAAAAGGCAATGCAAGAACCCCAAAAGAAGCAAAGGGAAAAAAAAAGAAAAAATAAAAGAAAAAAAAAACAGCTTCGCGCGACGTAGGTACCCCTATGTCGCGCAAAACAGCTTTGTGCAACGTAGGGGTACCTACGTCATGCAAAACATCTTTGCGCGACATCTGTGCACCTGCGTCGCGCAAAGTTAGGAAAAAAGTGATAAAGCATATTGGTTTGGCGCCAAAATTTTGCGCGACGAAGCCTGGAGTCGCGGAAAGTATCGTTGCGCAAAGACAGTTTGCGTGACGTTTTCTGTTTAGCGTCGCGCAACATACTTTGCATGACGAAATTTGCTACGTCGCGCAAGTTGCCGTCGCACAAACATGTTTTTGTACTAGTGTACGGACCTAAAATTTGTGGTATGTACATAATATTTTAATAATATTTTATTATTATTTTAGTTATTTTTTAAGTTATTTTTATTAATTTATTTCAAATAGTCGCACTAACATGTATATTGTGTGTTTAACAGAAGAAATCTATTGCTGGCAAGAAAGCTCGGGAGTCAAAGACACTTCTCCCCCATTCCGGTTCGAAGCTCTTTTCGTATAGGCTTGAGGCACGACGCCAGGTAAAAGTATATTAACTTTGAAATTTTATACAATTTATTTATTATTATTGATTAATAAAATTTTCTTAAGGTTTTTTTCTTCATGAGGGTTCTAAGTTCCTAGAGATCGACCTGTTCGAGAAGGTTTACGTTCGACCTGGTGATGAGACCACTAAGCAGCTTCATATAAGTATATGTAATTCTTATTATTCTTATATGTATGAATCGTTCAAATATTATTTATATTTTGTTATTAAACATTATATGTTTTTTCTTTATTATTACAGGCTGCTATGGTGGAAAAGAGGACTCTCGTTCTCCAAGAAGCAACATTGTAGCTTCCCCTGGAGACCCTGATCAAGGACGTCACGGTACCCGAGGATGCAGGTTTTCAGATCCTGATGGATGTCTTGGATCAGAACTTCGATCGTCGTCATGGCAAGGCGCGGGTTGGTGAGACAGGTGCCTCTTTTTCCAGATCGAACACAGTAGAGGTCGATGCATTGAAGGAGGAAGTGACAACCTTAAAGGGTCAGTTTGTGGTCTAGGGCGAGCAGATGAGGGCCCAAGGCGAGGAGATGAGGACCTATGCCGGGACGGTAAGAAACCTTGTACGAGCCATACAGATGTCCGGCCTCCAAATCTTGCTACCAGCACTTGATCTTAGTCCACCTTCGACCTCAGAGCCACCTTGCCCTGCCAATACCCAGTAACCTGATGTATCAAACCTAGAAGACTAATTGTAGTTTTTTCTTTTTTTTTTTCAAACATCTTATATGTACATTTTCATATATTTTATAATTAAATACTTTTGCTTGGTTAATTAATTATTGTTTAGAATTTAATTACAATATCTATTAAAAAAATTTTAAAAAAAATTTTTGACCAAAAGAAAAAAAAAAGGGTTTGCGCAACGCATGCCTAAGTCGCGCAAAGCCACTAAGCCACTTTGCGCGACATAGAGATGTGCGTCGCACAAAGCGGCTTTGCGTGACACAGGGAGTGCGTTGCGCAAAGTGTCTTTACGCGACATGTGTTTCCTCTTCATTACACAAACCCTACTGTCATTGCCTTTGCACAACGGTTAGCACGCGGCGAAGGTTTTGTTGCACTATTTTTCAAGCAACGATTTCTGACTTTGCGCGACGAAGGTACCTACGTCGCGCAAAGTGATTTTTCTACTAGTGTGCTCATATTTAGATGTTCTAGCTTTCTCGGTATTAGCTTTCGTTTATAATTAATCTGTTAATTTGCTTCAGTCTTGCCTATTCTGTTGGAGTAGAGCACTGCTGTGTGTGGATTCCAAGCTCTGGTTGACAATGGCTCGTCTTTTACATTCTAACAGAAGTTTATGAAAAATCGTATTTGAGGTGCTCTTTTGTTCTTTTTAACTTTTTTTGAAATTTAAGCTTTATTATAAAGGGGCCAAACATTTGAATATTTGATGATTGTAGTTTAACAAACAAGTGAATATATCTTGGGATTATTAGGTAAGTATCCTTGATTGATTGTAATGAGGATTCTTTAATTGTTTGAGTTGATCTCCAATCAGGAATTTATTAAAGATAGGATTTGGTTATTGATAATATCTTTAATACCTTTAACTTTTCCTCCATGACACAAGCATGGGAGCTTGGTGATGTCGTAGCAAATTGCTGATGTTGAAAGTGTTCGAGAATATTTGCAGGCTAGGCCTACCCATTTAATGAGGGCATTCTTGTCTTCTTCGGAAAAAAAAATCCACATGTCGTCTCAAAAAAATTTTGGATTATTTTTGGCTCCACAATGATAGGGGTAATCTTGTCTATCGGTCAATGTGGATGTGGTGTGTTCCTAATCGATCTTTCATAGATAAATTTTACGAGAGGTTCTTAATATCATGGCGACTAAGGTCATCTCCAACCGAGGGCTGGCCAGAGGGCTCGTTTTATCCATCTGGCCCTCCAAGATATTAATATTTTAAAGAACAGTACAAGGCCATATTTGCCTCCGTCTCCAACTGAGGGCCAAAGGGCCATATGGCTCGTTTTAGCCTTGTCACAAAAAACCGTCTCCAACCGAGGGCCAAAGGACCAAATATAATTTATTATTTAAATTTAAAAACTACAACAACTTACATTTAAAAACTACAACTTATATTCAAAAACTACAACGGTAACTGGCCCAAAAAACCAAAAAAATTAGAACTTAAATTTAATGAATGGTTTAGGTATTTATAGGAAAAAAATTAGAATTTTTAAGAATTAAAAAAAAAAAGCCCAAAAAACCAAATAGAATAAAAATAAAATAAAATTTGAATCCAATGGTAACTGGCGTCAGCTAGCCGTTGGATTTAAAAATTTGTTTAAGCATTCTTGTCAGTTATATTCGACAGGAATGCTCTCCTTTTCTGGCCAACCTGGGGCTGGCTGCATTGGGCTAGCCCTTTGGCCCTTTCAGATTCCGTGGGGCCCACGAGCCCTGTAGCCTAGCTCTCGGTTGGAGACGGTTTTCGGGCTATTTTCGGCCATCTAGACCCTTCGGTTGGAGATGACCTAAACCCCCTCTTCTATGCCTGTGGTAACACTAGTTCTTTGATTCTGCAGGTGAAGATAATACTTGCAGTAAGAGAGTTAATCTCCTGCACCTCTGAATAATGGGTCAACAAGCCAACTCTCAACCAGCAAGCAGTAGACCATCCCTAACCCTCACATAGTTTCACCGGTCATTGCCAAGAAGGCACCATCCAAACCCTCAGCATCAACGTTCAGGCAAATCCCACTCCTGCTCTGCTTCACAAGTTCATAGTTATTTCTAACGTGTTTATTAAATTATTAATAACAACTAGTTGAACCCTTCGCACGTGTAAATAAATTTCTTTATATTATTATCGAGTTCTCTGAATTTCGAAGGGTTCCTTATGTTATTAGTTACACCTCTTGGTTTTTAATCTGTACTGATGATCAGTTTATCAATGGGAAAGAGCTGCTTTTGTTGTTGTATACACTTTTAGGCTATAGATATCTTTGTTTCTGTAGTTTTATATCGCTAATGGAACAAGTAACGTTGTTTATCAACCCCTTAGATTTGATTTTTCTTAATTTATTTCTACATTTATGTCAGGAGGTTGATAGATGTGGGTTTGTCTTCTAGTGTAAATTTTCTGGTCGATTGATTAGATTCATGGATTTAGCAAATATTTAGGAGATTCATAGACCTAATTTTCAATTTTATGTTTTTGTTAAGAAAGCTTCATTAAAGTGAGAAACCACGAATATAATCGTTTCTAGTACAATAAAAAACAAGCGCCGAAGATGCAAAGGATGGAGTACTACGCTTCCAAACATGACTACCTGAGACACATAAACCGTGTGTAACAAAAGCATCAGCAACAAAATTTGCTTCCCTGAAGACGTGCCTCTATTTAATGTTGGAGAGTTTGTTCGCTAAGCACCTAAGATCTTCAACAATGGTCTTGAGATTCCAGGGCTCAGAAGAGGAACCAAGCACAGCACGAATCGTTAAAAAAGAGTATCCCTCCACCATTATATTTGAGAAACCCTTCCGCCAAGATTAAGCCAAACCCTCCTTCAACGCCCTAGCATCCGCTTCAGAGATAGTGGCTCCATCAAAATTAAAACACCCGCACCCAAGATTTGGCCATTCTCATTCCTAATTACAAAGCCTGCAACTGCCTTCTGAAGCGCCACCGAACCATCAAAATTCAGCTTCACAAATTTATAATCAGGGGATGCCATTTGATCACAGTGGAGTTATCAAAATGACTTTTAGAAGTCTTTTGTCATTAGCTTTAAGGAAGGTATTACCCGTGGTAATTGCAAGGAACTTAGAGCGCAAAGGACACAGGTTGATACTTTTAAATTGCTTATTATTTCTGTCATTCCAAATTTGCCAGCATAACAAAATCACCTTATTAAGATCATTAAGTTTTTCCTTATCGACATGACTAAGCGTTTCCATCCAGTCTAAAATATCATTTTTTTATTAACAAATGATATTATTTATACTAAGGGGAGGGGGTGAATTAACCTCACATTGCCCTAACCCGAACTCGCTTAACTTCGAAGTTCCTACGAAACCCGAAGCCAGTGAGTTCCCAAAAGGTCTCGTGCTAGGTAAAGATGGGAATATACATATAAGGCTTACATGATCCACTCCCCTGGGTGATGTGGAATGTTACACAATCCCAAACCAAAATTTCAGTATTCCCAATTTTCAGAATTCTCGAAATATTTCCGTATTTTGGGATGATTTGGTGTTCCCAAATTTTATACAAATTGAAATAGCAATCATTAATATCAAGTTAAATTAACATACAACCAAAATAAAATAACAAACTCAAAACAAAAAAAAAAAAGAAAAGTTACAAACCTAATAGTTCGAGATTTTCCCTCATTTAATTTATATGTCTTATCTGTTTAATTTGTGATTTTTAGTTTTGACTTCTGCATCTTTTAAGAGGAAAATCTGAAGTGTAGATCATGTGATAGTTACAACAACAACAACAACAAAGCCTTTTCCCACAAAGTGGGGTCGGCTATATGAATCCTAGAACGCCATTGCGCTCGGTTTTGTATCATGTCCTCCGTTAGATCCAAGTACTCTAAGTCTTTTCTTAGAGTCTCTTCCAAAGTTTTCCTAGGTCTTCCTCTACCCCTTCGGCCCTGAACCTCTGTCCCGTAGTCACATCTTCGAACCGGAGCGTCAGTCGGCCTTCTTTGCACATGTCCAAATCACCGGAGCCGATTTTCTCTCATCTTTCCTACAATTTCGGCTACTCCTACTTTACCTCGGATATCCTCATTCCCAATCTTATCCTTTCTCGTGTGCCCACACATCCCACAAAGCATCCTCATCTCCGCTACACCCATTTTGTGTACGTGTTGATGCTTCACCGCCCAACATTCTGTGCCATACAACATCGCTGACCTTATTGCCGTCCTATAAAATTTTCCCTTGAGCTTCAGTGGCCTACGACGGTCACACAACACGCCGGATGCACTCTTACCCTTCATCCATCCAGCTCGTATTCTATGGTTGAGATCTCCATCTAATTCTCCGTTCTCTTGCAAGATAGATCCTAGGTAGCGAAAACGGTCGCTTTTTGTGATCTTCGCTAGATTGCTCCGGTCATTAGTGTGGATAAGTATATAAATGGATAGAGATAGGAAAGCAAACACAAGATGTACGTGGTTCACCCAGATTGGCTACGTCCACGGAATAAAAGAGTTCTCATTAATTGTGAAGGGTTTACACAAGTACATGGGTTCAAGCTCTCCTTTAATGAGTACAAGTGAATGATTTAGTACAAATGACATTAGGAAATATTGTGGGAGAATGATCTCGTAATCACGAAACTTCTAAGTATCGGAGTGTGGTGTCGTCTTGACTTGCCTTATCTGTCTCATAGGTAGATGTGACATCTTCTCTGGAAGTACTCTTCCTCCATCCAGGGGTGATATCTTTAACTGGTGGAGATGCACAAGGTAATGTATCAATTTCACTTGAAGCTTACTTGTAGTTTCAAGCTTGGTCAAGCGCGATACAAACCATGTAGTAGGAGTCCCCCAAGTCGCCGAGCTAGGGGGTCTGCTGAAAGAGGTGACAGACAAGGTAAGCAATCAGAGCTCCGACTGATTGTTCACCTTCTCCCCATCTTGCAGCAGCATGAAGGATAAAGAGAAGAAAAATGAGAAGAGATGATACGAGATACTTTTGCTTTTGAAGAAGTAACTTTCCACAGGCTTATTCTTGAACTGAGCTGGAGGGTTTTCTGGTTTCCTCCAGAGTATAAGGCCGACTGAAGAATTTGAGGGTCAAAACAAGTCCATCAAATCTAGAGTACGTTCCACCCTGCTGATATGGGATACTTTTGCTTTTGACAGAGTAATGGATGTATCGGCACGTGTGCTGTTACGCTTGTCTCCACATGCTTCCTTGTATCCTTCGCACTTGCCTATCTGTTCCTCAAGCAGATGCGGAAATCTTCCCTGGAAACATAAGATGTTGAAGATGAGTACTCGAGAGCAATGCCAGGTAAGTAATCAGGTAAGGGGTTCCAGGCAGTCAGTTCCTGGCTGGAAGCTTGATTCCAAGTGCTGACTGATTGCTCTCTTTCTCCTTGTCTTGCAGGTAAAAACAAGGCCAAAGGAAAAGATAGGGAAAAAGCATGATATGGGATACTCTTGCTTTTAATCCTGATGATATGAGATATTCTTGCTCTAGTATAGCTTGTTTGCAGAGGTATTATCGGGGGGAAAGAAAGCTGAATATTTCGAAAGGCTTCGTTGGGAGTGCCCTCTCAGATATGATGAAGGGTTGAGCATTTTTGCAGGTCTGCCTGTCCGTTGGGGATGGAGGTCGACATATATAGGAGTCTCCCTAACAACAAGTAGTAATGCTATTCATTTACCCTGCTTGGTCATAGCACGGTAGTGGGAGCTGCCAGTTTCACATGTTTTAACTCTGTCAGAGCACTTTGAAAAAGTGGTTTGTGGTATCTGGCTCTCGAGATTCGGAGAACGATGCCTCTTCGATTTTTGAGAAAGCAATCATGCTGGGGGTCTGGCTCTCGAGATTCGGAGAGTAGTGTCTCTTCGATTTTTGAGGAAGTAATCATGTTGGGAGTCTGGCTCTCGAGATTCGGAGGGCGGTGCCTCTTCGATTTTGGAGCAAGCAATCCTGTTTGGAGTGTTGTCTCGAATGTGAGTAAAGGTTGGGCATGTTTGCTAGTCTACCTTGCCCCGAAGCACAAAGGTTGACACACAGGGACTTTCCAATTATCTAGCAATGGTACTGTTCCTTTACCCTATCTTCGCTTTTGAGAAAGTGGTCATGTTGGGAGTCTGGCTCTCGAGATTCGGAGGACGGTGCCTCTTCGATTTTGGAGCAAGTAATCTTGTTGGGAGTGTTTTCTCGAATGTGAGTAAAGGTTGGGCATGTTTGCTAGTCTACCTTGCCACGAAGCACAGAGGTTGACACACAGGAACTTTCCAATTATCCAGCAATGGTACTGTTCCGTTACCCTTGTGGGTAATAATATGGTAGCTAGACCTTCAAAATTTATGTGTCTAAACTTTGTTAGTGCTGTTTCTTTGCTATTCTTTTACCTTTCTTGGTCAGAGCGATGTAGTGGGAGCTGCAAGCTTCACGTGCTCAACTTTGGCAGAGAACTTTGGCAAAGTTATCTGTGGTACCCATGAGCTATTGTTGCGTGTGGGAAGTGGGTGATTGAACAGTAAGATTCATGTGCTTTTTACTTCACCAGAAGTCTTCGACAGAATGCCCATAATTTCTGCAAAGCTGAGTGTGCGTGTGACAGGTGCTGACAAGGCTAGAATAGTAGGTGCCTCTTCGATTTCTGAGATCGGCCCTCGTGGTCTCTGAGCAGCCCAGCTTTTGAGAAAGCGAGCGCCTCTTCGATTGATTCGGTGAACGATGCCTCATCGATTTTTGAGAAAGCAATCATGCTGGGGGTCTGGCTCTTGAAGATTCGGGGAGCAATATCTCTTCGATTTTTGAGAAAGTAATCATGTTGGGAGTCTGGCTCTCGAGATTCGGAGGGCGGTGCCTCTTCAATTTTGGAGCAAGCAATCTTGTTGGGAGTGTTTTCTCGAATGTGAGTAAAGGTTGGGCATGTTTGCTAGTCTACCTTGCCACGAAGCACAGAGGTTGACACACAGGGACTTTCCAATTATCCAGCAATGGTACTGTTCCTTTACCCTCTCTTCGATTTTTAAGAAAGTAGTCATGTTGGGAGTCTGGCTCTCGAGATTCGGAGGACGGTGCCTCTTCGATTTTGGAGCAAGCAATCTTATTGGGAGTGTTTTCTCGAATGTGAGTAAAGGTTGGACATGTTTGCTAGTCTACCTTGCCACGAAGCACAGAGGTTGACACACAGGGACTTTCCAATTATCCAGCAGTGGTACTGTTCCTTTACCCTTGTGGGTAATAATATGGTAGCTAGACCTTCAAAATTTATGGGTCTAAACTTTGTTAGTGTTGTTTCTTTGCTATTCTTTTACCCTTCTTGGTCAGAGCGATGTAGTGGGAGCTTCAAGCTTCACGTGCTCAACTTTGGCAGAGAACTTTGGCAAAGTTATCTGTGGTACCCATGAGCTATTGTTGCGTGTGGGAAGTGGGTGATTGAAAAGTAAGATTCATGTGTTTTCTACTTCCCCAGAAGTCTTCGACAGAATGCCCATAATTTCCGCAAAGCTGAGTGTGCGTGTGACAGGTGCTGACAAGGCTGGAAAAGTAGGTGCCTCTTCGATTTCTGAGATCGGCCCTCGTGGTCTCTGGGGAGCCCAGCTTTTGAGAAAGCGAGCGCCTCGTCGATTTCTAAGATCGGCCTTCGTGGTCTTTGAGCAGCCCAACTTTTGAGAAAGCAAACGCCTCTTCGATTTCTGAGATCAACCCTCGTGATCTCTAAGCAGCCCAGCTTTTGAGAAAGCAAACGCCTCTTCGATTTCTGAGCAGGCGCCTCTTCGATTTCTGAAGCTCCGTCGAGTGCAGATTTTTATAGGGGCTGGCATTAAGTTCCAAAGCACACTTGAATCTCCACTAGTAGAAGCTTCTTTCTTGCACTTCTAAGATCTTGATTTGTCCGACCTCTTCTCTCTTCAACACCTTTGAAAATGTCTGGCCCCTCCGACCGTCGTTTTGACTTGAACCTTGTTGAAGAGGCAGCCCCGCCTTCTCCAGACAACATATGGCGCCCATCATTCGTCTCCCCTACTGGTCCTCTTACCGTTGGGGATTCCGTGATGAAGAATGATATGACCGCTGCGGTGGTGGCCAGGAACCTTCTCACTCCCAAAGATAACAGACTACTTTCCAAACGGTCTGATGAGTTAGCTGTTAAGGATTCGCTGGCTCTCACTGTTCAGTGTGCAGGTTCTGTGTCTAATATGGCCCAACGCCTATTTGCTCGAACCCGCCAAGTTGAATCATTGGCGGCTGAAGTGATGAGTCTCAAACAGGAGATTAGAGGGCTCAAACATGAGAATAAACAGTTGCACCGGCTCGCACATGACTATGCTACAAACATGAAGAGGAAGCTTGACCAGATGAAGGAAACTGATGGTCAGGTTTTACTTGATCATCAGAGATTTGTGGGTTTGTTCCAAAGGCATTTATTGCCTTCGTCTTCTGGGGCTGTACCACGTAATGAAGCTCCGAATGATCAACCTCTGATGCCTCCTCCTTCTAGGGTTCTGTCCAGTACTGAGGCTCCAAATGATCCCCCTCCGGTGCCTTCTCTTTCTGGGGCTCTACCGACTGCTGAGACTTCTCCTAAGCAACCTTTGTGAAGGCTCCATCTTGTGTGTTTATTTTGACTCATGTATATGTACATATTTGTAGCTTATCGGGGATATCAATAAATAAGCTTTCCTTCATTTCAACGTATTGTGTTAAATACACCAAAGCCTTCTTCGCTAAGTTCTTTGAATTTTCTTTTGTTGAAGCTTGTATGTTGAAGCTTTCTGAGTAGAGCATGTAGGTTGGGGTAGTGTTCCTTTAATTTCCCGAGTGAGGAAAACTTCTCGGTTGGAGACTTGGAAAATCCAAGTCACTGAGTGGGATCGGCTATATGAATCTTAGAACGCCATTGTGCTCGATCCTGGGGTTAAGGTCTACATTTACATGCAAATCTCAACCAGGTCAGTCCCCCTATCCTATGCAGCTTAAAGTTTTTGCCGGTAAAAAACAGCTGCCATGTTAAGTCAGTTTTCTTTTGGAAGGAGGAAGAGTACTCGTGGATAAAGTTTGGCTTTGCAGGTAAAAAAACCTCCCCAACCCGCGGTTTCTAAATCCGCTTAGTTCGCCTAGGTCTCGCCTAGCCGCCTAGGTGCTAGGCCCTAGCCTACCGCCCGACTAGCATCTAGCATCTTTCAGAACCTTGATTGTTAGTCTATAGCTGATTAGGAAATAAACTACGTGTCAATTTTTTGTATTCACTTGTGTTTTAAAATACTAAGTGTGCAGCTCTAATATGATCTTGGCAACTAGCTAGATGTATGGCTGAAATCTTTTGTGAAGAGAGAGAATCTACCTTGGATTCTATCGGTTATGTAATGCACTGAGTGTGTGTGAATTGTAGAGAGATGAATGAGAATATGCTCTGCTAGATTTTGCAGAGAGTAAGAAAACCTTAAAGAAAATTCTTCCATTGTTATCCTTATTATTTCTTACCATTTCTATTTTCGATTTCTTCTTGATATAGCCAGAGTTTCAGCTTATCATAACAAATTAGACAGCAGACATACATTATATAAGACTAGTACCAACGTTCATTTCTGCAAGCTAATGAAGTAGTTAGCTGCAATTTGTATAGGACAGTACATAATATCGTCGTCTCAGTGAGACAACATCACATAAGCCTTCTCCGAATGTAAAGAACTATCAGATGCAAAATTGAAAGATGGATGGCAAAGCTTATGTGTGGGTGTATAGATATGTAAGCCCTGAAAGCATATTCAAAACAATATACAGCTCTATAATTATGGCTCTGGTAATGCGGATGGAGATAAATGTCTTCAAAATTTACTAGCTAATATATACAGACAAGGATTGTCTGCCCTCCACTTTCGGTGCCCTCCCCGTGCCCTCCTGTTTTGTGTGGTCATGGTTAAGCCACGTCAACAATTTATATTGTTTTTTTTTGTAGATATAATAAAACAAAAATGAATAGTAATATAAAATGTTAACATGGCTTAACCGTGAACGCACAAACGTAAGAGCACGGGGAGAGCACCGGAAGTGGATGGCAGACAATCCTTGTCCAATATATACACACTCAACAAATTTGTGGGGTCTTATTTTAGGGTACCAATGGGACTTTGAAAGACTAATATGAATACTAATATAAATTATCTGTGCAAGTGATGAGTCACGCCTAAACTGGAGCAACTTCTTCATTAGTTCTATGTTTACAGTCCTATTGCTCTAACCTATGTTAACCAAATAGCATAAACAATCCAATTAACGAGAAAGCAGATGACAACAAATGCATTTTCACAGAATGCAGGAGATAAGCCTCCATAGCCTCCCTATACATTCACATGTGGATTATATCATTGAAACCCAGTTAACAAAATAGCATAAACATTCCAATTAATGAGAAAAAAAAACACAGAATACGCGGATTAAGTCACGTAACTTTATGATCATCAAGAAATAAAGTATGGAAATTGAGAGGAATTGAGAGAGCAGCACAAACAACCATGGATAGACATCTTGATTACATGTATTGAATAAAATGCAACTGGAATATAGTAATGTTATACTTGTATTGGTATTGGTATATGTTATATGTACTTTGTGATAATGGTATTGATATATTAAATTTGATCGGACTTGTCCAAGGCAAGAAACAACCATAAACAGAAGAAACAATAAAAGCAAAAACTAAAAGCAAATACAAACCAAACCTGAAGCCTAAGAATAAAACCCCATCACAAGAAAATTATGGACTAGAACTATGTTTCAGATTCGACTAAGATACAAAATCCGACAAAAAATATGATCATGAACACTGCAGCTAACGCCCCACGCGTCTTTTTCCTGCAACTCTCGTAACTAGCTTCATCCGCGAGGAGTAGAGCCTCTATGTTTCTGTAAGTAATGGGCTCGTGGCGAGACTCAGCAGAACGGATCACTTGATTCTTATAGTGACTGCCGACATTTTCCATGATCACATCAACGATTTCGGTCTCAGGAACAGGAGAACCAGCTAACGCTAGTTCGTGGGCAATGGCATTGATGCGAGAAAGAAATTCAGCAATCGACCCGTCCACATTAGTAGTACGACGAAGATCACTGCGAAGCTGCGATACATGTGTCTGACTGGCTGAGGCAAACCGTTCTTCCAAACTTAGCCAAGTTCTGCGAGCTGTACGGTCCTGGTGAGCGATGCAGCCAAGCACATAAGGGCTTAAGGATCTATCGATTAAGGAAAGAGCAAGCTGGTCCTTTTGGACCCAATCTTCAAAATCGGGGTTGACAGTGTCGTCGGTTTTGATTCTATCATCGTCGTCGGAGAGAAACTGAGGAGGACATGGAGAAGAACCATCGACAAAAGACATGAGTTTGTGACTCTTAAGCACGGAAACAATTTGGGCCAGCCAAACAGGGTAATTGTTGCAGTCGAGTTTGACGTTGATAACGTGAGAGACGTTCGGAAGATCACAAGCAGTGGTGGAAGAGGGGATAGCCATTGGAAAATTAAGTACAAAACAGAAGAGCAAAGTTGGAATATCAACTGAATGAAACTTGTAGAAATATGAGTCCGTATTAATGTTTAGAAAATTTTGCAAGAATAAGCCTGTGGAAAGTTACTTCTTCAAAAGCAAAAGTATCCCATATCATCTCTTCTCATCTTTCTTCTCTTTATCCTTCATGCTGCTGCAAGATGGGGAGAAGGTGAACAATCAGCCGGAGCTCTGATTGCTTACCTTGTCTGTCACCTCTTTCAGCAGATACCCTAGCTCGGCGACTTGGGAGACTCCTACTACATGGTTTGTATCGCGCTTGACCAAGCCTGAAACTACAAGTAAGCTTCAAGTGAAATTGATACATTACCTTGTGCATCTCCACCAGTTAAAGATACCACTCCTGGATGGAGGAAGAGTACTTCCAGAGAAGATGCCACATCTACCTATGAGACAGATAAGACAAGTCAAGACGATACCACACTCCGATACTTAGAAGTTTCGTGATTACGAGATCATTCTCTCACAATATTTCCTAATGTCATTTGTACTAAATCATTCACTTGTACTCACTAAAGGAGAGCTTGAACCTATGTACTTGTGTAAACCCTTCACAATTAAAGAGAACTCTTCTATTCCGTGGACGTAGCCAATCTGGGTGAACCACGTACATCTTGTGTTTGCTTTCCTATCTCTATTCATTTATATACTTATCCACACTAATGACCGGAGCAATGTAGCGAAGATCACAAAAAGCGACCGTTTTTGCTGCCTAGGATCTATCTTGCAAGAGAACGGAGAATTAGATGGAGATCTCAACCATAGAATACGACCTGGACGGATGAAGTGTAAGAGTGCATCCGGCGTGTTATGTGACCGTCGTAGGCCACTGAAGCTCAAGGGAAAATTTTATAGGACGACAATAAGGCCAACGATGTTGTATGGCACAAAATGTTGGACGGTGAAGCATCAACATGTACACAAAATGGGTGTAGCGGAGATGAGGATGCTTCGTGGGATGTGTGGGCACACGAGAAAGGATAAGATTGGGCATGAGGATATCCGAGGTAAAGTAGGAGTAGCCGAAATTGAAGGAAAGATGAGAGAAAATCGGTTCCGGTGATTTGGACATGGGCAAAGAAGGCCGACTGACGCTCCGGTTCGAAGATGTGACTACGGGACAGAGGTTCAGGGCCGAAGGGGTAGAGGAAGACCTAGGAAAACTTTAGAAGAGACTCTAAGAAAAGACTTAGAGTACTTGGATCGAACGGAGGACATGACACAAAACCGAGCGCAATGGCGTTCTAGGATTCATATAGCCGACCCCACTTAGTGGGAAAAAGCTTTGTTGTTGTTGTTGTTGTATAGGGTTATACTAATCCCTATTTTGGTAGGAATCTTACACCAATTATTAAAAATTTGCATTCCTATATTACATGCTAGATTTAGGTACGAAGAAGATTCTAAATTAATTAAGGATAGTCTAATAGGAAGTCATGTATCTCGTGTAAATACTGTTAATGTATTTTGGAGAGAAACAAATTCTCTGACAATAAATTTGTTAAAACAGAAAGAATTCATTCATATTAAAATTAATATATGAAATGATATTCTGAACAATCGTCGGCCAATAAAAATAATTAGTGCAACCCACGCGGAAAGAAGGATGAAGACCACGCTGAGACAAGTCCAACCATGGTTCAAATTTATGCATTTAATTATTTGTTATGAAAAATAAAAGGTTAAAGTACAAAAAACTACCTCAATTATTGGTGTCACGACACTTTCATACCTCATCTTTTAAAATTGACAATGTTATAGCTCATCTTATGAATTTGTGCCAATGTTATACATTCCGTTAATTTGGCGTGAATTTCTCAGTTAATGCTGACGTGGCTTAATGCGGGACCCATTTTCTATTAAAAAAATATTAAAAATTAAAAAAAATCATTTAATATTTTTTAAATATTAAAATAATAAAGAAAAGTTATTAAAAAAAAATAACTACAATCATTTTGTCCCCTTCGCCCCCCCTTCTCTTTCTTCTCCCCATCTTCTTCCCCTTCCTGCAACTTCAACCCAGAAAAAAACAAGAGAAAAAAAAAAACACAGAATACGCGGATTAAGTCACGTAACTTTATGATCATCAAGAAATAAAGTATGGAAATTGAGAGGAATTGAGAGAGCAGCACAAACAACCATGGATAGACATCTTGATTACATGTATTGAATAAAATGCAACTGGAATATAGTAATGTTATACTTGTATTGGTATTGGTATATGTTATATGTACTTTGTGATAATGGTATTGATATATTAAATTTGATCGGACTTGTCCAAGGCAAGAAACAACCATAAACAGAAGAAACAATAAAAGCAAAAACTAAAAGCAAATACAAACCAAACCTGAAGCCTAAGAATAAAACCCCATCACAAGAAAATTATGGACTAGAACTATGTTTCAGATTCGACTAAGACAAAAAACATCGTGTGAAATGGGATTTGCTGCAAGGACAAAAGTGCTACTTAATGCAAGGTGCAAGCTTTGGATTGACCAACAATTCCTTGTGGAAATTTGACTTCAAGTATTGCTCATCAAGATCTTCGACACTCTTGTACAACTGATCGAGACAGCCTTTCCATGAAACACTCCGCATCTTTTCTAATATATACCCAAGCGGCAGCAGCAAGCTTGTCATTTCCTGCAATTCCGTCAACAAAAGGAATCCCTGAATCCGCATCATCATCGTTGCAATTCTGAACCTGCACCCGCAACCGACGATCACCAACACTTGAACCATCGACAGCAACCATCCCTTGTTCCAAACTTCCAAGATTGTTTCTCTGCTAAAAGATGCCTTGTACCTGCTCGACGAATTGCCCCAGTCAATCTGAACTCTCTCTTCGGTACTAGCACCTCCTCCTGCCGGAAGCTTGATCTGCCCCTGGTTGCTTGGCTGTGGTGCCTTGTACCTGCTCGACGAATTGCTCCAGAGAATCTGCGTTTTTTTTTTTTTTTTTTTTTTTTTTTTTTTTTTTTTTTTTTTTTTCTTCAGGGTGCCCAAGGTTATCCTGCGTTCAACCGCCCAAGGTTATTCTGCGTTCAACCTTGCTTTATGGTGTTGATAACTCTAAACTGAATTATCATGGGCACAAATATCGTCTGTCCATGGGGTTTTCTGGCAGAGACGGCCGACAACTAATATACCCCCCGCTCAACCAATTCTGAAGGCAAGGACTTTTGCTTCTGTGGTTTCCATCCCAATTGAAGACGTCCATCTCAGCCAACTTCCAACTCCGGTGGTGCGTGGGGACAAAACATATGTCAAAATTAGCGAGGATCTATACCAAGAACAGTTGAAGTTGTTTCAAAATAATCTCCTTGGGCGTTTGCTCCTAAAAAAGGGTTCTACGCCAATGAAGACCGGTGCTCTAAAATCTTGCTTAGAAGATGCATGGTGCCCTACTGCACCATGGAACCTGGTTCCTATAGGTAAAGGTTATTTTGATATCCATTTCAATAAGGAAGATGATATGCGACGGGCATAGGGTGGCGGTACGTGTACTCTTGCCACTGGTTTATTCAGGTTATCAAAATGGACGCCAGATTTTAAACCAGGTGATGTTCTCCCTCAAACTCATGCTCAGGTATGGATCAAAATGTTTGGTTTGAGTCAGGAATATTGGCATCCTAGACACTTGATGGAAATTGCGAGAGGGGTCGGCACTCCCTTGCAACTAGATTCAGCTACAAGGGAAAGGCAATATGGTTATTATGCACGCATATTAGTTGATGTCAATCTTGCAGATGATTTACCTACATCTCTTATGGTTGAAAGAGAAAGTCATGGCTTCCCGGTTGAGGTGGTTTATGAAAATTTACCGCCCAAATGTAGTCACTGTGGTTTGATAGGGCACTTGGCTAATAGTTGCAGACAACTTAAACAGATGTCGAGAGGTCGTTCTCGTAGCCGGACGCGAAAGGGTGGTAACATGGGGGACAACAAAACCGGAGATCACTCTCGCAGTCAACTGCACATGGAATATCGTCCCATAAAAGATACAACAATACCGGTTAATGTCTTTTGTGGGTCACATGCTTCTGAACCTGAACCTCTTCAACAGGTTGATCAATTGTTGCCTGCAGGTATTGAGGCAGCGGATGATGGCAATGCTGACCCCATTCTTCAGTCTCCTCTTGGAATAACGCCAACTGTTTCTGGTAATGTCATACCAGAGACTGACACCGCTGATACGCATATTAGTATTCAATCCCCTGGGATTTCGCATATTAGCAATTCTATGACCGGATCGCTGTCTCCAGATGGATCACATCCTTAGAATGGTCTTTCTTATGGTCAGCATTTGGGCAACACCATTGTCCCAAACAATCTTGGCCCACATGATCTCTATGACGACTCTAGCACTCATCCTGGCTTTGAGCAGGTCGAGACGGTTGCTCAGAATAGTCAGCTGTTGGGCAACACAGATGTCCCAAATAATTTTGGCATGCAGGATCCTCATGACAACCATAGCATTCCCCCTGGTTTTGAACATGTTGTGACATTAGCTAAGGATGTCATCGATATTGTCAATCACATAGAAGGCTGTGATATGGATGGTTTTACCCCTGTGTTATCTAATAGTCAACGGAAAAAACAAAAGCAGCTTGCTAATCTTAATAAACCCTCTGATAAACCATATCCAAGTAGGGTCCGAGGAATACCAGCTCGTTATAAATGAAGGTTCTCTTCTGGAATATCCGTGGCATTGGTAATGATGACTCTCGGACGGAGCTCTCTAACATCTGTCGGTTGCATCACCCGGATTTGGTTTGCATTGCAGAGCCTATGGTGACTTTTAATTCTATTTCAGCTGCTTATTGGGATTCTTTAAATCTATCTGTTCTTACTTTTAATTCTAGAGGAACTCTTGCTCCCAACCTTTGGTTACTAACATCTTCGGCTTGTGCAGACCCTTTAGTTATCTCTATCTCGGATCAACAGGTTACGGTTCGCTGTACTTTTGACCATATCCCAAGCCAGTTCACATTTGTTTATGCAAGCACTTCACCTATCAAAAGAAGAGACTTGTGGGCTGATTTTATCTCTCTGCGCCCACAAACACAAGTTCCATGGATGGCTATTGGCGATTTCAATGCTATCCTGGGCGCCCACGAGCAGATGGGAGGAGGCAGACCGTCCCAAGGTTCATGCGCTCAGTTTAGTAATATGTCTGACACTTGTAACTTTACCCACTTGAACACATCTGGGGC
Organism: Malus domestica; assembly: GCF_042453785.1. Lineage (NCBI taxonomy): Eukaryota > Viridiplantae > Streptophyta > Magnoliopsida > Rosales > Rosaceae > Malus > Malus domestica. The sequence goes on from NC_091668.1 coordinate 21,242,049, forward strand.
AGCCTTTACATGGTCTAATGGCTGGAGGTCACGTGGTCGCACTGAAAGAAGGTTAGATCGCTCCTTGTGTGATATTAGCTGGTTTGATTCTTGGCCCCACTCTAACTGCATAGCATTGCCAAAGGTAGTCTCAGATCACAACCCCCTTATCTTCTCTGGTTCTAGAGTTTTGAGCAGTGGTCATCGTCCTTTCCGTTTCCAATCAATGTGGGTTCAACATCCATCTTTTCGAGAAACTGTAACTCATTGCTGGAGAAATACAGTTGTCTATGGTTGCCCTATGTTTATCATTCTGCAAAAACTGAAAGCTCTAAAAACCTGCTTGCGCCAATGGAATTTTTCGGTCTTTGGTGACGTCCATAATAGAGTGGCTAATGCTCGGCAGAATCTTTCTATGATTCAACAAAGAATTTCAACTGAGGGTATAAATAATGATCTTTTCGAGGAGGAGATTGTCGCCAAGACTACAGTAATGGAGTCTCTCCAAATGCAGGAGGCATTTTGGAAAGATAGAGCTCGTGTTAAGTGGTTAACTAAAGGGGATAGAAATTCTTCTTTCTTTCATGCCTATGCTTGTATTAAATCATCCAGCTCCCATATCAGTTGTATTCTTGATGGAAACAATCTTCTTACTGACCCGCTGGCAATTGAGAACCATATTGTTAATTTCTATCAGACTTTGTTCGGCTCTTTTTTCACCCCTTCAGGTATTGATGAGGTTTGTGAAGTCATCCAGCCGATGGTCACAGACTCTGAAAATGATCTCTTATCTGCCTTACCTACTGATGAGGAAATTAAGGATGCAGTTTTCTCATTAAGTGCTTCCAGTGCGCCAGGGCCAGATGGTTTTCCAGGTTTTTTCTATCACCATTGTTGGGATATTGTCAGCTTTGATGTTATTCAATTTGTGAAGCAATTCTTTCAATCAAATTGGTTATACCCCAATGCCAATAGTAATTTCTTAGTTTTGATTCCGAAGGTGGAAGACGCTATTTCCATGACTCATTTTAGACCTATTGCTTTGGCAAACTTTCTCTTTAAGATTATTCCCAAAATTTTGGTAGTTCGTCTTTCTCATGTTGTTCAACGCATTATTTCTCCGCATCAAGCTGCTTTTATACCTGGCCGTCGTATCACAGATTGTATTGGCCTTGTTTCAGAATGTTTCAATGTGCTTGACAAAAAAACTCGTGGTGGCAATATGGGAGTCAAAGTTGATACAGCTAAGGCTTTTGATACTTTAGATTGGTCATTTCTTTTGCGGGTGCTTACTAACTTTGGGTTCTCCACTTGTTTTATAGACTGGGTTTCTACCATCTTAAGATCTGCTAAATTGTCCATCCTAATTAATGGTTCCCCGCATGGTTTTTTCTCTTGTTCCCGAGGAGTGCGCCAAGGGGATCCTCTCTCTCCGTTACTTTTCTGTCTAGCTGAGGAGGCGTTATCAAGGGGCCTGAGTCGTCTTCAACTTGATGGGCTTACTAAGCCAACTTTTGCTCCAAGAGGTTGTATCTCTCCTTCTCACGTTCTCTATGCAGATGACTTATTCATTTTCTGTAGAAGTGATGGTGTCACTCTGCGTAATTTGCAAGGTTTCTTCGATAGATATAGTAGAGCCTCTGGTCAATTTATCAATAAGGCAAAAAGTACTTTCTACTTGGGCTCTACCTCAAGGCATCGCAAAGTTGTGGTTGAGAGTTACTTGGGTTTCAAAGAAGGTAAAGCACCTTTTGTCTACTTAGGAGTTCCAATCTTCTGTGGCAAGCCTAAAAGGAGTTATCTTCAAGCCTTGGCAGATAAAGCTAAAGCTAAGTTAACTGGTTGGAAGGGGAAGCTTTTATCTATGGCAGGAAGAGTTCAACTCACTCAATCAGTTTTTCAAAGTATGCTCTTGCATAGCTTTTCTGTTTATAAGTGGCCTTCTTCCTTGCTAAGGCCTCTTTCAAGATGTGCTCGCAATTTTATATGGTCTGGTGACGTAACCTCCAAGAAGTCTGTTACTGTTTCTTGGCGTCAGATATGTGCTCCAAAGAATGAAGGTGGTTTGGGTTTGCGTGATCTTGGCTCTCTTAACACTACTGCTCTCTTAAAGCTTGGATGGCTTATTATTACTACTGATTCCCCTTGGAGTATTTATCTTCGGGAACGTTTCAAGCTACATGGTCGCCTATATTCTTGTAGTTATAAGCGATCTTCTATATGGCCTGGTATTAAATCCATTCTTCATATCTTGTTTCAGAATTGTCGTTGGGTGATTGGAAATGGTTCTACTACTTCCCTTTGGGTTGATAAATGGCTGGATAAGCCTATTGTGGACGTCGTTGGTGCAACAGAGATTGCTCCTTCTTTATCTTGTACTAAGGTCTCAAATATTATTCGTATGGGAAAATGGGTTATTCCTTCTATTTTTTCTTCTACTTTCCCAGACCTAACTAAAGAGATTTTAGAAATGCCTCTTCCAATTGATGAGGATAAGGACGTTTTAATTTGGGAAGTCTCTACTTCTGGTGTTTTTTCGTTCTCCGATGGCTATGAAATTGTTCGTCATTGGTTTCCTGTTAAGAGTTGGGCTTCCATTATCTGGCGTCCTTTCATCCCACCTCGTTACTCTATTTTAGTTTGGAAGATTCTATTCAACAAGCTCCCAACGGAGGATCAACTTCAGCGCCGAGGCATCCCGCTGGCTCCAATATGCCAACTATGTCACAAGAATTCTGAATCTATTGACCACTTATTTTCTAGCTGTGAATTTGCACAATGTGCTTGGCGTTGGCTAGCTACCCAATTTGGCACTATTATTCCACCTACGGGCTCCCTCTCTGATCTATGGCTTGTTTTTCTGTCAAAGCGGTTTTCTCCACATCTTCACAATGTCTGGATAGCTTCAGGGTTTTTCTTACTAATGGCTATTTGGAAGATGCGTAATAAAGTGAAGTTTGAAGGCAAACCTCCATCCCTCTCACGTCTCTGCCGCTCCACCTCGGCCTGGATTAGGCAGGTTGGAGCTCTCATCCCTGGCCATGTACGAGGCATTTTGGATAGGCAACTTTTAGTTTCTCTTGGAATATCGCCTAACTCCTGTAAAGCTCCTTCTATTGTCCCTGTTCTTTGGCACCCCCCTCCTTTTTCTTGGGTTAAAGTGAATACTGATGGCCTTGCTAAAGGTAATCGGGGTCCTGCGGCTTGTGGCGGGGTTTTTCGTGACTCTGCAGGTTATTTTCTTGGTGGTTTCTCCCTAAGCTTGGGCCATCGTACTTCTTTCTATGCAGAGCTCCATGCTGTCATCCTTGCTGTCGAATTGGCCCACGCGCGGGGCTGGCAAAACTTATGGCTTGAAAACGACTCTTCTAGTGTAATATCATGTTTTGCTTCTGGATCTTTCTCTCCCCCTTGGTCTCTCCAGACACGCTGGAACAATTGTACTCTCCATTTGCAGAACATGGTTTTTCGTTGCTCTCATATTTTTCGAGAAGGGAATGTTGTTGCTGACAAATTAGCCAATTTAGGGCTTCTATCATCTTCACTTGTTTGGCATTCCACTCCCCCTATAGAGATCCTTCCTCTTCTGCACTCAGATTTCTTGGGCATGCCAACCTACAGGTTTGTCTCCTCTTCTTGATGTGTGTTCTCCTTTCTTTTCCTAACCTTTTTGGTTTCCCTTTTGTTTTGCAGCTTGTCTTGCAGGTTATTACCTTTTAGGTTTATAGAGGGGTTTGGGCTTATGCCCGCCCAGTCTTTTCCTTGTATTTTCTTTTCCAAGAGGGGTACGGTCTATGTCCCCCCCTCTTTCGTATTTCCTTTCTCAAAAGGGGTAAGGTGCATGTCCCCCCCTTTTTTGTATTTCTTTTCTCTTGTTCTATGAGGGGTTAGGTTTATGTCCCCCCCTGTCTAGGTGTATCTTCTTTTTTCTTATCAATAAATTTCCCTCGTACCGTCGAGGTTCTCAAAAAAAAAAAAAAAAAAAAAAATGTGGTTCAAATTTGCATTTGACGATAATCGAACTTAAGACCTCTCATTTACAAGTGAAAAAGAATACCACTAAATCGACAGTCTAAAATACCATTAAACTCATTACTTAAATTATTAGTTGGGGTAGTAGGACCTAATTTCCAATGAAAGTGAAAGAGGCATTTTTAGTTTTGTATTAAATGTCCAGATTGGAACATTCACACAGACATCATTGTTTTTTTAATGTTTGTATTATACAATAAACACTCTGAAAGTCAAGAAAATCATGGTTCCAGGATCTGCTGATGGATTAAAATATGAAATAATTACACTCAATAGATTGAGCCGTGTCGGAATTCAATCCCATGGTGGATTCTGATTTTAATATAATGTTTGAGGATAAAAAAAATCGTGATGGTCACACGTGTTCTTTAAAGAATAAGATGATCAGATGGATGAGTTGCTATTCTAGTCTCTTTCCTTGCTACTTGCTAGTCAATGATAATCACACTTATTTTAGCTGACGCGTTGATTGGTAGATTTCGCATTATGAGCAAAGGCTTTGCGACATGGCAATGATAAGCTTATATTGAGAGGCTCACTCTAATTAACGATGGTTAGTGGTAAATCAGACATTATGAGGTTTGTTTTGAGTCAAGATGATCTATCGTGACACGTTTATCGGAAGATCTCATAATATTTTGACACTCATACCACCGTGATGATTGGTAAATCTCGTATTATGATACTCCTTGACTAATGAGCAATTGTCATACATTAATAGATCCATATTGTGAGGTTTGCTCGGATTAACGAATTTACATTTGGATGGTTGGGGTTAAGATTTTTATTTTTATTATAATTATATCGTTTTTTTTTTACTTACAAGATTCTGCCAAACCGGTTTTTGGCTAAGGCAAGTAGGTTGCCCCTCTGGCAAGAAGCCTACTCATATGTTTCTTGTAATCTTGTGGTCAAATTATTCAAGTTCTTAATATTGGCTACGAACTGCATCTTGTCTTGTGTTTGATATTCTCTTCACTCGTATGGTTTGTATACATAATTTTTTTTCTTCTTTGTATGATATTTTGTCAATAGTAAGGTAAGATCTGAGGAGAGAAAAAAATAGTGAAGAAACCTTGAACTCGGGTGAGGAGGGTCACAAGAGTGCTTGAATTTCACTGTAATACTGCCCTCCTCTTATGATTTATATAATTGGTGCCTTGTTTTTGCGTGGGGGCCTCACCACTTTAAGATTGGTCATCTTCCACAATACCAAAAAGCCATCCACGAAATGAACTTTGTAGAAAGCGATAGCAAATAAACCCTGGACGACAGAGGTATATATATCAGGACTCGTACGTGTCAAGCCATGCATGCATGCAAGCATCAATTGTGAATCCCAACACTGCCCATGATCGTATTTTTACTCAAGGTTTTAAAAGATCCTAGACACTAATGCTCACAGCAGGATGAGGCCTAGCACCTAAGCAGACGCTTAGATGGATTTAAGTAAATATATTATATTTCAAGTAAATAAATATCTATTTATATTTAAAATGTATACAATTTCATCAAAAATTACAAAATAGAATGACATATATATTATAAAGTATTGGAACATAATGAACACATGGGGAACAAACATAAAATGTGTGTTCATTTAAGTATTCAACAAGTCTCTTACAATTTATTGAAAAAAAAAATGCAAAATGAAAGTTATCTATTTTTTGTCTAAGTGAGTCGCAACTCGCCTAGGTGGGTCTAGGCAGCCTTTCTTAATTTTTAAACACCTAGGCATTAATCGGGACGGTGACTAACCATCTAATGCCTAGACTAGGATTTTTAGAACGATGTTTTTATTGGATTTTTATTAGACACCTCAAGAAAAAAACAACATTAAAAATTAATAAATAGCAACAGTGCATCGAATAATTGGGGTTTTTTTCTTCCACAATAAAGGTACCAACTGATGTTTAAGTTTTTGAAAAAAAGCTCATAATAATTGGTTGATAAAATTTGGTGAAGAGGACACCAACATATAGAGTCACATGGCACAAAGTCCATTAGCTAGCTAGGCATTAGGGGTAAGGGACATAGGTTTAGGCAATTATATGGATATATATAGTACTATTCGCACTTTCTTCCCTACTCATAAGTACTTAATGAGCTCATTTATACATATGATTGGATTAAAATGGAGAATTCTCATATGTTAAGGTATATTGAAAATAGAAGTGAATAGTTTTTCATATAAAAGGGATTATTAGAAGATTAGATATGAAGAAATTTTATCACTTCTAATGCTACCATTCTCAAGAGGATATGAAAATTAGATATGAAGATTAGATATTCGCACAACGATAATGCGTGTGAAGAGAGTTGTATAGGGTAAACTCAATCAGCATGCATCTTCAAATTTTTTATTTTCGAAATAAAAAATTTCGGATGGGACAAGTGAAATATAATGTTTATATATACAAGATAATATCATACTATGCCGTTTCTGTCAATACACATATTTTCCTTAGTATGGAACTAATAATTTGCTAAATATGCTAAATTTCTTTTATATGTCGAAGAACCGAACTTCTAATGGGACATAATTTAGAACATGAGGTGTGCTTTTGTTTCTTTAGTTGAGAAACAAAAATGAATCCTTAACACTACACATTTGAAGAGAATTTTTCTTATTAGAGAAACGAATATTTGAAGTACATAACCAGAATTTAGAAAGTTTGAAGTACATAACCAGAATTTAAACAATGCTAATAATAATTTCCTTTTTACTTTGACCTGGTAAATGGACGACTTTGATCATGGAATTACCTTGCGAGATGAGAATAGGAAAATAAATCTTAAGACTGATAATTCTTAGTATACGAAAAGGTTTTTCTTCCATGGGCAAGAAACGAGTAAGATAATTGGCTTTCACTATTACCTCTAACTCTCGTCATGATGAAATGGACAACTTTGATCATGAGATTATATATAGTTGCACTCAACCTAACTCTTTTTGCACACAAACACCTAATGCTATGTAGTATATTCAATCAACAAAACGAAATCTTAAGATATAGTTCTAACATCAATCTTCTTATATTAAATAATAACTTCCCATATATCAATACCTAATTCATTTGGCTTTTGATTACATAACCAAAATTGGCTTCCATTGAATTAGGACGAGAAAATTCGATCATGCAAGATTTTTCTTTATTATCCAAAGGGTTTTTCTTTTTCCCTTTATTTTCAAGATATGTAGCTAGATTTCTTAAAGCAAACTGATCAATTTAATTAAATCTAATTAAGGACAGATATCTAATTCCAAAATCCCAAAATGTTGGTGTGATTTAGGTGCGACTCCTATTTAAATTAGTAACTCTCAAGTCAATTCCTTCTCTCCGCCGAGGGGAAAAGCCTTCGTTTTCATGCAGATGGATTGATGGAGGGAGCTTAATTAAACATTAATTAAATTTAGTTTCATGGTGCTTTCAAATGCTCATAGTCATACGACTCACAATCATTCTTGCTGCCACCTGGCAAAGCAGTCATACGCATTTGTTGCTTAATTTTTTAATTTTATTTTATAGTTCTATATCTACTCTTTCTCTCTCTTTGTTTTTCCAACAGTCGCATCGCCCAATCTTTCACCAATACAAATTCACAAGTGGACAATTGCTAGTGAACAAGTATAAGGGGCAACCACCAGCTCCATTTGAAGATGATTTTGCCACTTGGCTCATAGTCAGCCATTGATGTCTGCGTTAACCATCAAGATCTTTGACGTGGTAGCTGCTGGTGCCTTTGATGATGGTGGAATATTTGTCTATGAGATCATGCGTGTTAGAGAGAGATTCAAACTTTTGACAAGCGTTACTGTCAAACTTGAATGTGTTGTTTAACAGCTTTCTTGCACCCTAACCATTGAAAACTTTCAAAACCCAAAAACATCCAGGTTTAATTTGCAAGAAAAACTAGATAGCTAGGTTTGCTTAATTCATTAAAGTATGCACCAATTCAGCCAAATTATACTCAAAGTACCTTTGTCCTTTGTTGGTTTTTTTAGGGGCTCATGCCTTTTTATGAAGAATGACTTACATGAAACAAGTTCGCTGTTAAGTAGCATTATAGTTCAATAATGCAATGTTATACATAAGCTTCTTCTATATAACAATGTATTATAGCAACGAAATATCATAATAACTCTGAATATATTTCATGTAAGTTAGTCTCATTTTCACGGCCACGTAATAAAATTTCCATATAAGAGGTCTATTTATTATAACGATAGGAGCTAAGGTGCCTTACTAATATAGTATCTTTAAAAGTACTACGGTCTAGTAATATTCCTCTTCACTTATAAGTGAAAGGTCTTAGGTTCGATTCTTGCCAAAATAGAATTTGAACCACATTATTGCTAGCCCATTATGAGGCTTAACCCATTCTCCTACGCCCTTAATGTAGATAATATTGATTTTTTTTTTTTTTTGAGTTCTCATCCTCTTTAGAGTAAAAGAAAGGGATTATTAGTCCAGTTTCCTATAGTTACTAGAACAGCTAACTTGGCCTCCTTTTTTAATTATTTATTTGTTTTATTTTATTAATTTCTATTGGATATTATTTTCTATGAGCCATCGGTTTGGTATAAAACCAAAGAATAGAAGCTAGCAAGAGTGCAATCCAATACCGGTGTCCTCCTCTTCCTAGTCGCTCATTCACCTTTTCTAATGCTTCTATAGCTTTTTCTTTCCTTTCATGCACTTATTGGAAAAGAATAAATTAAAAATTTTCTAGTAGCATATATAGCACTCTTTCTTATCAACACCCATCTCTTGCTTTTCTCTGGTAAGTTAGCTCTTCAATCCTTACATCTTCAAGTCTTCTTCTTTCATTTTTTTTAAGTTATAAAGGAGGGTTTCAAACTCTGGATCTTTAGCTATATATAAATATTTTCATCCGTACGTAGCTCGCTCGTACACACACACACACACACACAATATATATATATATATATATATATATATATATAAAAGCTTGTCCAAGACCAACGAGAAACCATTCCAGCTAGATAGCTTGAGCGTTTGGAACAATAAGCTGAAAAATGGGAATTCAAGGAACTTTGGAGTACTTATCAGATGTACTAAGTAGTGCCAAGAAAGGCAAGACGAAGAAGCAAATGCAAACGGTAGCCGTCAAAATCAGGATGGACTGTGAAGGTTGTGCCAGCAAGGTCAAGAATGTCCTCTCCGGAGTAAAAGGTGCGCTTAATTAATTCATTTCCATATATTTTTTTGGAGTGTTCGCTTATTAGACTGTGAATCTAAAACTTATGTTTGGAATGTTCGCTTATTCACAATAGGCTATCGTACGAATGCCTTAGCGATTTAAATAAATTTGAGCCTCTCCCTCCTATTCACAATTAGTTTTAGCGTGGAAACTAAACTTCCTCTGGTTTTGGTGTGAATTAATTCACTTTGATGATTGTTTGTAGGTGCTAAATCTGTGGACGTCGACTTGAAGCAGCAGAAGGCAACTGTGACTGGATATGTTGAGGCAAAGAAAGTGTTGAAGGCAGCTCAGTCAACAAAGAAGAAGTGTGAGTTGTGGCCTTATGTTCCATACAATCTGGTGGCTCATCCTTACATTTCTCAGGCATATGACAAGAAGGCACCTCCTAATATGGTCAGGAAAGTTGCCGACACTTCAAACATCACTGAGACTGCCGTGGACGACCGCTACATAGTCATGTTCAGCGATGACAATCCTAATGCCTGCTCTGTTATGTAGCTAGATTATTAATATATCTAAAATAATCATGTTAAAAAATGGATTAATTAACAAAATAGTGTTTTATGTGAGGCTGGCATGCGTTTTGTTCATGGGTTTTGGTTAGAACTGTCATATTTGCGTGGAGTTTTTGTGATTACAAGAGTAATATTACCAATATTCATGGGTTCATGGGTTTTGGAATGCGGTCCCTAACTACCAATATTCTTTGATTGAAATCTTGGTGGTTTTTAGTTTTTGATCGAAATCCCTGACATTAATGTAATAATGTATTTCTATGTAGGTTATTATATTTTTAAATTAAAAATGGAATTTGTAGTTGTTTATATTAATGAGATTATAAATAAAACTCATAATTTATGGGAATAAAAATATTAAAAATGAATTATACTCTCCAATATATTTTGTATACACACACACACACACATGGGTACGTTCAACAAAACTAACCAAAAAATTATTGTACATTTTTCAAACAAAAAAAAAACAAAAAAAAGGATGTTAGGCTTAATAACATTTATAAATTTCTTCTATTAAACTTGACATGGATACATTTTCAAATAAATAGAATGTACCCATATAAGTATAAAAAATGGATTAGAGAAGATTGAATGGATTTTATATCAAAAAATGGGTACATTTTATATTAAAAAAAGAGTACATTTTTCATATAATAAATTGGTATATTTAAGAATGGGTACATATAAGATTAAAAAATTGAGTTTAAAAAAAAAAAAATTAATGGGTACTGTTGTAGGCATAATTTACTGAACAATTATGGAGGCTATAAAGAGAGAGAAGGGGTGCGGCACATAGAGAGAAAGAGAGAGATGTGTAATTGAGGTGTGTTCTATTCCACCTCATTGTGCCTTTATTTATAGTAGTAGAGAAGGTTAATTCCTTACCATTTTAGGATTACAACTCTAATAGGATATTAACTACTAAAGGGAATATAAAAGATATCCCTAGATATGTTAGGATTTACACAATCACATTCCTATTCCAATAGGACTGCAACACTCCCCCTTGAATGTGTAAATACTCAAACAGATGGTGCATCAGGTCTTCAGCGATGAAGTAAGTACTGTTGATGAAGTCGTCGGCACAATGAACGAATGCGAGTCTCAAATCAACGGAAGAATGCATAAAAAGTAAAACTCACAAAACCTTGCTATGGTAAAACCCAAGGTGAGAGAAAAACCCATAAACTAAGGAGAAAAGTGAGAAGTTGCATTAAGTCAAAACTATATGTCTTTTGGACGCAAGTAGAAGAACTTACAAGGGTATGATCAACCTAGGATGGGTGCCTCGTTAAAACCTAGTTAGGTAGCAAAAACCCAGCGGGAAAAATGCACCTAATTATAGGGAAAAAGAGTACATTAAGATCAAGTGAGTATACTTCTGGATACTCTCCCTGAGTTTGACATAACTTCCAAATGAGAACTACAAGAATTGCATATGAATAGTCAGGCATACCAATTCCTCAGACAAGCTTCTGGAAGGTTGACTTCGGTAGTGACAATAATGTAGAGGTCGACAAGGTTGTCTGAGATTGGCTTGCATGACTTCAATCTCCTGATGCTTTGTTGATGTAGATATAGATGCAATATGTCTTGGCATTAACATAGTTGATGTATCATGTCTTGATCGGGTTGATACATGCGGCATAGTCTTCATGGATCGTCGTAGGGACTCAACTATGGATGAAAATAGCAAGTGCTTCGAATTTGCTCAACAAGAACTTCTAACCATGTCTCACTTATGGCTTAATGAAGTAAGGTGAGTCTTGGAACGGTTCGAAGATTTTGCAACTAAGGTCATATCATGGACCTCTAAGATATTGAGATATCCTTAACGGTAAAGACATAACCATTTGGGGATTTTGCCTTGTGCGGGTTTGATAAGTAACCAACGTCATCATAACAAAAAAGGCAATCATCATTCTGAGGATCAAGGGGGTTGGATCCACTCGAGATGCGTTGGGATTTGAATTGCCCAAAATTTGTAGTACCTTCAAGGTACGTCTTTAATACCAATTCAGTAGTTGCGTGTAGACGCGGTGCTGCATCTTTACCAAGATCAACAGTGAAGGAGATGTCATGTTTAAATACAATGAGCTAAGTATAATGAAGCGCAAAGTTAAACTTAGATATGGAATTTTAGATTCCATAACCTCTTCAAAGGTCTCATTTGCATATAATGTATGGACGATCAAAGGTATACTCAAAAGTAACACATTTGGGGTGTAGTTTGACTGGTAGACCAAGGTACCATCAGAACAACGCTTGAACTTCAGGTTAAGGCATAAACGAGTTTTCCTAAGATCCTTCATCTTAAATTCCATCTTCAGGTGCGAGACAGTTTTCTCAAGCTCTTCTAAAGTCTTAATGAGATTAATGTCAACGACATAAACTGTAACTCTAACAATTCAGAATAGGACTTCATAGTTTAACACACAAAGGCATAGTTCATATCCCTGACTAATCAAATGACCACTTAGACGGGTATACCACATCCTTCGGATTTAAGTGAACGCCTTAAACAAGTTAAGAGGGTGTTCCGTGGTTTTGGAATTATTTGAACCAATCCATGTAATTCTTCGGGAACTTACATGTAAATCTCTGTATCTATATCCCCATGGATAAATACTAACCACATTTCATAATGCTGTTATCAATCACAGGATGTTTTGAGAGAAACCTTGTGCCATAAAGCGTGTATCAAATCGCATTATTTCATTCATCTCATAACGCTTCCTTTCCCATTTGTAACGCAACATGGTTATATTGGGCAATGTAGGAATGACAGGTCTAATACACACTTTTGGTAAGGAATTTGACCTGGATTATAATTTCGGTTGTCCAATCAGTTCTACGTTGTCACTAATCAACGAAACACGGTTCGATATTGTCGCTTTTCATTTATGTCGGTAGCTACCATATAAGTGAAAACATCATCGATGGTAATCTCATTTCAATTCCATTTAACTCATCCAAACTAGTATACTGGAACAACAACTTCAAGTCTCAGGAGTAATCCGGATTATTCTCATGAGATGGAAATGGTTTGAGACATCAATCGAGTATGGATTTTTTTTTGTACCGTGTTTTCCTCTTTTAGGGAAGTGAATCCTACGAACCGAATGATCTGTCATGCTCTAGGACAAGACAGATTGATTGGCTATCCGCTAGTGTACCGGACTGTCCACCAAGGGCGTCCAAACTGTCTAACAGGGGCGGTACACCCTCTAGGGATGTTGACTCGACGTCCGTTAAGTACGTATATCCTTGCAGGTATGTTTGCAGCTGGTATATGATATCGTCACTTTAGCTAGATCAGAGAAATGCATCTGGAGCAACATTCTGAAATCTAGAATTCATCGCACTTGCTTATCACACGTGTGCGGTATGGGGATCGAGATGAGACATAGTGGGCAACGTCCACGCAAATTTGTGCCGTTCTATATGAATGTTGACGTTCTTATCTCCCTCTAACGACGGGAAGACTATCTCATTAAAGTGACAACCTGCAAATGAGCGGTAAAGAGATCATGTGCAAGGGCTCGAATAGAGCTAGTGTAAAAGAGAATCATAATCAACAAAGATTCAAATCCTTCGTTGAGGACCCATATTGGTACGTTGTGGTGGCGCAACTTGGCACATGGAATGCACACCCAAAAGCGTAAATATGAAAATCATTAGGTTCGTACTTAGTAACCAACTGTAAGGTCAAATAGGTTGGGTGGCAATGGGCCTCAAGGCGGACCAACGTAGTTGCGTACAAGATTGCATAGCCTTAGGCAGAAACCGAAAACTTGGTACATTTACCAAAATTCAGGCGATCATTTAAATTGCTCTTTATGATCGCTAGGCGAGGCTATTTGGGGTGAACATGAGAATTCGATGTTCAATTATAAACCCAAAATACATGCAATACTTTATCAAAAACCGTCGATATAAACTCTCTAGCATTATCCAGTCTCATAGACCTTAAGGGATAAGTAGGGTGGTGAGCCCTTAATTGGCCATGAGGTTTAGCAGCAATGTTTGTGGACAAACATGTGGCCAGTTTGTCGATTTATCAACCAAAACCATAAGTATTTATATGGTCCGCATTTTGGTTGGATTAGTCCACATATATTCCTTTGAATCCACTGTGAAAATGGGTGATTTCATATCTTTGCAAGAAATGATATAAAAAATCAATTTCCCTAATGAGCAGGCTTGGCAAAGTGTGTTTGTAGGCATAATATCCTTACTTTGGGTAAGGAGATGTGTCGTAGCATTATTGTTCGACCTAAGTGTCCCAAATGGTCATGCCAAAACAAGTAAACTGCTTGAATCACCCAGCTCCAAGCTGGCCACATGTGGCGTGTTCCCAGTTGGGAGACAACCCATTGACCCCAAATCAAAGCTTCAGGCTCATTTTTAGAGGTGGTGCAAAGATATTTCACTCTATTTTCTTCAATGGTTCATTTATGATCATTGTTATCTCGAATATCCTTAAAACTCAACAACGAGGAGAATTTAAGGTCCATTAAATGGTAATTCAGTACCATTCATACAACGAGGAGCGTGCCAATGCTCTTAATCAGGTTGGATAGACCTGAAGTCGTTGTTAGAGATATGACTTAGGTGTAAAGTTAGTGTGCATAATACGCATTCATCCAAACAACTAGCTTTCCCACATTCCTATCTAATCACGTGTTTAATTGAATTTGGTCACATGTATACAAGAAACATGATTCAATTAACTCATATTCGAGGACAATATCAATAAGATTATCCATAAGTAAAACATACACCAAACTTGAATCCAAGAACATGGAAAAATGTTCACAAAGTAAATGGTTTACTAAAGGGATTCGGCCAACAAGGCCATCCATGTCAAAATTTTGCTCTTCCAACGATGTTTGGTGGAGCAAAATTAGTCTCACATATTGACCACAAGAATGGTACTCCTGAACGACATTGGTAGGGGCATGAACAGGTGCATAACCAATGATCTATTCCATCAAGATAGAAGTAGATTCTGCAGGGTTAAGGTTTAGGAATATTATCCTTTATTCTTGAAGTTTTAGGTCTTAGGTGCCAAGGATCACGCTTCGGGCATGCTGCCACACCTTGGCAGGCCCTGATTCTACCATATGTTTGTGGTAGTAATCAGATCCGAGAATTTGGTAAACTTCTGCTTTCTACACTACTGCTTCAGAAGCGAGTGAGAAACAAGGAAGGACGAGAAAAGTATTCTCTAGTCAAAATTTGATCGGATTTATAAACTTCAGAATTGTACTCATTCATGGACGTAATCATGGTGTGCTTCAGGCAATGTTTTTCATGATTAGACAGTCCGTAGGAGCGAGCCAAAGAGCCATGGAATCCTAGTTTGGGAGGTATTTCCATTTGTAATGCTTTGGGCATAAGTCTTCGAATGAAGATCATGGCGGAGACTTATTCAACTCTTCCTTGCCATTGTTGGCTTTAATGGTGTCTCAGCTTCTTGATAGTCAGGTGGAAATTTATGTCTTGTACCTCACATAAAGTGGTTTCTATTAGAAACATCCAAATAAGGGAAATCAAACTTTTGACTGTTTGACAATGCACTGAATTTGAGGGAACAAGATTGTGACTAGTGCTATGGGAATGAATCATCCATAAGCATCAAAATTAGAACATTCGAGTTCTAAGACATGGTTTTCATGAAAAACGTCAGGTTTTCATGGGTGTATTGTTTTATGAAAATTTCGGGTTTCAAAGGCACTAAATTTGAAACTACAGGTTCAATTTAGTTTATGAACGTTTAGTTCATAAAAGAGAGGTTTCTGGAAGAACACAAAATGCAATATACAACTAAGTGTAGTGGATTTGAGTTTCTTCGGGAACTCAAGTGTGAGAGCTTCGTTACTACGAAAGTATGTCATAGTTCAAAGAAGAGAAATAAATTATTGAATCGTTAATGTCCAAAAGTGATCTTCAGGTCAATCATTTTGGATTCATTATCATATTAATGGATTGCAGGTCACTTTTAATTAATTCAATAGATCGGGACCATTCGGGGTCGATCGTAGAAGACAAATAATATTATTGGGTCGAAAATATAGCCCCAAAAATATTTGGGCTAGGTGCTGTGAGCAAAAAAGCTTGAGAGTGGGCTGTAGGCCACAGGTCCAATGAAAAATAAAATAGGCCCAAGGTCCTATGGGAGTGGGAGAAACCCCAGCCGCAGCTGGGTTCTTGTTTAGGCCGAAAGGGGGGAGAGAGGCATGGGTCAAGGCCCAGCGATAGCTGACCTATGGGTTAAGGAGCGGAAGCCCAGCCATGTGGCTGATGTCATGCAGGAACCAAGCCCAATTATGTGGGCTGACACCGGAGCAGGCTTCAAGCCTTGGTGCGCGCAGGACAAGAGCCTAACAAGCACGGCAGCTTGCTGGCATGGGCCGAAAGTATAGGATAGGTCCAAAAGGAAAGCTGCAGGTTTCCTTGATGAAGGTGGGATACGGGCTCAAGTAAAACCAACCAGGCCGAAGGCTTGGGGTGTTCATATGCTCACAGTAAAACTGCTGCCAAGGTCCATTGCAATAGTTTCCCCTTTTAATTTTTTTTTGAAATTGTTAGGGTCTAGGAAACCCTAAATTGCTTCTAGTTTATGAATATACTTTGACTCACAAATTCCAAATAGCGATTTAATTGCGTAATGCATGAAACAAATATATATATATTGACAAAATATATAAACATATACAATATAGATCAGAAGGTAAATATAAATGTAGGGGTTTCATGCATCATGGGGAATGTTTTCATGCTTTATGGTCGTTTCAAATATCTTACTTTATTTTAAGCGTATCTGATTGGCAGAAAATGATAAAAGCCTTTGAATTTGTAGAAGATCCTTCTCGGAAAGCCGGAATTGCATCTCCAATGCGTTGTATCACATTCAACATAGAAAAAATAAATTGAATCAATAGCATGTAAATCAATTCAAAATAATATATTAATCATATAAAGAATGAACTAAACGTAATACTGCCCTAATTGAAGATAGACTCTCTTTAGCGCAACGTCAATAATGTGCTAATAACGTGTTGTAGGCATAATTTACTGAACGATTATGGAGGCCATAGAGAGAGAGGGGGTGCGGCACATAGAGAGAAAGAGAGAGATGTGTAATTGAGGTGTGTTTTATTCCACCCCATTGTGCCTTTATTTATAGTAGTAGGGAAGGTTAATTCCTTACCATTTTAAGATTACAACCCTAATAGGATATTAACTACTAAAGGGAATATAAAAGATATCCCTAGATATTAGGATTTACACAATCACATTCCTATTCCAATAGGACTGCGACTGGTACAAACTTATTCTAAGTATATTTTAGGGTGAAGTGCCGATTTAGTCCTTGAACTATCACCTCAGTGAAAATTAGGTCCCTGAATTATTTTTTTGGTAAAATAAGTCCCTAAATTCATTACAAATTGCTAATTTCATCCCTACTATTATATTCAAAACTATTTTATCCAATTTTTCATCAACTTAAGTCACTTGACACACTTTAAAGTGTAATACCATCATTTTCTTGTCTATAAGCCCTTAACATTTCATATAGGTTGCAAATTTAATGTCTAATTTACCCTCAAAATTTAACTTACATTATTTCTTTATGAAAAACTATCAATTTATCCTCCAAAGTTAATTCCACACACTATTTCTTTATGAAAAACTACCAATCTACCCTCCAATGTGTATCACATACAAGTAACTTGACTTAAATTGACAAAAAATTGAATATAGTAGCTTTGAATATAACATTAGGGATGTAATTGGTAGATTTTTATAATTCATGGACTAATTTTTCTGAAAAAAAATAGTTTAGGGACCTAATTTTCACTAAGGTGATAATTCAGGGACTAAATTGGTTGTTTACCCTATATTTTATATATTTTAGAAATGTTTGAATTGAAAATTAATTAGGAGTTTAATAAGGGTGTGAGTATTAAAACTTTAAATCAATTATTGATTTTGTATTATAAAAATTATGTAACTTACATGTAATTCATTAATATATTAATGTCAGGGGCTTTGATCAAAATCTAAAAACTGATAAGGTCTTAGTCAATGAATATTAGAAACTAAAGACCGGATACTAATTTTTCCATGTTTTATTTATTTGTATTTCGACACTTTAAACTTTTTATATTTTGGGACTTTGAAAAAAAAATATTACCCTTTCTAACTAAAGAAAACAACATCTTGTCATATCAACATTTCTAGTTGAGGGTGTATATTAGGATGTAAAACACGCATACATCACTTGTTGGCCGAAAATATTTTGGGAAATTTTATTTGAACTCATACAACCTCTTTCTACACCCAACTTACTCTTTACACCCATATTATTTTTAATTAAAAAATCAATCTCTCTTTAAACCCAAATTTACTATCTAAACTACCCTCACAAACTCAATTCAATATATAAAAATTCATCGTTACACCCATTTAGAAAATAAAATCCCAAATGAATGAATAAAGAATTAAGATTTTGTCATGGCAACCAATTGTTATAGATGAATTGATCAACAACATCAAGTCGTTTTTTAAACTTTTGCGACGTCGGTTTGGAGTGCAAGGTTGTTTTTAAAATTTTCATTTGAGCGATATATGCTGCTTTTACAGGCAAGGCATACATTGTTGAACTAGAAGTAGAATTGACCAAATAACGAGAAGAGAACTCGCACTTTAAACATGCACTCGTAATGACATGGAAAACATTTCGATGTGTTGAAAGCTTTCTAACTCTTTTGTTTCTTGTGGTGATATTGCTTGTAATTATTGCTCTTACTGATTGAGTTAACATGAAGCTAGAGAGGAAACGAAAAGCAACCGGATTTGATTATTAGGTGATCGTAGGGTTTTATGGCAACTCTTAGGAATTTAGTCAAAATGAATGTAGGATAAAGATTGTGTGATGGTAGAACTTGATTATTGAGTATGAGTTTATTGATAAATTTTGGTTTTATTCTTAATTTCATTTTGTACTTGATGATAATTATACATTAGGATAAAATAGACAATACACATTTAGAATTTAAGTTGGGTGTAGAAAGAGGTTGGATGAGTTTAAATAAAATTTCCCAAATATTTTCAGTGAACAATTCTAAGGAGATGTAAAATATGCTTCATCTTGACCGAAAAATGTAAATTGCTTGGTGACCGAATATACTGAAATAGATTAATTAGTATGGATCGAATTGAGATCCAATGGTATTGGATGAAAAGTAGTGTGTATGAGACAGCTACTCATATCTAATCTGAATTATTATATATGTTGGTAAGTGGGGCTTTCTGGTCTTTATTTTATTTTTGTATTGTGGCAAGAGATCTGAGTGCTTTGTACATTCTTAATCCATACTAGCATAAGGCTACACACAGAGTGTGAAATTTTTTTGTTTTTGTTTTTAAAGTAGAAGAGAGGAAGAGGGTGAGAAAGAATGTGGGAGTGGGAGAGAGCTCTAATTTTTTAATTTTTTTAAAGTTTTTATTTAGAGATATGTTAGAATCACATGTAGGTGAGGCTTTGGAAAAAAAAAAGCAAAATTTTGATTGTGTGAAATTACATTTATACTCTTATTTCTTATTCATGTTCAATTTCATTTAAAAGGTTAAACTGATAATTTTATAGGATTTTGGTTGACAATGAGTGTTTTATTAATATGTAATCTAGATTTAGAGCAATAATTAACCAATAATTAAGGTTACGTGGTGTTGCAAGAAAGAAAGAAATAATTGACAATAGTTTACCCAGAAAGTTTGGTAATTTACGTATTTTAATTGGAAAGATATTATGAACAACTCACTAATATTAAGAGTGGCCTATTACTCTATAGATTGGTGGGTACGTAACTTTGAAAAAATAGAATAGCTCATGAAAGCGACTGGATTTACGTTGTGTTTAAGTAAGGGATTTTTAAGTCTTAAAGGATTATTTAGACCAAAGTATTAAGAAATGAACTACAAAATATTAGATGAAGGATATTAAGATATCTTCTGCCTTCCATAAAAGCATGCGATTTGTAAATCTCTAATTAGAAGGGATCATTTTGCATATCTCTTTCCATTGCTTTATAATACTCATGCACGGCATTTCTAATTTTTCAAACATTAGGCTTTAGGTTCTTAATCCCAGTGTTCAGCATTTTATCTTTCAATTTAGAAGTTTTTCCCTCTTAGCTTTCTTTTGAGCCATTCCTACAAGCATACCTTCAACAGCCTTCTCAGCCTCCTATGGTGGCTCTTCTGGTGAAGAGATTTTTCAATGTAACCGGTACACAGGGTGGTACACCATATGTAACTATACAAATGGTGGGCCATGCGTGTTAAAAAGTTAATAACTTAAAAAATAAATTTTCCACAACTTATATAAAAACATGTAGTGTACCATTTGTATTCGGATCACAATGAAAATTTTCTCCTTCCGGTGGCTCAAAGTTAACAAGACCAATTCCTTTTTTGACGTCCCTTATTGGTTGTACATTGAAAGCAATGACATCTAGACATATTGTACAAGGGTAATGCTAAGAAGATTAAATTTGTAAGCTAAAACCGAGGCATGTTCTATAAACTTAAGATAAGTAGATGAGCGAATTGATCTGTTCCAATCTTATAATATTATATTTTTAATGTCTTCACTATACCATATCACGTGATATACTCGAAATAGACTGAAAAAATAGTCGTCACAAGGGAATATGGAAAGATATATAGATACAAGAGATCACTGGATACAATGCATGGAAACTAAAAATGGCTTTTTATGGGGAAGCCAAGTAGTTTTTAGGAGTTCATTTGCCAGGCTACTTCCAAGACTACAAGAAAAAATTGATGAAAGTAGGTATTTGGCAACTAGCTAGCCAGGGGGGTTCATTTGCGCTGCCTTGTACGTAAACCTTGGTTGTCCTTTCGGATCCTGCAGGAGCATCTATGGGATTTTGGCACCTGCTCATTTTGCGGTCGTATTTTTCTTTTAACTGCAGGAACATTAACTTATTGTTAATGTTTTTCAAATAGGGGATTGTATGTAAGTAAGGTGATTTCCAGTCATAGAAGGTTAAACGTAGGTTTTTTTTTTTTTATATTATAGTTTAGTCATTTCAAAATTAATATTTAAAAAATTACTTTAGAATTCCATCCCTAAGGACGGAAAGGGATCATCTCACAATCCATTCCTCCTAATTCATCAAATCAGGGAATCCGTACAATTGAAATTTGATCAAACGACAAACAGGGGGCCACTTTAAAAGTTATAATACATTCAGCCATTCGATCAAATTTTAATAACACGAATTCCCTGATTTGATGGATTGGAAGGAAGGGATCCGGAGAGGATCCCTTTCCCCCAAGGACCCTAACTATCTAAGGTTATATTTTATTTTTCCACATATTTTATTACTTTTTCGCCAATTAGGCCATTTCCATGGAGGGCTAAACATAGCACTTGATTATTATTTAGCCCTCTAAAAATAGTATTTTAAAGATTACTTAAGAATTTTTTAATTTTTTTTTCATCTTCTAACTATGCAAGGTTATACATTATTATCCTTTATATTTATCATTTTTTGAAGCCAAACTTAGCCTTTTTTTGGGGCAACATGTTCCTTGCCCCATGGCAAAACTTAACTTGATTCTTTTAGCCCTTTTGTTGGGGACTAATTTTGTTAATTTTAAAACTAAATATAGCCTATAGCCATTCGGTGAAGAGCCTAAGAAAGGAAAACCAGTTTTCAAAAAAAAAAAGAAAAAAAAAAGAAAGAAAAACCTGGAAAAGATTATGCTAATCCTCATGCTATGGATTTAAGCTGGGCCCCAATATTCAACAGCAAAGCTGTATGGGGGGCTAATTCAAAGAAGGATAATGTTGTTTATACACCGATTTTTACCTTTCATACACTTATTAATTTTTTGTCATTGATCTTTTTGAATTGAATTCATTCAATTTACCAGCCGAAAATTAAAAGAAGTGCATGAGAAGTAAAAATGAATGTGTAAATATCATTACCCTTCAAAGAATTACAATAAACCAATGATCATTCCCTTAGTATATTGACCGTCCAATCCTTTGATCTCTCGATCTATGTCGTCCTATCTCTCCTCCCACAAATTTATAACCATATTCCCCTCTCCCTCTTTCTCCCTCTCTCGTACCCAACCACCCTTCTTTTAAGCTGCTTCTTTTCATGCATTGTTCGTATATAGGAATTAGACGATACACTTCACAATTTTCCTTCTTAAAACAACTTCTCTTAGATTTTTTTTTCTTTTTTTTCATTCCCCTCATAGATTTAGACGCATGCTAGATCAAGATGGGTCGTGTTAAGTTGGAGATCAAGAGAATAGAAAACAACACTAATCGACAAGTTACATTCTCAAAGCGTAGAAATTGACTCATTAAGAAAGCTTATGAGCTTTCCATCCTTTGCGATATTGACATTGCTCTTATCATGTTCTCTCCCTCCGGTCGCCTTAGCCATTTTTCCGGCAAGAGAAGGTTCTACTATCCACAATTTCTCATTTTTTATATGTTTTCATTCGTTTAAGAAGGATGTATGTGTTGCAGTTGTTTTAAATTTGCATGTAACATTTAAAAGATTCATGTTCTTTTAAATAGAGAAAGTGATGAATATATATGAGAAATTGTTGAGAATTGTACACTTAAATTGAACTCAACATGCATTTTCGGATTTTCATAATCTTTACTATGTGATTAATGTTGTGATAGAAGAGAATAGTCTTCAAAATCATTCTAAGAAGTGGCATGGTTTCTACACATCCATATTTTTTCTGGTATTTGCACCTGTATTAACATAAGCCTGGGGAATAGGATCATTGACCACAATGATTGAACATCCTTTGCATCTCTAATTAGGGAGAAATTAAATGCTAATGACAATCGTGCACGCGTATTAAAATAATTAATCTGTTATTTATGTATGTTTATAGTCAATCACGTGTATTTATATATTCAAACAAAGCATGTTCTTGTTTAGCAAATGGAAATTGTGTTCAAATTAAGCTTTTAAAAAGGATTCAGGAGCCTCTGTATGTTTTTTTGTTGCAATACTATACAAGAAAACATGCAGAGAATACAAACAACAACAACAACAACAAAGCCTTTTCCCACTAAGTGGGGTCGGCTATATGAATCCTAGAACACCATTGCGCTCGGTTTTGTGTCATGTCCTCCGTTAGATCCAAGTACTCAAGTCTTTTCTTAGGGTCTCTTCCAAAGTTTTCCTAGGTCTTCCTCTACCCCTTCGGCCCTGAACCTCTGTCCCGTAGTCACATTTTCGAACCGGAGCGTCAGTAGGCCTTCTTTGCACATGTCCAAACCACCGGAACCGATTTTCTCTCATATTTCCTTCAATTTTGGCTACTCCTACTTTACCTCGGATATCCTCATTCCCAATCTTATCCTTTCTCGTGTGCCCATACATCCCATGAAGCATCCTCATCTCCGCTACACCCATTTTGTGTACGTGTTGATATTTCACCGCCCAACATTCTGTGCCATACAACATCGCTGGCCTTATTGCCGTCCTATAAAATTTTCCCTTGAGCTTCAGTGGCCTACAACGGTCACACAACACGACGGATGCACTCTTACACTTCATCCATCCAGCTTGTATTCTATGGTTGAGATCTCTATCTAATTCTCCGTTCTCTTGCAAGATAGATCATAGGTAGCGAAAACGGTCACTTTTTGTGATCTTTGCTAGATTGCTCCGGTCATTAGTGTGGATAAGTATATAAATGGATAGAGATAGGAAAGCAATCACAAGATGTACGTGGTTCACCCAGATTGGCTACGTCCACGGAATAGAGGAGTTCTCATTAATTGTGAAGGGTTTACATAAGTACATAGGTTCAAGCTCTCCTTTAGTGAGTACAAGTGAATGATTGAGTACAAATTACATTAGGAAATATTGTGGGAGAATGATCTCGTAACCACGAAACTTCTAAGTACTGGAGTGTGGTATCGTCTTGACTTTCCTTATCTGTCTCATAGGTAGATGTGGCATCTTCTCTGGAAGTACTCTTCCTCTATCCAGGGGTGGTATCTGTAACTGGTGGAGATGCACAAGGTAATGTATCAATGTCACTTGAAGCTTACTTGTAGTTTCAGGCTTGGTCAAGCGCGATACAAACCATGTAGTAGGAGTCCCCCAAGTCGCCGAGCTAGGGGATCTGCTGAAAGAGGTGACAGACAAGGTAAGCAATCAGAGCTCCGGCTGATTGTTCACATTCTCCCTATCTTGCAGGCAGCATGAAGGATAAAGAGAAGAAAAATGAAAAGAGATGATATGGGATACTTTTGCTTTTGAAGAAGTAACTTTCCACATGCTTATTCTTGAACTGGGCTGGAGGGTTTTCTGGTTTCCTCCCGAGATAAGGCCGACTGAAGAATTTGAGGGTCAAAACAAGTCCATCAAATCTAGAGTACGTTCGACCCTGCTGATATGGGATACTTTTGCTTTTGACAGAGTAATGGATGTATCGGCACGTGTGCTGTTACGCTTGTCTTCACATGCTTCCTTGTATCCTTCTCACTTGCCCTATTTGTTCCTCAGGCAAATGCGGGATCTTCCCTGGAAGCATAAGATGTTGAAGATGAGTACTCGAGAGCAATGCCAGGTAAGTAATCAGGTAAGGGGTTCCAGGCAGTCAGTTCCTGGCTGGAAGCTTGATTCCAAGTGCTGACTGATTGCTCTCTTTCTCCTTGTCTTGCAGGTAAGAACAAGGCCAAAGGAAAAGACAGGGAAAAAGCATGATATGGGATACTCTTGCTTTTAACCCTGATGATATGAGATATTCTTGCTCTAGTATAGCTTGTTTACAGAGGTATTATCGGGGGGAAAGAAAGCTGAATATTTTGAAAGGCTTCGTTGGGAGTGCCCTCTCAGATAAGAGGAAGGGTTGAGCATTTTTGCAGGTCTGCATGTCCGTTGGGGATGGAGGTCGACATATATAGAAGTCTCCCTAACATCAAGTAATAATGCTATTCCTTTACCCTGCTTGGTCATAGCACGGTAGTGGGAGCTGCCAGCTTCACAAGTTTTAACTCTGTCAGAGCACTTTGAAAAAGTGGTCTGTGGTATCTGGAAAGCTGATGTTGCGTGTGAAGATTACAGACAAACTTTATCCAAGGAGATCCAGCTCTTGAAGTTGGGAAAGTGGTGCCTCTTCGGTTTTCGAACAAGCAATCCTGTCGGGGATCTGGCTCTCGAGAACGATGCATCTTCGATTTTTGAGAAAGCAATCCTACTGGGGGTCTGGCTCTCGAGATTCGGAGAGCGGTGTCTTCGATTTTTGAGAAAGTAATCATGTTGGGAGTCTGGCTCTCGAGATTCGGAGGGCGGTGCCTCTTCGATTTTGGAGCAAGCAATCTTGTTGGGAGTGTTTTCTCGAATGTGAGTAAAGGTTGGGCATGTTTGCTAGTCTACCTTGCCACGAAGCATAGAGGTTGACACATAGGGACTTTCCAATTATCCAGCAGTGGTACTGTTCCTTTACCCTCTCTTCGATTTTTGAGAAAGTAATCATGTTAGGAGTCTGGCTCTCGAGATTCGGAGGGCGGTGCCTCTTCGATTTTGGAGCAAGCAATCTTGTTGGGAGTGTTTTC
The DNA here is from genome assembly GCF_042453785.1 of Malus domestica. Classification (NCBI taxonomy): domain Eukaryota; kingdom Viridiplantae; phylum Streptophyta; class Magnoliopsida; order Rosales; family Rosaceae; genus Malus; species Malus domestica. The sequence goes on from NC_091668.1 coordinate 21,267,459, forward strand.
TCGAATGTGAGTAAAGGTTGGGCATGTTTGCTAGTCTACCTTGCCACGAAGCACAGAGGTTGACACACAAGGACTTTCCAATTATCCAGCTGTGGTACTGTTCCTTTACCCTCTCTTCGATTTTTGAGAGAGTAATCATGTTGGGAGTCTGGCTCTCGAGATTCGGAGGGCGATGCCTCTTCGATTTTGGAGCAAGCAATCTTGTTGGGAGTGTTTTCTCGAATGTGAGTAAAGGTTGGGCATGTTTGCTAGTCTACCTTGCCACGAAGCACAGAGGTTGACACACCGGGACTTTCCAATTATCCAGCAGTGGTACTGTTCCTTTACCCTTGTGGGTAATAATATGGTAGCTAGACCTTCAAAATTTATGTGTCTAAACTTTGTTAGTGTTGTTTCTTTGCTAATCTTTTACCCTTCTTGGTCAGAGTGATGTAGTGGGAGCTGCAAGCTTCACGTGTCTCAACTTTGTCAGAGAACTTTGTCAGAGAACTTTGGCAGAGTTATATGTGGTACCCATGAGCTACTGTTGCGTGTGGGAAGTGGGTGATTGAACAGTACGATTCATGTGCTTTCTACTTCGCCAGAAATCTTCGACAGAATGCCCATAATTTCCGCAAAGCTGAGTGTGCGTGTGACAGGTGCTGACAGGGCTGGAAAAGTAGGTGCCTCTTCGATTTCTGAGATCGGCCTTCGTGGTCTCTGAGCAGCCCAGCTTTTGAGAAAGCAAGCCTCTTCGATTTCTGAGATCGGCCTTCGTGGTCTTTGAGCAGCCCAGCTTTTGAGAAAGCACACGACTCTTCGATTTCTGAGATCGACCCTCGTGGTCTCTGAGCAGCCCAGCTTTTGAGAAAGTAAACGCCTCTTCAATTTCTGAGCAGGCGCCTCTTCGATTTCTGAAGCTTCATCGAGTGCAGATTTTTATAGGGGCTGACATTAAGTTCCAAAGCACACTTGAATATCCACCAGTAGAAGCTCCATTCTTGCACTTCTAAGATCTTGATTTGTCCGACCTCTTCTCTCTTCAACACCTTTGAAAATGTCTGGCCCCTCCGACCGTCGTTTTGACTTGAACCTTGTTGAAGAGGCAGCCCCGCCTTCTCCAGACAACATATGGCGCTCATCCTTCGTCTCCCCTACTGGTCCTCTTACCGTTGGGGATTCCGTGATGAAGAATGATATGACCGCTGCGGTAGTGGCCAGGAACCTTCTCACTCCCAAAGATAACAGACTACTTTCCAAACGGTCTGATGAGTTGGCTGTTAAGGATTCTCTGGCTCTTAGTGTTTAGTGTGCAGGTTCTGTGTCTAATATGGCCCAACGCCTATTTGCTCGAACCCGCCAAGTTGAATCATTGGCGGCTGAAGTGATGAGTCTCAAACAGGAGATTAGAGGGCTCAAGCATGAGAATAAACAGTTGCACCGGCTCGCACATGACTATGCTACAAACATGAAGAGGAAGCTTGACCAGATGAAGGAATCTGATGGTCAGGTTTTACTTGATCATCAGAGATTTGTGGGTTTGTTCCAAAGGCATTTATTACCTTCGTCTTCTGGAGCTGTACCGCGTAATGAAGCTCCAAATGATCAACCTCTGATGCCTCCTCCTTCTAGGGTTCTGTCCAGTACTGAGGCTCCGAATGATTCCCCTCCGGTGCCTTCTCTTTCTGGGGCTCTACCGACTGCTGAGACTTCTCCTAAGCAACCTTTGTGAAGGCTCCCCCTTGTTTGTTTATTTTGACTCAAGTATATGTACATATTTGTAACTTATCGGGGATATCAATAAATAAGCTTTCCTTCATTTCAACGTATTGTGTTAAATACACCAAAGCCTTCTTCGCTAAGTTCTTTGAATTTTCTTTTGTTGAAGCTTGTATGTTGAAGCTTTGTGAGTGGAGCATGTAGGTTGAGGTAGTGTTCCCTTACTTTCCCGAGTGAGGAAAACTTCTCGGTTGGAGACTTGGAAAATCCAAGTCACTGAGTGGGATCGGCTATATGAATCTTAGAACGCCATTGTGTTCTGTCCTGTGTCATGTCCTCCGTTAGATCCAAGTACTCTAAGTCTTTTCTTAGGGTCTCTGATGAACCAAAACTTAATCATATATTGAACGGGTTTATCATTTTTATTTCTCTTTTTCCTATTGGTTTGGGTTTATTAATTATAATTCAATTCAAATTATCTGGTCTGATAAAAATGTTATTGTGAAATCAGGATTGAGGATGTGTTCACTCGCTACATTAATCTCCCCGACCAAGAAAGAGAGCAGTATGTGTGCTTAAACTCGAATTACTTTATATTTAGTGTGATGTTATACACACGCTCTCTTTTTTTTATCGTTAACACACTTTCATTTAATTTTTGTCATTTGGTAGTTTCAATTCATTCGATTTGATTACCAGAAGTTGAGATGAGTGTGTTTATAGCAGTTCCCTATATTTATTACCAAATAAAAAAAAGAGAATGGATGATTTGGAATTTTGTCCATTGGTCAGCTATTTGATTATACCTTTGTTTTCTTATTTTCGCAGCGCTATAATTTTTCCTGATCACAACAGACACCCGTATGCTCTTGGTCCCTATAGAATTATCAGTCTCAAAGTTCATCATTTTATTAAACCTTTGATTTTTTTTGTTCTCGAATTTGTCAAATAATACGACCATTGTCTTTTTTGCAGCGATCTTCAAAACAAAGAGGTCAGATGCATGATATCTAGCAATGTACCACAATAATTTTATCTTGTGGTTTTTCATATTAATTTTTCAAAAGAAAATTAAATGAAGGCATACGTATACGATGTCGTTTTTTTTTTTTTTTTTAATTTCCTGCAGTATTTGCTAAGGGTCCTTCAGCAACTAAGAAGTGAAAATGATATTGCTGTACAACTTGCCAAGTTTGTTTTCCTCTTCTGCTTACATGTTATTAGAACTCAATTTGTTCTCAACCTTCTAAAATTAGTAAAGTTCAAGAAAAAAACAAATTTAAAAAACATTTCCTTATTCCTTCAAGTAATTTTGTCTGCTATAAATTAGTTTATTGATTTTGTTTGTTTCTTCCTTGTATGATGTCAACTCCGATTACTTCGACTGGGGGTAGTCCTACTGCTGTTAGCTCTGAAATTGAGGTATAAACTTTGTTACCTTTTGTGAGGTTGTTTTTGTAAGCTATCTGGCAATATCAATATCCGAGGGGACATAAGACGATTATAATTATTTCGTTTTTAATTTTTAATTTTTAGGTTTTTACTTTCTGAAAACTGAATACTAAAATTTTGTTTGATAATTACTTTCAATTTTTAAATTAAAAAGAAAAAAAAAAAAACCTGTTGTACATAATCCAATTTTTGCTTACGGTTACATGGTTATTTTTTTTCGTCGGGACCTTGACATGGTTAAATTTCACTTCCCTGCAGGAACTTCAACAGGAAATTGGTGGGCTACATCAACAACTTCAAATGGCTGAGGAGCAGATAAGGTAAAAGATAAAAAAGAACCCGCAAACTATATATGAATATGATAAATGTGTCCACTGACTAGATTTGAGAAAAGAAAAGAAAATCGAAAATGCTATTTACGCTCTCAGTTATTTGTCAGTGAGCTTCGTCTTTCTTTTTAAGCTATATCAATTTATATTTGATGAATGTTAAATGTATATAGGATATATGAGCCAGATCCACTAAAAATGACATCTACGGCAGAGATTGAATCCTGTGAGAAATGCCTAATGGACACGTTGACGAGTGTTATGCAGAGAAAGGTTTGAGACACCCCACTTAATTAATTAATTTTTTTTTATCTGGTTTCTTATGAGTAAGAGAACATCAAGTATGATCTATATTTTCAAATTTCAGGAATATTTGTTGAGCAATCATCTATCTTCCTATGATCCCTCAGGAATACAGGTAACAAAACAAAAAAGGAATGTCATTCAGCATGTACTTAGATACATTAAAATTAAAAATTAAAAAGAAGTTAGATTTTTAATTGAGAGGTTAGCATAATCTTGATAATTTTATGTATGCATGCACAGCAAGTGTTGCCAGGCTCCTTCGAGAATGAGGTGGCAGGTTGGTTGTCTAGCGCTGGTCACAACCAAGCTTAAATTTATGATGCATCTGCTCCCTTAGAGCATCAACTTAGGTACCTACTTAACTATATTTCTTGAGCTAATTGTATTTTACACCGTTTGAGTTTGAGATGGATTTCAAAATTGGTCATGAAGATTTAATTTCTTATATTGCAGTTTGAGGTTTTGAAATTATATCAACTTATACATTCTTTATATCTGAAGGTCTAATCATCTATTAATTTTTTTTTTTGTCAATGTGGTGCAAATGCTGCTTAAATGTCAACCTAATCACAGTGTAATATGTGAAACTAAAATTTTGTGTCTCATTTTGAAAATCACTCCAAATTTAAAGGGTGTAAAATGTAGCTATCCATTTTATTCTTTAATTTATATACAAAAAAAAAAGTTTATTGAAAGTTTTTACGATATTGTCTTTTAAATATAGGAATTTGTCATCGACACTGTATGATCCATTTTCACAAGGACCAAGTTCGAATGCAGATCCAAGTACCATGGCACAGTGTCATGTGAGTGTCACAAATGCTAGTGATGGAGAACTTTCATCTTGGCCTCAGGCTTACACTACTTCATCAGGACACCCCTCCACCCTCATTTCTCCAACCTTGTTGCCACAATATCAGGTTTAGTTCAACCTTCTACATGCATTCTATGTATTCATCTTTCAATCTCAGTAGGAATGCCAAAGTATACGGTTAATCACCTAATTACTAGATTGTTTCAAACATGATTTGTTTTTTTTTTTTTTAACAAACATGATTCTATTTAATCAAAGTTTAAATTCATAGTCTGACAACTTCAACATATATACTTGATTGTTTGATGAGATTTTATTTTATTTTGTACTTTAAAACATAATTCTACTTAGCCATAGGTTACAGTCAACTTCAAAATATATACTTGATTGTTTGACAAAAATTTCTTTTTAACCAAACTGTGAATCATGATGACATATTTAGGTTTTTAGACATAATTTGACCTAACCAATGATTCGTATTCACAAATTACAATCTAATATGACTGCCGAATTAGAGAAAAGTTCCTACCACGTTTATGATTTATGTGATAGTGAATTTATATGTACGTTAACAAACAGTGAACATGATTTCACATTCAAATATGGTTAAATCATAATCAATATACGGTTATGATTCACTTTGACACATTAATCATATCGTTCACCAACATAACGTTTTACCACACTGTGAATCATGACAACTTAAAGTATTTGATTGGTTGATATGTTTGAAATTCCAGCCCAAGTACTCCTCTTGTGATTTTTATTGCGAGTCATGAATTTATATTTTTGATGTGAATTGGGATTATACAATTCAAATGCTAATTAAGTGACTTAATCTGAATTCTGATGCAATTAAGCAGCATTCGATGGTAGGCTCCAACATGGCAGAAATAATGCCACATGAGCAGGTGGAGATCCCAGTTAGCAGCTCCAGTGTACAAGCTTACAATGAAGCTGCAGATTATAATCATGAAAACAAAGTTCCTCAGCTTAATGGACATTGACATAATACCAAAGCAAAAAATGCACAAAGTTCATGATTGTTACTCCAGATATATTAACTTTAATTAGCTGATGTAATTAGCAAAACATGTAACGAGGATAATTTAGCAACGGCCAGCGGCTACTGAAAATCTGTTAAAGCGATGCAATGTTTTGCATGAACGTTATCTTTTCATTTGATTAGATGTGGTTATGTGGAGTAAGTTTTGTATTGTCTTTCTGTTTGTTTGTAATCATGAAATTGTATTTCTGATGGATGAGATTCCATGATAATAGGTACGGCAACATCCTTATACATGTTTTGAGCTATAAGCATAGGTGAACACAAATCAAAAGGTTGTTTTTGGGATCTTTGTTTGAGGGGGGATTCGTTCTCGGCTTTGCATAGATACATTAATATAGTGAAATCGGACGTATATAATTTTTTCCACATATTTGTTAGAAATTCACATTGTAATACCTCATCTTTTGTCACAACAAGATGTCGTGGCCAAGCTACGTGACTCTCAATTGTTTGTTTGATATTCATAGTTTCACAACTAGGTATTGGGTGAAGAACATATTCTTTAATTGCTACATCAATAGAAACACATAGATTCATAGGCCCTAGTGGAACTCCATGTATTGGTCCGTCTAATGGGATAACTGATCCATATGCAACAATGTTCCTAGTAGTGTCTATAGCGAGCTTAAATTGTTGTACCTTAAAGAAAAATATTTCATTAATAAATCAACTATTGTTAGGATTATAGCATAAATAGGAAAGACATAAAAGGCATGTACCTTCTTGATATCAGATATTTTTTTTCAAAGAATTTGCAGTTTTGTTCTTCTTTTCATTGATGTTCACATCACATATGTTCTGTTGATCACTTTGTTTTACCTTAGAAAATTAAATTAAATTAATAATTGCTACTTAATATAGCCAAGAAGAACAAATATTGCAATGACTTTGTACCTTGAAATGCTTGTTGATATCATCACCTTCTTTTTCGTTTGAATTTGCAATTTTGTCTATCTTTTCCATGATGTTCAAATAAGATATTTCCTCCATATCATTTTGCTTGACCTAATAAAAGTAAACTTAAATTAACATTGCTACTAATTATAGTTAAGAACAACCAAACTTGCAATGACTAGTACATACCTTCATAGCTTTAATCTTATTGGTTTTAGTATTCTTGCTATCCTTTTGTTTTGCTATTTTCTTAAACATGATTTTGCCACATCGTCATGTTTCGCTCTCTTCTTAGACATGATTTCCACCAGTTCACCCTGTTTCACTTTATCAGTAGATGTTTCATTTTTTTTTTCTTTCCTTGCTATGCAATAAGCTTTCCCATAAATACGATTGGACTGCACCACATTAGATTGGACCAACTCTTGTAACTTACTCAACTGATCTAGAGTTAACAAAGAAGAAATCAAATTGAATTTCTTATTTAACTCCTCAATGTGTATACTTTGCTACTCCAAATGTGTTTGAATCATTTGTTGTTGACTCGATTGAGTTTTGCACATTGGAGTCTTGAAGTACGTCTTATGACTAACGACAGTTCCAACACCTCTTACACTACCTGAATATTCAGGTGTTTCCAATGCAAGTCAATTTGTCATTGCTTCCAGATATTGGTAAAGTCTCATCTTTAACAACCTTAGTTACTTCATCCTATAACAGATGGCGTCAGTATGAAATATATCAATTAAGTATCTTTCCTAACCTTACACATAAAACTTACTATTTTATCAGTGCGTTCTTTCACCATCTCATTAGTATAGTTTCCCTTTTTATCAATATGCCCAAACTTCCAAAGCACTGATCGGTCAATGTCAGCAGTGATTCCGTAAGCTGATTTCTATTTGGATGAACGTATCAAAATTAGATAAGATAGTTTTGATTTGTATAATAATTAAATAAATATAAAAGTAACAGGACATTACTGTTTGTTCTTCCAATCTTGCATAGCCTTTTCTAGAAAGTCGATGAGGGTATTTATGATTAGCTCGTCTCCTCAACTGTTCTTAATGGATTTTTCTATCAAATGCAATCCAATAATTAGTCTTTAATAATAGCAAAACATAATATATACCAGATGCTTCTAAAATAATTTTGAAATTATATATAAGTACTATATGCTTCTCAGTTAATCTCGACCTTACAAATTCATCTCATACTAACTAACGAATGAAATCATAGATTTTTGGTGGTTTCTTTAAGACTTTAGGTTGATCTTTGAACTTTAATATGTACTCACATGTTAGATTACGCTTGAACGTTCGCCACGTCTATGCAGCACTCTTCAAAACATGTGCTTACTATTTGAATGTACTATAAATGATTTATACAAATGCATAATAGAAACTGGTCATTACTTTCAAAAAGTCAATTATTTGACATTTTATAGTCAAATTAACCAAATGTATTTGAAAATCTAAATCCATCCAGACCCTTAAGATCAACGAAAAATCTTCCTTTGGTAAGTATGCTAATAGATACAATGTTTTGATTTTCATGCATGTGGTTTAGTGAAGATGGTTGAACTCTTTGATGCTTTCAGTAAATAGTAAGTGACAAGCCATACTCCACATATAATGAGCTATAGGTCATGGCCATGGTTCACTATTCATGGGTTGTGTGGGTCATGAACAATAATTTTTAAATTAATTGAATTGTGATGTAGTGTGGGTAAACTGTATTTACGGAGCAAGAAGGGTTATTTATTTATTTATTTTTTTTTATCAATTTTTAACCAAGTGAACTGTACAAAATTAACATCACATCAGGATTAAGAATGAATACTATTTGTTCAAAAAAAATTTAAGAATGAATACTAACAGATGTAAAAGCTTTTGTTTGTTTAATTTTTAGAGACATACCTGAACGATGTCTCAAATCTTTTATTTTATTTTATTTTATTTTATAAGATGACTCCACTTCTTTCCAAGTTGGAACTGTGGTACGCCCTATAAGGCCAATAAAACTAGCTAGTTTTGCCCCTCAAATCCACACGATTGTCCCTTACTATCAACCAATCCCCATCACTTCTACGTTGCAGTATGTCTTGCAATTGAGTTGCACCTCTTGGTTTCCTTGTTACCAAATCTTGGTCATCTTCTTCTAAATTTGTCATTTCGTCAAGATATTCTTCAAGATTCATATTAAATCAAGACAATGATCAAATTAGTAAGATGAGAAAGAAAGAAAAATAAAGAACCTTAAAGGTGATGTTTGGTTCCTTGAATGAACCTTAAACGGATAGGCTCATGCCAGTATTTGGTTGAGGAAGAAAGAAAAATAAAGAAATAGGGCAATTGGCCATTCTCCAAAATGACAAAACTTAATATGAATTCAACTCACATTTCCACAAAGATTATCATCATACTTCATCTTAGCCTAATAATATCTAGATAAATTAAGCCTTACAAATAAGTCACAACTAAACAAGATAAATCCAATAGTATGGAGAAAATATAAAGTCCTAATGTAATTTAAAAATATGCATTCAACATAGCATTCAATAACATATGAAATATAGTATATATTCTTCTGAATGATATGACTATGTATTTTCAACCCAAATGCCTTCGTAGTCATCCTACATGTAGATGTCATCAGACTCCGTAGTTAGTACATCAAATGACTCAACGGGTAGCAATTTAGTAGTAAGACATTCACATTCAATTATAGTATCTCCTACCCCATCATCATGTAGCCAATCATACTAAGCCCCAGTTTGGGGTTGAGGTGATTTTAAAAAAAGCTCATATGAAAAAAAGCTGGGAGTGTTTTTGGTGTTTGGTAAACTTAAAAAAAATGGCTTATTTTGAAAGCTGCTGTGAGAATAAGCTGAAATCAAAGGAAAAAGCTGAAGCTGCAATTTGTAGCTTTGGAAAACTGGCTTTTTTTCAAAGCACATAGAACTACAGTGCTCATTTAATGAAAAGATCCACTATCAGACTGCTTTTTTTTTCAAAAGCACTTTTACAAAAAAGTTTACCAAACACTCTGCTGATTTATTTCACAGCCGCTTATTCTCACAGCACAGCCGCTTATTCTCACAGCAGTTTTTTTTCAAAGCACAGCAATACCAAACCAGCCCTAAGGCCCTAGCAGTACAACCGACCACATTGAACCCTCTGGATCTGCAATGTAAAATATTTGCTTCACTTGACTAGCTAAAACAAAACTATCTGACTTGTGTCCAATTTTGTTGAGGTAAATTATTTTGATCCCAAACTCTTCTAATCTGATGCCACTTTTTTTTTCAACACAATCACATTTAAACACTACACGTGTGAATACGTTATAATTAAGTTTCCATATCTCTTGAATCACATTATAAAAATTCATATATGCGATAATAGGATTCTTATCCTTAGCGCTTGAAATTTGCATTGTATTGACCACTAAAGCTTACTCCACTGTTTTGAGCGACTTGTGAATCATCACGAGACTTGGTGTGAAAATTACAACCATTAACAGAATATCCAGAATATTTTGTTACTTTAGCTTGAGGGCCATGTGCTATCCATCTCAGGGTTTCTAATATGTGATTATTAGGGACATTAAACTCATCCTCAATCTGTATATGTTTGCATAATTAGTTTGAGTTCATAAACAAAAATGTTAAAACATAAGTGCAATGCAAGTTTAATACCTTTTCTGCAGCCAATAAATGAAAGTTTGATTATGTTGATCCTAAAGCCACTTCAAATATTATGATTTTTTGGGGTGTTCCTTAGTCAAGGATTTCTTATGCTCCCTGATAGTTTTTTTAATTAGGTTACATTGAGTTAGTCAAAAGGATATGAAATGTTGTAAGTAAATGATAAAACAATGATGAGTTAAACTATATAAATGAGTATGAGTGGCTGAACTACTTGATATAAGGTTCCACTTCCGATGTGTTATCCAAGACATAGTGATATGCTTGCTGCCAATACTTTTTATCCTCCTTAAAAAAAATTCCAGCCGATAATAGATAGCCAACATCTTTATGATGTGAACGAATCTTCAACGGGATTCCAACTGGGTTTACTCTTGATAAATACTCGCTACAAACTTCTATTGCTTTTTCTGCAATGTAACATTCAACCATACAACCCTCTGGACAATATATATTTCTCACATAACCCTTTAATATTTCCAACGAAAATAAACCTGTCCACATAAACGAACTTCCCTAACCAAGTGCACTATGAGATGGACCATTATATCAAAAAAGAAGGTGGAAAAATCTTTTCAAGCAAGCACAAAGTAATCACCAACTTACTTTGTGTTTCATCTAACCTTAAAACGTCCACTGTTTTGCTGCATAAGTGACTAAAGAATAGACAATATCTAGTGATAACATATCTTACATGCTTTGGCAGTACTGCACAAAGTGCCACGGGAAGTAGTTGCTGCATAAGTATCTGACAATCATGAGATTTAAAATTAAACAGTTTCAGCTCCTCCATTGACACAAGGTTTCTGAAATTTGAAGAATATCTAGATGAGACCTTGAGTTCGGACAATGCTTTGCAAACTGAAATCTTCTCATCCTTAGATAATGTATAAGGTGCTGGGGGAAGAAATATTCTGTTATTTCCATGTTCTGGTGCCAAATTTGTAGATAGACCCAAAACAATTAGATCATTCTGAATTGCTACACCATCCTTTGTTTTTGCAGGAATGTTAAGTAATGTACCATAGATACCCTCACAAACATTTTTCTCAATATGCATCACATCTAAATAATGTCGAATATGCAGTGACTTCCAATATGGTAAATAAAAAAAGATTGACTTCTTTTTCCGGCGAGTTTGAATATCAGCCTTTTTATCAATATCTTTTGCCTTTTTATTTGTTTCTTTTGTGTTTGTTGTTTGACTCCTCATCTTCCTTTTTCCAAGAAGCTTTCTGTTTTTTGACATAATATTTCTTTTCTTTTTGTTTATTGATGGGAGATCTACTTCTTCTTACCCCATGATATTTTGATTGCTTCAACTTCGTGCAATATTTCTTCAGGAAAACTAATGAAAAGGGCTTGAAAACTTTGAGTTTTAATGATAAGGACAAAATAAAGGGTAAAGTGAATAGTACCAAGATTGACTTTTTAGTGTAAAAATGTGGTTTTTCGTTAAAGTGAACAGTACCGGGTGCTTTTCGTTAAAGTTCCCAAAATCTTATTATTTCTTTGTAAGTTTACCTTAGGATCTACGACTTGAGAGTTCATCAATTGTTTCCCCTTGCACCGAGGGGTAACGGACCACACTGAATTTTGTAACCTGTATATCTCGATGATAATTTACGACATATATAACAGATTACACAGGAATTCACAAGAACTGGGAAAGATATGACCCATTGTACTTCTACTGATTTTAGTGTTGTCGAAAAAAACGATTTAGAGAGATAAATTAATCAACATTAGTTTTGTTACTGATGATTTTTAATGAAAAGATTTTCTTAGCTTTTCGTGTTTTACTCCATCCTTGTTCATGTGCTACTTTTGAATGATATTTCAGTTGGTAAGAATAAGGTGCAACCTGAATATGTTTTAATTTACCATATGTTAAGACCCGTTCGAACCTTGACTCGTGTACACAAAAACAATTGCTATTACTCAAGTACCACAACACAAATCAATATCTTCAACATCCCTCTGCTCTCCATAAGGGCACAATATATAAACTATTGCAGGCAATGATAAAAAAATAGAAGCAGAGCTTATGAGGAGTTTTATCAAACATATGGTGTGCTATAAACACCAGCTACCACAAGAACACACAGTCTAAAGAATAATAATAAAAAAAGGATAAAAACAATAATTAATCTAATTCAGAATTGGTATTAAGGGGATCACATAGTTTGGATTAATCAATACTCAATACAACTTCACGAAAGAGATTAATATAGAAATTATGAAAACCCATAACCAATCCAACAAACTTACCTTACGCAATTAGGTTTTGAGTGAAATTTGGGGAAAACAATCACTCTTCTTTTTTATAAATCCTTCCCGTAGCTTTTTTTTTTTTTTTTTAAGTTGCGTCATTGATTTATTATAAAAACTTTTTTAATAAAAGAATGTAATTAAAAAATAAAAAACGTATCATTAAACCACTTTTATCTATTTTACAACCTCTTTTTTTTTTTTTTTTTTTTTTTTTGACATTGTAAGAAGCAAAATGAAGAGTAGAGAAAAATATAGAAACGCATGGTTACCATTTGTGACAACCCTCATTTATAACAGATGATGTGTTGCAAATAATGGATATGGTTGAAAAAGCAAGTTTGCATGGTTACCATTTGGGACATGGATTGTCTGCCCTTCCCATTCCATATCCTTCCCATCTCCTTCTATTTTTGTGGTCACGGTTAAGTCACGTCATATATTAGTTTTTTTTTATAAAAATAATAAAACAAAACGCAATGGGAATATAAAATGTTGACGTGACTTAACCGTAATCACAGAAATAGGAGGGGTGGAAAGGGTATGAGATGAGGGAGGGCAGACAATACAGGTCCTACCATTTGTGCCTCATTCAAAGTATGAACACTTAATGAAGAAATCTTATTAAGTCACTAAATTTAATGAATATCGTATTAGATTTTGTGTACCATCTTTTTTCTTCGATCCAGTTAATTTTTTTCCTTCTAGGTGCTACATATTATTGCTTCACAGATCACAAATAGTGTAAAGAGAAAGAAAAAAAAAATACCACTTCAAGCTCTTTACAATCCTTTTTCTTTTCTTTGGAAAAATTATAAAACTCTAGATCCGATATAACTCATCCTTATCTTCTACGAACAACCTTCACGTCTGGGCCAATGAACTAAAGTTGACTGGAGAAGGCATATTTTTATGTACAAGAACTTTGTTACAAATGTAAAAACAAGGAACAATTAGAAGACAAATTTCCCATGCATGCATATTTAAGGAAAAGCTACGGGGCCAATGGCGTGGCAAAAGACTCTGAGTGCTTTCAGTTACAAAATCTGGCCATTTTAATTGATTTCAAATTCAAAATAAAAGGAGGGTGTGAAGAAACTCGTGTGGTTCACTTTCGTCCTTTGGCCTTGAGCGGCACTTTTATTAAGTCCACTGAAACCAAGGTTACACTTGTACATGCATGCAAACACCCGGATTGGCCAATGTTTTTTACTCAATGTCTTGCTTTGTACTACCACACAAAGTTTCAAAGTTAACATTGTGCTTTTCACTCATTTACCTAGGGAAATTATAAAAAGGTAATGCTACGGAAATTAATTTTTTTATTAGTGACACATCATTTGGTTTATAAATTTAATCTTCTAATTACTCATTATAAAAATCACTAAAGAAATATTATATATATATATATATATTATATACAAAGGGAATTATTATTGACACTCCAACTCATTCTACACTCCAAACTTTCTATATTTGGAAAAAAAAATACACTTGTGAGGAGTGTAGAATGAGATTTTTGGAGTGCCAATAACACTTTCCTATCCAAATTCAAATAATTAAGCATGATAAAGAATTATATGAGCCTGAGTATGCATCGTGATAGGACAATGGCAAAAGTTTCAATCTCCTCCAGGACCATTACACTAATAAACCCCCCAAACCACACCCATACACATAATGTGATGTAAAAGAGAATTTCCTTTATTATGGTTATTAAATAACATTGTGGAAAATATGTGCTTAAGCATCAATTAATTAATCCCATTGGAATTTATGTTATGTGAATTAACAAATGAGACTTTCCATACTCAAGTATAATAATGAATTGTGGATGAGGTTGAGGAAACAAAATGTTAATTGACACGCATAAGTATCGAAAGTACATGATCAATGTGACATACTAATGGACTAAAGAAATATACGTTTATGGACACGCGTAAGTATTTGAAGTTAATCAATCATTTGAACTGATAGTTACGTACACGTTTCAAAAAGAGAAGCACTATTTCCACTATGTTTATTTAGTACTCCATATTCCTGGTAAATTTTACATGTAGTGTATATATAAGCAGTATAAAGCGTGCGAAATGCACCATTTTGAAAATAAAAATTTATGCACAAATAGTCATATATCAAAACACTTTTATCGTGCGAAATCCAAAAAAAAAAAGTGTGTTCTTTGTAACATTTTTAGTGTCTTAAAGATAAGCCTCCCACTAATTACCAGATTAGAAAATGAAAATATGTCACACTTAATTTTATTTTCTGAGTTCGGAAAATGTTTAAAAAAAATTTACCAGCAAACCTCCTTTATTTTTGTGACACATATTGGTTTGTTTGGCTATAAATAAGCTATAGCTCTCACCCATCTGAGGATACAAACAACTAATGAATTTTATATTGTGATTGTCTTCCCGTTTAACAACTAGCTAGAGGTATTCACTTTCCCTTTCACTCCTTAATCAGTCACCATCCCCATCATTCTTCCCTTTCTCCTATAGCTAGAAGGTTACTGCATGCCCTAGGCCAGAGTACCACCAGTACATCTATTTTATTTTTGTGTAATTTTGTTTGAATTTTTCATGTCTAATTTCACATTTTTAGATATACATCACAAAATTGAAATGATCATATTCTAATAAAGATTGTCCATTTTATCATGCAGAAATCTTTGGAGTGTGAAGCTATATTCCGAGGTAATTCACAAGAATCTCATACAAAATTAAACAAAATAAGAATTACCAATTGAAATTTGTATTACTATTTGGGTTGGTTTGATTTGGTTTTTTTGCACGATTGATTCAATCTATTTGATTTCTTGGATTCTCTTTAATGTAAAGTTTTTGTTATCCATTTCAAGGATTTCAGATAGCAGGCAGCTACATGTATGATGTTGTCCAAAAGTAAAGTTTATGAAAACGAGAGAGAGAGAGAGAGAGAGAGAGAGAGAGAGAGAGAGAGAGAGAGAGTTGTTTCTCTGCCCCCAAACAGTCACATAGCCACTGATTTTTATTTATTTTTTTCCTTCAAAATCTTGTCATCTTTTGCATTCTGAAAATCGGGAAAATCAAACATGATTTTTTCAAATTTTGGTCACTCTTTGCATTGACTATTTAATTTCTAGTTTTTTACTCTTTGATGTGTATTTTGCAATGAGTTGTGATTCAATTAGAAAATGATTTTTGAAAGATTTTATTAAATTATGAGATATATCGCAGATAATCGTTCTTATTAGATTTGGTTTCTTTTCTTTTCTAAAGTATTTTCTTTGGTAATATCGGTTTAAGTGGCTGGCCTTTGCCTCCATCTGAGCAATGTCAAAGTATCCCTTCTGTCAAAAAGTGTGCCAGATCTATTTCATGGGCCCCCGTCTCCAGTTTAAATACTTTTTTCACTAAAAGAAAAGAATTTAAAAAAACAATTAAAATTAAAAAAATAAAACTTCTCCGCCAACCTATAATCTTTCTTTTCTTTTGTCCTCTCCTTTTGTTTTTCGTTAGGACTTGCTGGGTATTAATGCACCATCATATGACGTCACATATTAATAATATACGAATGTGTATGAACTTATTTTCACTTGTTTTTGTGTTATGAGCATCGATCAGTATTTCTCCACATGTTCTTGTATCATTGGTCCAGAAAGTTACTGTTACAGTGGTGAATTCATACCGTACAAATTGTTCTCTCATGAGTGGGATGAGCACTGTCAAACAATATCCTACCTCAGAATGACTCACCTCCTTGACAATAAAAAAGTACTCACCTTTCATCAATTATTTTTGTATTTAATGGAGTTATATTTTTATCATCTTATACATAGGGTGTATTTTTCTTACCACCCTCAAGTGGTAATAATGCTTACCACTCTACTTATTGTGAGGTTAAATTTTAAGATTTGTGTCTATTTACTACACAAATCTCGAAATTTAAACATATTCAACGATAATAAAAAAAGTGGTAAGCGTTACCATCACTTGAAAGTAGTGAGCAAAATATCCCTATATATTGTAAATTGAGGCGAATTGGTTTGGTTTTAAAAGTTTTGTAGTTTTAGTTGTTCGATGGCTTTTTTCTTTTTAATTTTTTCCTATAAAAAAAATATTTTTTTTAGTGAACATAATTAATGGCATAAATGCCATGTAATTTTGAACGCATTACTTGTCTTTACTACCAAATCCCATATATATTATACAAAAAATTATTTATTTCTCAAAGTATTCGGTTTTGGTTCGGTCGATTAATTTTATCAATACTTTTGTGTTGGTTTTTATATGGTAATATAGGAATAATATGGTTATTTATCCATGTAGCATGGCTAAACACCACTAACTTCATATAACAAGAAATATATGCTTCCTTTTTACCCCAGACAGAAAAAAGTTAATTTATGCTTTTCTAATGAAAGAAAATTTATGCTTGCTCATGTCAATTTACACTAAATTAATCAAATAACTTGCATGGAATAATCATCTTTTTAAGGCATAAAGATGATCGGTTAGGCTATGTTTGGGTAAATGATTTATAATCTTTTGTATCCAATTTTTGGAGACCATTTTTATTAACTTAGTCTTAAACTCCGGGACTTGAAAATTCCTCATCCAAACATAGTTTTAATCTATATAACATCACTTATGAAGGTTTTGCTTTGTCCAAGTGAGATTTGGATTCGCGTACGGGAGTGTCTCACTTAGAACAACAAAAATATAATGTCGAAAATCATTTTAATGAATAATTCTCTTCAGTGTAATTAACCAAATTTTGGCCTCTACGTACACACACATGCAATATTTGTAGTATCAATTCAACCAAAATTTAAAAAAAAAAAAATATATATATATATATAGTTTGTAGTATGAACTTATACTATAAAGCTGACTTCTTGTTTCAAACTGTGATCAGATGGAAGGTGGTCAGTCGTCTGGCATTGGACGTGATCCATTCGAGCATCAATTCAGCTTGGAGAACAATACTGCAGTGAAACACTTACTCATTTTCTTTTAATTTTTTGTTAAATTTATAACACTTTCTGTTTCACTAGTTTAGTTAACCAGTTTATGAGATATGATATTTGGCACGAGTAAATAATCAATGTTACATAAACAAACAGTAAATGTGATACAGGTTTATATTTCTAATTATTTTACGATGTAATGTGTTGATGTAGCAGGAAGATGTTGTTGACTTGGGATCATCAACCGATAGCCCTCAGCTTGTGGATCCGACAAGGTCAACAGAGAGCCTTACAGAGGCAGAATTCAATAACCTTTTTAGCAACCCTTCCCACGAGCAACCTGCAAACTTGGCACCAAATGGGATTTCATTTTCTAATCTATATGCTGAGGCAATGGGGAGTAACCCTGAAATAATGGTATATTTTGTTTACTCATTTGAATTATGTCTTCAATTAAGTAAAGATTATCGAGTACGTACGAACCAGAATATAGTGTTTGGAATTCATTTTTACGTGGTGGATCTCACGTGAGTAGTGTTAAAGTTCAACGCATTGCGTTTAACGAACCTAAAAATTGTTCTAACGAAATAAAGTTCTACAACCTAGGTGGAGATAGCTCTAGTCTAGTAAAGGAACAAAATTATGATGATTGCATAATTGTATAGGCTTTGGTTATTAGAAACTGGTTTTGGATTCAATTGTCTTTTACAAACAGAAAGCATAGATATGACATACTCCAAACCCTAATTAACCAATTTGGGACATTGGGAATATAATGTTGTACTAACCATTGAGAATATTACAAGCTTAATTATGTGCATTAGTAGTATGAGCATTGTTAATTAAATTTGAATGGGAGCAATAACATTTATTTTCTTTCTTTTTCATTGATGTTTATTAGGCTCAACTTAATCCAGAAGACTCACTTCCTCCGATTTCTGATGCTCCGAACTTCTTGTTGCCGCCGTTGCCGGAAGTAACCTTCAGTCATCTACTTCCAAGAGCATGCCAACCCTATCCTCCACACATGGTAAGACAGTAAAGCATAATATGACTTGAACGGTAATTTGCCAGATAATATGATCCGTTTCGTCAAACTAATCAATTTTAACCCATATTTGTGTGGATTTGTGTTTGAATGCGTGACCTTTACTAATAATCTATGTAACATAACATGTCGAACTCTGATAATTATAAAGCATCTCTCAACCTCGTTTTCGAGTTTGTGTGACTGCACATTGTAATGGTATAAACCTTCAGAAGAAGATATATGTTAGCATCACCCTAACTATGAAGAAGGTTGTGATGTTTTTAGGGTTATGCTAATTTGATTTTTGATGATGATTTTTTATTTTACTTTTTGATTTATTTTTTTGCACTTTTCACATAGGAGGAGCAAGAGTTCGGATCATCAGCTGGAAATAACTGGTACGGTCTGAATCCAGCAAATTCAACTCAAAACCTCATGCCTGGAGGTGCTGGATTTTCAAGCTATCAGTTCTCTAACCCTCATTTTCCATATCCTCAAAACGAGAACGTAGGAACACCTTTCTTCTTCAACCCTCTCATATCAAGCAGTACACCACCGTATCGTCCGGTGCAGGTACGTGTATCATACCTCAAACTTATTATTGCTTTTCCATTTAAAAAGTTATTATTATGCTAATTCATCAAGTACCAACGGCATGGTGTGTGATTCATACGCATCAACAATTATCAGTCCGGATATAGGACGGAAATTGGGTTATTTCACATCCAAATGTCCGTCCTACATCAAGTCGTTTACAAACTATGATATGCCTTGATAATTAGACCACTACTGACTATCTTTTGACATTTTGACGAACAGATGCCCGTCGGTGATGTTATGGTGGAGCCATTTCACGAACAGGAGCAACTGCCTCTGTATGTCAATCACATTCTTTTGAAAAAAAAATTCATTGCAATAAATTTCTAAGCATAATTTCTGATTGAATGAAAAATTGCTTGATTCTTAGGTCTCTAACTTTGGGGCCCAATCAATATGCCACAAGCACAGTGAGTTTTCTGTTTTAACCCTTCAAAGACTAGCGTAAATAAGAAGTGATTTCCGCTTGTTTTCTCTCCTGCACACCGCTCGTTTATTTCTGGTCATTGGAACGAACAAACAAAGGAGAATCAATTGACAGAAATAAACAGGGGTGTGCAGAAAGAGAAAATGGGTGTGCGGAAATCAATTCCCAAACTGTTTCAGTTTCATTTTACTTCACCAAGATTGATGACATTTATACTACTGCCGTATACTTGTTTTATATGACCAGATGATGGCAGGCCACAGTGGTGGGAATCAGAGGCCGTCCTACCTCAACCAGCAGCCAGCTGCTTTCTTCTATCCCCAGAGTGTCAATCCTGCTACACAGCTCTTGATTCCACCCGGGTTTTGGTACATGACCTGACACAATCACAATCTTTGTTTAGTTCTCTTATAACATTGACGTATGTTTATTTTTGATGTGATGATTCAACTTAGGCCCCAACATAATCAAGTTATACAAGGTTATGGAGCTTTTAACCCACAAGGGAACAACTCCGTACCCTATGGAGCTGCACAAATAAGGTACTCATAAATCAAATATTGCAAAGTGAACACGGAAACATCTTTGTTTATGGTAATTTTATTAACTTGTACACGTATGCATCTGATTTAGACCCCAACCCCAATACACCCTACAATTGCTGAATCAGCCACAACAAATGAACCAAGTCCCTGAAAATCCATTTCAAGTAGGGGAGGATTCCGGGTATCTGATCTTTCTTCTTTCCTAATTTATTTTTCAAATGCGGCTTATCAGAAAAATAACAATCGATCATAGACACAAACCTTCATTGTATAATATAATGCATTTAGGATCTGGGTACTGGAATCATCTCTGGCAAGGTAATGCAACATTACCAATTATATTTTCTCCTATATATCAAAGATAGGCTTTTCTGTAATAAATATTCAGTAAAGATAACCATAAACATAAAATGTTGAAAAGCATATCGTAATACAGTTCAATCTTAATTTTGAAATGCAGGGCCCCGCCTCGACAACAGGAACAAATTAACAAAGGGAAGGCGGCCCTTGCACGGAAGGCACAAAATTCTAATTCTAATCCTCCCATGCAGTCTAGGTTAGCAATCAAAAGTTTAATTCTTCTATGAATCTATATATGAAAGTGTAATACTGCAGTAAAAATTTGGGGGAAATTGGTAAACAGATTACTTGATGGGAGGGGTGTGCTTACGATTATCTATATGTCTTTTTTAGGCCTCGTGGAGTGGCTAAGTCACGACCTTCTATCCCTATCCCTATAAGGCCGAGGCCGTCTGTGCTGCCTAACATAGCTGATCCTCCGCATCACAGCTCTGCGCCTTCCAAAACTCAGATGCCCTTTAGGTACCTGCATGATCCTTATTTGCTTATATTATTTATTCCTTCAGGGTAAGTACAAGGAATTTAGAAAAGAATGGAACATATTACTAATCTTAATATTTCATTTAAAGAACACAAATTGTTTACGTAGCCCATTAGAAACAAACCTTTCACTGAAACTAAAGGAGTGATGCTCGACACACACAATATGCACCCCCCCCCCCCCTCCTCTTCTCCTCTCCTTTTTTTTACCTCTCACACCCTATTAATTTCTGCCCTTTGATCTCCTTCAATTCACTCGATCAAAAGGCTGGAAATAGAAAGAGTGTGTATAAAAAGAGGTGTGTGGATAGCACCAACCAACTAAAATACTTTGGACTATGCAAAGGTCACCTCATAGTTAAGATGATGTTGGTTTACGATGCAATACCAGATCTTGGCCTGCATCTATCAACCTTCTCTTGGTGCTTTTACATCCAAAACATTTTACCCTATGTTAATCGCTTAAATTTATGAAGAAACCCTTACAGAATTATTTCTTTTATTGAATTTTTTTTTTTTTTTTTGCAGATTTCCTCCCATCCAACTTGAAGAGATAATGAATCAATCTAATGTTACAAGTGATAGCAGTTTTAAGAGGAGCAGTCAACTCCAAAACTCCCTAACTGAGCAAGTAAGAGGCTTCCTTACTCAACAATTCAAATAAGTTTCTGAATCTATCGTCAAATATCCTACATTATTTTCATTGGGAAACTTCATAAGGATCACACTGATTTTTGACTTCCCAACCAACATGAGTCTTCACCAAGCAATAAGATAGCAGTATATAATATATTGTAAGAACTCTACCATTGTGTGTAAAGGGGTTCTCCAATCGACATAAACATTCTTCGATGCACTTAGAGAAAAATCCTATTAATATGTGGTTTCTTTACTTGAGTATGTTTTCATAAATAAGGGTTCTGAAGAATAAAAATGTTTTAGGGAGAGATACCAGAACAGGGGTTTTCTGAAAAACAACATGGCAAACGACCAATAAAAGTGTCATCCCCGGCCAAATCCTCAGAGGTAGCAACTTTTCAGTACTGCATTGCATTAGGTTTTGCAACGGTTTAACCGTGGGAAAGGGTTTCAGAATCAACATTGTATTATTATCACTGATGAAATCATCTTTCACTGAAATGCAGAGGACTTCAGCAGCTTCTAGTCATAGGGAAGTCAACAGGAGTACTTTTGAACCACAAGAAAATGAATTAACTCTATTCACCAGTTATTCAGTTCCTCCTAATCCAAGGTATTTGAAGTTCTATTGAATGGTCATCTTTCTGTTCTTGGTAAACTTTAAATTGATTATAGTTTTTATGATTTCAGGCAAATTAAAAATAGTCTTTATGATCCAGCATTTGAGGCGATGGGATTGCCTATTGACCCGCATCTTCGAATGTTGCTAGCACCCCAGCCGAATCCTCATGCAAAGAAATAGTTGGCTTGGTCAACTTTAACTTGTCCGGCAAGAGTTGGTCCTGCCGTGATTTATTGTTCAATAATAAAATGCCAGTGTTATTCTGACATTATAGTCCTTGACAATTGTTTAAGGTCTTTCCTTGATGGATTTCTTAAAGGATCCTAAGAATTTTATTTAAAATTTTTACCAAAAAATATTTCTATCTAGTTGCAGTTTCCATGTATGCAGATGCTTTAAATCTATATACAATCATAATTTACTTTTTATGGCTGAGGAAAAAATTGAATAAGAACACATCATCCCCTTAGTTTCAAGGAAAAGGATGTGCAATAGGTCAAATGCCAATAAGTACTGAAAATTCGTAGAACATCCATTACGAAATAGGAACACCAAAATGCTATTATCTCTTAGCTTAATATTTGATTGATTGGATGGGTAGTGGCCAGGAAGAACATAATTGGTGGAGATAGAATGCACATGAAACCACAGATCCTTTTGAAAGGAAAGAATACTAGGTGTAAATCTGTTATACAAACAATCGTCCACATAAGCTTAAAGCATCAAGGGACTCTCTGATCGGTTAAGGTAGTTTATTATTGTTAGGGTGGTGCCGCATAATTTCACTAACACCCTTTAGATTTATTGGTTTTTAACAAAATTCTCTCACGTTTAAAACATTACAGTAACTCTCTGAGGTTCTGATTCACTTTTATACAACACCTGTAGAGCTGACATCACCTTAAAGGTAAACGTGTCATTGAGGGGTTATGTAAGTGAACTAGAACATCAGGGGGTGTTAGTGTAATGTTTTAAATGTGAGGGGTTTTGTTAAAATATGATAGACCTTAAGAGGTGTTAGTGTAATTATATTGATTTTTTTTATCTTTCACACACTCTTCCATTTTCAGCCATCAAATTGAATGAATTAAAGTATTGGAAAAATAAAAAATTAGCAAAGTTTGTGTGGAAGGTTAAAAATGGTATGTGAATAGAATCATGACGCCGAGAATTGTGTTGAGACGTCTGATGAAATTGAGGTTCCACCATAAAACCAATTGGTAATATGAGGAGTAGCCCAAGACCATATATGCACATAGCAAACCTTGTCCCTCACCAATGTGGGACAACTCTCAACACGCCCCCGTACGTGTGGCGGATTTTCAAGCCTACACGTGGACAACAACTGGGTGACGTAGAGCTCGTGTGGCCGTTTGGCTTCACACGAGGACAACCCGCTCTGATACCATGATGAAATTGAGGTTCCACCATAAAACCAAATGGCAATATGAGGAGTAGCCCAAGACCATATAAGTACATAGCAAACATTGTCCCTCACCAATATGGGACAACTCTCAACATTGTCGTTGGGAACAACATATTGCCAATGATATGTTGTTTGGTTAACTGCCTAAGACACATTTAGGAATGCTTCTGCTTGAAGTACTTTTTGTTTTGTCAACATGAACTTCATTAATAAAAGAAATGTTATAAAGATGGAAGTTTAAGATCACCTTCATTGGAGATGGAAAAGGTAAAAGGGCCAAAATATGGCCTGATTTGAACAAAATCTATCCCCAGCCAAAGGCTAGGCTAAAAATCAATGTAGCTTACTAGGCCAAAATATGGTCAAAGAGTTATCGGACTGGCCAAGCTTCGCCTGATACCCACCCGTTTTGCTGGGTTGGTGCTGCATGCTATCTGGATATTCTAACCCCAACCTAAATACTCCTAGTCATCCCCCTCATCCTCGACTCCAACAACATCATCATCTGAAATCTTGTCCCGCCTCCTCCTCCTCCTCGTCGATCCAACACAAGACCAACACAACACTCTCTTTGTCTCTTTGTCAGCGGCAAGGGCCAATATTTCTTGTTCAACTCTTATCATCCCTTTTTTTTGCATTTGCCATTGCGGTGCTGCCCAACTCTCAGCGCTCTTGACTACGATGTCCTTCACTCTCTTCACCAGGTACTACTACTTGTGCTATCTTCTCTTTCTCTCTCTTCAACTCCTCATATGTAATTTTAAGTGATGCAATGCGTATATTCTGATAACAATTTACCTGTTGTATGTGAAACTATTTGATTCTGTCTCTGACAGTACATGACTTGAAACTCGAATAGTTATTATTTATTATTATTAGTCATTTATTTGGTCTTAATGGATAAATATCATATATTATGTGACTATGAGCCCTTTGATTTTTGTCAAACTTAGACATTAATATACATACATACATTCTGATTGCTCAAATTTGAAATTTTTTTCTTCATTCTCCGGAAAAATGATCAGTGAAATCCACGAGCAGCAAAACTAGTTTCAAGCAATGGAATTCGCGGACAGCAAAGTTCTTTAACGCATCAAATATCCCAATTATGTTACTGCACTACCCCAAATCTACCTCAATGCCCAAAATCTTCTGGTAGGAAATAAAGCTGCCCTTTTGGCAGTCCCATGGATGGTAAGTCTCTAACACACTATTGCCAATTTGCCACCACCTTAATGAAGATTAAGGAGGCTGCTCATTAGAAAAATAATAAATTATTGAGGGAGTTATGTTTAGCCATTTTGGTTCGAGATGTTATATGAATATGATCTGATACTTTTAATTAAAAATTAATTTCCTGCAAGGATATAATTATGGAAAGAGTTATGTTTAACCCCTTCAGTTGGAAATGGCCAAAAAGCCCAACAAATTGGCATGATAAGAAATTGATGTATAATTTTTCAGCGAAAGTAAGTATATAACACAGTTTCTACATATCCAATTAAAGAGGCAATATAAAGACACAAAAAATAAATAAATTACAACATGCCTAAAGAGAACAAAAGCCTAATTAAAAACAAAAGATGGCCAAGCAGACAACGACCAACAACATCACATAACACCACCACTAGCCACTCCAGGACCAAACGCCACCACCACAGTGAAGCAAACCAGGAGGTGTAAGGACTCTATCATGATAAGAATAATTGACGTGGAATTAATTAGTTAAAGTCAAAACCACTAAGGATGCTAATCTTCTTGTTTGTAGGACACTAAGTGTACATGCGTTAGTTACGGTTTTACAACTAAATAAATGCGGAGGGTTTTTAGGCTTCAACCATCCCATGGTAGTTGGGATGCAGTTGGGTAATTTGCATATATAGGACGTGTCCTTGCTCACAGGAAGACTACGTCCACAACTATCGCTAGGGTTTTGATATCAGGTTCCTCAGTCAGTAGAAAACTCTCTTGGTGTTGCTATCTTTGCTGCTTGATTGATGACATCCTCATGTATGATCGATCTCTTTCTTCATCCCACTCTTTAAATGTTATATTTAAGATAAGTGGTTTGTGATCCTTGTTGAAGACTAACCATTTATAGGTCTAACATTTGGTATCAGAGCAAGGTTAGTCTACTTGGATTCAAACTTGGTTATCACTCCATCCTCAGTGTTTGCAGAATATCTTGAAGAGATTTAAGGAAGCATTGGAATTGCACCGATGGGCAATTGCTTGTCAAAACCACATCAAAATGAGTTTCTGATAAACATTGTTACATAAATTAGGTTGCATGAAATTGTAACTCATTGGTCATGACTCATAACATGCATATATTTCCTTTCAAAGAAGGGAATATTTTGAGTGGTTTGTTTTGTGAATTAGAACATAGTTTTTGGTGGAATGTTTAATAAATTCGATTATTTTAATTATTATTGTCATTGATCATATTTTGATCCTGGGCACTAGAATTCTTCAACTGATGTTTGAGGTTTTCTCTTCTGTTTTTCTGGGATGGATTGTTGTGTTCGTGTGGTTGATGGAGTTGGGTTTTGGATCTTTTGAATTCGAGTTTCAAATTCCACCGTGCATGGGTGGTCCAAGCATGTTGCCAATTTTAAATTCTCACTCCCAAGTCTTGCTCAATGGTGTCTTGGTTTTGTTGGAGCTTGGCTGAAGGAACAAACCATCACGCAATTTTAACAATTGGACAAATGTTTATTAAATCTTCACCGAAGTGGGATTTTATGGAAATTTTGGTCTGGGAAAGGATACATGGAATTATGATTCAATTTCTAAGCCTTTTGCTCCTATCGACAATGAAACGAAGCCAAAATAGCGATGCCTACAAGAATAACTTATTGCAGTTGGTCTCGGCCATAGTGGCAGAGGCGACGACGTTTTCGATTATACATGAAGAAGACACGGCAAGTCTGTGTCGTTTGGCCTATGAGCTCGTATAGGCCATTGGAATTGGAAAACTTGCATCTTCAAGCTCAGGCTCATGAAGCCTTATCAAACTTAGAGACTGTCATTGTTGAATCCCCATTGGGGTTCAATCCTAAAGTGGATGAGGACCGACTGATTGCAACTATTCCTCCATTGACAAAAGAGCATGTCCAGGTGACTTACAACTACTTTTCCCCTCATTGTTTTTGCTGTGCCTATGTGTTATTTTCTATATTGGATGTTCTGTATACTTTATTTGGTTGAACATGTGTGCTTGTTTGGATTGTTCATTGCGTCTGGACCTACATGTTTTGGAGAGCGTTTAGGTAGTGCTGATTATAGAGCAACATGTTATGAAAGTCTGATACCATGTGAAAGTGAAGAACAAGAAGGTAAAAGCAGTATTTGCCGAAGTTGTGAGTATTGTGATTAATCTTGCCGTGTAAATATACATGAGTACAAAAGGTTCTAGTCTAAGTAATATATAGATTACATTGTTCTCTCTTCACGGATACTAACAGTTTATATTCAAATTTATAAAGAAGGATAAACACAAAAGTTGGCGTTGACTAGGACTGTGATTTAACACGTATTTCTCATTTGTTTTTCAAGGGAATGTTTATCCGGCATTCCTTGCTCTTCCTTATCTACCTTGAACGGATGGGAATTTTCTTAAGTTTGGCCACTGGCCACAGTTAGGATGGATTGTCACTTTCCACATCCATATAAACATGCATAATTAAATGATCTTGTTTTCACGGCCGCTCGAATTTTGAGGTAATTTTGAGCTAAAAATTGCTTAATTAGTTTTGACCAAAAAATATTTTATAATTGATAGGTTTTTGGGATTTACTTTACTGATGTTTCTTCGCTTCTTCAGATGGTTGCAATCATAACAATAAAGTCTTTTACGATAGTATTTTCTACACTAACGTTTACTTCCTCAGGAAAAACTTCTGAGCTAGATTTTGTAGTGCATACTTCTGTACATATGTTTTTTAGTAAAGTGAAAAGACTTCAAGAACTGTATTATATAAATTATGATTTTAAAACACATAACATGTCAATATTCTTTTCCAAAGAGATGAATGTCTAAATGGTTTGAGATTTTTAAGATATAACATTTTAACGAGAATTAAGTTGACTGTTTTCTTGTCCAAAGACTTGAAATCTTGGTTGTTTTCTTAATCTTTTACATTACTATTATACAAGAAGGCTAGATAATCTATTTTCAAATGATGGTTGTTTATGTTTCTTGCCAAAAGGTGTAACATAAACATGTATGAATGATGTATGAAGATTGTTGTAAAATGCAGAAAAATAGATAGAGAGGAAGAGAGAGAGAGAGAAGAGAGATAGAGAGATTTGTAGCTGAAATGTTTTCTTGATTGATTACTCAATGGATTACAATGATCACCTATGTAGGTGTTGCTATTACAAGACCTATAGAGCAAGTTACTCTAACCTCCTCCTTATACCAACTAATTATATCTCTAACAAATCTTATAAAAAAATAGATTCTAACTAACTACATATAACAGCCTATTAATCTCTTGACAAGTGGCATTGATCTGACCATTTATTACCTTCTCACTTGGATCACAGTTTTGTATTTCATCATTCTTACATCCCCCCTCAATCTGATGCTCTAGGGAACCGAGCATGAGATTGCTACAATGTTGTTGGAACAATGGTGCAGATAAGCCATTTGTAAGAATGTCTGCTAATTGGGCTGTAGATCATACATGTTGAACTTAAAGTTCTCCTCGAGTAACTCTCTCACGTATAAAGTGGTAGTCTATTTCAATGTGTTTTGACTTAGCATGAAACCCAGGGTTTGTGGAGAGTGCAATGGCTGAAACATTATCACAATATATCATTGGTGATGAACACTACATAAGAGTTGTCCAATCCAGGCAATTCAGCAGCAGTGATTGCTAGAGTCCTCAGCTTTTGTGGAAGATCGAGAAATTGTACGTTGTTTCTTAGATGCCCAAGAAATAGGATTTAAACCAAGAAACACTACAAAGCCTAAAGTTGATCTCTTATCATTTGGATCACCTGCAAAGTTGATCTCTTATCATTTGGATCACCTGCCCAATCTGCATCACTATAAGATTGTAAATGCATTGGTCTTGGTTTGAAATGAATACCATAGGTAGATGTACCTTTGAGATGTCGAATGGTTCTTTTAACTACAATCACATGAGAAACCATAGGATTATGCATGAATTGACAAGCTTGATTTACTGAAAAAACTACGTCAAGTCTTGTAAAAGTGAGGTATTGAAGTGCCCCAACAACACTCTTATATTGTTCAGGATTGTGATAAGCCTTCCTATCATCTTTGAGTTGCCTGTGATAAGGTAGAC
Source organism: Malus domestica (assembly GCF_042453785.1). Lineage (NCBI taxonomy): Eukaryota > Viridiplantae > Streptophyta > Magnoliopsida > Rosales > Rosaceae > Malus > Malus domestica. The sequence goes on from NC_091668.1 coordinate 21,296,402, forward strand.
ATGGTGTAGCACATGGTTTAGAATCCTACAAATCCACTTTATCAATCAACTCATTGATATATTTTGTATGTGACACAAACAATCCTTCTGAGGTATAACTAATCTACAATCCTACAAAATAGGGTAATATACGCAAATCTTTCATTTCAAACTCTACAGTGAGAGCTGTGATAACTTGGTTGATCAATTGAGAACTACTACCTGTGAGAATTACATCGCCAACATACAGAAGCAATAAGACAGTTCCTTTTGAAGACTGTTGCATAAATAAAGAAGCATCAGCTTGTGTAACTTGGAACCCCAAACTTGGTGAAAAAAACTTGTAAATCTCTCATTACAAGCTCTGGGAGCTTGTTTTAGACCATATAATGATTTTGAAGCTTGCAGACATAATTTGATGGATGTGTTGAACTCTAAAACCATGGAGGTTGTGCCATATAGACTTATTCTTGAAGTATGCCATATAGACTTATTCTTGAAGTATGCCATATAGAAAGGCATTTTTTACATCTAATTGCCTAAAAGACCATTTGAATTGAGCAGTTAATGCAAACATCAGCCTTATTGTTGTAGGTTTACCATAGCGTTAAATGTTTCCAAGTAATATACACCTTCCTCTTGGCTATATCCTTATGCCATATGAAGATTACTGTAAAATGCAGAAAAAACAGATAGAGAGAGGAAGAGAGAGAGAGAGATTTGTAGCTGAAATGTTTTCTTGATTGATTACTCAATGGATTACAATGATCACCTATATAGGTGTTGCTGTTACAAGACTTGCAGAGCAAGTTACTCTAACCTTCTCCTTATACCAACCAACTATATCTCTAACAAATCTTATAAGAAAAACAAACTCCAACTAACTACATATAACAGCCTATTTAATCTCTTGACAAGTGACATTGATATGACCTTTGATTACCTTCTCACTTGGATCACAGTTTTGTATTTCATCCTTCTTACATGATGGACATGAAATATTTGTCTATAAAGGAAGAGGTGAAGGCAAGTCAATGATTGCAGATCCTCTTACAAAGCTTTTGGCTATTGGAGTGTTCAAGGATCATGTCATGAATATGGGAGTCATTTACTCATTTGATTCTGATGCTATATGGGAGTAAGGGTTGTTCTTTCATTTCATTTTTGCCTTTATGTTTTGAATAAGCATGGACTGATATATTCATATATTTGTCATTATGGCAGTAATTAAAGTTTTATTTTCAGTTGTTGTACGTATACAAATATATGTATGCAATATATGTTGAAGATGTACTGGACTGATATTAGATTTGAATGTAATAAGCTTGGTATCACAAGTGTTCCATTGAAGCCAAACAAAAGCTTGACAATAGTGTACTGGTCTGATCAGTAGGAGTTTTGAATGCAAAGCTTTTGAATGTGTTTTAGCATTTTAGTACTGTTGATGCACAAAATCAACTAGGACTTTGGTATAACAGAAAGTGTCAAGTTTGTGACCTTCGCTAGATTGCTCCGATCATTAGTGTGGATAAGTATGTAAATGGATAGAGACAGGGAAGCAAACATAATATGTACGTGGTTCACCCAAACTGGCTACGTCCACGGAGTAGATGAGTTCTCATTAATTGTGAAGGGTTTACATAAGTACATAGGTTCAAGCTCTTCTTTAGTGAGTACTAGTGAATGATTTAGTATAAATGATATTAGGGATTATTGTGGGAGAATGATCTCCTTTTATAGAAGAGAGTTTCTAGCTTTGTTCTGACATTGACACGTGTCGTGTTGTGATTGGCCTCTGATATTGACATGTGTCGCACTGTGATTGGCGTCCTGGTTGAAGGGAAACTCTTCTGGGTCCTTGACGGTATAACGTTGACTGGTGCTTGATAGTTTCAGGATTAGTCAAGTATGGTACAAACAGTGCTCCCCTAAGTTCCCGAGTGAGGGAAGCTCCTCGGCTGGGGACTTGCAAGATCCAAGCCGCTGAGTAATCACGAAACTTCTAAGTACCGAAGTGTGGTATCGTTTTCACTTGCCTTATCTGTCTTATAGGAAGATGTAGCATCTTCTCTGGAAGTACTTTTCCTCCATCTAGGGGTGGTATCTTTAACCAATAGAGATGCACAAGGTAATGTATCAATTTCACTTGAAGCTTACTTGTAGTTTCAAGCTTGGTCAAGTGCGATACAAACCTTATAGTAGAAGTCCCCAAAGTCTCTGAGCGAGGAGATCTATCGAAAGAGGTGACAGACAAGGTAAGCAATCTGAATTCCAAGCAATCAGTCTTAGATCAGCAGTTTGATTTCGAGTTCCGGCTTATTGTTCTCATTCTCCCTATCTTGAAGGCAGCAAGAAAGATAAAGAGAAGAAAAGGGAGAAAAGATGATATGAGATACTTTTGCTTTTGAAAAAGTAACTTTCCACAGGCTTATTCTTGAACTGGACTTGAGGGTTTTCTGGTTTCCTCCAGAGTATAAGGCCGACTCAAGAATTTGAGGGTCAAAACAAGTCCATCAAATCAAGAGTGCGTTCGACTTTGATGATATGGGATACTTTTGCTGTTGACAAAGTAATAGATGAATCGGCACGTGTTCTATTGCGCTTGTCTCCACATGCTTCCTTGTATCTTTCTCACTTACCTTATCTAGTCCTCAGGCAGATGTGGCATCTTTTCTAGAAGCATAAGATGTTGAAGATGAGTACTTGAGAGCAATGCCAAGTAAGTACTTCTCAATCATAACAATGTAGTGGGAGCTACAAGATTCACGTGTTTTAACTTTGTCAGAGCACTTTGAAAAAGTGGTCTGTGGTATCTGGAAAGCTGATGTTGCGTGTGAAGATTACAGACAAGCTTTATCCAAGGAAATCTGGCTCTCGAAGTTCGAAGAACGATGCCTCTTCGATTTTTTAGCAAGTTATCCTGGTGGGAGTTTGGCTCTCAAGAGTCGGAGAGCGGTGCCTCTTCGATTTTTGAGAAAGCAATCTTGGTGGGAGTCTGGCTCTCAAGATTCGGAGAGAGGTGCCTCTTCGATTTTTGAGCAAGTAATCCTATTGGGAGTGTTTCTCGATGTGAGTAAAGGTTGGGCATTTTTGCCAGTCTGCCTTGCCACGGAGCACGGAGGTTGACACACATAGGGATTTTCCAGTTATCAAGCAGTGGTGCTATTCCTTTACCCTTGTGGGTAATGGTGGTGTGAAATCTCGTTCCTGAATTTCACTGTTATATTATACGTATTGGTATTATTGAGATTTTATATTTTTTGGGAAATTAATTATTTAAAATCCGTAGACCATTCGAGGTCACAAATTATATTGTTGAATAGATATCGAGATCACAAACGCATAGGTGAAAACCATTTGCGAGTCCGGATTATAACGATAGAATTACGGACGTTTAAACTTGTGTTGCTAAAAAAAAAAAACTGAAAGGAGAAGAAAAAGCCACGGCAGTGGCTAAAAGAAAAGAAGAAAAAAAGCCACAGGGGTGGCGTGAGAAAAGAAAAGGGGGAAGAAGGGAAAAAGAAAAATGAAGGAAAGCTTCATTCCCGTCGGTCCTAGCACCCGCACACCTAACCCAACAAATTCCAGCAAATTTCGCCATTTCTTCCGTCAAATCATCACCATACAACACCTGCAACCTCTTCCTCAACCCTCCATCTTCCATCTTCACCCAAATTCGTGGGTTTTTAAGTCAAAATCACCAAGAACAGTGCCTGAGCATCGGAGGCATTCGAAGTCGATTTCACCCTTCAGGATGGAGAATCGAAGCTCATCCATTCTAGGGTTCCAACGGGTACGAGCCAAATTGGAGCCTTTCCGGGCCAAATTGGATTTGGCTGCAGACATTTTCCAACTCGTCTGTAAATGAGGTCCAACTTTGTTGAAGTAAAACAAGCTACTTCCAAGAGGGGGTTTGATTAATTATTGGATTATGATTTAAATCCTTACTTCTTGGGTTTATGTTGTTTTGTAGTATAGGGCTAGATAGCTCCCTTTAGCCCTATAGCCCTCCAAGAAATTATATTTTAATGAACAGTGACATGCCATATTTCATACCATCTCCAACCGAGGGGGCCAAAGGGTCATAGGCCAAACATAGCCGTGTGACAAAAAACCATCTCTAACCGAAAGGGCCAAAGAGCCATAGGCCAAACATAATTTATTATTTTAATTTAAGACTACGACAACTTAAATTTAAAAACTACAATTTAAATATGAAAGACTACAACAACTTAAATTTAAAACTACAATAACTTAAATTTAAAGACTATAATCATCATCATCATCCGCCATTGTAGGAGTACAGTCAGATGTACACAACTCCCGTTGGGCCATAATTTCCCTCTTTTTCCTATCAAAATATGACTTACTCATTGGAGTGTAATCCGAAATGTTCCTTTGCATGTTCCTATCATCCATCTCTTCTTGTATTTGTTTTGCCGTTTTTCGTGCCTACAGTTCCTTTCTTCTGCTGCAAAGGCATTTTGCTCCACCATTAATTACAATGAGGATGCCATTTCCTGTTGAAAGGCGTAATCATCCTTTGCCTTGCCATTTTCCATCAATTTTCAGGCCTTGTCTCGTCCCGTAGCCCTAGGTATGGAACCTTCACCTAAAGACGGATTTTCTACCCTTGTTTCTTGAATGGTAGGAGATCCATGTTCATCCCCAACTGCATTTGAAGATGCATTTTCTAACACCGGCGTAGGACCAACTCTTTCTTGAGGTGGATCTTCAAATAACACCCATCCTTTACAATTCCCAACAACCGTGATGACTAAAGGGTTTCAAGTTGTCCTCCATATACAATTCCTCTGCTTGGCGTACCTAGAAAATATAATTACAAAAATTAAAGGAAATTAATTTATGAAATTAAATGTAATATAATTAAATATTTAAAATAACTTATGAAAACATTTACTTTGTCGTAGTAATTGGCTTCGCTTTCATGTTTGCTTCCAGCCTTTAACACTGCTTGATACTATTTATTCAAACTTGGACGAAGATGTTTTTTTCCATCTTGAAGAAAAACTCTCGTGGTTTTGGGAATTTGGTGGAGTGGTGCCTTCGAAGAACTCATAGTACTTTTTGGACATACGAGTCCAAACACCTTCACTTGTTTGAGAACTCCCCCTCACACTATCTTTTGAGACCAATCTATAAGCCCTGCAAAGAGTTTCTTCTTTTCGGGTCCAAGCCCTACCTTTCATTGTAGATGTGACCATTTGAAAATTATTGAAATATTTGAAGGAAAGATTATTGGAAGAGGTAAGAGAATAGAATGTGAAGAATTGAAATAAAATGAAGTAAGATAGTATGGAATGGTGAAAATTATGTGAGAAATAGTGTAGGAGTGGCTTAGGTATTTATAGGAAAAAAAATTAGAATTTTTTATTTTTTATTTTTTAAATTGTCCTAAAAAAAATTCAAATCCAACGGTAACCTGGTGTCGTTACTAGCTGATGTCATGCTGACACCAAGTGTTTAAAATTTAGGCCTGCCTGGGGCTGGCTAGCTGGCTCCTTTAAGCCAAACAGTTGGCCTAATTTGGTGGTTTTGGCTCTATAGGGCCCACAAGCCCTTGACCTAGCCCTCAGTTGGAGGCTGTTTTCGTGTCATTTCGAGCTAGTTTTAGCCATATAGCCCTTTGGCCGGATCGGTTGGAGATGGCCTTAGATATAGAGTTTTTGAAAGAGAGGGAAAAGGCACGGGGCCCTAGGTTCAATTCGAGGATGCAAGGCTAGAGGTGTCTTTCGTTTGCATGCTTGAAGCACTTGTGCTCAAGCAAAAGTGTTGTTGTGGATAAACAAATGGGACATTTTATTTAAACCCATGTAACCTCTTTTTACACCCAACTTAAATTTTAATGTTAATTATCTATTTTACTTTATTGCATAATTACTATTAAGTACAAAATGAAATTAATAATAAAACTCAAATTTATCAATATACCCAAATACTATAATTAAACCCTACGATCACTATTTGTTTATCCTACGTTCATTCTGGCTAAAACCCTAATAGGCTTCAAGTCTTTAACATGTACATTCTTAAAATTTTATGTACTAAACTAGTATTTACGATTTAAAAGGGTGAAGGGTTGTGGGAATTTGCAGCTAAATTAGAAGGTTGAACTAGACATGTATCATTTAATTCTTTCGAATTTCGAAATGTGTAATTGTTTGTTAATGCTTTTGTCAAGTTTGTTTCTTCTCTGTGTTCTTGGTTTAGTGTTTGAATAGGATTATAGGACTGATGAGAACTGAACTCAGTTTGTTGTCTGCAGATGTGGGTTAGACTAGTTGGTCAGGGCAGTGCGTCCACCCCCTTGTACCTAAGTTCAAATCACCTCCCCGTAGATTATAGTAGTTTAAGATATATGGTTTGCTTCTTGCTCTGGTTTTGGTCATAGGCTCATAGTTGTTGTTATTGGAATCGGTTTTGTTGAAAAAAAATTATTACTTCTGGCTTAAGAAAGCATAATTGGAGACATGCATGCTTGTTCTGTATGAGTTTAATTTCAAGGAGGAAGAAGAAGAAGAAAATAGTGTAATTAATCAATCTTAAGACTTAGTTTTAAAGAAATGGTGTTCAATATTCATCTCTCAGCTTGAAGAGATCATGATTGGAGCTTTTAATTGCCAAAATTCAATGGTTCTATAACTTAAATCGGGAGAAACCAACAGCTATGGGTGTAAAAATAAATTCACATATTGAATTGAGTTTATGGGGGTATATTAGGTAGTAAATTAGGGTTTAAAAAGATATTAATAGTTTAGTTAAAAATCAAATTGGTGCAAAGAGTAAATTGGGTGTAGAAATAGGTTACATGAGTTTAAATAAAATTTCCCTAAACAAATTTAATAAAACGCACTAAGACCATCTCCAACCCTTGGGCTAAAACCTAAAAAACCTAAAAATTTTAACTCATAAAATTTAGGTTTTAATCCAAAAACAGTTTTTCTCCTCCAACCTTTCTAGGTTAAACTTTTAGCCCGAAATTATTAAAGAATGAATTTAGGATAATATTTTTTCTTAAAGTGATCTAAAAAAATAAATTATGTAGACTATCCTAATTTAATTCTATGAAAAATTTAACATAAAAATATTTAGATTCTGATAGATATTGAAAAAGCACTAAACTGACACCATGAAAATCGTGGAACACTATGAAAGAATATGAAACACATAAAAGAAAGTTTTTTAATTACTTTAGCCATTGAATTTAAATTTGGACCATTAGATTTTTTTTTTACCATTGGATTATATCATATTAGATCTTAGTCGTTGGATTCAATAAATTTATAAACATACAAAAAAAATACACATATATGGTGGACCAGCCCTACTAACCTCGGAGATAATCCTAACCTAAATTTGCTCTAGAAATGAGTTTTCGGTTAAATTCATATTTGCCTTAAGGGTCGGAGCAAGTTGGAATAAGTTTAGAATCTAAAATTTGAGTTTTACTTCAAAGATTGGAGTAGGTCTAAGAGTTATTCTTCATAAAGCTGAAAAGATATTTTTCAAATATATAAATACTTTTTTTTTTTAAATGTTTAAAAAAAACGCTTTAGTTATTGAATGCTCTTTTAGTTATTTTAAGGGGTGTGATATCCACACACCCATTTTTACTTCTCACACATCCTTTTAATTTTTGGCCGTCGGATTGGATGAATTGAAGAAGATCAACGGACATAAATTAACAAAGGGTGTGTGAGAAGTAAAAAGTGGTGTGTGGATAGCACACCCCTATTTTAAAAGCACTCTCAAATGGTGTTTAGCTAGCTAGATTTTTAAGTCCATCTGTAGAAACACAGCTGCAGAGGCACGGTAAAGAATAAAACCAATAACAAAAGTCTAGAATATTTGTGAAAGTTGTATCCATTCGTTGTGTGAATTGCTGTATAAACACACACAAATGGTTCAACACCCAACCCCCCCCACCGCAAACTGGGCATCGGAGGATGAACGAGTTTGGACCGAAGAACGAAATGCCGTGCCTTGAGTAAGCCTTTTGTCCACAAGTCTGCAGGCTGATCAACTGAAGGTAAAAACGGAACTTGGTGGCTGCCGAAGGCCACGCGTTCGCGTACAAAATGGTAGTCCAACTCGATGTGTCTCGTGCGGGCATGGAATACGGGGTTGGTAGCCATGTATGTGGCGCTAAGATTATCACAATAAAGGTAAATAGGGAACTGAGTGGAGACGCCAAGTTCATAAAACAAATAGGTCAGCCACATAGTTTCAGCGCAGGCATGGGATAAAGCCCGATATTCGGATTCGGCGCTAGATTTCGACACCGTGGGCTGTAGAAGACCACGACACTAAATTTGTGCCGTGATAAATCAAATAACCCGTGGTTGAGCGGCGGGTATCGACACACCACGCCCAATCGGGGTCAGAATAGGCTGAAATGCGATCAGAAAGAGGTTGTGGTCGAAGAAGCAAACCGTGATCAATAGTCCCCTCGATATAGCGTAATATACGCTTGACAGCCAAGAGATGAGGCAATCGAGGGTCACTCATGTACTGTCCGACGCTGTTAACAGCAAACGAAATGTCGGGACGTGTTAACGTTAGATATTGGAGGCAGCCCACAAGCATACGGAACTCGGTAGGAGAGGACAGAAGAGGACCATCATGAGCGGATGGGGAGACCTTTGCAGGTGTAGAACTTGGTTTCTCTAGCATGCACGCCTTTTTTAATGAATCACAGGCATACTTGGCTTGAGAAAGATGGATGCCGCTAGAGGTGGTTTGAACTTGTATCCCCAAGAAATAATTTAAAGTTCCCAAATCCTTCAAGTCAAAAATCTTACCCAAGGATGCGATGAAGTGCTGCAAAACGGAGGAGTGGCTTCCGGTTAAAACAATGTCGTCAACATACAACAACAACCACATACGGGACGAACCACGGCGATAAAGGAATAAGGAGTTGTCGGCTTTGCTTTGTACGAAACCGTAGCTGAATAAATAAGAACTGAAGCGGTGGAACCATGCCCACGGGGCCTGTTTAAGACCCTAAAGAGCCTTGATAAGATGACAAACATGATTAGGTCTTTGAGGAACAACGAATCCAGGCGGTTGAGACATATACACCTCCTCTTGCAAGTGGCCGTGTAGGAAAGCGTTTTTCATATCAAGTTGGCGAACAGACCAGCCACAGTAAAGAATAAAACCAATAACAAAAGTCTAGAATATTTGTGAAAGTTGTATTCATTCGTTGTTTGAGTTGTTGTATGAATACACACAAATGGTTCAGCTATACAAGAGTCCCAACGGGATTATATTTCTCTCAATACAACCTGGTAATACAGCAGCATTAATACTTGGAGTTTATCACAGAACAAAGGAAGGTAAGATTGGTTAGGACTCTGCTTTTACACCATCTCTAACACAAGGTCTCAAAAGTCAATTGGTCCAAAAGTATAGACCATCCAAAGATTTCATAAGCCGATGCTACAATAGTCGATTAACTTTGAGAATATTGAACTTCTTATAATGGCAAACATGATTTACAAAACGGACCACCACGAGTGACAACACACAAAATTAGGACCCCCTTTTATTTTTGCATCGCTCAGCATGTTTTATGTCATTATTCATTTAAATATTAACACATGCAACCGATTGTATAAAAGAATCTCTCCAATAACAGGGCTGAAAGTTAGCAACGTGCATTGATTCCCACCTTTGTTTCAGTAGAAGATTGTAAAAGTGAACATTGACATATGACTAAAGCCACCTCTATGTGTATGGCCAACAAAGAAAAATCTCAAACATCTCTGTACATATTTCTCAAAGCATGTGCACTTTATTAGGGTGACATAGCTTAATATCTTAATATCATAGATCTCGAGAACAAATCAAATCAGATGATTCTGTTTCTCAATTTTTTTACTTGCTCCTATGGGCCAATGTAGAAAAGATTGAGAAAAATCAGTCCTTCACAGCAACTAAAGAACGATTCCTCAAGAAGTTATGAGATGCACTCAAACCATCAACAGCTGCTCACCAGCCACTTTGGAAGTAAGGCATGCCTCGACTGCTTCACCAACGGTGAGGAAAACACTCTCTCCTCCAATCTTGTCTACCAATTTGGACACCTTTAGCCTGTGAATCACTTGCCACCTTGGGTTGGCCATAGCTAACTGCAATCCAAACAAATAGAATTAATTATCTTTTAAATTAGACAAGTAGTTTTGACATGCAGATGAAACACACACTTGTATGCCATATGAACACAACTTCTTGTGTATTTCTTCTAGGGCAAGAATTCCGGAAGTGTCCACATTCATCACATCTATCATCAGAGGAAATTTACATTAATTAGTAGATGAATATATCAAGACATATACATAATTCTTCGTGAAAAAAATGTCAATCTTAAATGGGTTGAGCCAAACCGGGCTAACTTATTTTACATTTTTAATCATGTATTGTTTAGATTTAATTTTGTGCCGTTTTCAAAAACAATATAATAATAATTATTATGTGTCAGTTCTACAAATAGTAAAATTCATTTGTATGATTAGTTCTAGCAAGTGATACATCAAACTAGCCTTAATGTTTCAAATAACTTCAAACTGACCGTACTTACTGGACATATCAAGGATTACATGTTGAATTCTTCTTTTTTCTTTCGGATCTCCAGTCTCATCCTCTTCTTTTGTCACCCACTTCAAAACCCTAGAATAAATATAGCCTTCATGCATTAGTTATTTCTATGTCCAAATTAATTATGTCAACTGAAGGAGAAGGACATAAACTTAAATAATACTCACATACCTTTCTTTCACAGAATTAGCATTGGCAAAGCAAAGCAAAGAGGATTTGATGCCAATTATCAAGATGCTTGGAGTTTCAATGGCCATGGGATACTGATTGATGTTACAAAAGATGTCTGTTGTTGGAAGTCTCCCTAGAACTTCTATTCCAGGTCTAAGTGAATTTATCAATATCTTTGCAAAAGAGATGCTTACCTGCATATATGCACTCCAAAAACTGATCAGAATCAAACACATGATTTCTGACCATATATTCTTATTAGTGCTTAGTTTTAGCTTGATAATTGTAATATATTCAAAATTTGACAATAACTTTGATAGATTCTAGCAGAATCAATCCATGAAAGTAAAACTCCATTGTATAGTGGCTTCAGTTTATATATATATATATATATATATATATATATATATATATATATATATATAACGCTTTCATGCATTATTGTTAATCTATGTAAAAACATACTTTTTTTTGTTATTGGCTTACAATCATTCAAATCTCAGTGGGTTTATGTATGGGCCTTGCAAGATGCTCGTGAGATATCATATTACATTACATTAAGCATAGGAACCTACGTACCTAGCCATCAACAGTAAGCTCCATTGTGCTAGTTGATATAACAAAAAGTGGACAATCCAAAAGGATTGACCTGACTCTTCTACTTTGTGGTCTGCTTATAGGACCAAATCACACTAAAGATAAGCATCCAGTCCCACTAGGCTGGTCGTATCTTAACCACCACTAAAATATCCAATCCTATCACGAGACGGAGCCTACCCCTTGATCAAATTTGACTCTCCATATGTAGAATTCAGAACATTCTATTCTTTTGTTTCATTGAGCAATATTCTAAGAAATCTAATCTAATTATATGGTAAAAAAAAAAGAGTTTTAATCAGAGTGCAGAAGACGAAGCATATTGCTTTAATTAACTTGACTACGTTTATGTCTACTGTATACATTCTATTCTTTAGGGTAAGAGATCTTCGCTCTAATTTAAAACTTAGGTATGGAAATTAGTGCCATGTATGCACAACGGGTAAAATGCATATTTGAAGGATTAAAAGTGAAAAGAGTGAAAATTAGTTACCGCAGCAAGAAGACCAATTTCTGCTGATGCAAACAAGACCCCCAAGAATGCACCAACGCAAGCAAGGAAGTCCAATTTGTCAACCTTCCAAATGTGGTAAGCTCCATTGATATCAATGAGCCCAGGAAGAGCTGATAGGATGATTGAAGCAAGGATTGCAATGGGAGTGAAATACAATAGCCTAGTAAGTAATTCCAGTGACAAAATTACAGTGAGAGCCATCACTATATTTGATACCGCAGTTTGACACCCTGCACTAAAATTTACTGCAGTTCTTGAAAATGAACCTGCAGAAGCCAAAATCCATCAATTACTTATTATTCGAGCGATATTATAATTAATTTAATCTAAACTTCGGAAAGAGGGATGCAAACTTGGTTTCAGAGGGGAAAGTACACTGTGCTAGTTATAAACATAACTCACCAGTTGCAACATAGCATGAAGTTAATGATCCAGCAATGTTCATGCATCCCATGGCTAGCATTTCCTTGTTACCATCAAGATGGTACCCTTTGATGGCAGCAAAAGATCGACCGACGGCAATGGCCTCCTGATAAGTCAAAAAAAATTTAGTTATCATGAAAAATCTACAACCCTTTTATCGGACACAAAATAAGAAAGAGCAGGATGCAATACAAGGAGCTCTATCATCCTAGTACTACTTTCAACCAAACTCGCTTAATTTCGGAATTTTGATGGGGTCCACAACTTGATCAAGATTAAATATGTAGAGAAAGCAATGCAGAGAACTCACAGCAAGAGCAATGATAGCAGAAATGAGTCCTGCTTTGGCTGCTTGTCTAACATGTGGGCCTCTGAGTTGTAGCTGATGAGCTGAGCTTGGATTTAGTCCCCCTTTGATATGTTTTACAATATTTACTCCATGCTTGTCAGCTTTTGTTAAATACACTATCAAAGTAGATAATATAACTGATATAAGTGGGGCAATTGCTGGTAGCCAAAAGAGCTTTTTGTTTCTTTTTCCCTGCAAATAAAAAAAATTAATGTCTATGAAGGCTAAATCTAAAATTGCCAAATAAAATCTGAGACTGCTAGAATTTAATAAGTACTTACAATAAACCTAGCAATTAGGAGGAATATCAAGAATGCACAACCAAGGACGATGTTCAGAGGGTGCCACTGCCATTGAAACACTATCTGTTAACTTTCGTGAATCGAAAAATGAGCATAAAAAAAAGTACCATAATTTTTTTAAGAAAACACAAAATATACATAATTTTTTTTAAGAAACAAAATATACTGAATTCTATACACTTAATTAGTATTTATCATTGCTGTAAGTGTCTGATTAACTTACTGGTTCATGAACAATTGAATCGAAAACAGACTCCAAGACGGAGATTATATCGGTGTTGGTGGTGAAGTGGCTGATCCCAAGAAGGCCCTTGAGTTGTTGGAGGCCAATGACGATGGCTGCACCAGCCATAAACCCTACAATTGCAGCATGCGAAAGAAAGTCCACAAGAAATCCCAACCTGCAAGTAGTACAAGAATGGACTAACTGTGTTAGGATGAAAATCGAAATTACGTTTCGGAAGGTTGCAGTAAAAACAAGTTTGCTGATCAACTTGCCTGAAAAGTCCAAATGCAGCTTGGAAGATTCCGGCAAAAAATGTCACGGTGAACAAAAGATTTCGGTAAGCAATAGGATTGGCCACAGGATCTTCTATCTTCTGAATCAAGGATGATAGGAGCATGGAAACCACAGCCACTGGCCCAATTGCTAGCTCTCTTGAGCTCCCCATTAGAGAATAAATCAGAGGTGGAACAATGCTTGTATCTAAATGCAATAACCCAAATGAAAAAAACCGATAAGATAAAACCAAAAGAATGAACAGAAATTTGCTGACAAATAAAACAAAATGAACAACTTACACAGGCCATATTGCGGATCAAGTTTTGCAAGATTAGCATATCCAATACTCTGCCAAGTTCATAAAAAGTACAAAAATGTATAACAAAAAAAAATTAGGACATTTTTATGGAATTTTCTAAGTAAATTAAACCGAAAAACTTACCTGAGGAACACTAAGGCTGGCCAGTGTCAAACCTGCCATCACATCATTTTTAAACTTTGATGCCTTGTAATTCCTTCCCCAGCTAAGGATTGGAAACAGACCGCGAAATAACGAAAAGGCTCGGTTTGCTGGTGTTTTCTGCTTGGAGTATCTGTTTCCTTGAGGAAGAAGATTGGATTTTATGCCATGAATGAGCTGCTGCCATAACCCTGGTGGATCTGGAGAAGAGAGAAGCCACTGAGCTCTCTCGGCCCGACCAGAAGTGTCCTCGGCATGGCGGTGCTGCTGCTGAAGCTCCACAGTACTGAAGACCTCAGTTGGCAGAGAAGCCATGGTGGTTAAAAATTTGAAGTGTTTGGGTGAACTCTCTTGAGTCGCATATATTTTAGGTACCTGCAATGGTGTTCTAGTTTTTGTACCAAACCATGACAGAGATGTTTGAATGAATGCAGTCATTAAATACATTGATGATGTCAAAATAACTGCAGCTGCTTATTGCATGTTGAAACATTAACTCATCACAATTGATGAGCTCATTCATAATGAATAATGAGTGTTATAAGCACGACACATTAATTTAATTTCCATGTAACGTTTTAAGTTTTATGGGAATTCTCACTTTATTACCCTAAAGTATTGTAAAATTTGCACTTTGTTATCCTTAATTTTTTTATCTTAGTTTGCCTAAACTTTGATTTTTCTGACACTTTAATACTTTCTTTAGGATTTCCGTCAAGTTCTCCGTTAAGTGATGACATGGCATAACTTTGGTGCACCATATTTGACACGTGGACGAGAGATTCTCTTCTAAATCCACGCCACCGTGTCTAGTGCAAATTCTTGGCAAATATGGTGGCAAATAGGGTGGGTCAAAGTTATGCTACGTCATCATTAAAAAGAGAACTTGATGGAAAGCCTAAGAAAGTATTTAAGTGCCAGAAAAATCAAAATTTAGGTATGAAACTAAAACGAAAAAAACTAAGGGTTGTAAGATGTAAATTTCAAATTACCCTAATTTTTAATAGATGTCAATTGCGTTGGTTGATAGGTTCATATTCAACTAACTGTGTCTTGAATTCATACTAATTCCCTCCTTTTAATCTAATTTAAAGTTGTAAAATTGCTTATAATAAAAATATAAAACAATAGATGCCCCGAACGGACCACTTTCTCAACACATAATTTTTTTTTTTTTGGGATCTGATACTAAAAACCTAGAGCATCTCTAAGATATCAAATTTTAAATATAAAATTTACTTTTTGACAGCTTATGCGGCATTTGACATCTTTTAAAGATTTTCTTTTCATTCGATATGTCAAATTAAACTATTATTTTATTATATTAAACTATTATAATAAATGTTTTGAAACAGAAAACAACAATAAAATTAGGTTTTTTATATTAGAACCTCACATAATGTTGAATGCACCCCACATTAAAATTCAATATTAAATAACTTTTGTATCCTACTATACAATAACAATTTCGACCTTATTAAATTTAAAAAATATAAGAAATTTCTAAGTACACCCCACGTAATTTTTAACGTATTATTTACCTTCTTCAACTATCAAAATTTCTCCCACCCTTCATTGTTGAACAAAACCTTATAAATGGCCAAACTTTATTTGTTGAATTCTATAGTTTTATTGGTCCTTCTTTTTTCATTTTACCAACTAGGTACATTAAGATGTTTTTTTGTTGTTTGAAAAAGTTAGATGTTTGGGACTAGACGGTAGATACCAAATGTAACATCCCACATCGCTCAGGAGAGTGGATCCTCTATGTCTTATATGTATATTCTCATCTCTACCTAGCATGAGGCCTTTTAGTAGCTCATTGGCTTCAGGTTTCATCGGAACTCTGAAGTTAAGTGAGTTCACGTGAGAGCAATCCTAGGATGAGTGACCCACTGGGAAGTTCTCATGTGTGACTTCCCAGAAACAAAACCGTAAGGGCGTGATCGGGGCCCAAAACGGACAATATCGTGCTACGGCGGAGTCGAGCCCAGGATGTGGTAGGGGCCCGGGCCGGGATATGACAATTTGGTATCAGAGCCAATCCCTGCCCGGAAGTGTGCCGACGAGGAAGTCGGACCCCTAAGGGGGATGGATTGTAACATCTCACATCTCCCAAAGGAGTGGATCCTCTATGCCTTATATGTATATTCTCATCTCTACCTAGCATGAGGTATTTTAGGAGCTCACTGGCTACAGGTTCCATCGGAACTCCGAAGTTAAGCGAGTTTGCTCGAGAGCAATCCTATGATGGGTGACCTACTGGGAAGTTCTCGTGTGAGTTCCCAGAAACAAAACCGTGAGGGCGTGGTCAGAGCCCAAAATGGACAATATCATACTACGGCGGAGTGTGGGGGCCCGGGCCGGGATGTGACACCAAAGGTTTTAGAGTTTTCCAGAGTCTCTAATCTATCAAGGATTCTTCCAGTTTTAGTTTAAAATAAAAGGTAACCAGTGATTGATAGACATATTTTGGTATGCTTGCATATGTTGTCAAAAGCATATCACAGTTCTGGAAATGAAAGGTAACATTGATTCATATTCCCCATGGCAAGTTTGATATAAACCTCAATGATAATAGGACCTTGTCCCATCTAATCATGCTCTCCATTTACAACGCTGGGGCTTATTTTTATTTTGAATCACATGTTGTTATATATTTCCTAATTATCCCCATCCATGTTATTTTCTGTCCTCTTACTGTAATCAATGCTGATTAGCCAGTATTTGAACAAGTGCAACCATTAACCTTCGTTGAAGCGTCCAAACCCTCGAAGCCTGTTTTATTTCATTTTTTTCCACTTTGCGAGTGAATATCATCACTCCCAACCAAGATGCCAGCATAGTTCCCTACGTTAACAGGAGTCACTGAAATGAGGTAGTTCAACATGTTAAATGGAAGCAAAGAGAAAGCCAAAGTAGCAGAACTGTTTGTTGGACAAACACCGAAAGAAGGAAACGAAAGATTAGGATTTCCCTGGAGAATAATGAAAACCATAGAAGCAAGAATGGGAATGATAAAATTTGAAGAATGTGGGGGTGGAGGTAGAAAATGTAAGGTGTATGTTGAGAATGTAGGGTGTGAGGGTGCTATGGGAAGTATGTGGGGTTTATTAAGATAAGTTTTAATTAAAATAGCAAACGTGAGGTGCATTAAGTATGTGAAGTTTATTCAACAATATATGAGGTATTAATACAAGAAGCCTAAAATTAATAAAATACATTTAATAATCAATTAAATAAAGATTTGAAGTTGCTGTCAATTTTGACAGCAAGAATGAAGGCTGCCAATTCATATCATGTCACATCAAATTTAGCTTTTCGGTTGGAAACTATTATTTCTGCCATCTTAGTTTCTTGGGTGATGATGGAATCATGGTAAAGTATGTCAACTGGTAGAGTGGATAAAGCAACGAGAGAAATAGTTACCTTCCTCATTTGTTTTTCCTCACTTGCCTTCCCCACTCATTTCATGCTGTGGAATCAACTTACACTTATATATTTTCCACTTTGAATTCTCATTTGTCTTTTTCTATTCTTATGCCAATTGTCGGTTAACTTTGGCCTTCTATATGTTTTTATTGGGAAAATATTTATAGGAACAGACATTAGCATTTGAAAAAACAACGGCAAAGACGATTTAAAAGAAAATAAAATTGGAAGACAACTCCATCAAAAGCTTCAACATGTAGTTTATTTATAAAAACGAAATCCATAACAAATTAGAAAGGTTTGAAAACCAATGTTAGAGAAGAATAAAATTCCTTAAACATTAAATAAATACATGTAAGTAGTAAGTTGATACCACATGGCATGAATTGAGTGGAAAGGCAAGTAGAGAAAGACAAATAGAGAAGGTATAGCATTCCTCATGCAACGGTTCACCTCATATCTCAGTAAAATCGACTAAATTTTCTATTAAAATCATTGCACTTGCATTCATATTGGTTGTGATAAGGGTAGTTAGGATGATTAGAGTAAACGCCTTAGCAACTGCATATGGAAAGTTAACTAGAGGGAAAAGTAATACAGATCTGGATTTAATCAAACTAGTTAAATGCTTCACTCACTTCACACTCAATACTTAAGTTTTAATCTCTCTTTCGGTACCTTAAATGAATTTAATGAATTTTATCTGGTCGAAACTCCATCAAGATCACTGATTTAAGCATCAGATAATATATTTGTTCATGGCACAACAAAGTGAACCATTGATGTGGCTTGATTGATCTAGTTTAGCTACACTAATAATATATATAAACTGCTAATTTCTTAGATGAGAACAACCAGTGTGGCTTTTAATTTAAGCAATTTAACATATTCAATTGATACATATAACAAAAAGCTGGGTGGATTTAAAAATTAAGACCAAATGATGTAGCCCGTGAACTTATATTTTCCTCAACGAAGCCAAACAAGACTTTGTCTGTTTATGTTCACATAGCAGGGCTATTACTACAGGTTTTGTCTACAAAAAGCTAGCAGCAAGCTTAAAAACCTGCACTATTTTTCTACCCGAAATATTCACTATCTTTTGGTGTTGTTGACTAATTAATTACAATAGTATATAGGTAATGCACGTACAATTTTCATCGTATGTATGACTTTGATTTCCTCAAGAAATCACATTTATTGATCACACATCTTTTGTGTGAGAGATTTGCTATGCAAGTTAGATCTCACCTTTGTGACATATATGATATGTTGAGAGGGTGAATCCCACATTATGTGTGCTTATAAGGGATGAGGTTACTTCTCATATTGTCAATTAATTTTATAATGAACATCAACTTTTTATGTTGATAAATACAACATGAAACCAAAATAGTTTCTCGTTTTACTAATATTAGAAAAAAAAAATCACAAACAAGTTTTTCCCCATAAGACGTGCCATAGATAATATGGCCTGTGGAGCACCTAGTAAGACTTGCCTACTTGGACAGGGACTTGTTTGGACTTTAACAAGGAATGAAAGATGAAAACCGATGAAATTGGGAATTGTCATGTGAATAAAGCAAGAGCACCATCATGGAATTGGGATATATATGAACTTAGCTTCTGCCCACTTTATTGAGAATAATAGGAGATGTATGGAGGAGATTGGCCTGACTTTGTGCTATGGTCCCCTTTTGTGTCAATCATAGGTCAATAGAGTCCCCCCAACATAAAATTGTGGCGATGCACCACCGACTTTCCACCTTTGATTCTTGTTATTGTGCAGCTTTTTTGACCCCTCCTGCCCACATTCCTTTGAAGCCCTTCTCCTTGTCATTTGAAAGCTGCAAGCATCTTTTTATCTTGCAATCAACTAAAGGGTTATGTATATAAGCTTTATGCAGAATGTGCTAGAATCCACTGGCCCTATGAAACCCACCTCCGTCTTCTTTCAAGATTAACGATCTCTTACAATCACTCGCCTACGTATGTTGTTAGACAATGAATTTGAATCATACATATAAAACATAAATCTATTTAACTCATAGTTTTACAACATAACATGTCACGTTATCATCCATGCAAGAAAATTTTCTTAAGAGTTATGCAATGATTGCATAATTTTGCTTATGCCATTTTTGAAATTGGGAGTCTATGAAGTTCAAAGTTTTCAAGGATGCCTTGTGTTGCAATTGATTGTTGGTAACTAGTGGGAGTCAATTTTCTTAAGCAGTGTTTCGCTTGATAACTTCTGATAACTTCAAGCTCATGATCCTGGACATCATTGAGGGAAGATTCACAAAAGTGATGTCGGTCCCATTTTCGGGTGCTTTACATGAAATAGAAAACCACTAGAGCTCCATTTTTCTTTTTAAAGTTCAAATAAGAGATTGTATTTTGAGCAGTAAGGCCAGCCCAAGCCCAATGCGAGCAAGGCCTAATACTTGCTCCAGACTTTGTTAAAAGGGCTGATGTGGTAAACGTTTTTATCACAAATAGTAGTCCGGAATCGTATCATGTTTCAGATTTCGATGAGTGATCCGAAATCTCTTATACTCCACGATGCCGTTGAATGGTTTGGAACCGTATCCTATTTGGATTCCGTTGAGTGATCTAAAACCCAATCTTTGTTGGATTTGTTGAGTCGTCTGAAACCGCATCCCATCTTCATTGATTCTTTGGTTCCTTGGATTCGATTTAAATTTAGAAAGCATCAGAGATGATGGCTTCAGCTAACCTGAGTCGCTCTAGCCCTACTTTTCAGTGTATTTTATGAATTATAGATTGTGGATTTGATTTAAATTTAGAAAGCATCAGAGATGATGGCTTCAGCTAACCCGAGTCGCTCTAGCCCTACTTTTCAGTGTATTTTATGAATTATAGATTGTGACCTTTGTTGTTTAATTAGACAGGCCGATGGATGTATGTGTGATTCCTTTGGGATTCTTAGTGGTTTGTTTATGATTTCATAAAGTATGATTTTATGTTTGATGTTATAAATTGTGATCAATGGATACGTTTTTATGATTATCACATACATTGGACTATTGTCACTCACACGAGCTTTGCAGTTTATTCGGGTTGTTGATTTGCCTGGTGCACCATTCTCACAGTGTACGGGCGATTGTGCGGGTGATAGGGCGTCGTTGACACGTGGAGCCCTTAAGGTAGTAGATAGAGGTCAGAGAACTTGGAGTGTTAGGTTACCCCTATATCTTTCATTGTATTTCTTTTCAACTTTCTTTTAGGAGCCTACTGGCAGGTCTTGGCCCTAGTGAGGGTTTAGTTATTTCCTTGTACATATGTTGTTAATATTTTTAATTTCAGTTCGTATTTCCTAGCATTCCCTTACAGTTGATCGTCGCGCATTGATCCTAAACATATGTCGAGATCGAGGCGTGACAAGTTTCTTCTGGAAAATTGAAGGGGACGTGTCAAGCTTTAAAAAGAGCCATTTTGGAACTGAATTCTTACTGATTTGGTCGGTCAAAAAGGTATTTTACTCTGCAGAACTTGAAAATTTGATTTAATATTTTAATATTATTTTTTTCAGATTTGTTGGAAAACCTAGTTTAGGTAGGATTTTAATATAACTTAGTCTCCTGGTTAGGATTCCTTTTTTTGTTACGACATTGTATTGGATAACTTGGCTGGATCTTTTAGGCATTTTTCATCTTTCTACAAGGGTGTTTTCCTTAACCTTAATCTTAATGATATTTGCTTTTCATTCATGAATATACATAGCTAATTCTCTTTTGCTAGGGCGAGGCCACAAGTCTTACATGAATATGTTGTTTCTTTTCAATTGCTTGTGATGTTATTCATGCATTGAGATGCGGAAAAAGCTACGGCAACAAGGAGGACAAAATTGAACAAGCCACTAAAGGTGACTCACAACTGCGAGAGAGCAAAAAAAACAACCACTTGCCGTGATACACCCCGACCCGAAATGTCTACCTGGACTTCGAATCGAGCTGTGTTTGTCAACACCACAAAGGTGACGAAACCATAAAGTGTAGTGTTGTGGAAAATGTGAATGAATTTAAACCTAAAAGTGCCTAAATCTAAGAGTGCGCTTGTGAACGGGAATGAACCCATTTCACACGTGATAGCATAAGTAAAGTATAGTAAAGGTAGGATGAGAATTATACAATCAAAGGTAAACACCTATATAAAAGTTTGCCAAGAATCCTCGTCGACACGAAAGCTCAACTATGGAAGGGCAAAAAACAAGGGTGAGTGGGCCTAAAAATAAAATTTTGTAAAAACATTTTCAAAAACATAATAACCCATCGCCGTTAAACAAGTATGGTTTCCAAAATATACATACTAATAGTATGAAAGTACTTACCATAGCCTGCAATATCTTAAGAATTCAGTATGTCACAATAAAATTCGTAAATAACCATCTAACGTTCGGCAGTCACATAAAAAAACATATCATATCGAGTGCTCATCAACATATGCTGACACACGAGTTTATGTAGAGGTATTCTGGCATGAACAGAACTGGGTGTAATAGTGATTTACGCTCTAGTACTATAATCACGTGAAGACTAGCGCTAAGCGCGTCATATACGAGTCCTAATTGCCTATAGCAATCTAGGACAGGATCGGCACCTACAATGGATCCAAAGTGAGTGTACAGTGCGATGTGAACATACTCTCTAGCCCGAACGAGTACTAACACCGGTGCAACAACAATGAGCAGATAACGCAAATAAAATCATACAACGGTAAATCAATAATTTATGTCGTCATAATACTATTCACTACCATAAATGTAAATAAGGTATTCTCCATAGTCCGCTTACCTGTGTATCCCATACGATTAATAATAATTTCCCAACAATACGACATTTCCTTACAACCGTTAATTAATTATGGCAATCACGTAGAAAATTCATTAATAATTATATATATGGAAACTCAATAAGTATAAATACTATATAAAAGAAAAGATCCGCTCACAGATACTTGCAAAGTCGTAGCCATTCGAACGAGGGAAGTCGGAGTCTTCGATAGTAATCTCACCTAAACATAATATTGAAACCCATTAGTAAAACTCAATTAAAACGATTGAATTTGGAGAAATAGACTGCGGATTCAGAATCAGCGTGTCAAAATACGCTAAGAAGGGTCCCTAGCATATTTTTGTAAAAAGTCAATGAAAAGTCAACAATCAAACCTAAAAAGTCAACTAAGACGCTCCAATGGTTAATTGCGTTAAAGCTTTGGAATTTTATTAAATGGATGTCAAAATAGACTTAGGGAGTCGAAATTAGCCTAGAAGGGTTTACGAGAAAATTTTGAAAAAGTCAACAAAGTCAAGTAACGGTCGACAATTAACTTTAATGGAATATTCCATTCTCAGACGGAATATTCTGTTAAAGTTAATTGGAAGGTTCACGAAATATTCTCTTTGAATATTCCCTCCAATTCTTAAATGGATTCGGGTAAGGTTAGTGGGTCATGGGTTTGGGCCAGTTCTCGATCCAGTTTGGGCTTCTTTTTTTTTTTTTTTTTCTTTTTTTTCTTCTTAGTTGCCATTGCAATCGCTGACTGGAAACTGAGGATTTGGCCAGGAAACTTCCACGGCTCTGATTAGCTTCAAAACTCAACCAAAATCAATGTATAATATAAGGTTTTAAAGCTGGAAGTACAAGGGAAAGAAATATATCTACATGAGGTCCTGCCATGACTGTTTTAAAGCTGGAAGTACAAGGGAAAGAAATACATCTACTTGAGGTCCTACCATGACCGGAATTGGTCGGAAAATGGCTCAAAAGCTGCTGGATCATTCGCCAAAAAACTGGCTAAAACTTCCCGAGGTTTTTCTCTAACATTAAACTAGTCCAAAATCACATACCACACCTAAATTTGATACTAAACGATGAAAAAGGAAGAAATAAGGGGTTCTCGAAGCTTACCATTAGTCGGAAAGCAAAGATCTTGCTGGAGAACATGGTGTCAACAGTGGTTTGTTTTCGTTTGCAAAGGAGAGACAATAGTGTTTTGGGGGAGTTCGAGGTTAGTGGTGACTTGCTGAGAAATCTACAGCAAGTGGTTGCTATGGTGGTTCATGTGGAGCTCGCCAGAGGGGGTGGACAGTGGCAATGGTGGTGTTTTGAGAGCAGTGAGAGAGTTTGAGATGAGAGAGAGTGAGTGATGAGGGAAAGAGAGTGAAATGAAGGATGAGAGTGATAGAGAGTTGAGAGGATCCTAGAGAGTGAGGAGAGATATGACACACGGACAAAGGGGAAAGGATACCCACGTGGGTGGGTCCCACCATGCAGAAAATGTCCCACAAGAAAAATATTAAAATAATAAAATACTCAAAATTCAAATTTCGTAAAACACCCTCAAGTTTCGTAGTTTTGTAAAATCTTCATCGTAGCTCTAAATTCGATTCCGCTTGCGCCTATGCGTTCGTATCGTTGAGTACTTCGAGTATACGATAAAGTAATAGATCATACGCATCTTGAAATGATGGTCAACGAAAGTCAACAATGTCGCCTCTAGGGCATTTTCGTCCATTCACTCTTTTAAAATTAATAAAATCGTAAAATTAAGGACAGGTTGTCACAATCAACCCACCTTAAAAAATTTCGTCCCCAAAATTTGGAATAAGTTGATGTACATAAAATACTCAAGATAGAAAGAAAATATATATAAAGAATAAATCAAGCTAGAGCGATTGCATCATAGAGAATGTCATTCCGCCATGATCAGATTGCAATGATTCCTCTTTCTTGCCTTCAAACTCAAAATTTCCTTCTCCTTCAGTATAATACAAAAATATAAAATCCTTTATGAAAACATAAAGTAAAGAATAGATATATAATAACATAACGTCGAAATACGTTTATAATAAAGTAAAGTTAAAATAGTTATATTGAAATCAAAACCAAACGTAGAAAAATTTCACCTACGCACTCGTAGCGTCATGTACTCCAAGAATAAGTGTGTAGTATCTTTGGGTCAAGCCCAAACAATAAATAAATACACTAACGTAAACGGGTCTACTTGCCCACTTGCTTAATGAACCTAACGAATAAGTTATCGATATTACGGTCCGGAGCCCACAATACCGACAACTCATAGTTGTCCCAATAAGCAAGTAATAAATTCCCAAGGGTGCAATATTACCATCTTGCCCCTCATTGGGAAATACATCTAAATTGTCTGATGAAAACCTCGATCGTGCTCACGCACTATCCTTTTAGGTGACAACATCAATAGCACATAATTTTGTTGCATTGTAATCTCAATCATTCAAATACCTATTCGTAATACTCATCTGTCAATCATGTATTGTGCATAAAGTCTCTATACAACGTCTCAACTGTAACAGGGATATGTGTCAATCATAATCATGATAAAATTGCAGAACGAACAAAGCGCAACACGTCCACTAAAATCTAGATAGTTCGTTCAGACTGGCCATTAGTCTGAGGGTGAATGTGGTATTAAATATCAACTTATTACCCATGGCTTTCAAGAAGACTTTGTTGTGTTCCTTTCAAGTGCAGATATAAGGATAGTATAATGGCACAAGTAAGGGTGTCGAACCATAGGGACTGATTAGAACTCTACAAATTACTAGCTTTATGAGAACTCTAACTACATAATGAAAATGAAAACTGAATTTAGGTTTTCAATTGAAAACTAAAATAACTTAAAATGCAAGAAAGATAAAGATAAATGATAGGTTGATTAAGAAACGATGGGAACAGAACTTGGGGATACCGATTTTACCATTACAAGTCAATTCCATAAAAATTAAGTCAAAATGCATTCAACTCTCCAATCTACAACTAGGGTTCGTTTTACTTATTTATGATCGTCCATTTGATGTGTGGTTGTGATCAAACACTCATATTCTGTAACCTAGTTATGATGTTCAACTTAGATTAGCAAGTAAGAATCCATTAAGAACAAGAAAACTTCAAAGAACCAAAGAAATCACATGGCAAGATGTATGCATAACAGTTTCTTCATTCATTCACATGTCCACCAAGATTAAGCATGATGTGTACTATAACCTTGATCAAATAATTCATAAGCAGCCCTAATGGTGATCAAACATTAAGATTAACAAACAAATTATCCTATAAAATCAGTGAATGAAATAAGAACACAGGTTGGTAGTTTGAATAGTTTAACTTAATAACATAATTACACAACATGATTACAGAATATATAAATATCAAGAGCAACATGAGTGAAATTAAAGTTCATAGAAGAAACCCCCTTGAAGCAATTCTGATGTTGAACTTCTCTAAGAACAGCGTGGTTGCGTGGTTTCTTCGGTGGCAGCGGATGGTGAAGGGAAATAGGGTTTTGTTTCTAGAAGAAAGGCTAAAGAAAGAGAAGAGAGAGAGCTCTGGGCGACCCCCAAGGGGGCTTTGTAAAAGTGGCTAGAACTCTCAGTTTTATAAGATTAAAGAGGCTGTTATAGAATGCCAAGACGTCCCAGTAATTAAGCATTTATTTTAGACATTTTTTTGCTGTTATTGGTATCTTAAAGGGCCATATTCATCACATATTCAATTGTACACTTTGATTCTTTCTCTACATCAGAATCCTTATTCAATTTTCTATTTCAGCACCATTTTGCCTTATTTACCCTCACATGGCTCTAAAATACAATTAACTGCACGTTAACATAAAAGAGAGTAAAACGTAACCAGTTTAACTCAAAAATATCACAAAGAGACTAGGAATGGATGGTATAAATGTATGAAATATATGAGTTATCAAATACCCCCAAACCTGGTTTTTGCTAGTCCTCGAGCAAAACTAAAGCTAAAACAAACAAAACACAGAAAAATCTAACTAGACCACTTTCACTGGCTAAATGATTGCACTGAGCATGTGCAACAAGCCTTTAAACCTCTAGGTGTCCCTAGTAGGAGGAGTTGTGTCTCCTGAGGGTTTACAGCGATGATGCCCATAAACATTTACAGACTCGACAAATAAATTGGTTAAAGCATACTTGAAACAAACTAATAAGAACCAATGAAAGCTTAGTCATACATTCAAACCAAAAGTCTGCAACTTCAATGAATCGTATCATGTGTAGAGTGTGAAAAATATTACTCCATGACTCATGACTTCAAAAGCACCATACTCAAATACTAAAGATAGAATTCACCTCAACTCTAATTCTCACATATTGTCACTCAAATGTTCACTTAGATCCTAAGGTTTTGTCGCTCATCAAACATATGTGAGTGAAGTTATGTAAAAGGGAATCAAAATTCTCACATATGAAATATGAAATAAAAGCATAATTTCTGAATATATCTCATGAAACGAATCAAACACTAAGAATATGGATAGCACACATACTTACCAACACCCATGAATATATCCCCAAAGATCAGCTAGGTCTTTCACAAGGTTGTAATGTAAGGCTTAGGCTAGGGGCTACGAAAGAATGGATAGGAAATGCTAGAGCCTGAGACATACCAAAATGTCTTTGTTGTAAAACCAGCAAGCTCTCCTCTTCAATTGACCTTAGTTTTATAAGATTAAAGAGGCTGTTATATAATGCCAAGACATCCCAATAATGGAGCATTTATTTCAAACATTTTTTGTTGTTATTAGTCTCTTAAATGGCCATATTCATCACATATTCAATTGTACACTTTGAATTTCTCTCTACATCAGAATCCTTATTCAATTCTCCACTTTCAACACCATTTTGCCTTATTTACCCTCAAATGGCTCTAAAATACAATTAACTGCACATTAACACAAAAGAGAGTAAAATGCAACCAGTTTAACTAAAAAATATCACAAAGAGACTAAGAATGGATGGTATAAATGTATGAAATATATGAGTTATCAGACTTCCTACGACTTGAAAGTAAAATGCGCATCATAGTGAAATACGGTAGTGACCTGCACATCATGTAATCGAACAATGTAGTTCACAACGCTTTAGCGAGTAGATTCATAGTGAATTTCTCAAATCCATCAAATCTAGAATACAAGGTAATAAGATTAACTGCATAACATCTCGGTACAACGGCAGCTTTCAAAATATTCAATCACCAATGGTAAAGATTTGTTTAGCAGAGTATTTGTTGGGTGATTGAGGAATTAATGATCACAACTAAAATTTCAAGGTCCAAGCGATTCTCCTAGACGGTATGTCTGCTTCAAAACAATACGAAGTCCGGTAGGGTAGACATGTACCCACGGTTGACTGAAACGTTTTCCAGCACAAGGAAGTGAATATGGAATTATAGTCAGAGTAGATGCTGATTGAAACGCCAGAAAAATCAGATAAATTTGAGAATAAGGAAATTTACCAAGTGGTCTAAAATGTAGTCCCTCTGGACCAACAGAAACTGAGTTGATTTGTCAAGTCGGTCGATAATCACCAAACATCATCATAATTTCTACATATACAAGATACCTCGTACTGGAACTTATGGTGATATCTCCCACCTCCATTTGAATACGGGAAGTGACGATAACCACTCAAATGATTTCTTGATGATTTGTAAGTAACGTCGTATCAATACTCGTGAATTTCAGGCTAAAAGTGTTCAAGCATACATGTGTCATTTATTGCAGTCATCGGTAATTACATTTGCACAATCGGGGTAGTATTGGATAGTGCAATCGTATTTGGTTTTTCCATCGCCATTGTCAGAAATTTAGTTCCTTTCAAATGATGATGTATTTAATAAGTCGTGAGGTTGGTAAAGATTTTGAACACGTTTCTCTGCAGAGAAGTGACATCTGATTTTCAAATGAAGATGATAAATGTTGACTTTAGGTCATGAATAAAATGATTCATTTCATACGGTCCCAACCATTGGAAACATAAGCGATACTATGTCATGCTGCATCAATATGCAACCAATACATCTAAAGAAACATCACTGTAGATTTTTAAATTGATCAATGTCATTGAAGGGTGCAAGACAAAAGTGAAGTGAGATAACAGCTCGGTTGTCAAAAACTTTATTGATTTTCAACATCACAACTAAACTAACTTTCCTCAGTTGACACGTGAAGAAAAATTCTATAGTCGAAAAATCGTTAACAAACGGCTTATAAAATTGACAAACCAAAGATAACACGTATTCCACCACAACCGGTAGGAATTATCCAATTTTCTACATTTGCAACCTTTTGGGGAAGAGAAAAGAATGTCGTCTATTGAGTTCACGTCTCTCAAGAAAAGTACCAATCTAAACAAAACTAACATTTGATGAATTTGGTATTAAACTGTCGATGTTAAGAAATTTTGATCTCACTTTTGGGATAGGTGAGAAAATCGTCAGTAAGACTACTACGAATTCATCAGGCTACAAAAGAAAACTCGGGCTCCAAAAGTTTGGTCGAGTAGACCATCAATTCGAAGTATGGGTCAACGGTTTTAATTATTACCCGATTGAGTTGCAAAAATCTAAGTACAATCCTAAGGTTCACTCTTTTGCCTTCGCGGTTAGGTTTGAGGTTCCAAAGGTAAAGTGTTTGGTTCCTGGTTAGGTAAATTCCTAATCAGTAAAATTTTGTAACTAAGTTTTCTCAAAGTCGAAGGAGTCATTCGAGAAGATGCAAGGAAAATTAGTGTTAGTACAAGAAAGTGGATCGATGGTATATTCTACTTCTTGCTTCAGTGGTATCCTAGGTAAAATTTTGAGAGATGACGCCAGAGATATATGTCCTCGAAATGTGCCAAACTACTTCCTTTCGCTACGCCATGTATTGAAGGCCTTCATAACTTTCTTGATACTGAAATCGCTCTTATAGCAGAAATTTAACTCGTGCTTCAATCTAATATTTGTTGATGGATGTGACCACAAGAATGACTGATCAAGAACGTTCAGGTTACCTAATTGGGTAATATGGTTAACACAACTATGAGTTACTGTTCTAATACAAGGCTTGCTTCTAAGTTTTCACAATTTAAATTTCTTCGGCTCAGGTAGTCACTATTAATCAATCTAACAATCGCACTGCTAATCAATTTATTTATGATATTTTATTATTGTTCGTTACCTTGAAACTATGAACCGGCGTTCTGGCACAAAGGTATCAGTCCCAGATACTAGCACGAGTATGGTATCAGAAATCATACCACCTGAATACTACCTGACAGCTTCTGGATTCAAACAATAATTTAGTAGCGCCACTATAGGCTGATCACATGTTAGAGCCCGTTCGGGTGAATGGTTTCGAATGATTGGTAAGGAACAGGTCCTGCTAGTTGGTTTCATTAAATATAGGGAAAAACTTACTACTTTGGGGATTTCTACTAACCGAAGGTATAACAACTCGTACTTCCATGCATATACTCATCGTAATGACAAGTACAAAATCGAAGGGAATTGTAGGAACTAGTGTTGGTTGGAGTGTCCTAATGTCGAAAAAAGAATTTGCTAATAATCTACTTTAGTACGGGGTTTATAGAAAATCGATTTTCCTTCTGAAGATCCAAAACTATCGTAGTATATTTGAAGGATTAATGCCATCGGGAACCAAAAGTGACTATCCCCTAGAAGTTCTTTCATCGAGTGCTACCACTTTAGCACCACATCATCACTCGAGACATTTCAGAAATTTCGACGAAAAGTAAAACTTCATAGGAATTATATAGGTGGTATACTAACAGGTACTGCCAATAAATCAAAACCATTTGCGATTTCTTAACACGAATGATTTGGTAATGATGACGGAAGAATAGTAATGAGGTTGATTGGTAAGTCTCAAGTGGCACACAATTACCAATACATTAGCCCTGCTTCAGGGTCACAAACTCGTCTCCAAATCAGGATTTTCCTTGGCAGGAAGGTTCTTTGTTTAAAATGTAGAGGCAGTCACCAAAATGTTGTTCTAAAATGTCGATAAGTCATTCAAGTAACCCAAAATTTAGAAAAAGCTAATGCATTTTTCGTGCTCGACGAGATGGCAAGATTCGACTATTCGGCTTAAAAACTGAGCATGCTTACATCACGCATGTGATAAATGCAATATTGCCCAAACTTATGCTCTGATACCAAACTGACACACCTCGATCCAGAATGTCCACCTAGACTCGGAATCGAGTTATGTTGGCCAACACCATAAAGGTGACAAAGCCATAAAGTGTAGTGATATGGAAAATATGAATGAATTTAAACCTAAAAGTGCCTAAATCTAAGAGTGCGCTTGTGAGTGGGAATGAACCCATTTCACACGTGATGTTAGAGCATAAGTAAAGTACAGTAGAGGTAGGGTGAGAATTATACCATCAAAGGTAAACACCTATATCAAAGTTTGTTAAGAATCCTCATTGACACAAAAGCTTAGCTACCAAACCTGGAGGGGCGAAAAATAAGGGTGAGTGGGCCTAAAAATAAAGTTTTGTAAAAACCTTTTCGAAAACATAATAACCCCTCGCTATAAAACAAGTATAGTTTTCAAAATATACATACTACGTATAGTATGAAAGTACTTACCATAGCCTGCAATATCTCAAGAATTTAGTACGTCACAATATAATTCGTAAATAACCATCTAACGTTCGGCAGTCACATAATCTCACATAAACAAACATATCATATCGAGTGCTTATTGACGTATGCTAACACACGAGTTCATGTAGAGGTATTCTAGCATGAATAGAATTGGGTGTAATAATGATTTACGTTCTAGTACTACAATCACATGAAGATTGGTGCTAAGCGCGTCACATATGAGTCCTAATTGCCTATAGCAATCTAGGACAAGACTGGCACCTACAATGGATCCAAAGTGAGCATACGGTGCGATGTGCGTACTAACACCGGTGCAGCAACAATGAGCAGATAACGTAAATAAAACTATACAGTGGTAAATCAATACTTTACATCATCATAATACTATTCACTGCCATAAATATAAATAAAGCATTCTCCATAGTTCACTTACATGTGCATCCCGTAGGATTAATCATAATTTCCCAACAATACGACTTTTCCTTATAACCGTTAATTTAATTACGGCAATCGCGTAGAAAATTCATTAATAATTATATATATATATAAACTCAATAAGTATAAATACTATATAAATACTAAAATCAACGTATAATATATGGTTTTAAATCCGTAAAATCTTCATCGTAGCTCCAAATCCGAAAATTCATTAATAATTATAAATACTATTTCAAGGATAACATAAAATTAATAAAATTAGAGATGGGTTGTCATATACCAAGCCCCAATTCACCTCGAAATCTACTCCTACCCGTGTCTATGTATCGCTTATTCTCTACACAAAAAGGTTACAGCCCAAGATTAAAAATCAGTAATTGTAGGACTTTGTGCAAACACTTGCCAAGTTAAAATTAATTTATTTTTGATGGATGCCATCAAGAACGTCCCGTCTTATGGTAAATTTTTTAAGGATGTTTGCACCAACAAGAAAATGCTTTTGGATATGGCGAAAGTGAACCTAATTGAACAATGTAGCGCATTTTTGTTGCATAACTGCCCCCAAAAAAATATCCAGGGAGTTTCATCATTTCCTGCACCATTGAAATTGTGATTTTAAACATGCTTTAATTGATTTGGGTGTTGGCGTTAATTAAATGCCTTATTCTATGTTTAAGCGTTTGGCAAATGGAGGGCTGAAGCCAACTACAACTATTATACAATTAGCAGATCGTTTAGTCATGAAAGAAGATTTGGACACACATGTAATCTTAGCCGACAAT
This sequence comes from Malus domestica, assembly GCF_042453785.1. Classification (NCBI taxonomy): domain Eukaryota; kingdom Viridiplantae; phylum Streptophyta; class Magnoliopsida; order Rosales; family Rosaceae; genus Malus; species Malus domestica. The sequence continues at coordinate 21,328,458 of NC_091668.1, forward strand.
ATATGGCCACACCCCACACCTTAATCGACGTTTAAGCCGAAACACTAACACTTGGAGTTCAAGATCACTCAGTTGTGTTATGTTTGTTTGAAGCAACCAGACGCCCTGCTAAGTAACAAGATTGTATACGTGTTGATTTGTTAGATGGTTTAACTTTTGCCAATTTTACGAATAGACCTTCGACCGACCAGTGGCTGAACATTTTACATGGTTTTGACGCGAACGACTCTATACCAATACAGCTGCCAAGTTTGAGTCATGATTATGAAATTTTGGAAACACAGCGGCTAATGCTCCAGCCTTCCACGGTGTAAGTGCCAAAATTGGAGTTGAATTCTTTTGACGATGATAACAACAACAACAACAAAACCTTTTTCCACTAAGTGAGGTCGGCTATATGAATCCTAGAACGCCATTGCGCTCGGTTTTGTGTCATGTCCTCCGTTAGATCCAAGTACTCTAAGTCTTTTCTTAGAGTCTCTTCCAAAGTTTTCCTAGGTCTTCCTCTACCCCTTCGACCTTGAACCTTTATCCCGTAGTCACATCTTCGAACCGAAGCGTCAATAGGCCTTCTTTGCACATGTCCAAACCCATTTTGTATACGTGTTGATGCTTCACCGCCCAACATTATGTGCCATACAGCATCGTCGACCTTATTATCGTCCTATAAAATTTTCCCTTGAGCTTCAGTGGCCTACAACGGTCACACAACACGCCGGATGCACTCTTCCACTTCATCCATCCAGCTTGTATTCTATGGTTGAGATCTCCATCTAATTCTCCGTTCTTTAGCAAGATAGATCCTAGGTAGTGAAAACGGTCGTTCTTTGGTATTTCCTGATCTCCGATCCTCACCCCTAACTCATTTTGGCCTCCATTTGCACTGAACTTGCACTCCATATATTCTGTCTTTGATCGGCTTAGGCGAAGACATTTAGATTCCAACACTTCTCTCCAAAGGTTAAGCTTCGCATTTACCCCTCCTGAATTTCATCTATCAACACTATATCGTTTTCGAAAAGCATACACCAAGGAATATCATCTTGAATATGTTCTGTTAACTCATCCATTACCAACGCAAAAAGGTAAGGACTTAAGGATTGTTGATGCACAAAATCAGTGAGGACTTTGGTACAACAGAAAGTATTACGTTTGTGATCTTTGCTAGATTGCTCCGATCATTAGTGTGGATAAATATGTAAATGGATAGAGACAGGAAAGCAAACACAAGATATACGTGGTTCACCCAGATTGGCTACGTCCACAGAGTAGAGGAGTTCTCATTAATTGTGAAGGGTTTACACAAGTACATAGATTCAAGCTCTCCTTTAATGAGTACAAGTGAATGATTTAGTACAAATGACATTAGAAAATATTGTGGGAGAATGATCTCGTAATCACGAAACTTCTAAGTACCGAAGTGTGGTATCGTCTTCACTTGCCTTATCTGTCTCATAGGTAGATGTGGCATCTTCTCTGGAAGTACTCTTCCTCCATCCAGGGGTGGTATCTTTAACTGGTGGAGATGCATAAGGTAATGTATCAATTTCACTTGAAGCTTACTTGTAGTTTCAAGCTTGGTCAAGCGCGTTTCAAACCCTGTAGTAGGAGTCCCCCAAGTCGCCAAGCTAGGGGATCTGCTGAAAGAGGTGACAGACAAGGTAGACAATCAGAGCTCCAAGCAATTAGTCCCAGATCAGAAGTTTGATTTCGAGTTCTGGCTGATTGTTCTCATTCTCCCTATCTTGCATGCAGCATGAAGGATAAAGAGAAGAAAAAGGAGAATAGATGATATGAGATACTTTTGCTTTTGAAGAAGTAACTTTCCACAGGCTTATTCTTGAACTGGGCTAGAGGGTTTTCTGGTTTCCTCCAGAGTATAAGGCCGACTGAAAATTTTGAGGGTCAAAACAAGTCCATCAAATCTAGAGTACGTTTGACCCTGCTGATATGGGATACTTTTGCTGTTGACAAAGTAGTGGATGTATCGGCACGTGTTCTGTTATGCTTATCTCCACATGCTTCCTTGTATCCTTTTCACTTTCTCTATCTGTTCCTCAGGCAGATGTGGTATCTTCTCTGAAAGCATAAGATGTTGAAGATGAGTACTCAAGAGTAATGCCAGGTAAGTAATCAGGTAAGGGGTTCCAGGCAGTCAGTTCCTGACTGGAAGCTTGATTCCAAGTGCTGACTGATTGCTCTCTTTCTCCTTGTCTTGCAAGTAAGAACAAGGCCCAAGGAAAAGACAGGGAAAAAACATGATATAGGATACTCTTGCTTTTAACCCTGTTGATATAAGATATTCTTACTCTGGTGTAGCTTGTTTGCAGAGGTATTATCGGGGGGAAAGAAAGCTGAGTATTTCGAGAGGCTTCGTTGGGAGTGCCCTCTCAGATATGAGGAAGGGTTGAGCATTTTTACAGGTCTGCCTGTCTGTTAAGAATGGAGGTCGACATATATAGGAGTCTCCCTAACAACAAGTAGTAATGCTATTCATTTACCCTGCTTGGTCATAGCACGGTAGTGGGAGCTGCCAGCTTCACGTGTGTCAAAGTACTTTGAAAAAATGGTCTGTGGTATCTGGAAAGCTGATGTTGCGTGTGAAGATTACAGACAAGCTTTATCCAAGGAGATTTGGCTCTCGAAGTTGAGAAAGCGGTGCCTCTTCGATTTTCGAACAAGCAATCCTATCGGGGATTTGGCTTTCGAGATTTGGAAAGCGGTGCCTCTTCGATTTTTGATAAAGCAATCCTGCTGGAACTCTGGCTCTCGAGATTCGAAGAGATGTGTCTGTTCGATTTTTGAGAAAGTAATCATGTTGGGAGTCAGGCTCTCGAGATTCAGAGGGCGGTGCCTCTTCGATTTTGGAGCAAGCAATCTTGTTGGGAATGTTTTCTCGAATGTGAGTAAAGGTTGGGCATGTTTGCTAGTCTACCTTGCCACGGAGCACAGAGGTTGACACACAGGGACTTTCCAATTATCCAGCAGTGGTGCTGTTCCTTTACCCTTGTGGGTAATAATATGGTAGCTAGACCTTCAAAATTTATGTGTCTAACTGTGTTAGTGTTGTTTCTTTGTTATTCTTTTACCCTTCTTGGTCATAGCGATGTAGTGGGAGCTACAAGCTTCACGTGTCTAAACTTTGTCAGAGATATTTGGCAAAGTTATCTGTGGTACCCATGAGTTGATAGTGCGTGTAGAAAGTTGATGATTGAACAGTAAGATTCACGTGCTTTCTACTTCAACAGAATGCCCGTAATTTCAGCAAAGCTGAATGTGCATGTGACAGGTGCTGACAAGGCTGAAAAAGCAGGTGCCTCTTCGATTTCTTAGATCGGCCATCGTGGTCTCTGAGTAGCCCAGCTTTTGAGAAAGCAAGCGCCTCTTCGATTTTTGAGATCGGCCTTCGTGGTCTTTGAGCAGCCCAGCTTTTGAGAAAGGAAACGCTTCTTCGATTTCTGAGATCGGCCCTTGTGGTCTCTGAGCAGCCCAACTTTTGAGAAAGCAAACGCCTCTTCGATTTCTGGACAGACGCCTCTTCGATTTCTGAAGCTCCGTCGAGTGCAGATTTTTATAGAGGCTGGCATTAAGTTCCAAAGCACACTTGAATCTCCACCAGTAGAAGCTCCCTTCTTGCACTTCTAAGATCTTGATTTGTCCGACCTATTCTCTCTTCAACACCTTTGAAAATGTCTGGCTCCTCCGACCGTCGTTTTGACTTGAACCTTGTTGAAGAGGCAGCCACGCCTTCTCCAGACAACTTATGGCGCCCATCCTTCTTATCCCCTACTGGTCCTCTTACCGTTAGGGATTCCGTGATGAAGAATGATATAACCGCTGCGGTGGTGGCCAGGAACATTCTCACTCTCAAAGATAACAGACTACTTTCCAAACAGTCTGATGAGTTGGCTGTTAAGGATTCTCTGGCTCTGAGTTTCAGTGTGCAAGTTCTGTGTCTAATATGGCCCAACGCCTATTTGCTTGAACCAGTCAAGTTGAGTCATTGGCAGATGAAGTGATGAGTCTCAAACAGGAGATTAGAAGGCTCAAGCATGAGAATAAACAGTTGCACCGGCTCGCACATGACTATGCTACAAACATGAAGAGGAAGCTTGACCAGATGAAGGAATCTGATGGTCAGGTTTTACTTGATCATCAGCGGTTTGTGGGTTTGTTCCAAAGGTATTTATTGCCTTCGTCTTCTGGGGCTGTATCGCGTAATGAAGCTCCAAATGATCAACCTCTGATGCCTCCTCCTTTTAGGGTTCTGTCTAGTACTGAGGCTCCGAATGATCCCCCTCTGGTGCCTTCTCTTTCTGGGGCTTTGCCGACTGCTGAGACTTCTCCTAAGCAACCTTTGTGAAAGCTCCCTCTTGTTTGTTTATTTTGACTCATGTATATGTACATATTTGTAACTTCTCGGAGATATCAATAAATAAGCTTTGCTTCATTTCAACGTATTGTGTTAAATACATCAAAACCTTCTTCACTAAGTTCTTTGATTTTTTCTTTTGTTGAAACTTGTATGTTGAAGCTTTGTGAGTTGAGCATGTAGGTTGAGGTAGTGTTCCCTTAATTTCCCGAGTGAGGAAAACTTCTTGGTTGGAGACTTGAAAAATCCAAGTCACTAAGTGGGGTCGGCTATATGAATCTTAGAACGCCATTGTGCTCGATCTTGTGTCATGTCCTCCGTTAAATCCAAGTACTCTAAGTCTTTTCTTAGAGTCTCTTCCAAAGTTTTCCTAGGTCTTCCTCTACCCCTTCGGCCCTGAACCTCTGTCCCGTAGTCGCATCTTCTAACCGGAACGTCAGTAGGCCTTCTTTGCACATGTCCAAACCACCGTAACCGATTTTCTCTCAGCTTTCCTACAATTTCGGCTAATCCTACTTTACCTCGGATATCCTCATTTCTAATCTTATCCTTTCTCGTGTGCCCACACATCCAACGAAGCATCCTCATCTCCGCTACACCCATTTTGTGTACGTATTGATGCTTCACCGCCCAACATTCTATGCCATACAGCATCGCCGGCCTTATTGCCGTCCTATAAAATTTTTCCTTGAGCTTCAGTGGCATACGGCGATCACACAACACGCCAGATGCGCTTTTCCACTTCATCCATCTAGCTTGTATTCTATGGTTGAGATCTCCATCTAATTCTCCGTTCTTTTGCAAGATAGATCCTAAGTAGCGAAAACAATCGCTCTTTGGTATTTCCTGATCTCTGATCCTCACCCTTAACTCATTTTGGCCTCCATTTGCACTGAACTTGCACTCCATATATTCTGTCTTTGATCGGCTTAGGCGAAGACCTTTAGATTCCAAAGTGCTCTTTCGCCACTCATTTGGCATCTTCTTCGTTTTCAAAATCCTATTGAAAAGGTCAGTGAGCCATGTTATACCTGTCTCTCCCAAGACTTTCCACAATTCGATCGGTATATCGTTTGGGCCCACTGCTTTTCTATGCTTCATCTTCTTCAAAGCTACAACCACTTCTTCCTTCCTGATTCGACGATAAAATGAGTAGTTTCTACATTCTTCTCAGTTACTTAACTCTCCTAAAGAAGTACTCATTTCATGTCTTTCATTGAAAAGATTATGAAAATAACCTCTCCATCTGTCTTTGACCGCGTTCTCTGTAGCAAGAACCTTTCCATCCTCATCCTTGATGCACCTCACTTGGTTTAGGTCCCTTGTCTTCTTTTCCCTTGCTCTAGCTAGTTTATAGATATCCAACTCTCCTTCTTTGGTATCTAGTCGCTTATACATATCGTCATAAACCGCTAACTTAGCTTCTCTCACAGCTTTCTTCGCCTCTTGCTTCGCTCTTCTATACCTTTCACCATTTTCATCGGTCTTATCCTTATATAAGGCTTTACAACATTCCTTCTTAGCCTTCACCTTTGTTTGTACCTCCTCATTCCACCACCAAGATTCCTTTTGGTGTGGAGAAAAGCCCTTAGACTCTCCTAATACCTCTTTTGCTACGTCTCGGATACAACTAGCCATGGAATCCCACCTTTGGCTAGCTTCCCCCTCTCTATCCCACACACTCTGGGTGATTACTTTCTCTTTGAAAATGGCTTGTTTTTCTCCTTTTAGATTCCACCATCTAGTCCTTGGGCACTTCCAAGTCTTGTTCTTTTTTTTCACTCTTTTGATATGTACATCCATCACCAACAAGCGATATTGATTAGCCAAGCTCTCTCCCGGTATAACTTTGCAATCCTTACAAGTTATACGATCCCCTTTCCTCATTAGAAGAATGGTTTATCAACGAGTGAACGTGAACATAAAGAATGTCGATACCAGATTTGCATTCAAAAAACGATACTTATGATATTTTGAGAGAATTTTGATACTTTGTACAAAAAGCAATGAAAAAAAAGAACTTTGGAGTACTTCCAATTGGAGTGGATTCACGAGTCTTTCAAGATGATTGTGTAAAAATTTCAGATTTTATTTCCTAGATGTTTGACCATGGCAAATAAAAGATGGTTAGCTGCTTGGTTCTTTTCAGATTGACATTTCAAGACTATTTGGGCATTTCGTCAGTCAAGACGACATTTTAAGAGAAAGTTCATTCTAGAAAGTTGAAGATGACGTGTCAAGATTTAAAAAAATCCATTTTGGGACAGAATCCTTGCTCATTTGGTCGGTCTAAAGGGTGTTTTACTCTGCAGTCAAGTCTAGTTTAACTAGCTAGAAAACTTTAATTTAATATTTTAATTGATTTTCTAGATTTGTTGGGAGACCTAGTTTAGGTAGGACCTTAATTTCTGTATTCTATTTATATAGTCGAGACTCTTAGCTAGGGTTTTTTACTCGACATTGTATTATAGAGCTCAACCAGATCTTTTGGGCATTTTTCATCTTTCTACAAGGGTATTTTCCTTAACTTTCATCTTGATAATATTTGTGTGGAGCCTAAAAAATAATCCAAAAAATCCTAGAGGCGACACGTAAATTTTCTCTCAAGAAAGACAAGATTGCCCTCATTAAATGAACATACTTCTCAAATACTCCCACCCGTAGCAGCTTAGTATCCCTAAAGGTCCAATCAGTTGAATACAACTGCTCATAACTCACCTACCCATGGCAAAGAAAAGTCAATGGCATTAAAGATAAGGATTAATTACCGAATCATATCTTAATACTTTTCCAATTGAAGATTGACTCCATTCAAGTAATTTTCAATCAATCAGAGATACTAAAACCATTATCTCATAATTAACATCTTGAGAATATTCTTTCCATACACCTTGGTGAATAGAATGCTGTCATGTGTAGGGTAAAACCCTAACACCATGGCCGACCCTATCCCCCTATATATATCTCCATCTCTACCAAATTTCGATAAGCTTTAGCTATCCCTAAAAGTCCTAAATACTTACTCTTTTCAGATAAACTAACTTAGGCTTCTCTACCAAATTTCGAACCTTAGCATGAATAATTTATTCATTTTCAATTGCTTATGATGCATGCCTTGAATTATTAATCACCTTTTCAAAACCATTTATATGTCTTAGTGATTAACCACCATTTGGATGTTTAGACAAGTAATTTGATGCAATTTCTGTTGTAATATAACCTTGAAATTGATTAGGACTTCTTATGATTGATAAATGTAAGTTCACTTAAGGCAAATATCATGCTTTTAAGTGTTGCATGGTTTTTTAAAGTGTTTTCACAAAACTTAATGAGTCTTGCATGTTCATATTTGATCTAAATATTATAATTGGATTGCATGTTAGATATACGTTCTAACTTGAATATCACGAGTATAATATGCATTAGCAAAACGTAACCTTCAAAGTTTGCATGTGTTAACTCATAAGTAATTGGTAGAACTATATAAGATTGTTAATAGTGACAGCTAAACCCTAGTGTCTTTTACCTTTAATTTCACCATAATCGTTTCTTTTTAATTGTTGCTGATTTTCCTTCTTGTTAAGTTAGTTATTTTTATTACTTGTTATTATTATTTAAATTCACAATTCCAATCTATTCTAAATTTTACATTGAATAATTGATCAAGAATTGGTTTTAAACATAAGTAGTTCATATCAATCATTATGAACAGCGACCTTACTTGAGCTATCTATTCTACAATTACCTTGTTCTCTTGCAAGTATTTTCTAGGTATTTTTCCTGTTTTGCAGGTAGTAAAAGTCTTATCAATAAGCTTCACTCAAAGAGAGAAACATCTAGTACAATCGGCTCCATTACAATCAAACTAAAGAGCATGAGAAGCAACAGAAAGGATGGAATCAGCTCCATTACATTCAAACTAAACAGCATGAGAAGAAACAGGAAGGATGGACCTATACCAAATGTGCATGTTAGTGATGGATAGGCCCACATTTGTAATGGCATCAACTACGAAATTTGTTTTCGGGTATACATGCTTCCACTCCACACAAAGAATAAGAGAGCAGAATGCCCAAACTCATATAACGTAACTCTTGTTTGTTACCATAAAGATGGTAAATCTGATCCACACATAAAACATGACTTCACCTAGATAACTCACCGCTTTTATAACATGTGTAGGCTGTTGTGTATGACAAAAATTTGTGAAGTTACAAGAGACTACGTTATTTGAATTATTGCGTGATTCTTGCTCTTTAAATAAAATAATAATAATAATTATAAAAAAAATGAAAAGACAGTTGAGGTCTAAGAATTCCAAAGAATTCAAAGAACCCTTGTGCTGCAATTGATTTTTGGTAGCTAGTCCAAGTCAATTTTTATTCAGCAGTGTTTTCCTTTGCTTTATTTTTGGTGAAAAGTGGTTCTTATTCCAGAGAAGGTTTTTTTTTTTTTTTTTTTTTTTTGGACAAACGTATTCAAGGAAAATTAGTGTTAGTACAAGAAAGTGGATCGATGGCATATTCTACTTCTTGCTTCAGTGGTATCCTAGGTAAAATTTTGAGAGATGACGCCAGAGATATATGTCCTCGAAATGTGCCAAACTACTTCCTTTCGCTACGCCATGTATTGAAGGCCTTCACAACTTTCTTGATACTCAAATCGCTCTTATAGCAGAAATTTAACTCGTGCTTCAATCTAATATTTGTCGATGGATGTGACCACAAGAATGACTAATCAAGAACGTTCAGGTTACCTAATTGGGTAATATGGTTAACACAACTATGAGTTACTGTCCTAATACAAGGCTTGTTCCTAAGTTTTCACGATTTAAATTTCTTCGGCTCAGGTAGTCACTATTAATCAATCTAACAGTCGCGCTGCTAATCAATTTATTTATGATATTTTATTATTGTTTGTTACCTTGAAACTATGAACTGGCGTTCTGGCACAAAGGTATCATTCCCAGATACTAGCACGAGTCTGGTATCAGAAATCATACCACTTTAATACTGCCTGACACTTCTGGATATCAGACAATAATTTAGTAGCACCACCATAGGCTGATCACACATTAGAGCCCGTTCGAGTGAATGGTTTCGAATGATTGGTAAGGAACTAGTCCTGCTAGTTGGTTTCATTAATTATAGGAAAAAACTTACTACTTTGGGGATTTCTACTAACCGAAGGTATAGCAACTCGTACTTCCATGCATATACTCATCGTAATGACAAGTACAAAATCGAAGGGAATTGTAGGAACTAGTGTTGGTTGGAGTGTCCTAATGTCGAAAAAAGAATTTGCTAATAATCTACTTTAGTACGGGCCGGGCTTTATAGAAAATCGATTTTCCTTCTGAAGATCCGGAACTATCGTAGTAAATTTGAAGGATTAATGCCATCAGGAACCAAAAGTGACTATCCCCTAGAAGTTCTTTCGTCGAGTGCTACCACTTTAGCACAACATCATCACTCGAGAGATTTCGGAAATTTCGACGAAAAGTAAAACTTCGTAGGAATTATATAGGTGGCATACTACTAGGTACTGCCAATGAATCAAAACTATTTCCGGTTTCTTAACTCGAATGATTTGGTAATGATGATGGAAGAAAAGTAATGAGGTTGATTGGTAAGTCTCAAGTGGCACACAATTACCAATACATTAGCCCTGCTTCAGGGTCACAAACTCATCTCCAAATCAGGATTTTCCTTGGCAGGGAGGTTCTTTGTTTAAAATGTAGAGGCGGTCACCAAAATGTTGTTCTAAAATGTCGATAAGTCGTTTAAGTAACCAAAATTTAGAAAAAGCTAATACATTTTTCGTGCTCGACGAGATGGCAAGAATCAATTATTAGGCTTAAGAATTGAGAATGCTTACATCACGCATGTGATAAATGCAATATTGCCCAAACTTATGCTCTGATACCAAACTGACACACCTCGATCCAGAATGTCCACCTAGACTCGGATCAAGTTATGTTGGCCAACACCATACAGGTGACAAAGCCATAAAGTGTAGTGATATGGAAAATATGAATAAATTTAAACCTAAAAGTGCCTAAATCTAATAGTGCGCTTGTGAGTGCGAATGAACCCATTTCACATGTGATGTCAGAGCATAAGTAAAGTACAGTAGAGGTAGGATGAGAATTATACCATCGATGGTAAACACCTATATCAAAGTTTGTTAAGAATCCTCATTGACACGAAAGCTCAGCTACCAAACTTGAAGGGGCGAAAAATAAGGGTGAGTGGGCCTAAAAATAAAGTTTTGTAAAAACCTTTTCGAAAACATAATAACCCCTCGCCATAAAACAAGTATAGTTTCCAAAATATACATATTACGTATAGTATGAAAGTACTTACCATAGCCTGCAATATCTCAAGAATTTAGTACGTCACAATATAATTCGTAAATAACCATCTAACGTTCTGCAGTCACATAATCTCACATAAACAAACATATCATATCGAGTGCTCATCGACGTATGCTAACACACGAGTTCATGTAAAGGTATTCTAGCATGAATAGAATTGGGTGTAATAATGATTTATGTTCTAGTACTACAATCACATGAAGATTGGCGCTAAGCGCGTCACATATGAGTCCTAATTGCCTACAGCAATCTAGAACAAGACTGGCACCTACAATAGATCCAAAGTGAGCGTACGGTGCGATGTAAGCATACATATAAGAGACTGGCCCTGACCCGGGTGAGTACTAACACCGGTGCAGGAACGATGAGCAGATAACGTAAATAAAACCATACAGTGGTAAATCAATACTTTACATCATCATAATATTATTCACTGCCATAAATATAAATAAAGCATTCTCCATGGTTTGCTTACATGTGCATCACGTAGGATTAATCATAATTTCCCAACAATACGACTTTGCCTTATAACCGTTAATTTAATTACGGCAATCGCGTAGAAAATTCATTAATAATTATATATATAGAAACTCAATATGTATAAATACTATATAAATACTAAAATCAACGTATAATATATGGTTTTAAATTCGTAAAATCTTCATCGTAGCTCCAAATTCGATTTCGCTTGTGCCTACGCGTTTGTATCATCAAGCATTTCAAGGATACCATAAAATTAATAAAATTAGAGATGGGTTGTCACATACCAAGCCCCAATTCACCTCGAAATCTACTCCTACTCGTGTCTGTGTATCGTTTATTCTCTACAAAAAAAGGTTACAGCCCAAGATTAAAAATCAGCAATTGTAGGACTTTGTGCAAACACTTGCCAAGTTAAAATTAATTTATCTTTGATGGATGCCATCAAGAACATCCCGTCTTATGGTAAATTTTTTAAGGATGTTTGCACCAACAAGAAGATGCTTTTGGATTTGGCGAAAGTGATCCTAATTGAACAATGTAGCGCATTTTTTTGTTGCATAACTGCCCCCAAAAATATATCCAGGGAGTTTCATCATTTCCTGCACCATTGAAAATTGTGATTTTAAACATGCTTTAATTGATTTGGGTGCTGGCGTTAATTAAATGCCTTATTCTATGTTTAAGCGTTTGACAAATGGAGAGCTGAAGCCAACTACAACTATTATACAATTAGCAGATCGTTTAGTTACGTATCCTAGGGGAATAATTGAAGGTCTTATATTAAGGTTGACGATTTATACCTGCCAGCTAATTTTGTTGTCTTAGACATGAAAGAAGATTTGGACACACATGTAATCTTAGCCGACAATATATGGCCACACCCAACACCTTAATCGACGTTTAAGCCGAAACACTAACACTTGGAGTTCAAGATCAGTCAGTTGTGTTATGTCTGTTTGAAGCAACCAAGCGCCCCGCTAAGTAACAAGATTGTATACGTGTTGATTTGTTAGATGGTTTAACTTTTGCCAATTTTACGAATAGACCTTCGACCGACCAGTGGCTGAACATTTTACATGGTTTTGACGCGAACGACTCTATACCAATACAGCTGCCAAGTTTGAGTCATGATTATGAAATTTTGGAAACACAGCGGCTAATGCTCCAGCCTTCCACGGTGTAAGTGCCAAAATTGGAGTTGAATTCTTTTGACGATGATACGAGTGAAAAAAGGAAATTACATCTCATCCAGCTTAGGCAACGAAGGACCTACGGAAATTTCAGAAAACAAATTCAGCCTGGGAAAAAGGTGTGGCTGTTAGATACAAGGTTCAAGTTATTTACAGGAAAACGGGAGTCTTGCTGAAAAAAGGCCTTATTTGGTTACAATGGTTTATCAACGAGTGAACGTGAACATAAAGAATGCAGATACCAGATTTGCATTCAAAAAACGATACTTTTCATATTTTGAGAGAATTTTGATACTTTGTACAAAAAGCAATGAAAAAATAAACTTTGGAGTACTTCCAGTTGGAGTGAATTCATGAGTCTTTCAAGATGATTGTGTAAAAATTCCAGATTTTATTTCCTAGCTGTTTGACCATGGCAAATAAAAGATGGTTAGCTGCATGGTTCTTTTCAGATTGACATTTCAAGACTATTTGGGCGTTTCGTCAGTCAAGACGACATTTTAAGAGAAAGTTCATTCTAAAAAGTTGAAGATGACGTGTCAAGATTTAAAAAGAGCCATTTTGGGACAGAATCCTTGCTCATTTGGTCGGTCAGAAGGGTGTTTTACTCTGCAGTCAAGTCTAGTTTAACTAGCTAGAAAACTTTAATTTAATATTTTAATTGATTTTCTAGATTTGTTGGGAGACCTAGTTTAGGTAGGACCTTAATTTCTGTATTCTATTTATATAGTCGAGACTCTTAGCTAGGGTTTTTTACTCGACATTGTATTATAGAGCTCAACTGGATCTTTTGGGCGTTTTTCATCTTTCTACAAGGGTATTTTCCTTAACTTTCATCTTGATAATATTTGTGTGGAGCCTAAAAAATAATCCAAAAAATCCTAGAGGCGACACGTGAAATTTCTCTCAAGAAAGATAAGATTGCCCTCATTAAATGAACATGTTTCTCAAATACTCCCACCCGTAGCAGCTTAGTATCCCTGAAGGTCCAATCAGTTGAATACAACTGCTCATAGCTCACCTACCCATGGCAAAGAAAAGTCAAAGGCATTAAAGATAAGGATTAATTACCGAATCATATCTTAATACTTTCCCAATTGAAGATTGACTCCATTCAAGTAATTTTCAATCAATCAGGGATACTAAAACCATTATCTCAAGATATTATTTCATATTTAACATCCTAAGAATATTCTTTCCATACACCTTGGCGAATAGGATGCTATCATGTTTAGGGTAAAACCCTAACACCATGGACGACCCTATCCCCCTATATATATCTCCATCTCTACCAAATTTCGATAAGCTTTAGCTATCCCTAAAAGTCCTAAATACTTACTCTTTTCAGATAAACTAACTTAGGCATCTCTACCAAATTTCGAACCTTAGCATGAATAATTTATTCATTTTCAATTGCTTATGATGCATGCTTTGAATTATTAATCACCTTTTCAAAACCATTTATATGTCTTAGTGATTAACCACCATTTGGATGTTTAGACAAGTAATTTGATGCAATTTCTGTTGTAATATAACCTTGAAATTGATTAGGACTTCTTATGATTGATAAATGTAAGTTCACTTAAGGCAAATATCACACTTTTAAGTGTTGCATGGTTTTTTAAAGTGTTTTCACAAAACTTAATGAGTCTTGCATGTTCATATTTGATCTAAATATTATAGATGGATTGCATGTTAGATATACGTTCTAACTTGAATATCACGAGTATAATATGCATTAGCAAAACGTAACCTTCAAAGTTTGCATGTGTTAACTCATAAGTAACTGGTAGAACTATATAAGATTGTTAATAGTGACAGCTAAACCCTAGTGTCTTTTACCTTTTATTTCACCATAATCGTTTCTTTTTAATTGTTGCTGATTTTCCTTCTTGTTAAGTTAGTTATTTTTATTACTTGTTATTATTATTATTTAAATTCACAATTCCAATCTATTCTAAATTTTACATTGAATAATTGATCAAGAATTGGTTTTAAACATAAGTAGTTCATATCAATCCTTATGAACAACGATCTTACTTGAGCTATCTATTCTACAATTACCTTGTTCTCTTGCAAGTATTTTCTAGGTATTTTTCCTGTTTTGCAGGTAGTAAAAGTCTTATCAATAAGCTTCACTCAAAGAGAGAAACATCTAGTACAATCGGCTCCATTACAATCAAACTAAAGAGCATGAGAAGCAACAGAAAGGATGGAATCAGCTCCATTACATTCAAACTAAACAGCATGAGAAGAAACAGGAAGGATGGACCTATACCAAATGTGCATGTTAGTGATGGATAGGCCCACATTTGTAATGGCATCAACTACGAAATTTGTTTTCGGGTATACATGCTTCCACTCCACACAAAGAATAAGAGAGCAGAATGCCCAAACTCATATAACGTAACTCTTGTTTGTTACCATAAAGACTGTAAATCTGATCCACACATAAAACATGACTTCACCTAGATAACTCACCGCTTTTATAACATGTGTAGGCTGTTGTGTATGACAAAAATTTGTGAAGTTACAAGAGACTACGTTATTTGAATTATTGCGTGATTCTTGCTCTTTAAATAAAATAATAATAATAATTATAAAAAAAATGAAAAGACAGTTGAGGTCTAAGAATTCCAAAGAATTCAAAGAACCCTTGTGCTGCAATTGATTTTTGGTAGCTAGTCCAAGTCAATTTTTATTCAGCAGTGTTTTCCTTTGCTTTATTTTTGGTGAAAAGTGGTTCTTATTCCAGAGAAGGTTTTTTTTTTTTTTTTTTTTTTTTTGGACAAGCGTATTCAAGAGAAGGTTAGAAACTAAATATGGGGACGAACCATTTTGCCGCCTCATAAGTTTCAAGCTCACGATCTTGGACACGATTGAGTGACGATTCATAAACGTGATGTGCATTGCAAAATTAGTATAGATACAAAGATCTGCATTAGTTTTGGAACTTGTCAATTTTCAAAATGTAACATTAGAAAAAGGGAGACAAGGGGAATGAGATGATCCTGAAGATGGAAGTATGGAAACACCAAAAGTTCTGTGCCAGAAGCTGTAAACATGCTTCAGAAACTAGAAACATTACGGCTTCAACAAAAAATGTTTATGTTGACGAGTTATTACACACGCGTAAGCTCAAAGATGTAAGATCTAGTCTAAAATATAAATCATTGGCCCATACAACTATTAGACAAATACTTAATTTCTAAAAAAGTACGAAATGGCCTGTTTTCCTTTTACCCCAATTGCCCTCCATAATTTGGGAACAGTACTTTCACCAATGCTTCAAAATTTAACATACTCAAGGCTTCCAAGCGAGAAGCCGGTCTAAACTTCTAGTTCTATGGCAAGCGTTAATTAACGCCTTGGAAATTTATCAGTAGAAAGGTTGGGGATGGGGAATGAACGTGCCATCCGCGTAGGAGGTATTGGCTCTATGTGTGCACGACATGGGGCGCGGATGGCGAATAAATTGGCCATCCGCACGTGCCAGATGGGTCGTAAGGCCTACGCATGTAGACTGCTGCGTCGTAAGGACCAAACTGTAATTACCGGAGATAATAAGTTGTCTTTCTCATCTTATGTAATCTAACATGCTACAGAACTTTGTATGGATCAAATAATAGCTCTAGGCATCTTCTATTTACCAATACAGAATTTGCCAAAAATGTTGGACAGAACCTCCTCGGAAATGTCTTCTCCGCTTATTTGCCCTAGGGCCATTGCCGCATCCCTCAAATCAATTGTCCAGAAGTCGAAAGGCATTTCCTCTTCTATTGAAGATTTCAACCTCACAAACGCCTCCTTGGTCCGAACTAGCTGCTCGCATTGTCTCTGACAAGTCGTCAAAATTTAATACAACAATGAGAATCAACCTTGAATCATCAGATCAATCTAAACTAGTCACTGCATTTTTTTTCCTTCAAATCTGAGTAAATGGAAAGAGAGAACGTTGCAATTATGGTAATTAAAAACAGAACAGACACGCAGATATACACATAGCTGACCTGGTTTACAGTCCATCTGCGGTTCCCCACAGAAATTTTGTCAAGACCAACAATCTCTAATATTGCCGTCTCTAAACCCTGGATTCCTTGACCAGTGACAGCAGATGTCAAAACATGTTTACTGAACGAAGCGATATCCTTTCCAATCCCCTCCATGCAATCAGATGGAACACAGTCGATTTTGTTAATTACAAGGATCATGGGGGTGGAGGATCCAGTAGATTTCTGTAGGAGACAACAATTTCTTATATACTTTTGAGTAAAAAACAGAATGATTGATAAACAGAGAAATGTACATTTTATATGATTCAGCGCATGAGAGAAAACCTTATTAGATTGTATTCTATTTAAAAGTTCAGTGTCTTCTGGAGTCCAGCCATCAACAGCACTTACTGCCATTATAATAACATCAGCACCCATAGCAACTGCTTCAGACCTCTCCACACCTGTGATAAAGATAGTCGAGAAATGGATAAGCATTTCCAGCGGGAGTGCCATGATACGGCCACCATACATCAAGCAATATGCACAACATTCCTCGCCAATAAACTAAACATAGGAGAGAATTATTTAACTAATGCTCAATGGACCATTGAAACTAAATGAAATCTTATGCTATTGAAAAGGAAACTTAGGCACTAAGTGAGGTTGGCTTGTAATTCTGGTTTGAAATCAGCGGATCTTTAAACATCAAGAGTGCAAAGACGGATAGCCTTACCAATTTTCTCCACAATGTCATTGGTTTCCCTAATGCCCGCTGTATCGAGAAGGGTTACAGGAATGCCATGAACTGTGATACTGGCTTCAACCACATCTCGAGTGGTCCCAGCAATTTCTGTAACTATTGCTCTCTCAGACTGCACGCTAAAATTAAAATGTGCTACTCAATAACATCTCATACTTCCATTAATGGCTAAACAGAACAGAAGGAACGAACCAAAAGAGGAAGGACCACATTTATGAAAACTATGGTTTTTTTTTTTTAAATGTCTATTGTTCCTCTTACAAATACAATTGTGTTTCTACTAAACTACTACGTTTGAAGCCCACTTTATAAGTACACATGATTAGAATGGAATGGATAACTCCTTATTTAAAGGTACATTCAAGGTGGAAATGAATGGTTTCTCATTTGGAGGTATTAGAAGAGGACTAACTATGAAGGAATTCCTACCATTTTACGGAGGATTGGAGTGAATAAATTTTCTTCATGAGCAATCCATCTTCTATCCTCTAGGTTGTCATAATTTTATAATTTCTCCCTTCAACCGACCTTTAATTTAGTAGATTATCCATTCCAATCCAATCACGTGTACCAAATGAACCCTTAAATGTATTACTCATCTCAAAACTCACTGAAAGAAGTACAAAAAGAAAGTAATAGTAATTAGCTTCCAGTCAGATTTATTCAATAAGAGACAATTTCATGGTTATGAAAGTTATTTTCATATAACCCCCAACTTTGCTTATAGAAACAAAAGGTTTTCATGGCTATGAGATTCATTTTCATATAGGCATATGCCTATACAACTTATTTAGAATACCTTCCTTTATAACAATTTTTCTGGGGATTATTACAGAAGATACAGTTCTACAAAGAGCTTCATATGTAATATTATACTAGTTGGTATGTCAAAGGCCATCTCAATCAAGACAGAGGGAAAATTCACTCCAAAATCACTTACGCACAGTGGTTTTGCAAAAAACAACCGTTGACAAGCAAAAGGGGAAAAATGATATGCGGCGATCATTACTATTTTAGTGTAGGCCACGCCAGCAATTCATTAAGAAAACAAGCAATCATGCCCGAAAAAACTAAATAGTCACCACATACTTTGCTCCAAGCATTGAGGAGACTTGACTTCCCAACATTTGGACGGCCCAGAATTGCTATCTGCAAGATTTAATGAGCTCGAAAAATCACACTGCAGGAAATGAGAACACAAAAGACAAATGTATATAATCTTTTAAAGATACAAAGGATATCACGGAAGCAAACCAATATTACAATAATAAACAGAAAAAGCAGTCCCATTTAGAGCAGTGGATTTCAAGTTTAAACGAGGAAAATAAACAACAGTGTAACCGCCCCAAGTTTTGATCATTACTAGCCAAAAGTTAGCCCCAAATTTCATAAATGTCACCTTTTATAAAAACTTTCAGGTATAGCAGAAAACCAACTTAAATAGACCTAAATACCCTCAAAATTAAAACCAAATAAACCTCAGGGGTAAAACCCAACTAGATTGTACAATGAACAATGTGATCGGTTCATGGTATCCTTTCTTCTCCTTAGGTATAGGAATTGGGAAGATTCTTGGGCAGCATTTTTGCACACCCTTTTGTTTCGTTTTTGATTCGTTTGTGAGGTTATTCTGGTACAATTCAGAACTTGCTAAGAGGTGTTATAGATAAATTAGATTAATTAGACAGGGTCCGCGGATCTCTTTTTTCTTTTTATTGGTAGTTACATATTTCTAGCCCTAAATTCGAATGTTCCTCTTTTTTATTTTTTCTTTTATCAAAAGTGGCAGAATTTCATTCGAAAGCCAAAGGCTAATTCAGTAAATTAGAGTGGAGACTCTCCCAAAAAACCACATCCTAAATGACATCGGGAGGCTCCTCGAACCAAGTACAGATGCCATTGTTGAGGACAGCTGCTCTTGCCAGGCAATGAGCAACTTTGTTTGCTTGGCGGCGAACATGGGAAGAAGAAGCTCCAATGATCGAATGCATGAGGGCCTTCGTATCTTCCGCTATCGGTCCATTGGAGAGAGGTCAGGAAGAGTCTTGAACCGCCACGGTGATCTAGAGAGAATCTCTATCAATAATGATATTTTGATTGCCCCTCTCAACTGACAAAATCAAACCTTGCCTGACAGCCAAAGCTTCCGCATGCACGGGGAGAAAACACAATCGAACAATTTACTAACATCCCCAATGAAAGCACCTTCAGAATTTCTGATTATAACTCCAACACCACCCTGATAGATAGACTTATTTCAAGCTCCATCGACATTGATGATAGACAACAACTTGGGGGGGGGACCAATTTGGACCAATTTGGGAGAGGAGCATGGGGTGAGGACTCACTGTGAGGAAAAGCCACCTTCAAGAACTCTTGCCACCAGCCAATTGCCTAAGAAGCGACCACATTCAGGGCTACACGCCCTCCCACAATTTCGTGTTTCTTGCATTCCATATTGCTCAGAGCATTCTCATAAAACAATCAAAGTCATACTTCTTTGGGACACTGTTAACCTCAAGAGCCCAGTTTTGTATTCAGAAAGCAAAATCC
Organism: Malus domestica; assembly: GCF_042453785.1. Classification (NCBI taxonomy): domain Eukaryota; kingdom Viridiplantae; phylum Streptophyta; class Magnoliopsida; order Rosales; family Rosaceae; genus Malus; species Malus domestica. The sequence continues at coordinate 21,348,187 of NC_091668.1, forward strand.
CTGATAGGAGGAATTCCCAGATTGGGAGATAACTAGATGCACTTGGAAAAAGGGTACTCCATAACAAGAAGCCAAACTGCAATCACCATTAGCTCCACAGCACACACCTGTTGTCAAAGGGATACACTTTGCTAGAGACCATTGTAGGAATTATATCAAGACATATCCTCCAAGCAGACACCTTAAGTTTTGGAGGGACACGAGCATTCCAAATTTTGTTCCATAAAAAATATGAATGATCCTCTTGAGAAAACTGTTATTGTTCTAAATATCTGTCCTTTGGTCTACAATAATCAGACTGGAATTTTGATTCCAATGAGTTGGAAACCTCAACCAATATTATGTCTTAACAGACGATTGTACAAAGAATATTATGCCGCAACGGACATGTATCAACGATAGCGATTGAATTTCAGACCTGAGTGGCGAATTTGCAAGTCTGTACTTGGCTAGTTAACTGCATCTTCAATAACACCTGCACTGCTCCCCTCGTGGAACAATGATGCAGAGAAGAACTATTCAAGTGCTTTGGCTTTTCTGTGTAATTGGGTTTGGATCTTGATGGCATTTGAGACTACTCACTGAGTTTTTGGCCATATTTGAAAGTTCTATTGTGACATTTACGAAATCTGGGGTTAAATTTTGGCTATTAACAATAAAAACTCAATATAAAGTCTGTGTAAATTGAAGAGAAAACATCAACATCAGGGTTCAGTTAGATTAGCATATGATATACATAAAGTAGCATGACCTGAGTTATCTTAAGCTATACACTAGATTACCATACAATATCCATCAACCGATGAAGAAATGTAAGAAATCCAATTTTCATTTGTACCTGTAATCCAGATTGCAGAAGTTGGTCATAATTGGCTGTCTCCAGAGCACTCTCAACATCTTGCGACATGGAATTTATTCTATTCACAATTTCATTTGTATCAAGCGGTGGCATCTCATCATCAAAATCCAAACGGGCTTCAATTTCCGTAAGCAGCTCAATGCACTGAGCTCTTATAGATTTAACCATGGAAGCAAAGCCACCCTGCCAATGTTAAATTGTTTTTTCCAGGTTGATTATCATTGCCCCCAACTAGGGCTTACATAATTACGGAATAGTTTATGAAATACATATATTACACAGGCATACAAAGACACATGCCTGAATAGCAGCCAGTGCCGCATCCGCTGCAGCCACAGACTTGGCTGAAATGAGTTTGTCAACATTTTCAGCTTGCGTAAGGTCCAACCGGCCATTGAGAAAGGCGCGAAGAGTAAACTCGCCTGAATTGCGAAAACAAACACACACAGAGACACATATAGTGTTAGGAAAATGCGGTGCCTACCCTTTAGTCCTTGCATAAGTTCAATTCGAAAAGCTCAAACATTTGAAACCGAAAATTCAAAAGGTTCGAACAGTTTTGAGCTAAGAATGTGGACCTGGTTCGGCGAGCCTTGCTCCAGCTTCAACACAAGCTCTGAGAACACGATTGAGGCACACTTGGGTCCCATGGCACTGGAGTTCCACGACATCTTCCCGCGTGTAAGACCTTGGCGCCAACATGGGCACAACCAAAACCTAAACCCAAGCAAAACGACGCCCTACTCATGTTATCATCATTCACATACTTCAAATTTCTATTGCATTTCACTGAATGCGGAAACTTCAAATTAGTAGAGTACCTCGTCGACGACATTGCCGTTGGGGTCCGAAACGACGCCGTACTCCACCACATGGCTGGTGGGTCGCCACGTGCTCTTCCTCTTCGTCTTCTTCTTGCTCGGACGGAAGACGCGGCCGACAATGGCCACGGCAGACGGCCCCGACAACCGTACGATCCCAACCGCAGCGGGTGGGCCTCCAAGTGACGTCACGATTGCCGCAATTGTGCTCGTGCTCTCCTGATGCTGGGACCCACTCAGTGCTCGCTCGTCTCTGCTGAGAAGCAGCGTCTGGGTCTGCGACTGGGTCTTGTCCGGGGAAGAGTTGGTGAAAGTAGAGGAGTGGCAAGAGGGTAAATAGAGCGGGGAGCGAGGGTGGAGTTTGAGACTATTGAGAGTGAGGTGGGAGAGAAGGGGAAGTGAAGTGGAAGCTACGGCGAACAGTGGCGGTAAGTGGCGGAAGCGGAAAGCTGAGAGCAGAGCCATTGATGTGTTTGTTTTGGGTCACCCACCGCTGAAGGTGGGTCTTTGTGTATTAATCTGATATTTCTATCCTGATTGGTTTGTAATCGCGGTTATTTATATTACAATATTTATACTTGCATAACAGGATACTTATTAGGTAATTATTTAAATAATACATAACTATTTATAAACTTATTTATTTATAACCGTTTATCCATTTACTTGTTTTTTAACCCGTTTACTTGCTTACTCGGTTCGAGTCAGCTCCAAAATTGGATTGAGTTGGCACAGTAAAAAGAGTCCAGATGAGCCCATGGGTTTTCTAAATTTTATACTTTTAACACAATTAGCATATGTGATTTACTTAGCTTATACCCAATGAAGGTAGAACAAAACGGTTTCCTTAATTTAATGTATCGTACCAAAATTCATTATAAAATTTTTATTTAAAATTAAACATAAACAGTAACTAATGAAAACTGACCGTATGATGTACGATAAACAGATGGTATGTGAGGATCCGGAGAGGATCCTCATGTGAACAAAAGGACCAACTAGAGGGCAACCCATACAGAGAGTTAAGTTCCGATAGGACTATCTCAAGAGAACGAGGTTTCAAATTCCCCTTTCTGCCCCAATATCTGATTGACATTACAAAAGCCAGTAATAGTTTGTTACACAGAGACCTGCATCAGGGTAATTTAAAAAAAAAAAAAAAGCCCACCCTACGAAGGCAAATGTGAGGATGTGAAAATAGCTATCCTTCTTCTCTTCTGACATAGCAACGAAATTTCAATCACTATAGAAAAGAAGTGATACAAACTTTCTTTCTTCCTTAACATTTCACACTAAGCTCTTCGATCCTCATAAGGGTAAACTTTTTTCTTTCTAACTATAAAAATTTGAAGTACACAATGAGATATTAAGAGTGCTAATAACAAAACCTAAAAAACGATTTTTTTTTTCAATTTTAGTAAATAATAATTTATATATTCAAGTGAAAATTTAAAGTTAGAGCTTTTGAAACTTTTTTCTTGTTTGGTTATTAAAGATTGAAATGCGTTTGATTATTTAGTGAATGTTATGTTTGTATTTCTTTTTACTTGATATTTATTGACATTTGTAAACTTACAATAAGTGATCCTAAAGTTTGTTTTTATTTAAGTTATTGCTTTCTAACATCAATACATTTTCCTACTTTTCTAAAAAAAAATCATCTTAAGGAGGGGTCATTTTATAAATTTTGCACACGATCCTCGAAATCTTAGAGATGGCTCTGCGTATGTTAGAGTTTGTAGTGGAACTGGCACCTTAATTTATCCACAAATCCAACAACTGATAAGTAGCAATATGATTGAGCATTGCAATGAATAATGAGTCCATATACTCCACGCGAGAAATTTTTTCATTGTGACGGAACACGGATGATACATCATGTGTTTTTATATAAGTAGTGAGAAATTTTACTTTTTAAGTTATTAACTTTTTAACACACATATCCCACCATTTGCATAATAACATGTAGTCTACTACTTCATATTCGGATCACACTGAAAAATCTCTCCATATGCAGAAGGTTTATTTGTGCCTAAATTACGGAGAATCGTATCATGTAAAGAAAGAGAGAAAAAAGAATAGTATCCTGTGCTGCCAGGTCCCTATCACTTTATATCCCAAGACTTTTGTCATTACCTGAATATGCATACCCTTAATGCATGTAGCTTCCTTTGCATCTACGTTCATTCAATACCAACGAAGTAAAACCAAATCCTCTTGTTTCCTTCTGCTTAAACATCCCTAAAAAGCAGTTGCTTTCACTTCCTGCCAGCCTGCATGTGCCATCATTCTGCATATAAAATGGTTTATGACACTGACAATGTAGCATATCACTTGTTTAATTTCATTGTTATCTATGCAAGACGTTTATAGGTCATGTGATCAAGACCAGCTACCCCTGTATTGGAGATCTTACGTTAAAACCTCGTCTCTCCGAGTAACCTAATTGTATCTTAAATAAGGCTTGGTTAATGGAATCAATGGCACAATTAAGAACTTGAGAGGGATGTGAGAATTTCCAATGTGAGCATAGAGATCGTAAGGATCCAGATTTTTATAAAACCCAAATCTTATCCCTTATGCAAAATGATCAGCCTTTTTTCCTATTTGTGCATACTTTATTAGAATTATCTCGACTTTTTGGTGCTGGGTTTCTGATGAGGATCCCACTCTCCACTTAATTACCTGCTTACTCTCATCCCACCACTTAAAACCGGACCTATTCTTCCTCTCTCTCTGTCTCTCTCTCCAATCATATATAAATAAGACCACACTAGTACTCTCTCTCTCTTATTCCTTATCTTGTTATTTTCTCTCATCAGAAAACTTATACCTGCGATTTGGTTAAATGGGATGCGAGAACTTGTAACTAGTTAGCCAGCTTTCTACAGACATGAGAAGAAGACTTTATCCTTGCCCTGCAAGCAGATTTTGCAGAATTTGGACCAAAAAAGGCTCTGCAGGTATGGCAAATAATTTGTCTAGTTTAATAAATTTGCAATCATTTTATAGACTTCAAATTTAGTGTGAATTTGTTATGTAGGTGATGTATGGGTGAGATCAACCCACTTCAACTAGATTATGTACAATACACACAGGGACTTTGGCATTCAGTAAAAGGATGAAACAATTAAGCACAGAATAATCAGAAATTAGATTTTTTTTTTCAAGCTTTTCATGGCAATTCTTTTTTGCTTGTTTTATTAACACTGTGAATACATGTACATACTTAATGCACTCCACATTTATTTTTCTATTAAAATTTATTTTAAGACACCCATATATTTTTTCATAATACTTTCACACTCCACGCTCTCAACCTACAACCCAAATTTTATACATATACCCCATACTTTTCACATCTTAGGTGCAAATATATATATATATATAGGTTTTTTAGCCAAAATGGTCCATGAGATTTGCACAATTCCTCACTTTGGTCCATGAGATTTGAAATCAATAGAAGTGATTCATGAGATTGTTCATCATCAATTATTTTGGTCATTCCATGAAAAATCTTCATTAAATAAGAGTGAATGACAAAAATACCCTCAGTTTTTTGTCAAATCATTTTGCCCTAGTGTTTGTTAAATTGAGGGTATTTTGTCATTTTGATCCTTATTTAACATAATTTTTCGTGGAATGATCAAAATGATTGATAGTGGACAATCTCATTGACAACTTCTATTGATTTCAAATCTCAGGGACCAAAGTGAGGAGTTATGCAAATCTTAAAGACCTTTTTGGCAAAAAGCCTATATATTATTTTTATGACCAGGTTTATTAGGTGTGTGATTCTCATCACCAACAATACTTTTTCAAGGGATATCATTCATAACGCAGCTATAGGCATGTTGATGTCATTGAAATCACTAAAACAATGAAAAATATGAAGTCTTACCTCATGTGAAGCTTCCGAAACATCGACTTCATGTTCTATTCATCAAAAATAATATTTTTTTTCAATCAATGTGTTTGTAATTTCATTGTTTAAGGTTTACTCTATAATGGAGGGTTTTGAAGAAGATAAAGGCTTTATAGCCGAAATGGTCCCTGAGATTTGCATAACACATCACTATGGTCCCTGAGATTGAAAATCAATAGAAATGGTCCCTGAGATTGAAAATCAATAGAAATGGTCCCTGAGATTGTCCACCAACCATTGTTTTGGTCATTCTATTGAAAACTCCATTAAGTGTCCCGGAGCTCTTGGCCTGAAGTTTGGGCAATTTTCAAAGCTTCATAACTCAATCGTTTCTTAACCAAATTCGACCCATAATATATCAAAATGAAGATAGGAAAGTGTATAACAAGATTATACCTATTTGGAAGTCCAATGGTTGCCATATATGGCCAGAAAATAGCCTGAAAGATGACTTGTGCGTGAGAAAACTGGAAAACTCGCCGAAAACTGGGTAAACTTTAAACGTTCATAACTTCTTCAATACTCAACGAAATCGAGTGATTCAAGAACAAAAATCATACTTCGCAACAAGACAAAAAGATTGGTATCTTTCTCGACAGCTAACTCGCCCTTTTTTTGTCGGAAAACGGCTCAAAAGTGGCTGTCTTGGTCTCGAGTTAGCCACTTTTGAGCTATTTTCCGGCCAAACCATTGCTAATTAGCCATCAATAAAGGTACTATTCTCTTAGTCACATCGAGAAGTATGATTTTCGTTTTTGAATCACTCGATTTCATAGAGTATTGAAGAAGTTATGAACGTTTAAAGTTTACCTAGTTTCCAGCGAGTTTTCTGGTTTTCCTGCGAACCAGTCACATTTCAGGCTATTTTCCAGCCATCTGCGACAACCATTGGGCTTCCAAATAGGTATAATCGAATTCTACACTTTCCTATCTTCATTTTGATATATTATGAGTCAAATTCGGTTAAGAAACGATTGAGTTACGAAGCTTTGAAAATTGCCCAAACTTTCGACTAAGAGCTATGAGACACTTAATGGAATAACCAAAATAATGGATGGTGGACAATCTTAAAGACCAATTCTATTGATTTTCAATATCAGGGACCAAAGTGATGTGAGATGTATTCAACATTATGTGAGATGCTAATTAGAAAAAGCTTTTTTTTTTTTTTCCTGATGACACTAGATTTAAGGTTTTTAAGCGTCACCTTTATTTTCATCGAGATTAGATATCGTGTCATATAGTGTAATATTCTCATGCTACTTGGACGCAATCAAACAATGGAATATTACTAGATGTAGGGATATGATTCCTTGTATTGATGTGTGTGAAATATTACAATATATAAGATGATATAAATCCCTATTTATATAAGAATTATGTGCTAATTACAATTGGATGCATGATTCGTTTGGGCAGTACTTTCTTAAAAGTGCTTTCAGCACTTCCAAACGAATTACGAAGATGATTCCGCTTGATTTCCTTTAATTTAACAACACCATTTTGTAATCGTATGTATTGATTCCTCAAAAGCAATTCCTATGTTTATGACTCCAGCAGCAATCACTCCGTTACCTAGGGTTCGATACACATCCATAAATAATATGTAAGGTTTTATGCTTTTGTACCAATAACTAGTGTAGGCCAAGTTTCATACTAACTTTGTGATTTTTTTCATTAATTTTCAACGCCATATACTATAGTTCTACAATGCTTACCGTAGAAAACTTTAAGACTTCATTAGCTATTTTGTATTTGTATATAACCAGTTAGTAAATTAATACGGCGCAACTATTAATTTGGGCTTATTCCTTTTTTTATGTTCTCATTCATAGATTATCTTTACAAAAGTCACTAAAATTGGAGATCGTTTATCCCTTTAATCATTATTGTGAATATTACATGATTTATCGAAAACACTGTGTTCATCTATTTTGCAAAACTATATTATGATATTTATATTGCTCTATTTCATATAGGGTGCGCCTTCCTCTAGCTTGGTTAGAAATGCTCCTTCTCAAGGTTAGTTTTTTTCAACTCTTTCCTGTAAACTAAAACAAGAGTGAATTTTCCATGCACAATTAGAAGCGCACCTAAACCACTACACGGTGGTCCAGTGGTCCACACGATGAATCACACGATGATGGCTAGAGATAGGTTGAAATGCTTCTATGTTCTTTTTTTTTTAAATAAATAAATAAAAATAAAATAAATTGAAGCCCACGTATCTAATGAGACCCTTTGCATTCTTGGGCACCTTTGATCTCCAACTCCAAGCATAAAATGGTCGTCAATTAATCATCCACCGGCATTTTATTGGCTCCAGAATTGACAAATGACATGGGTGGGGACTGAGTTGGGATTTGCTAGGCTATCTTATGGACAGGAGTTCTATATTCATAGTCCATTTATTGCTTCTATAGCTCACATCACATGTGTGTATTGTTGAGATATAAATCTTTAGGGTAATTCTCACTTTTCTATCCTGAAGTATAGTGATTTTCATACCTTCATACATAAGTTTTTTTTTAACTCAGTATCATATCTAAAGTTACGTTTTTTGGTAATTATCACCACCAACTATAGGACATATAGTTGGTGGTGTTGAAACCTTTGCGACTAAGGTACCAAGACCCACCATGTTTTGTGTGACCATTCCGGTCACTGCGACACTTTTCTTCTTTGGTAGGGATAAATCGAAGCAATGCAGAACTGAATCTCAATGAATCATGATAGCAAAGATAGGAAGATCCATTGGTGTTGGTTCAAATAGGAATAAAATAGGAAGATTCATGTCCTTGAACTAAAAAAACTCTTGTATCTTGATAGGTAAAAGTGGAAAACCAAACTTGCACATATAGATCCAAAAGCATACAAATCTATATCTAGAAAGAAACCCAATCGTAGAGGCACCAGATAATAAGAGAACAAAATGCATTTATCAACTGGAAAGAAACAAAACTCTTCAAATCGTAACAGGAATACAAGTCAAGTAACTTGTAATCCAAAACTACACAGAGCAAGATGGCCGAGTTTACAATCTGAGAGAGAGAGAGAGAGAGAGAGAGAGAGAGAGAGAGAGAGAGAGAGAGAAATTAGATTATCCTTCTATACACTTTTTTCCTGTAATTTGAACACCCTTTTACCATTTACACCTGTTTTTACGTATCTTTTTAACTTTTTACTTGCATTGGACCCAGGCACTTCAGCTTTCACCACTTTCACATTCACTTCCCCACCATACGCTTTTCAACTGAAGAACCTGTTAAGCCTCTCTCTCCATTTCAATACTTTCTTTGTGCACCCGTTTCTCTCTCAAACAATAAACACTCCATTTACACTTAAGGTTCTTCGACCAGTTTCGGGGAACAGGATGAGACGGCCTCAGCCACTGTGAGGAAGATTCTGTCTTCGCCGATCAAAGTTGAAACGTGGGATGCGTGAATCTTATCAATCACCAGCGGTCCGGGGTTTGCGAGAACAAGCTGCACATTAAGGTTGGAGGTAAGACAAGTTCATGTCACATACAATGTCAGTTTATTTTGTTAACCGAAGTAGAGAATGACGTATGATGATTTCGCGTGTGTGTAATTTACCTGAATGTCTCTCTTTTGGAGACTCCTGTGCAACTCTTCCAAGGCATGAATTCCACTGGTGTCGATGTCAGTCACAGCTGCAACAAACACAAGACACCATGAGAAATGAATTTAGATAACCGAGAGTAATGAATCAGCCTATCGGCATTTGGTTTAAAAGATCAGAAAACTGCTTACGTGACATTTCAACGATCAAAAACTGAATGCTTGGTAGGTAGGCTTCTTTCAACTGTTCTTCTTCATCCACCAACCATCTCAATATCCTGCAAGGAAGTTGAACTTGAGTACCGCGAAAGATATAGTATGCCTAAGCAGATTGTAAAACATCAATGTCAGCCCATTTCTAGGTTCCTTTCATGATGAGGCCATATAGAGTACTAGAACTAACATATGACTTATATACCCTATGCTGCACATTTCAAGTAACGAAACCTTTAATAAGTCGAAAGAAACAGCTTAGTTTGGCAATGTAAGGCAAGCAGAAGTTTTCTGTTCATAGATTTTTCAGTCCTCAGTCACCCATTTTTTATTGCATCTTTAAGAATTACCACGAAAATCTAAGTGAACCGAGCATAAACTAGAGAGCATATGTACCTCTCCTTAATGTAATTGGAGTTGGAGAAGTAAATTGCAGAGTCAACTCTCACAATCATAACCCCTGGAACCTTAGTTGCTTCTGGATACTGTTGGATGTTTCTGTATACATTTGTCCCAGGAATCTTCCCGAGTATGGCAGTCCGCGGTCTGGTAACTTGTAAGAGGATTTTAGCAAAGGATATTGAGACCTGGACAGAAACAATTGTTAACTTAGCTGATCTCTATATTATAGTTTTCGAATACAAGGCAGTTAACAATAGATTTATTTACCGCGATTAAGAGGCCGATCTCAACAGATTTAAAGATAACACCAAAGAAGGCTCCCAAGCAAGCAACAAAGTCAAATTTGTCAATCTTCCATATAAGGATTGCTGCTTGGAAGTCAATTAGGTTGATCACAGCAGATATAATGATGGCAGCAAGAATGGCATTCGGGGTGTACTTAAAAAGAGGTGTGATGAATTGCAAGGTTAGGAAAACAACGATGGACATCACAATATTAGAGACTGCAGTTTGGCATCCGGCAAAGTAATTCACTGCTGAGCGAGAGAAGGAACCTGCAAGTATAAGAGCATTCAATCAGTTCCATGTCCTTAGTCACACGTCCTCTAGATGCAAGGTTCAAGGTTTTTAAGCATGCTCATTGCTTAACCTTAGAGTATCAACAAACTACGTTTGCTAGATTTGTATTATTTTGACAAATTTTTATGCACTTTATCTATAATCCATCTTCAGCGGATTTACTTGTCAAACTTTTGCGGTGAAAACATGGTCCATGCCTGCTAGAAGCCTAGAACAAGAGACTACAGCCCCTCGGCCCTTATCATGCACAAATAAGCATTCGTAACTATTAGTGTGTATGTAATTCATAATTTATTTGGTATCTTTCTCACCTGTCGCAACATAGCAGGAAGTCATTGAGCCGACAATATTCATGGTTCCTAGAGCCACCATTTCTTTGTTTCCGTCTATCTGGTAGTCCTTCATGGAAGCAAAAGTTCTTCCAATTGCTATAGCTTCCTGATAATTCACACCAATAAGAAAAAGGGTTTAAGATACAAGAAATGATATCAAAAAAATTTCTAGGCAGGAAATGGGCTCGGAGATGCTCACCGTCAATGCTACCATTCCAGCTACAACGCCAATCTTGAAACCCTTTGCAAGATAGTGACCAGTGAAAAATATTTCATCTATAGATGGAGGATTGATTCCTTTTTCAATATGTCTCACCTACATCCATAGAGAAACCATAAGTACTCTTTCTTGCAACTGAAATCAACATTCTTCTGAAGTACCATTTATAATACGGGGGACTTACAATTGCAACCCCATCCTTTTCTGCATGAGTTATGTACACGAAAAAAGTGGACAGGATAACAGATATCAGTGGGGCGATTGCTGGAACCCAGAAGAGATTCTTCTTCTTCTTTCCCTGCTCCCCAGAACATGTGAAAATCAGACAAGAACTAACAAACAGATTGTATTAGGCGAATTGAAGTAAAGTTTGGGGATTCTTACAATATATTTGGCAAGCAAGAGGAACGATAAGAATGATACTCCGATGACTATTGTCTGCCAGTTCCACTGCAAAATTTTGTAATACAGGGATCAGTAACTTGATGTTGCAGTCAGTGAAAGAAAAAACTTTGATGTTTCCGATTTTAACCCTAAATAGAGCTTACCCCATGATGAGCTGAGCGAAATACTGATTGCATTACAGAGACAATATCAGTGTTCTTTGTGAAATTGTTTATTCCGAGAAAACCCTTAAGCTGTTGGAGAGCAATTGTGATGGCAGCTCCACCCATAAAGCCAACAATGGCAGCATGAGATAGGAAGTCAATCAAGAATCCCAGCCTGGTAACAAAAATAGAACAAGTATAGTATTACGACCGAGAGGCCTTCAGAAACAGATAGAATGAGAGTTTAAGGTAAAAAAAATGTAAGACTTAATCAAGCTACCTCAAAATCCCAAGGGTGGCTTGGGTGATGCCTGCAAAGAAGGTAGCTGTGAAGGCCAGGCGCCGGTAATCATCTGGGTTTTTAACATGGTCAATCTCATCCTGAAGAAGTGTACCCAGCAGGAGCGACACCACAGCCACAGGTCCGATGGCTATATCTCTTGAGCTGCCCATGATTGCATAGATCAATGGTGGAACAAAGCTCGAATCTGTAAAGGTTTTGAAAAGCAAAAGACAAGTCTCACAACAACATCCAAGGAAAGCAGGTACAATACAGGAAGGTGTGTTCTTGAGTAGCATAGAAGTACTTACACAATCCGTACTGGGGAGCCAAGTTTGCAAGTTTTGCATATCCAATGTCCTGATTATCCAGTTGAGAAAATCGTCAGATATATGGAACCGGAAAATGACATAAATTAGCTAAGTTGCAATAGATTAAGCCGCCAATTTACCTGAGGAATGCAAAGACTAGCAATAGTCAGTCCGGCAATTAGATCCCCCCGAAACTTCAATAGATTATAGCCTCTCCCCCATTCGAATATGGGGAAAATGGCCTGCACGCCGAGGATGAACTTTCGCGACTTAGGTTGATGCTTGAAGGGCCGTAGAGGATCATCTGAAAAGAATGTTTCTTTCAAAGTGTTTGAGAATTCCTTGAAAAGGTTCTGCTTTGGGGGAACTCCCACTTTGTGAATGTATGGCGCGCCCTGTGAATGATTGCGCGAAGATGACAAGCTTCTGGAGTCCATGTCTTTGGCTTCGAGGTCCTCGTTTGAATGAACTGAAGCCATGGATAATCAGTTCACCTGTAATGCAAGAAACAGAAAAAGAAATGATGAACAGGCAGATCAGAGTAGCGACTCTTGTATTATGAACAAAGTGATACCGAAAGAGTGCAAAGGGCTGCAATATACAAGTAGAATCAGTTTCTAGTGACATGCAGAAAGTGTTTTTTTGCCAACTAATCCAATGGAATATTGTTTTGATAGTTCATGCAAATATCTTAAAGAATCGAAGACTCAAACGAAGTCACAAGAGATGTAACTTTTTAGGCAAAAGTGATAGTTACAGAAGAGACTGAATCTAACCGAATGAAAGAAGGATGCCGGAGAAGGCTCTTCGCAGACAGTTGTTTTTTAATGTAGACAGGGCTTACGAGACTGCTGAAGGAAGCTGAAAAGCTCTTCCTTATATAAGCACTTAAAAAGTACTTGTGCGCAGACTTTTCAAGCTGCCCAAAAAAAGAATTAAAGAGTGAATGTGGATCACTTACACATAAAATACATAATTAGTAATAAGTAAACAAAGTTTAACAAAATAATCAACCCCAACCCGCCACAAATTGATTATTAAATTGCTGGAGATTGATGTAAGCAAACACATCATCATCCCTTCCATAATTGTACAGCTTAGAAGTATAAAATGCATTAGAAAATGATGTTAGACTTTTTTTTTCTTTAACAAACGATATTATCTACACAAAGGGGAGGGGGTGGCTTAGCCTCACAATGAGTTAGCAATAATGTGGTTCTAATTTGCTTTTGGCAAGAATCGAACCTAATACCTCTCACTTACAAGTGAAGAGAAATACCACTAGACCGTAGTACAAATGATGTTTGACTTGAGCACAGATGGGCAGCAACTAGAAAAAACCAAAAACATAAATCCACTTTAATTATTTAATTTAGGCCTTATTTTTCAACCCTAAGTCCCTCACAAACAGCAAATGCAAGTCCTGAAGTAGATGTCTTCAAGTTTTAACCGGTGACTTCAGTGAAAAGAAGAAAAAATGGAATCAAATTCTTTGTGGTCCATTTGAAGCAAACCCTAGTTGTCTAACTTATTCTTTGTGGTCCATTTGAGAATTTTGTGACCACAATGGATTTGATTTGAGTCATTGACTGACCTAAAACAAATGAACAAGACCGTAAGAAGGGATGGAGGGAGGGAAAAAAAGGGCCTACTTCATTGAAACTAGAGGCAAACTTGTCGATCGATGTAAGCGAGATAAGAAGTGTTAGAGACGCCTAAATAGCTAATGTTTTTTGTACTGTATTCTTCTTCTTCACAGTGTTGATTGATTGGTGCTGATATGAAACGAACAACAGAAGCAGAAGCATCAAAGAGGCTTTTAACTTTTAAAAACTAGTGTCACAAGAGAAAATGTGCTTTTGTTCCAAACAAAAAAAGGGGATTAAAAGTTGTAACCCTACATTATTTCTAATTCTGCAGAAAAGTTCAAGAATCAATTATGCCACTTTAGAATTCCTTAAAATTCCACTTGACCGATTCGATTGAACTGCAATTATCTTTAAACTATTTGATTTTAAGAATAACATCACCCCAATCAAACAATCCCACTCCTTAATCAAAATCATACGGGAAATACATGCAGATGAAACTGGTTACAAACTTCTAACAAAAAATGAACCCGAGAGATACTAACACGTCAACAAAAGGGCATTAAACCAGGGTTATAAACGGATTAACCGTCAAATTTAAATATAACCAGTTCTATTTGTGAGTATTTCCCAATCAGATACATGGTTACACCTCCAATGGTCTAAGAAAAAGCATGCATAACAAATTGGGGAAGAATAAAAATCAGAACCAGTGGATGATAATGATATATATGAAAGAAAGACTACCTCACCTCCACAGATGCTTCTCATGCAAGCCACTGAAAGTGGGAGGAAGAATTTACACCAAAGCCAAAAGTTCTTCCTTTCTGGAAATAATAAAAATCCACTCAAGCGCCAAACTCCTGTTGCAAAAGGGCAAAAAGAACCAAAAAAATAATAAAATAATGCAGAAGCAATGGGGAAAAAGGAATTCAGAAAACACCAAATAAAATATGCACGAAAAGGCAAGACCCAGCAAAGAGTTTGCACCTTCTCTTTCCCACACTCAATGGTCGTCATGTTTCTGGGAAAAAGAAAATATTCAATTTATAAAAAAAAAAAAAGGGCAACCTTTGAAGAAGCACAGATGAAAAGGGCTAAATTTTTGTCTAGGTTCAATGAATCCCAAAAAACCAATGAGTCCCCCAAATATGAAACTAAAAACCCTATAAAATAGAGACCTGTTTGGTTGCTGAGAAAATTAAGTAACCATCACCCCGTGTCAGTAAAGTACCAAACTTGAGCAGGTAGGCTGCAGGTTAGCGAGAATTTTCGACAATTTATCGACGCCCAACTCACGTTCACTTATTCTTGATAGCATTAATATTAAAATTTTAGAAAGATTTTAAAAAAATTTAGACATTCATCTTTTTGGATTTTTCTTTTTTTTTTTCTTGTGATGTGATGGTTTTGTTGAATTTTCGACATCACATAAATTGTCAAAGATTCAATGTTACGGTAGGTCACATATAAATAATGTATGGTTGGCAAAGAGTTTACAACTTGTCACTTAATATTACGTTTCAGTGATATTCTTCTTTATTTGTAAGTGGAAGTAATGTTCTAAAAAACACTAGGAGCTATTCGGACGGTGAGCTGGAGCCTAACGCCTAGGCAGCTAGACGGGATCTAAACGGATTTAAGTAAATTTAATTTATGTCTTTAGTGAATTTGGTGGCATGAAATGAAGTTCAAATAATCACAAGTAAGTATTAATTTATAAAATATCTTTTAGAGATCATATTAATTTATTTTGAATTTAAAGAGAAATGAAAGTGTCAAATATGTGGGTATGAAAATAAAAATGTAACATTGGGACGCATTAAGATGGGCAACTTCAGCCTGACGATCTATGTTTTTTTAATGAGAAAAAATCAATAACACTCGATGCTATGGACTGACAGCCTTTTTTTTCCCCAGAAAAGTCAAGCAACTTACAAAAACCAAATAAAAATAAAAAAAATTAAATTAAATAGTTTGAGAGTGGTCACGTAGGTGTGGAAGGAAGAGAGAGAAACTAATTTTCTCTCATCTTCTTCCTCTTCGCAAGAACACATATTAGAAGCTCAACAAGTTTAGAAAAACTAGAACACAACTGATCTGCATTCATCATTTCTCAAGTTTGAAAATGGAAAAAATTGAAATTCTTAGACCGCCTAGGCCACCTAGTTGCCCGTCTAAGCTGCCCAAGGGCCGATCAGGTTGCCTCGGCACCCACCTAATCCTTGTCCTGATTTTGCTCCTGATTATGCATTAATCCCGACGGTTGGCCATCGCTTAGCGCCTAGGCAATCTAGACCGATTTTTAGAACACTGATGAGAAGTCTTATGTAACATCCCACATCACCCAGGGGAGTGATCCTTAAATATATATTCACATCCCTACCTAGCATCATGCCTTTTGGGAGTTCATTGGCTTCGGGTTTCGTAAGAACTTCGAAGTTAAGCGAGAAGGAGGTCAGAGCATTCCCTAGATGGGTGACCCATTGGGAAGTTGCTCGTGAGTTCCCAAAAAACAAAACCGTGAGGGAATGGTAAGTCCAAAGCGGATAATATCGTGCTACGGTGGTGGAGCGGGCCCGGGAAGTGATCCGCCCCGGGTCGGGATGTGACAAATTGGTATTAGAGCCAATCCCTGGGCGGAAGTGTGTGACAAATTGGTATCAGAGCCAATTCCTGACCGGAAGTGTGCCAACGAGGACGTCGGGCCCCTAAGGGGGTGGATTGTAACATCCCACATCGCCCAGGGGAGTGATCCTTAAATGTATATTTACATCCCTACCTAGCACCAGGCCTTTTGGGAGCTCACTGGCTTCGGGTTCCATAAGAACTCCGAAGTTAAGTGAGAATGAGGTCAGAGCATTCCCAAAATGCGTGACCCATTGGGAAGTTGCTCGTGAGTTCCCAAAAAACAAAACCGTGAGGGAATGGTAAGCCCAAAGCGGACAATATCATGCTATAGTAGTGGAGCGGGCCCGGGAAGTGATCCGCCCCGGGCCGGGATGTGACATCTTAGGTTCGATTATGGTAAAAAACAAATTTGAATTATATTATTGCTAACCCATTATGAGACTTAGTTCACTTTTTTTCCTCTCCCTCATAGATAAATCGTTTTTTTTTTTTAAATTACAATCATTTAATGTATTTGGTTTAGCAATTTTTTAATTTTATTTTTATTGTCAACTATTATTAGTTATACATGTTTAATTTTTTACTTTTTTTTCTTGTCATTGTAATCTCAACAAAAAAAAATATTATGTTGAAGGATTTTGAATCGTATACCCGATCGATTTTTACCATAATTTTATACATCCTCACTTATGGAAGAAAATTTTAAATATAACTTAACTTGCACTAAAACATGTGGCATTATTATCTATTCAATACATGTCACGTGTTTGTAGCACTTTATATACAATCTAAATTGACAATGACTCATATTCTGAAAATAATAAAATACATGTAGTCTTGTGTACACAGTTGATATACGGTTTACATTGTATGGTCATTGGTCAAATTGGTTTTTGTTCACACCGCCGTAACGCCGTTTACATATGGTATTGTTGGAGAGTCAACCAGGATGGATATTACAGAAATGCCCCGCTTCCTCAACGACTTCACGTGCAAAAAAGTGAGAGAAAGAAGCGACGTGCTTGGCTATCTCTGGTCGTTGGCTTTTTCCGTCCAAATTAAATTCCCTGCATGTTTTTTTCTCTTGTTAAAGAGAGGGGGTGGGGGCCCATGGAAAATGAACAAGGACGTGTACTGGGCCAGGTTCTTGATGTCTCATATTGTACGTGGACTTTGCAGTAGTTGACGATGAACAGTGGGGACTTGGGTTAATCATGATTAAACGACTAAACTAGTGCATGAACTAGCAGCTTATGTGTTGATGGTAGCTATAAATGAGATTGTATAAGATCCGAACATTTTTTCAGTATTCTTACGGAAGATGTAAACTTATCACTATGGTCATACAATATTAGAAAGAAGAATAATCGTAATTAACATTTGTTGTGTGTTAGAATAAGTCGCTGAAGGTTGAGTAACTCATGTTCGATGTCAAGTTAATGGGGTATATATATATCTTGTTTTGGAGTAGCTATCATTCCAAGAGTTTGCAGTTGCATGTATAATTATATTGATTACGATGAGAGTGTGATACTACATGCTGAAGATTGTGTTATTTATGTTTGTTGTCAAGTTAATGGTGTGACTCATAGTCTTCACTTATAAATTTTGTGGCGGAGCAACTGTCGTTGGAAGAGCTTGCATGTATGATTTCTAATGTACTATATCGATCTATAATGAGGAAGTGATATTACATTTGTTTTTGTTTTTATCTAATTACACTACTGTGAACACGAAAATTTTCTGAAACGAAAGCGACAAGAACAACGTGCACAAAATAATATTATGTATTTTGATGATTTTGGGTTACAATCTCTCTCTATTTTGATCATCTGATTCGATCTCCGTAAGGTGTTGATTTGTGGATGTTTCGTTGATCCAAGGGTCGTCGAGGCTTGATTTTGGATGAACTGTTGGAAGCTTCTTCAAGGGCCGTGGGCTTGATCTTTGAAGGTGGATTTGAGCGGATCTTTAAGGAGCCGTTGGGGCTTGATCTTGAGGATGAGTGTTTCTTCAAGGGCCGTTAAGGTTTGATCTTGAATAACGGTGATGAACGGATCTTCAGGGGCTTTTGGGCTTGATCTTGAAGAACAGTGATGAATGGATCTTCAAGGGCTTTTGGGCTTGATCTTGAAGAATGGTTGGATGTGTGGATTCGTTGATGTTGTTGATCCAAGGGCCGCCGGGGCTTGATCTTAGAAGAACAATGAACGAAGAACGAAGAACACTTTCTTCAAGGGCCGTCGGGGCTTGATCTTGGAAGAACGATGAACAAAGAACGAAGAACACTTTCTTCAAGGGCCGTCGGGGCTTGATCTTGAAAGAACGATGAACGAAGAACACTTTCTTCAAGGGCCGTCGGGGCTTGATCTTGAATTGGTGGATGATTGTTGATCCAAAGGGCCGTTTGGGCTTGATCTTAGGATGAACGATGAACGAAGAACGAAGAGAGCTTTCTTGATTCTTCGGGAACCTGGATGCTTGAGAGCTT
Source organism: Malus domestica (assembly GCF_042453785.1). Taxonomy (NCBI): domain Eukaryota; kingdom Viridiplantae; phylum Streptophyta; class Magnoliopsida; order Rosales; family Rosaceae; genus Malus; species Malus domestica. Next base: position 21,366,969 of record NC_091668.1, read on the forward strand.
CGGAGTTTCAGAGCTTCAGAGCTTCAAGAATTTTGCCTAATGATTTTGGTTCCTCTTAAATGAATGAATTAGCCTTCTATTTATAGAAATTTCCAAGGCCTAATTTTGAATATAATATTCCAGATGAAATAAGTCGTTTCTGCCAGGTGTTAACACGTGTCCTGTTTGATGACTTTTCCAACTTATTTTGATTTTTTGTTTAGACACACGCTACGTGTAAAATTTATGTAATACATGAGCGTTGAAACTTTGATTTATCGGTCAACATTTATTTACCGAAATTTCGATGCTACAAATGCCCCCACTTCAAGACGCATTGTATACATGTGCTTGTCGCGTGTAGGAGATGCGTTTTGAAGTCCCTTAATGTAGATGTCGATCCAAGGGCCATCGAAGCTTGATCTTAAATTGGGCTGGAGATTTCTTCAAGGGTCATCAAGGCTTGATCTTGAATTTGTTTGGAATTTCTTCAAGGGCCGTCGAGGCTTGATCTTGAAGGTTGAAATTGGACCACAAGGAGCTTTAAGTGGTAGATGATCTTTGTCTTGGGTAGTGGATGAATCAGCACGTATTTGTTTTTTGCGCTTTGTTGACTTTCCACAGCTTTGATCTTGAACTGGGTTGGAGAATTTTCTGGATTCCTCCAATTGTTGATTTTCCATAGTGTATTCTTGAACTAGGTTTTGATTCAAGAGTGGTAGACACTTGATCTTGAATCGGACTTGTGATTTCTTCAAGGGTCGTCGAGGCTTGATCTTGAATTTGGCCGGAAACTTCTTTAAGGGCCGTTGAGGCTTGATTCTTGAAGGTTGACTCGAACACATGGCAAGCAGGCACGAGGTGAAGGTGACAACTTGTTGCTTTGTTCAATCTTTCTAATTCACACCTGAGCAGTTTGGTCAACGGTATGATCTTCAAGATTGATGGGCTCTTCTTCCAGTTGGTGACTTGATCTTTAAGGATTTGATTCAAGGGTGGTGAAACGGCACATGCAGCCCACAACGCCTAGTAAGTCGACCCAAGAATTTGAGGGTCAAAACGAGTCCTCCACCTAGAGTGATTGCAAACCTGATGATATGAGATACTTTTGATTTTGAAGAAGTAGCGGATGAATCGGCACGTGCTTTGTTGTGCTTGTCTCCACATGCTTCAAGGTATCATTTTCATTTCCTTTATCTGTTCCTCAGGCAGATGTGGCATCTTCTCGAGTTCCTCATCTCAGACTCCTTCTGTTGAGTTGACTGTGCAGGCTGCATTCTTCTCTGCTTGTTTCTTCTGCACGTTGTCTCCACGTGCTGTAAGGTATCATTTTCACTTGCCTTATCTGTTCTTCAGGCAGATATGGCAGCTTCTTTGGTTCCTCAGCTCGGACTCCTTCTGCTGAGCTGACTGTGAAGACTGCATTCTTCTCTGCTTGTTTCTTCTGCACGTTGTCTCCACATGCTGCAAGGTATCATTTTCACTTGCCTTATCTGTTCTCCAGGCAAATGTGGCATCCGAGTTTGAGTGGAGGTTCCGGCATATTGTTTTCTTTATCCTTGTCTTTGTAGGTAAGAACAAGGACAAAAGAAAGGACAGGGAGAACGCATGATATGAGATACTCTTGCTTTCTACCCTGGTGATATGAGATACTTTTGCTTTGGTGTCATTTGTTTGCAGAGGTACCCCAAGGAATAAGAAACACTGAGTGACTCGAGAGGCTTCGTTGGGAAGGCATTCTCGGAGATGAAGAAAGGTTCTCGGAGATGAAGAAAGGTTATGTATGTCTGCCTTGCTATGGAGGGTGAAGGTGGACAGTTATAGGAAATTCTTTAGTACCTGTAGAGGTACTATTCTTTTACTCGTGTCGGCAACCGATGCGTGATTGATCAGTATGGCTTCACGTACTTTCTTCTTTATCAGAAATCTTCGACAAATTGTCCATAATTTTCATCAAGCTGAGTGTGCATGTGACAGGTTTTGACGAGGCTGAAAAAGATTGGCGCCTCTTCGATATCTGGGATCGGTGCTTCGACAAATTGCCCGTGATTTCCGCAAAGCTGAGTTTGCGTGTGACGGGTGTTGATGAGGCTGAAAATGACTGGCGCCTCTTCGATATTTGGGATTGGCGCTTCGACAAATTGCCCGTGATTTCCGCAAAGCTGAGTTTGCGCATGACGGATGCTGACACGTCTGGAAAAGCAAGATGCTTCTCCGATTTCTGAGCTTGCCTCTTTGATTTTTGAATTGGCCTCGTTGAATGCTGATTTTTATAGAGGCATGCAATTCGTTTCAAAGCACACTTGAATTTTTTTTGCTTGTAGAAACTCCCTTCTTGCACTTCTAAGATCTTGGTTCGTCCGACCTCTTCTTTCTTCAACACTTTGAAAATGTCTGGACCCTCCGACCGTCGTTTTGACTTGAATCTTGGTGAAGAGGCAGTCCCACCTTCTCCAGACAACATATGGCGCCCATCCTTCATATCCCCTACTGGTTCTCTTACCGTCGGGGACTCGGTGATGAAGAATGATATAACCGTTGTGGTGGTGGCCTGGAACCTTGTCACTCCCAAAGATAATAGATTGCTTTCCAAACGGTCTGATGAGTTGGCTGTTAAGGATTCTCTGGCCCTCAGTGTTCAGTGTGCAGGTTCTGTGTCTAATATGGCCCAACGTCTATTTGCTCGAACCCGTCAAGTTGAATCATTGGCGGCTGAAGTGATGAGTCTTAAACAGGAGATTAGAGGGCTCAAGCATGAGAATAAACAGTTGCACAGGCTCGCACATAACTATGCTACAAACATGAAAAGGAAGATTGACCGGATGCAGGAATCTGATGGTCAGATTTTACTTGATCATCAGAGGTTTGTGGGTTTGTTCCAACAGCATTTGCCTTCGTCTTCTGGGACTGTACCGCGTAATGAAGCTCCAAATGATCAACCTTCGGTGCCTCCTCCTCCTGGGGTTCTGCCGACTGCTGAGACTTCTCGTGAGCAATGAAGGCTCCCTCCTGTTTGTTTGCACTTTCTTGTAATTTATTTATTTATTTATTTTTTCACTTATGTAAAAACGTACACTTATGTAAATTTTCAAAGAAATCAATAAATGAGCCTTATTTCATTCTGTGTATATATATATTTCTTAATGCCAAAAGCATAAAGTATTTTATATATATATATATATATTATTTATTTATTTATTTATTTATTTATTTCAATGATGAAGACCCACAATCCATTATATATATATATATATATATATATATTTATATATATTTTTTTTTACATGATGCCCATGCCGACACCACCATTCCCTTCTCATTTTTTTATTATATATATATTTTTTTTATTTTATTTTTTTATTTTTCTTTTGACTGGCACTACCACTACCACTCCACTCTCATTATATATATATATATATATATATATATATATATATATATATTTCTTTTTGCTGGCACTACCACTATCACTCAATTAATTTTTTTTTCTTTTTGCTAGCACCACCAATGGCTGTCATCTTTTTTTTTTCTTTTTTTTCTTTTTATTATTATTTTATATATATATGGTGCTTTGCAAGGATGGAACTTGTCGGAGCAGCAGCTAGCTTGACGAAATGGTGTTGTGCCATGCAGAAGAGAGAGAGAGACGTTGTTGGGCGATCGACTTAGCGAAGTTGCAATTGAGAATGGAGGCCGGATTGGAAACAGAAAGGGAGCCACTAGGGAAACAGATGGTGAAGACGCAGCCGAGAAGAACTCTAACTGTTATGGCGGCGCCATCCTTCGATTTGCTGAGAGACTGCGCTCTCTTTCTGCGACCCACCACCTCTATGCCTTTGAAAAAGTTCGGCTTGCTCAAGCAGTCCAGATCCGACGTAAATCGAGTAGCTCCGATTACCCAAATTGATGTCCACCACGGCAGGAGCCACATGACCTGTTTTACTTGACGGCTGATCCACTACTTGTGCCGAGCTCACCATAATCCTCGTCCTTGATCTCACGGTGCTCGACTTTAACACCGAGTTCGCGTCTTGAGTTAACTCAATCGACTTATTGGAAATGAACGAAGTCGGCAGAGAAGCAGCGTTAGGGCTCTGAACACGGAGATAAACCTTGGCCTGGTTGCTGGGCTTAAAAAGTGAGGGATCGAAGACTGGACCTGCAGGCATTACATTGAGGAGATGAGGACGACGAGGTGGCTTGGAGCATATTGAAGGTACCCTGCACGGCGGGCAACACCAGCTCGGCCTGGAGGTCAGTGAGGTCGTGAAGTTTGGACGGAGAGTTTGACGATGGCCGTGTGACGGACAGAGACGCCATGGCAGGACCTCGAGGAGCTTTAAGATACTGGTGCAGGTACTGCTGAGGTGATCTTGACGAGAAAAGCATGAAGAGGGCGTCGAGTACCATGGGCCTTCAATTGATGCAATTGTGGCTTAGTACCCGCGCTCAAAGACGTAATATGGGTGTGGCTTTGTTGTGTCCGCCCGTGCTTCCGAGAGAGGTTTCTTCTTTCATGGGTAGAATGGGACGTCAGTCCCACCAATAATCTCAACGGCAACAACACCGGCCTACTGATAAGAATCAGCGTAAGAGAGAATTGGGAACAATCGCTTGATGGGCCTGGGCTCGATGACGAACCTATTCGTCTTGCTGCTCCTGTTCAAGCGATCATTGCGCCCAACGCTGTCGTTTAGCTGGAGAGACGAGATTCCTCCGTCGACCTTATTGATAGTGACGCCGTTGGAGTGCAGCTGAGAGTGGATCGGGACGACGTCGTTTCCAATCTGGTTTTCGTCATCTTCGGAGTCGACAGCGGAGACTGGCTGGTAGAACTCGACGGCGGGTGCATCGTCGTCGTCGTCGATGTTGGTGTCGGAATCGCTCCCGTTCTGGTAATCTGTGACTTGGATGACGTCAGGCGGAGCTGTGGCGTTCATCGTCGTCGTTCCAACTTCCAGCGGTGAAGAGAACCAAAAAAAAAATGAGAAGAGTGAGAGTGTTTGGGGGAGAAGACAAGCCGGAGTTTGGGCCCGTTGTGGCTTGAGCCCTTTTGCTGCTGGGCCGAGACACTAATGAGGATGGGTTGCTGACGAGGGCCCGGCTTTTGAGTTATGTATATGCATATACACACACACACATATATAGATATAATACTTGTATATTCTTTTTTTTTTATTTTTTGTAAATACATAATAACATATGTATTCAATTTTTTATTTTTTTTGTAATAAAATTGACTCTATTTAATAAAACACTTATTATTATTATTATTTTTTTTTAATTTTTAATTTTTATTTTGATGTGACTGAACTTGAAATTGAATATTCAAGCTGCCTACGTACCCTTCCAAAGAAAGAGATCAAGTCAAAACGTAGTTCAAATGGGTGATGGATTGCTTTTGGCGATTTGATGGTGGTTTTCATGGTGGTTTTGATGATGATTTTGATGATGATTTCGCCGTACACAGTTTATGCTCTTGCGGGCCAGGAGCTTTGGTTCGTGCAGTTTAGGCTCGTGCGAACAAGGAGCATTTGTGTTGCCTTTTATGCTCGTGCAGACCAGGAGCGTTGATGTTGCCTTTTATGCTCGTGCAGACCAGGAGCTTTGTGCCATGCAGTTTAGACTCGTACGGGCAATGAGAATTTGTGAATTTTGTCAAGCAATCCGGGAGAGGCGTTCCTCACAATTTTCATAGCAAGGAGCTTTGACCACATGATTGAAGAAGTCTTCGGGCAAGAAGTCGTGCATCGTGATGGCAACGGACGATCTTTGTGTCGCAATTTCATCATCTTCAACACGTTCACGTTGCTTTGAAGGTTGACAAGAGTTGCTTTGCCCCCTTTCCGATTGGCGGACTTGTAGATGAGACATATGCTTCTTGTGCAATTTCTTAGGAGTGACTTGAGTCCATCCTTCAACTTTGCTTGTCTTTGAGGATGCCCCCAGCGGTTGAGGTGAAAACTTTGAGTTGGAAGAGCCAAAAGTCATGGTGGTATAGTTTGACTTTACCACATCGTCAAGATCTAGCTCGATGATTCCTTTTTGAGCCAGCTTCATGATGAGATCTTTCAGCACGAAGCACTTTTCTGTCGGATGACTGATGAAGCGGTGGAATTTACAGTACCTTGGACTGTCGGTGCGATTCATCTCTTCCGGCCGTCTGCACTCAGGCAAACTGATCACCTTCTTGTCCAACAGGTCATCCAGCATGGCAACCACATCAGAGTCGGGGAATGGATAAGTCTTCTCCTCAAGCTCCTTCAAAGTGTGCCTACGCATCTCTTGATCACGAAAAGCTTCGGTTTGAATCGCCTTGCCTCGTGTGGAGATTTTGACGGGAGCTGTGTTGACCGTCATCGCTTCCTTGGTGGGTTTCCATGCAGCCTTCTCCACCTTTGTCTCAAGAACTTTGTCGTTCTTGTAGTCGGCGATCGGTTCCTTCTTCCCATGATAGGCGATGCTCAACTCCATGTCATGGGCACGAGTGGTTAGCTCTTCGAAGGTTCGTGGTTTGATGCCTTGAAGGATGTATTGCAAACCCCATTGCATGCCTTGGATGCACATCTCGATTGAAGAGGTTTCCGAGAGCCTGTCTTTGCAGTCGAGGCTTAGAATGCGCCATCTGTTGATGTAGTCAATGATTGGCTCGTCCTTCCACTGCTTTGTGCTTGTTAGCTCTAGCATGCTCACAGTGCGGCGGGTGCTATAGAAGCGGTTAAGAAATTCCCGCTCTAATTGCTCCCAGCTGTTGATAGACTCAGGCTTTAGGTCCGTGTACCACTCAAAGGCGCTTCCTTTCAGCGAGTGCACAAACTGCTTGGCAAGGTAGTCACATTCGGTTCCTGCGTTGTTGCAAGTTTCAACAAAGTGGGCAACGTGCTGTTTCGGGTTTCCTTTTCCATCAAACTGCATGAACTTTGGTGGTTGATAACCCTTTGGCATCTTCAGGGCATCAATCTTCTTGGAGTAGGGCTTCGAGTAGAACAAGGAGGTATGTGAGCTCCCTTCGTACTGTGCCTTGATGGTGTTGGTGATCATCTCCTACAGCTGCTAGATAGAAAGAGATCCCATGAGTGCCGCTGCTTGGTCTGGCTCTGGCTTCACATCGATTCTCTCCACCATAGGCTCATCTTCTGGGTTAGGGTTTTCACCGTCCTGTGGCTCCAATCGGCTGACGAGTGCAGCGATTTGCAAGTCTTTTTCTTCCACAATCCGTGTTAGTCTTGCGATCGCTTCATTCATTTGAGCCAGTTGTTCTTCGATGGAGGTAACGCCGATGGTCATGACTTGTGCAACCAATAGACGTGACTTTCCTTTAGACATCCAGGATGCTGACGAAGAACGTCGTTGGCTGCTTTGGGATGTCATCTTATGTGCCTCAGCAGCATGTTTCGGTGCTCCCAGCGAGGTCAGGTTGATGACAGACTCACACCTTTGATGCTCCCTTTGCTCTTTTAGCGGTACCAACTTTGAAGTGGTATGTTGAGGAGCGGTTGTGGGGCCAATGGATTGTCCATTTGCGGCAGAAGTGCTTAGGATCATTCCCTCAGTGGTTGCGAGAACGACTTGTCCCTTGCTTGATGCCATTGACTCTGAGGTGTGTTTGGATTCCTTGAACGGAGAAAGAGATGAGAGGTAGAGATGATCCCACCGGGCATGCCAATTTGTGAACACGAAAATTTCCTGAAACGAAAGCGACAAGAACAACGTGCATAAAATAATATTATGTATTTTGATGATTTTGAGTTACAATCTCTCTCTATTTTGATCATCTGATTCGATCTCCGTAAGGTGTTGATTTGTGGATGTTTCGTTGATCCAAGGGCCGTCGAGGCTTGATTTTGGATGAACTGTTGGAAGCTTCTTCAAGGGCCGTGGGCTTGATCTTTGAAGGTGGATTTGAGCGGATCTTCAAGGAGCCGTTGGGGCTTGATCTTGAGGATGAGTGTTTCTTCAAGGGCCATTAAGGTTTGATCTTGAATAACGGTGATGAACGGGATCTTCAAGGGCTTTTGGGCTTGATTTTGAAGAATAGTGATGAACGGATCTTCAAGGGCTTTTGGGCTTGATCTTGAAGAATGGTTGGATGTGTGGATTCGTTGATGTTATTGATCTTAGAAGAACAATGAACGAAGAACGAAGAACACTTTCTTCAAGGGCCGTCGGGGCTTGATCTTGAATTGGTGGATTGTTGATCCAAAGGCCGTCGGGGCTTGATCTTGGAAGAACGATGAACGAAGAACAAAGAACACTTTCTTCAAGGGCCGTCGGGGCTTGATCTTGGAAGAACGATGAACGAAGAACAAAGAACACTTTCTTCAAGGGCCGTCGGGGCTTGATCTTGAATTGGTGGATGATTGTTGATCCAAAGGGCCGTTTGGGCTTGATCTTAGGATGAACGATGAACGAAGAACGAAGAGAGCTTTCTTGATTCTTCGGGAACCTGGATGCTTGAGAGCTTCGGAGTTTCAGAGCTTCAAGAATTTTGCCTAATGATTTTGGTTCCTCTTAAATGAATGAATTAGCCTTCTATTTATAGATTTTTCCAAGGCCTAATTTTGAATATAATATTCCAGATGAAATAAGTCGTTTCTGCCAGGTGTTGACACGTGTCCTGTTTGATGACTTTTCCAACTTATTTTGATTTTTTGTTTAGACACACGCTACGTGTAAAATTTATGTAATACATGAGCGTTGAAACTTTGATTTATCGGTCAACATTTATTTACCGAAATTTCGATGTCTACAACTACATCAGTACCTATAGCATTTTCAGATGGCAACATCCTTCTTTACCTTTTTGGTACGATTTCAGTTGTTAATTGTGACTAATTTGAGTTTTCTTATTGAGTGTATCACTGAAATTGTGTTATATAAAAATTCTATTTTTTTATTAATTGATAAAATGAATTTTTATTTTAGATTACTAAAATAAAAGATAAAAGAAATGAAAATAACTTTTTTTAGAGTAATAAGACTATTCCAATTATAATACTCGTGAAGAAAGAGTTCTAATATATATGTAAAGAAGACACCGTCAGTGTTCAGTCATCACCTATGATATTTCAACCTAGTTGTTCCTTGTTGAGTTCTTTATTCATATTATAAATTAATTCTTCCTTTTTCTCAGAAATAGACGACATCTTTATGGACTTTATCGGAGGTTCATTATCTGCCAAACTGCGTTGATATTTGAAGTATTTTGACTAAAGTAATGGTCTAAAATAATTCCGTGGTTAGAGAAAATGAAAGATAAACATAAAGAAATCATCTAAAATAATTTATGAAGAATATAAATTCACTTTTGTGAATTATTAGTAAAAATAGACCAATTGTGTGAGCTATTATTTAATATACCTAGATTGTAAATGTCTTACTTATAACTTATACCACATGTTTTTTTGTTGTTATTATAGATAAATTGTTTTTAGTTTTCCATATTATAGATTTTTTTGCTTGTAATTTAACTCTTTCATAATTAGGAGGAATGTTTAATCAAATTCTTAAAAGCAACATATGTTTAATCCAAGAAATTAAAAAAAGAGGCGCCTATATCAAAACTACCCTTTTAAATATGTTTCCTTTGTAGTTTTTACCGGCATGTTACAAGGAACTAGACTAAATTTGAAAATAGCATTTGTTTTCGGACCTGAATCTATTTGCATCTATATTTTTTCATTCCACCACCAACCAAAAAAAGACTAATTACATTTCACGCGGTTCAGGCTGGAGTAATTATTAAAATGAACCAAGAAATTTCAATTTTCTCTTTTTACATCATAAGATAATGAAATTGTAATAATTTATGCTTTTAGTTGGATTGATTGTGTGATATTTCATTGAATTGACGACACAGTAAGCGTATAACCTTTAAATAGGCTAAAGTATAAACTATATTTACGCTAATTAAATTGACAAAAAAAAAAATCAATTTAATATTTTCCAAAGAGGCGGTTAATATACTATCTCCTTGGTCCATGCCTCATGAAATTTCAAATGGGAGAGTTCTGAAAATTCAACGTCTACAAAGGGGTCGCATATGAAATATGTGGTAGAGACACCTACTTAAGTACAAAGGGGTCGCTATAGCAATTATATAGTCAGATATGGGTAAGTTAGAATTTCCAGATTATGAATGTACCTCAAAGATAATATCAACGAATTTCTCTTAGAGCTCGTTTGGATGTGCTTTTAAAATGATTGAAAGCGCATTTGGTTCAAATGTTTTTTAAACCAATCCTTAGTTAAAATGCAAGTAAATTCTGGAATAGCACTTAAATGCTTCCTAGAAGAAGCACATAACTGGTGCTTCTTTCAGAAAGCACTTCAAGTGCTTTTGAAACCGAAAAACATTTTTTTTTAAAAACACATCCAAACGAGCCCTTAATTATCACAGCTGCTTGACATTATCACGAATGCAACTGAATTTTCATTTTTATTACACAAAAACGCATTTTTTTAACTGTATTTTGAATTCAAACTTTTATATCTTGGCTTCATATTTCAAAGTAGTACTTTTTTTTTTGGGGAAAACTGGCAATACATATAAAACAAGGGCAAAAGCCAGTGAGTTACAAGGGACCAGGATCCTCTCCTGAGCTAAGGATGAGGATCCTCCTCATCAATGAGTGTGGGCCGTTGGATGAAAATCCAACGGCTACAAATAGGGGGGTCCCTTTAAAGTTATAATAATTGTAACCGTTGGATTTTCATCTAACGGTCCACATTCTTTGATGAGGAGGATCCTCATCCTTAGCTCAGGAGAGGATCCTGGTCCAGTTACAAGGATGGTACTTTAAAAATGATAAAGAACCAGATTAGACGTCTCCGTAACTTATTAGGCCAACTTATTAAAAGGGAAGGCAACTTATTTGTCAATGTTCTTTACTATAAATCTGCCAAATAATTGGTCCAGAGGGGGTTCAATTTCATGAAGCATGACTTTGTGCGAGTCAAGTCCACTACGTACGCATCACTTCACCACTTGTATGCATATTTCAGCTTGCTCTTACCGACTTGTCCTCTATCAACATTTCTATGATTCTTTCCAATTCGTACGTTCAGAATGTTTGATTGCGAAGTACTTATATATATGTACTTCTTCCAAATCGAAGAACAAGATATCATATTAGTAATTATATTCCACAAATGAATTATCTATCAATTAGACGATGTATGGATAGTTTTAGACTGGTTAACTTCCCCGCATATTGAGGATATAAATATGTTAATATGACGATATTAACACTTAATCTAGGTTCAATTATCCTCTCTTCCACTATTGCATGTAAAGAAGAAAAGAACGATATTGAGACTTAATCTAGGTCCGATTTCAATTATTGCTATATGTTTATGCATCGAGTCTCATAGTGGGAAAAGAACAAAGGCTAGCTATGTGTGGAGTCTTGTTTAGGGTAGATAGATTTCAATGTTCGACTCTCACACTGAGAACCTAGCTTAGCTATGTGTGACATTTTACATTTTTTTTTCTTAGGCTAGTTGTGTCGTCTCTTGTTCATCTCAAAATATCTCAATATATGGGACTCGTTGGATACTTGAAAGAAATGCTCAAATGTGAGAACTGTAGATAAGGACTCAAAGAGTGGTCCTTCTATTGATTTTGACTCTTGAGTGGGAAAGAAACCCACCTACGTGGGAAAGGAATGCTGCACAGCATTTGGTTTTTGTCCTGTAGTTTTCAATTTTGTTTTTTTTGAAGTGTTGGCCAACAGTAGAGGTAACTTTTTGGTTTCTATTAATGGCCACATACTTTAACAAAAATGAACAATGTTTTCTAATATTTTAGTCTCTGCATTTAGGGAATATACTATAAGAACTTCTCATTGCAGACAATATTCGTTTAAGAACTCGAATTCTTTTAAAGTCTCTAAATGAGTCCTCAAAGTTGATGATAGGAGTCTTTAAATGGAGGTGCCTCTTAGTCATAGCTCAAGTTTCATTTTGTATCAAGATGGAGACAAATCGTTACGAGGAAATTACCTAAATTGGGTTAGAAACCATTTTGAACTTTTAATTATTTTGCTCTACAATTACTAAACTACACATTGGTTTTGTACTCTGTAGCTAATTAATTTGATAAGAGTAATTTGTAACAAAATAATTTGACAAAAGCAATGAATACATACTAGGTTAAATAAATTGTTGGGTGAGTCTTTCAACTTTCAAAAGCTTGTCCAAACTAACAAGTACCTAAGGCCTTGTTTAGTATTCATCTTGGATCCAATTCTTTTGTTTTTTAAAATGATTACTCAGTAATTTTAGTAACGTATTCATCATTTTGAAAAACTAAAAATTGAATTAAAAAGGAGACCAAACATGCTCTAGGTCACTTGAGCTAGGTGAAAGGTATTTTGTTGGTTGATCCGAGGAGAAAATGAAAATGCATTGAGATAGGTGGGGGTTCTAAATTCACAAAAAGAAGAAAATTCGACCATAGTTTAGCTTTTCGTGACAAAAGGGCAAGGTATAGCAGCTATAGTAATTCAGCTAAACAAAGTTCGCTTGGAGAGAGGTTCATTGCGCAAGGACTTTGTAATCATTTTCTGCAAACAAATCGCTGTTTTAATTGGCAGACGAGGAGCTCTACGTCGGAGTTTCGTCCCCCATTAATAGTCATAGTAACATCCGCCGTCTGATGTTATTTCTTCAAGTGTTACCCAAAGTGCTTGTGTTTTTTCTCTGAAGTGGATATTATCAGCTCTTCTAAGACGAGCAGATGAAATAGGGATGTTCAGGGTGTTAAGGTGCTTCCCATTGCTCCTATTATTTCGCATTACTGTTCAGGATGTTCAGTTAATTTCTGCAGGTGAAAGGGTATCAGAGAATGATCTTGTTATTGCTGCATTAACTGGTTTGCCACAAGAATTTGATATGATCAGAACTGTAATATTGGCAAGGGAGACTCCAATTTCTGTGAAAGATTTTTGAGTACAACTTCTTAGTGCTGAGTTGACTGTTGAGTCCAGAATTACTTCTCTTACTAGTACAATGTCTGCAATGTACATGAATGGTGACAGGTCTAATGATAATAGTAATGGCAACAATGGGACTTGTCATGGTGAAAGTTCTACTATGGGAGCAAATGGCTATCAAGGAGGTTTTGGAAGTGGTACCTATAAAGGCAATGGGACCTATCATGGTGAAAGTTCTAATATGGGGGCAAACAATTATCAGGGAGGCTATGGATTCACTGGAAGCAATCAAAGGTCATTCAATTCTTAGAATAATCGTGGGTCATTCAATTCAAACAGGAATGCTTATGGGAATAATGCTCCGAAACCTTACTTTGGGAACAAATACAAAGGAAATAATGGTTTCTCTTCTGATCAAGGCAAGGGTTCACAATCATGTTTTAATGGCCAGTCTTCCAATGGTGGTTCTAAGAATGGTTCTACTTGGCATAACTGGAAGGGCAATACAAATTTCAGATCCTCTGTTACACCCGAGTGCCAAATTTGTTCATGAAGGGGACACACTGCACCCAACTGCCATTTTAGAAGTGTTAATGGTTCAAATACTAATCAATATCAAATACTAATGTGTCAGATATGTGGGAAGAAAGGCCATACTGCATTGGAGTGTCATAGAAATAACTATGCCTATCAAAGAGCTCCACCACCATCAACAATCACTGCTATGACTGCTCAAGGAACTCAAGGTTTGTCTCAAGCAAGGGAAGATCAATTGCCACATGGTTTTTCTGCTGCAGATACATGGGTGTTAGACACTGGGGCTACACACTATAAGACCGCAAATGTCAACAACATGAATCAAGTCATAGCTTATAATGGAGATGAGAAGATAATCATTGGAAATGGTCAAGGTTTGGATGTGAAGCATATTAGTTCAACTACTCTAATTACTCCGGCTCATTTTCTATATTTGAAAAATGTTTTACATGTTCCTAATATTACTGTAAACCTATTATCAATAAAGAAATTGTGTCATGATAATGGCTGTTGGTTTATATGTGATGATCTTGTGTTTTACATACAGGACAAGGCAACCAAGGTGATACTATACCAAGGAATAAGTGATGGGGAGCTCTTCACGATACCCGTGATAGTGTTTACAAGACCTTGTTTAGTCAATGGGTTGCAAAAGGAGTTGAAAACTGGATTTCTTGGAAAGGTTATGAAGTCTGCAATTTGGCACAAGAGGTTGGGGCATCCCTCTGAAGAGATATTGACAACAATGTTGAAATCTGCAAAAGTACCAATTAGTATAGATTCCTCTCAGAAATTGTGCTCTTCTTGTATTTCAAGCAAAATGTGTAGACAATCATTTCCTATAAGACAAAGTAGAGCTAGTTTTATGTTTGAAAAAGTGCATTCATATGTATGGGGGCCTTCTCCAAAGGTTTCAATAGAAGGATATAGATATTATATCAGTTTTATTGATGAGTATACAAGATTTTTGTGCATTTTCCCATTGGTTAATAAATCTGAAGCTGTGTCTACTTTTGTAAAATTCCATGCATTTGTGCTAAATCAATTCAACACTTCAATTAAGTGTCTCCAAACAGATGGAGGAGGAGAATATATAAGCAAAGTGTTCACTAATTATCTGGAATCAAAAGGGATAATTCATATGATTTCATGCCCTTACACTCCTCAACATAATGGTATTTCTGAGAGAAAACATAAACACCTTGTAGAAACAGCACTGACTATAATGTCTGAGGCAAATTTATCTCCATATTTCTGGTTTCATTCATGTTTTTATGCAGCATTTCTTATAAATAAAATGCCATGTAAAGTGTTAGAGATGAAATCTCCGTATCAAGTCCTATTTGGTAAAGTGCCTGAAATACAGAATTTAAAGGTATTTGGTACAACTGTTTATCCTCTTCTCAGGCCATTCAATTCAAACAAACTACAAGCAAGGTCAGTGCAATGTTCTGGGGTATGCTATGGGATACAAGGAAGTGATATACTACAACATCATAACTAGAAAATTGATCTTATCAAGGCATGTAATTCATGATGAATCCATGTTTCCTTATAAGATAAAATCAACTATGAGTACAAATGAAATTGTCCAAGATTCAGGGACCTATTATAGTGCAGATGCCTATACCAAGTGTGTCTAACATTATTCAAAGTGAAAATCACAATAGTCATGAAGACAATATTTCTCCTTCAATGTCTAAAAGTAGTGTTGCAACAAGTTCTCAGGCACCAATTTCTTCTCCAAATTCAATTTCAGGTTCAGATCATTGTCACAGGGTGGTTTATCACATTCAGATCATTATCCCATCACTCCCACTCCTACTAGTATGTCACAAATGTTGCATGTCCATCATGAAGCACAACTAGAGGTACTTCTTCCCACCTCATCTCCTACATCATCTAATATTGATGAATCTAGTATTGCTTCAATTCATCCAATGGTTACCAGATCAAAGAGTGGTATTTTAACACAAAGAAGCTACAAAGGATATCTTGTTGCACTACCTGAGCTACAACCTCTCCATTTAGCTCAAGATGAATTTTCTAGTGGAGGGTTTTCTTTCCTAGCTAGCAACATTGATTTTGCAGAACCTGCAAATTTCAGAAAGGCTGCAATTATGCCACAATGGCAAAATGCAATGCAAGAGGAATATAACTCCCTTAGGGCTCAAGGAACATGGGAACTTGTGCCACCACCAACTAATAGATCGATCATTGGCAATAAATAGGTTTATAAAGTCAAGAAGAATCCTAATGGAACTATATCAAGGCATAAAGCTCGCTTAGTAGCACAAGGATTTTCACAAGAACAAGGAGATGATTACTCAGAGACTTTTAGTCCTGTTGTTAGGCATACTACAGTGAGAATACTACTAGCACTGGCTGCAATTAATTATTGGGAGACAATTGGATATCAAGAATGCATTCTTACATAGTGATTCACAAGAGGAGATTTACATGAAACAACCTCAGGGATTCGTGGATATAGCTAAACCATCATATGTTTGCAAGTTAATCAAGTCACTGTATGGTCTCAAACAAGCTCCAAGAGCTTGGAACTCTAAATTCACAAGTTACTTACCTGCAATGGGATTTAAAGCTTCAGCTTCTGATTCAAGTTTATCTGTCTAGCAAAGTAGGACTGATGTTGTCATACTAATGTCAGGGGCGGATCTATTAAGGACCAGGGTGGTCCCAAGACCACCCAGAAGCTTGGATAAATGACTATGAGGATCTTCAAGGACCACCCAAATCTGGGGCAGTAGTGGAGAAAAACAGCAACCATGGCTGCTGTTCGCTGTGCAAAATAGAATGAGAAGAAGAAAGCTTTTTTTTTTTAAAATAACTTGGCCAAAACGACATCGTTTTGAGCCAAGTTATCAAAAAAATTTAAAAGCTGCTCACCTTCACGTGATAGAGCATGACCAATCACCATCTTTTATTCTTTATAGAATAGTCAGACTCACCAATCACCATCTTTTATAGAATAGTGCTTTCAATCAACTTTACTCTACCAATATTACCAAATTATATGTAAGTTTTCAAACATAAGGAGGAATCCTCGCTCACACAGCCACACTACCCAGGTAACCTCAACTTTTTTATTTGCTTTGTTTTCAATATCTTGGTATTCAAATCGTGATTTTATCAATGATTTTATTCAAACGCAGACCATTTCACATAATGAACATTTCTTTAAGTTTTCTAATTTAGTGTTAGTTCTTACTTATTTTTAGTGTTAGTTGATACAAATTTATTGTTAGGAACACTAATTAAAAACAAAGGGGCCAAACAGTGAATCTTGCAAATGATATTTTCATATTTATTTTAGTGCAAGTTCATACATATTTATTGTTGATTTGCTAGGATTTTCTTATATTACTTAGATTGTGTTATAGGTTTTTTTTTTTTTTTTTTGTTGAAGATTGTGTTACAAACTTACAGTTAGGGGTTTTTCGTTGATACGTATTTGTTTACATTGAGAAAGATAGCTTAGTTGTTTACATTGAGAAATATGTTTTTTTTTTCTTGTAAGACAATGAAACTATCATGACACGTTTTCAAAGTATGATATCCCGTCGTGGACAAATTTAGTATTTCTAGCTTGTTTAGCACAAAGATTATGAATGAAAATTGTAGTTTGCCATTTATTTGTTCAATGATGTTTTCGTCTATTTTTTTTTTACTTTTATATTGGGACCACCCTAAGTTAAAATCCTGGATCCGCCACTGTTTATGAGGGAGAGAGTTCAAAATGGGGATCTACAAGTTCAACATCTACCTACTGAGGATCAAACTGTTGATGTATTAACTAAGGGATTACATAGTCCTTCATTTCTTAAACATTCCTACAATCTCAAGCTTGGAAACCCAGCTGAGATTGTGGGGGGAAGTTGACTGAGATATACATATCAGCTAGTAATACCGCAACAAAGTTTGACAGGTGGCTTACACATCAGCAAAGGTTGTTAGGATTGTTGGTAAACTGTTATAAAGGATAAAAAAGTTAGTTGTACTGTTAGTAGCTTATCTGTGAAGCTAAGACTGGTGCCTATATAACAGAAATCCTTGTGATATCAATTCATTCAATACAAAAGATCATTTACTCTCTCTCTCTAGATTCTTCTACAATATTTCTTCTTTTCTTTTCTTCTTCTTCGATATTGATTGTAGTGTTAATAGCCTTACCTTGAAGAGATTTTTTTTTTGTTAAACACATCTATAGAAGTAGACAATGGATTAGTTTCCAACATTCGGCTCTCCGTTTTGCTTTGATGGTATACAAGTTGGGGAACTCACTTGCCTAGAGGCAAAACATAACAGCAAAAAACATGCAAATGAGAGTAACTAGGTGTGACTTGAAATAGAAGCACATAAGGTGTTTTGCCCTTTAAAAAGAGGTGTTGGTGTGATATTGATAAGGTAGGTTGCTGTGAGAATAGCATCCCCTTAAAACTGTTTAGGAAGTTTGGCTTGAAAAAGGAGTTTACGCTCAACATTAAGCGCATGACGATGCTTTCTTCTAGCCTCATCATTTTGTTGTGGTGTATTCATACAACTAGTTTGATGAACAATGCCCTTGGAAGAGTAAAAAATTCAATTTTAAATTCAGGGCCATTATGATTGCGCACAATTTTAACCTTAGAAGAGAATTGAGTTTCAACCATGTTAATAAATTTAACTAGGAGATCCCTAGTATCTGATATACTACTCATCAAATACACCCAAATGCACAGAGTAAAGTCATCAATAATAGTAAGAAAATAACGTGCTCTAGAAAGAGATGCAACATGATAACCACCCCAAATATCATCATGTAACAATTCCAAAGGTGATTTATTGGAAATTGCACTTAAAGGAAATCGCAATCAAATATGTTTTGTCAAAGGACAAATCAGACACTTGTTTGGATCACAAGGCTTATTATTGTTTGGAACAAAAAATAAGGATGGCATTTTGTTGGATGGATACCCAAGGCGTTGATGCAAAATGTAAGGAGATGGTAGGCGGACAAAGTTGCATGATACGTTCTTTATTTAATCTAGGTAGTACAACCCCTCCCTTTCAATTCCCATCCCAATCATCTTCTCTGAACGTAGGTCCTGTATCACACAAAAATGATTGAGGAAAATCATGATACAAAGGGAATGATATGTTAATTTGATTATGGAGATAAGGTTTAATTAGAAATATGGGACACACAAAACATTATCAAGAACCAAAAATGAGGTAAATATGATTTGGCCAACGTGTGTGACAATGGCCAAGGAACCATCTGGGGGTTCCACTGTCTTATTCTTGATTTGTTTGTACTAAGTGAACAGATTAGGGTTACAAACCATGTGATCAGTGGCACCATTGTCAAGGATCTAGGTTGCCTTCTTGCCATTAGTATAAACATAGAAAGCTTTACCTGAGAGTTCATTGTGTGTTAAGGCATTACCAACATGTTTTGCCTTCGCAGTTTTGCTGAGCATTTGCAGGATTTGTTGGCATTGCTCCTATGTAAAGGGGAACAAACTGGAGATTTCATTTTTCTGCTTGTGAAGTAGAGACATTGTTTCCTTTAGGATTGCTTTTGTGTTAGTCGGACTCCACTGTATTGGGCTTGCGACAATACTCAATTGTGTTGCCGGTCATCCATAGTGATCACACTTCAAATATGATCGACAATTCTCTGTGCTATGATCAGGATGTAAGAATCATATGTGGACTCAACTAATTGTGATAAAGGAGAAGTAAAATGTTGGTAATGAATATCATTAGAGTTTGAATAAGTGTAAAACCAACATCCTATAATTGAGGAAATACATCCAACATGCTTCTAAACATACTCTATACACGGTTGGGATTTGGTGCAATGGGTGAACAACCAACCCTCCACGATAGATAGAAATTAGCTACCATTGCATCTTATAAATGAATTCCCTGTTCACAGAGAAAGAGTTCTACATTTAGGGTCTATCACTATTAGAATACAAAGGTCTCTATGTGAGTAGAAGAGTTCTTTTACAACCACCATGTGTTCAATAGGTAAGTCTTCTACTCATATAGATTAAAATGTGATTTAGGGTTCATGTTAAGTTAAATTTTAGCTCCAACATTTGGTATCAGAGCCAACTTAACAGGCCATATATCCATTGTCTAGTTAAATTGCATGACAACGATAACATGGTACCCAATTGTTTTTGTTATTGTTGGATTCTCATTTGCTAATAACTATATCACTTTGGACTCTATGAGAGATACCATCATCCTGGGCTCGGATAACGCAAACAGGTGCAGAACCCTGAAGGAGGTGTACAAATCGAGAGCTTGAGGGTACGACGGGAGGTCCACAGTGCTGATGCATTGGAATGCGAAGAGGAATGAAGTGACCTGCAACGAGAGCTACGATATAATTCAATTGCTTAACTCTAGACTCAGTGAGTTGGCTCGTAAGCCGAGTCTGGATCTTTCGCCAACTCCATTGAAGCAAAAGATTGAGAAATGGAATAGCATAATCTACCCTAATGGAGTTTATAGATGTGCTCAGTCTTAACAAACAAACGATATGGTAATGAACAAGTTTTCGACACACTAGACACTATCGAAGATTATTTAAGCAGTTGGAGATACTTGTGTGGAGATGAACTCACACTTGTTAATGTTTGCTTGTTCACTACGTTAATCCGGTTCGATCTCGTTTACAATTCGATTCTATCTTTTCTACTGCTATATTGACAGTTTGGTTTGCAGTAAAATGTTAAGAACAATTAAGAACATTGTTCGATTACAGTAATGGAAGAATATTTGTGGTTTAAAACTCATGAAATGTTCACATTCTTTTCCAAAGAAGGGGATGTAAAAATTGTTGGTAGTTTTAATCAATGTATGGTGATAGGAGCATATTTATGCGCCTTAGTTAGCTAGTTCTTGTGCATTTATGTTGTGTTTTCTTAGTTAAGTTAGTCTTTTAAGTCAATTTCTTGTGTTTTCAGGTTTTAAGAGCAAAGTATGCAAAGTAGTGCATTTTGGAGCCTTTTGGAGCAAAATTGAGCCTGGAATGAATGGCACATGCTTGGAGCAAAATGAATGGACGAAATTGAAGATTTGAAGAATGGAGGAGTCCTAATTGAAGAAGGATTCCTAATCAACGAAGGAGTCCTAATTGAAGAAGGATTCCTAGTCAAAGATGGATTCCTATAAGAATGAGGATTCCTACTCCAACAAGGTTTCCTACTTGAAGTAGGAAAGTTAAGCCTAAAGTTTCTTGGTCGACCTTTCCTATTTTGGGTCGACCTTTCCTAAACCTAGATGGCCTTAAGTTCCAGCAACATTGAAGGTTTCCTAAGCATTTTTTGACACAAAGAAAGGTTCTAGAACACTTCCCTATCCTTGCTATGCATCTCCTTGGGTTTGTGGGTTTCTAGAAGCCCCATCCCTTCATTCCCTATCCTTGTTGCACAAGAAAACCAATCCCTTTCAGATTTGGGACTTTGCCGCACCAATTTTAGCAAGGAAACCCTTTTTCCTTGCCTTGCAAGGCATTCTAGAAGCCCAATCCTTTTCCTACATAGCTGCCGCACCTCTTATACCTTTTCCCCCTTGGATTTTCATTGTTTTGGGCCCTAATCCTTATTTTCTGCTAAGTCCAAGTCCTAACCTGATTTCCCTAAGGTTTTATGTGCCTATATATACTTATATTTCAGCCTTGGCCGAACTACCACCTCCCATATACATCATTCATGCCAGAAATTCATCCCTTGTTCTCTGCCGCATACATCCATACACATCTCTCCATAATTCCTGATTGCTTTCACCCATTGCCGCACTACCCATCCATCCTAAACACTACCATACCATCTCCTATCCATTCTTCCATACACATAACCCCCAAAACCTATCCCCAAGCCTTGTGCCGCAACAAGGAGGAATGAGGAAATTGTGGATGTACCTGTTGTCCAAGTTGGAGCATCTAGGTGTTTTCTTTCCTTTGTTTTCAATGTCTAAATTTGTTTATCTTTGCTTTGTGCGTATGAGGAACTAAACCCCCTTTGGCTAGGGGGGAATTCGAAACCATGTTTATGCTTGCTATATGATTTGATTACTTTCAGTTGCGTTTCATAAATTGTGAATTCAATTTGCTTATTTATATTAATTAAAACTGATTTGTGTGTGTTGGTTGAGAGTGCACACTTAATTTTCATGCATAAATCTGATGCTAGGATATATGGGAATTTCATCTAATCGCTATGAACTTATATTCATGAGTAGTAAAGGTTGCTAATCACAATCACGTTAAGTAAATTCTTGGCATAAGTTTCATGCAATTCATAGTAACAAGTGCCTCGTCAATGCTTATGATTTTCATAGAACTTAATGATCTTTGCTTGTATCTCTATTATGCAATTCATGTGGGGAACTTGTGGGGAATACTTTGGGTTGTCGTATGCAATCATCCAATTCAATAATTTTAGGAAAATCTGAGGGTTAATTAGTGCAATTCACGATTAATCTGGGGCGTTGAGAATTCATGGTTTATTGAAAAGCAATTGGAAATCGTTTTGTATGCAAGTGCGACATGTGTGGAGAAGAACCTCCTAGCTAGCCAATCACCCATCCAATTTCCCAATTTCGTCCAAAATTTGTTTTAGTCTTTAATTTGTTTGTTTTACTTTATTTTCATCCAAAACCCAATCCCCCTTTACTTTGAAGTGTTAGATTAGTTAAAATCTGTTTTGGTTTGTGTTTTTAAGTGTCTTGAGTCAAATTAAAACCAATTTTCGTCCAAATAACTCCCTAGAGTCAGTTTTGAGTCTATTTGGTTGTTTTGTGCTGTTTTGAGTCTTGTGAGTCTTGTTAAGTGTTTTAAGTTTATTTTTGTGTTTTTAAGTCAGTTTCAATTAGATTAGCAATCCCTCCTAATCCCCGATCCAGAGCGATCCCTACTTATACATATACTAAAATTGTCAAAAGAGGGTTTAATTTGTGTGTTAGTTTTTAACGCATCATATGGTATCATGTAGATCAGGCCATATTCTTGTCCAAAGACTTGTAATAAATGATGAAGATAAGAATGATGGGGATAACAATTAAGCAAGTTTTCAATTGTGGATACAAAGTCAAGCAAACAAAATCAAGCAAAATCATCCTTTGTGATTACAAAGTCAAGGGTCTATTGTATAGGCACTCATTGTTGTATAGCCTAGCTTTTATTACATGTAGTTGGATGTAGTTGGGAGCTGCTGCCTTTATTGCTGTGAGACTCTAGCACTCCTATATAAGGAGTTTCTTGTACCATTTCTAATAGAAACAGATAAACAGATTATTTCTCCAAAACAGAGCTTAATTATAAGTTTTCAAATACCATTCTCTCAATAAATGCTTGATAAGATTCTTGAATGATGGCTATACAATGAAGGTCAATGGCAGTTTATATCTCTTGCCCAAAGGTGTGATATAAACATGCATTTAACAATCACTAATGGTTGTTTCAAGTTTTTCATGTCTTCGACAGCCAAATTTTTATTCACTGCAAGAAAAGGAAAGACAAGGGCTTTTTTTGATGGGTGTAGAGGTTGCGTACACCCAAGCGTAGCAGATTGTGAGTGTGACTAAATTTTGATATATTTATGAGTGATTTAATCTGATTGGCATATGAATTTTGATGGAATCAACCTATCACTATTTTGGTTTAATCTGATCCAAAACCCCTTAGTTTTCTTGTTATGAAGTTATCAATTGCTCAAAAATTGTATGTGTGTGTTACTGAAAGGAAAAATAGAAATACTGATATCGGTTTGCAGTGCATATAATTGATTCATCTATGGGAGTGAGAATCATACATGTTATTTCTATTTGTGATCGATGCCTGACATAACACCCTTACATGGGTAAGTCTGTTGCCTTTGATTTCCATTTGAATGGGCAAAGTAAATTCATGTAAATCAATTTCTTAGCCTGCTGTGCTCTATGATAATGTATAGCAAATATATGTTAACTGAATTGAATAGCCATATTATTGGTTGTTGTGGGAAATAATCAATATGGATTAAAAATCTTGAGTTTTGCAAACATGAAGCAAAATTGACATATTATGTGTTTAAATAAGGATTAAGTTGTCCTACATTGCTTAAGCTTGAGATGAACCAATGCAAAGACACAAATATGTATAAAGTATAACCTGGTGGACGAGCATTAACAATGTAGTACAATTAGTGCTTTATTTTTGAATTATCATTTCTAATATATAAACACAATATACCAGTACTTAAATATGACTGGCTAGGGATTTGATTCAATAATGTTAATAGCAATATTAACACCATAAGACAGTCAACTATGCTGCATGTTGATTCCTTATTCTTACTTGATGGTGTCAGAGTAATTTTCTTTCCAAATCATGTATCACACATTCAGGAGCTTGCATTCACAAGAATTTACTCACTGAGTTACTGTTAAGGTCAAGGTTCAAGAATGGGCTGTAAATTGTAATACTTCTTTTTCTTAATGTCCTTGAGGGACACAAAATGCTGCAGCTCATCATAAATTAAGAAAAAGGTAACTGTTTTTGTCAGCAACAATGTCTTTTACTCTTCCTTTTATACATTCTCTGTAATGCGCGTGTTGCTGATGGCGCCAAGAACATGAAGCATATATCTACACAAATGATTAAGGTTGTAGCAACCTGTGGGAGTATCATTAAAACTGTTGTTCTCAATAAACAGGTAGTGATGATATATGTGTACATGCATGAGATATGAAATTATAACTATGTGCTGTGAAAATTATTCTAATAGGCCATGATGATGTGAGAATTATCGATGTTAATTTGGTTTTAATCTCTTTTTAGCTTTGCAACATTCATTTCTCTCACCTGTAGAAATTGGACAATGCGCGCTTTAATTCGTTGATATTTATCAACGTATGTGTTTCAAAAGAGAAGAAAATTGATTGTACAATTCTAACATGTGGCATCTACAAGAGGTATTCTTTTCGGAAGAAAATGAAAAGAATTGTCAATTATTTTAATTTTTCAGTTTGGTGTTTGTAAGGCGAATGCAAAGTTTTTGATACTAATGGTCTAGTGGATTTGCATTACTGACAGAAAATAAACTGGGTCTTCGGGGTAGCTAATGATGTTAGCTTCAGTAAGAGAGAAGATGTGTGTAATTTATGGGTTTTTTTGAAGCAATTATTTCCAGCATGCTTTATAATATTGACATCCATGTGGAGGAAGTATGATATTACAATTGGGTTGTTATATTGTGATTAATCTCTTTCAAGCATGCTGCCAGTTTTCGTGAGATTAATTGAATATTAAAGGGTGTCATGAAGGAGACTATTGTTGGGTTTTACAGCTCAAAATTAGGATGATGCAAAAAATTAGGTTTGTGTTACCTATTTGGTCTTGGTGTCCTATTTGGGTTTGGATTTTGACTTCTTAGTTGGTTTCCTTGGTGGAGAGATTTTGTTAATTACCTATTTGATTAGAATTTGTATTTACTTCGTATTAGGATTCTTATTGTAACCTAAGTCCTATGCACTATAAATACGACCTTAGGGTTAGTGTATTTTGTGTGGCTCATTCGTGTGACAATTTGGTGACAGTCGATTTGTGAAT
The DNA here is from genome assembly GCF_042453785.1 of Malus domestica. NCBI lineage: Eukaryota > Viridiplantae > Streptophyta > Magnoliopsida > Rosales > Rosaceae > Malus > Malus domestica. The sequence goes on from NC_091668.1 coordinate 21,392,028, forward strand.
TTGTGAGTTAGAGAGCAATTTGGGAGAATCTTCTCCGTTTGTTTGAGTTCTCTATTCATTTGGTTTAGGGTTTGTAATTTGTGGGATTTGGGTTGTGAGAGTTTAAATACTTTTTTGTAATCTCCATTTGTTTAGTGAAATTCCTCGTCATCCTTCGTTCGTGGACGTAAGCTTTATGCCGAACTGCGTAAATCTCTTGTGTTAGTTTGAGATTGTTTGTTTTAGCTTTCACCTATGACGTTGATATTGGTAATTTGTTAGAATTCGTTTCCGTTTGCACATAAAAGTACAACAACTATTGGATCAATGCCATTTGTTGGCAAGACTCGAAGTATCAGATTATCATAATCTGTCACTTATAGCTAATCAATCCATGTGAGTTTTGACTCATTTTAGGTTGGAGTTTGATCAATTTATTTACATGCTTGCATCAACTACGCAAACCGCATTGACTTAGTAGCTGTAAGGGATTGTTTTTTAAGGTTACTTTGATCAAACTTGCATCTTAATTAAAATGACATAGTACGATTATTTCACAAGAGTTGTGAAAGCTTCATCTTGCCCGCATGTGTTGAAGGTTTTCATGAAGGTACTCTTGTGACATATAATCTAGTACTAGAAACTAATTAATTTTCTTGTCCAAAGGTGTAAATTAACCTAGTTTCATAAAGTTTCATTGGGATTAAGTTCCATGTCTTCACAATGAGCCCCCATTATAGTTTGTGGTTTTGTGGCATAGAAATTGGTTGCATCATGATATACTCTTTGTCTCTTTATGAGACTTGTTGAGCAAAAAAATATTGGACCCATAAAGATTAATCAAGGATTGCCCAGGTACGCATTGTTTAAGTATTACGGTTGTAAATCTTTTCAATTTGAACTATGATGTCTGTTTAGAGGATGAAATTTGACTACTTGAGTTTCCTTTGGACATCGAAATTGAAATGATATGAAATTGAATTTGTTATAGATGTATAGATTTATGATAGATGCACATAATTTTTCTGGCATATTGCGTGTCTTGAATTTTTATTGGTAGATTTATGATAGATGAATGACACATTTATTGGTCACCAAATGACCTGAATTTTTGATATGTTTAGTATATACATGTCTACTATGTTTCTGAAAATTTTTGTAATTTTCTGCCATGAATTGTAATTATGAAAAAATTTAAAGTAAGTGTGACTTACTATTGAAATTCAGTTTGACAACTTTATGTTGGTTATGGCATATTTTCTATTATGTCCAAAATATGAAACAATTTTATTCTGGCTCATGCTTTGAAAGAATATATTTATGAGTGTTTGCCCAAGTGAGAGAATTAGTGAAAAGAAAATTGGGCTTCACACTCATTAACATTTTGCAAGATGTGTATAAATTTTGACTTGTGCTTGAATTTGAACTAGATTATGTAAATTATGGTTTTAAAACTCATTACATGTATATATTCTTTTCCAAAGAGAGGAATGTATGAATGGTTTAAGATCTTTTAAGGGATAACATTTTTTTTAAGAGAATTAAGTTGACCATTTTCTTGTCTAAAGACTTAAAATCTTGGGTGGTTTCTTAACTTTTTACGCAGCTATTGAAATGTGAGAGTGCATGATAAGGATGCCCACATTGCTGAAACGTGGGAGTGCCACATGTTTCATTGTGCCTTGTATCACTATAAGTTTTAGTTAGTTTCCTTCAAGCTTATGATTGACAATGTTTATGTTGATTCAAATTTGTAATGTGCCATTAAATGACTGATCATTGTTCTAAAGAACATGTTTAGTTGAGTCTATTATGCAGGAAGCTTAGAAGGAAAAGTTAAGTGATTGAAGATGAACATTCAATGTTCAATCAATGAAGGTATACTGGGTTAATATGTAGGAGGCTTGAAGTGCGATATAGGTCTAAGTCTATTAATTGGAATGTATATAAATGTATATTTCACTTGCATCATATTATATGAGTTCGAGGATTATAATTTCAGGGTGCATACAATACTATTACATGTATTGTTTCCTGGAGTTCAAGTTTCAAATGATTACTGGTAGATGTGTATAAGATGTTAGTTGCGTATAACTGAATGTGACCACTAAAGAATGATTTTGTCATGGACATGTAGCTTCAAACCACAACGAGTTAACGTCCATGTGGGAGAATGTAAGAATCTTATGTGGACTCAACTAGTTGTGATAAAGGATAAGTAATATGTTGGTAATTCTTAATTTAGTATAATATGATGATTTGAAATGATTAAATTTCTTTGATTGATTACAATTGTACAAGGATATACAAATATATACTGGTTACATTTAGTCAAACTAGGAAAGAGAATTCTTCTGCTCTAATTTAGGAGCTAACAAGGTGATGACCTGTAGAGAAGATGATTACAACAATCATGGGGATTTCTCTATGATTTGATTTCCAACACTCCCCCTCAAGTTGGAGAGTGAATATCACGAAGTCCCAACTTGCCACTTAAAGCATGCAATTGTTCCTTTCCCAATGGTTTCGTAAATATGTTTGCTACTTGTGCGCGCGAAGGAACATAGGATGGTGAAATCAAGCCGGCTTGTAATTTTTCTCGCTCAATATGACAATCAATTTCAATGTGTTTTGTGTGTTCATGAAAAACTGGATTTGTTGCAATGTAGAGAGCTACCTGATTATCGCAAAAGAAAGATGCCGGTTGATTTTGTGGGACTTTCAAGTCTTCAAGAATATATCGTATCCAAGTTAATTCCAAACATGTCAATGCCATAGAACGGTATTCTACTTTTGCTGATGAGCGTGCCACATTTGTCTGCTTTTTTTATTTCCAAGATATAAGGGAATTTCCCAAAAATATGCAATATCTGGAAATGGAACGTCTCGTGGTGGTACAACCTGCCCAGTCAGAATCACAAAAGGCTCGTAGTGTGAGATTAGTAGAGGAAGGAAAGAATAACCCTTGACCTGGAGCCCCTTTTATAAATCTTAACACTCGTAAGGCAGCTTCCTAATGTGGCTTTCGTGGATTTTGCATGAACAGACTTCCGATTGAATAAACAATATCAGGCCTTGTGACTGTTAAGTAAATTAATCTCCCTACCAATCTTCTATATTTTGTAGGATCATGGAGAAGATCACCATCATCAGGGTTCAACTTCAAATGTTCCTCCATTGGAAAAGTACTTGGTTGAGCTCCCAATAAACCTACATCTTTTAAAATATCTTAAGCATATTTTCGTTGGGATATGAAGATACCATTTTTTGATCATGATACTTCAATGCACAGAAAATATTTTAAGTTTCCCAAATCTTTGATACAAAATTGTCGCAGGAGGGAGTCTTCGAGATTTTTTATTGCCTTTTCATCATTTCCTGCCACAATTATGTCATCAACATAAATAAGAACGGCAGTAAAAGAGTTTCCATGTATCTATGTAAAGAGGGAATAATTAGCCTTGGATTGTTGAAAACCCGCTCCTTAAATAGCATGTGAAAATTTTGCAAACCAATTTCAGGAAGCCTGTTTCAATCCATATAGGGACTTTTTGAGTCGACATACCAAATTCTCCCCCTGTCGGCGAAGACCAAGTGGAATTTCCATATAGACTTCTTGTCAAGGTCTTCATGTAGAAAAGCATTTTGGACATCCAATTGATGAAGGAACCAATTCCAAGAGGCAGCAAAGGCAAGTAAACAACGGACAATGGTAAGTTTGGTTGTAGGAGAAAAAGTTTCCAAATAATCAACACTTTAAATCTGAGTATAGCCCTTAGCAACAAGACGAGTTTTGTAATGCTTGATGGACCCATCATAATTATACTTGATTTTATAGACCTATTTGCAACCAATGGGCTTATGACCAGATGGTAAAGGAACAAGTGTCCAAGTATTATTCTGCTTGAAGGTATCAAGTTCAGCTTTCATGGCTTTTCTCCAATGGGGATTAACAACAACTTGAGAAAAGGAAGTGGGTTCAATGACACCTGTAATGTTAGCTAAAAATGCATGGTGGGAAGGAGAAAAATGAGAATAATAAAGAAAATTAGATAGCGGATAACGAGTACCTTGAGAAGAAGGTGCCACCAAAAGGTTGGGTTACGTCGTCGCGAGATACATGTGATACTCCTTGTGCCATGAACGTGGGTGAATGGTATGAGTAGAGTGACGAGAAACATCAAGTGGTGGAGATGCTTGTGAAGGAGGCAAAATAGTTGGAAAGGGTGAAGGGTCAGTGGATGACTCGTCCATAGGAGCTGGTATGGGTGCACGAGGAGTGGGTGGGGTAACATCAACTGGAAGAGATAGAGATGTAGCGGAAAGATCGAGTGTGGTGGGGATGAGATTGGATGGGACAAGGGGAATAATAGGCTGGGGGATATCTGATTGAGGTAGTGGAAGAACATTGTCAGAAGTGGGATTTATATGTTTGAAAAGGAAGTCTTATTCGTGAAAACAAACATCTCTACAAACAAAAAAATTTTGAGTGTCCAAATTGAATAATTTGTAACCCTTTTGTCCGGTGGGATACCTAACAAAAACACAACGGTGAGCGCGGGAATCAAACTTACGTAAGGGGTGAACAATAGTGGCACAACAAAGACATCCAGAAATCCTCAAATGATCATAGAAGGGCAGATGAAGGTAAAGTCGCTCGAAAGGTGTTTTGTTGGATAATAAAGGAGTAGGTATTCGGTTTATGAGGTAAACAGCAGTAAGAACACACTCCCCCCAAAAAGAGATGGGCAAATTGGATTGTAAATGTAACGCACGGGCTACATTAAGGATGTGACGATGCTTTCTTTAAAAAACACCATTTTGTTGAGGTCTATAGACATAAGTATATTGAAATTCAACTCAATTGGTAAGGAAAAAAATGTTTTAAAGATAAAAACTCAGAGCCATTATCAGATTGTCTTGATGGTGGTATTAAATTGTGGGCGAATGAATTGAAAGAAAGATTTAATTAATGAGGGAGACTCAGATTTATGAACCATTAAAAAAACCCATATGCACCGTGTATAATCATCCACAATAGTTAAGAAATAACGAGCCCCCAAATGTGTGCGTTGTTTATGTGGACCCCATATGTCACATTGAATTAACTTAAATGGTGCACTAGAATAAATATAACTATTCACAAAAGGGTTCCTCCTTTGTTTTGCCATAGGCCAAACAACACAAATATTATTATCCAAAGTTCTAGTTAAAGTTGGAATAGAAGAAGAAAGCAAACGCAAACGGGCTGAAGATGGGTGGCCAAGACGATGGTGCCAGGAATGGGTGGAGATGGTGGCATGGCAAGTGATCGAGTTGTGGTTGACCGGCGACATGAAGTATAAACCTCCGCATTGTTTACCCCAAGCAATCATCTGCCCCGAAGCCAAGTCCTGGATGACATAAAAATTAGGAAAAAGAATTATACAACAATGCAAGGATTTGGTTACTTTACTAGCAGACATAAGATTTAACCAGAAAGATGGAACAATGAGAACATTATCAAAGAATAGTTCCAGTGGAATCAATTGGAATCGAGGACCTGATCACTCATATATTTCATGCATTTATACCATCCATTTCTAAAGTATTTGTGATGTTTTTGTGTTAAAATTGTGGCATTTTATCTTACCTTGTGTTAATGTACAGTTAATTTTGTTTTAGGATCAATTTCAAGCAAAATGAACTGAAAAGAAAATAAAAGGGAGGGGAGAGACACAGACTGACAGAGGAATAAACAAAGGCAGCAGGATGTGGAAAGCAGACAGAGCAGAAAAGTAGAGGGAAGGAGAGCACAGACGGCAAAAAGAATAGAAAATAAAGGGGAGTGGGAGAGACACTGAAGGAAAAGCAGTGAAAGAATAAATAGAAACATAAAGAAAGGCCAAGTGCGCAGAGAAAGTAAAGGCGCAGAGAAAAAGAAAAGAAAATAAACTGCAAAGAAAGAGAGAAGAGTGCGGGACTGACAAACAGAAAAAGAAAATATAAGAGAAAGGAGACTGATGCAACGTGGGGGAGGAATAAAGAAAGGAAGTGAGAGGGGAGCGGACGAAGTGAAAAGACGCGGGACTGAGAGAGAAGAACGCAAAAAGAAAATAAAAGAACGAAGGGGACGGACTGACAGAAAAAAAAATAGACAGAGAAGGCAGGCGCAGAAAAAGAGGGCAGAGGGAAAAGAGAGGAGTGCAGAACGGCATGAGGGAAAAAGAAAACAGAAAAAAATAGGAGAGACTGACGGGAGAGGGCAGATCGCAGAAAGAGAGGGCAGCAGGCAGAGGAAAAGAAGTCAGGAGCAGAGGAGGAACTAAAAACGGGTGTTTTCTTTCTTTGTTATTTTGTTTTATGGATAATTTCTTATGTAATCAAATAATTATGTGTAACTAATTTTATTATGCTAGAGTGAGGCCATGAGCCGCAACATGAATACGTAGTTTTATTTTTCAATTGCTTAAGTGTTGTTACATGCTTGCTTTGATATTTTCAATCACTGAATTAAACTATCTATGTACCTTGATGCTTGATCACCATTAGGATGCTTAGAAAAGTTATCGGATGCAATTTTGAACGAATGTCACGTTAAAATTGGTTGTGCTTCTTGTGATTGAGAATTGTACTCTCTTAAGGTAAATATCATGCTCTTAGGGATTATATGGTTTAACAAAAGGATTTTCACCAAGATTAATGAATCACTCATGTTTATATTTAATCCAAATGTCATGGATAAGTTGCATGTAGTGGTATGCGTTTTAGCTTGAATGTCACAAGTAAAACATACACAAGAAAATCCAACCTTCAAAGCATGTGTATTTTCAATTATTTAAGCAATTGGAATAGCTACGTAGGAGTGTTGTTGGTAAAGGTTGAACTCTAGCATATTGTCAATCTATTTTTCTTCAATCATTTATTTTATCTTGAATTTCCTTATTTACTTGTTTTGTTTAAGTTGAATCATTATTCCTATAAACCAATTCCCATTTTAGATATTTGTTTAAGTCACATCCAGTAATATTTAGTTTCGTCAAATTAGTGTAATTCTTAGAGTTAAATAAGTTAAATACACAAAAACTCGTAAATTGTTTATATCAGTTCCTGAGGAGATCGACCTTGCTTGAGCCATTCTATACTACAAACACTTGTTCTCTTGCAAGAATTTTCTATGGTTTAACCCTTTGTTTTACAAGTGGTAAAATCGCTATCAAGAAATTGGCGCTGTTGCCGGGGACTGTGCCAACAGTTCCTGAGTTTTTGTGTTTATTTTTCTTATGCTTATGTTTATGTCTTATTTTTATTAATCATTAAATTATAAAAAAAAACAGCAATTAATTTAGTTGAGTTTTGATCTTTGATTAAGTGCAGTGGATGTGTGGTGTGAGATTTGTTTTTCTTCGTTTAACTAACTAGTGGTTGCCAATTTGCATAAATTGTGTTTTTTTTTATTTATCTAGGTTTACTTACTTTCTTTTTCTTTTTGTTGTTTAGTTAGTTTCTGTTAAGTTTTATTTTATTTTACTTTTATTTTTATTGTGGCTTAATATTTCTGTTGTTTGTTCAGGTGTAGTATATGGTAATTGGAACAAGGTCCAAGAATCAAGTGCTTATTCCTTACGACCCTGAACCAGAGAGAAGTGCAAGGAAGTTAGCTAGAGAAAAATATTTAGCACAAGATTCCAACCTTGGTGATACTTTTCTTAAGGATTTGTTCCGTGATCCTGAGAGCAGCACATCTATTTTCCAACCTTTGGCACCAGTTGCACACATGGCCCTAGCCTTACCTGCAGCAGGTCAACCTTTAAGGAATTCATTGGCAGCGAGGATCAATGCAGTGCCAAGGTGCATTATATATCCAGATGTGGAAGATGGGACATCCTTTGAAATCAAACCTCACATCCTCAACATATTGCCATCCTTTCATGGGTTGCCAAACAGTGATCCCAACATGCATTTGGTTGATTTTATTGAGGCATGTGACAACACCATAATCAGAGGTTTCTCTTCTGAAGCTATCAAGTTACACTTGTTCCCATTCTCTTTGAAGGACAAAGCCAAGGCGTGGCTGCATTTTCTGCCTGCCAATAGCATTACAACATGGACAGAATTGCAAGACAAATTTCTCAATAAGTTTTTTCCTTCATCCAAGACTCTTGCACTCAAGAAAGAGATATTAGCTTTCGCTCAAAGGCCAAACGAGTCTTTCCATGAAGCTTGGGAACGGTATAATGAGATGTACACAAAATGTCCTCATGCTGGGTTTGATTCTAACCTTCAAATGAACATATTTTATAATGGTCTCAATGCCACCACCAAGAGTCAAGTGAATGCATCTGCTGGAGGGTCATTAATGTCAAAATCAGCAAGGGAAGCATTTGAGTTATTTGATATGATGGCTTCGGAATCCCAACAATGGACAGAAGAACAAACACAAAAGAGGGGAGTTTTTGAGATTTCTCAGAGTTCTCCTAATGTTTCTGCTCAAATTGCTAAAATGGAAAAGAATTTTAATGCCAAATTTGTTGCCTTAATGCAGGTCTCTTCCATGCCCAATGCCCAAGAAGCGTGCATCATTTGTAGTGAGACAACTCATGACATCACTCAATGCCCCAACAAGGATAGCTACCCTGAGCTTGTGCAAGAGCATGTGAATATGGTGAATAATTTCATTAGACCCAGAAGTGACCCTTATTCCAATACATATAATCCTGGGTGGAAGAACCATCCCAATCTCAGTTGGGGTGGCAACCAACAGCCACGTCAATACCAACAGTCTTACCAATCAACTAGTGAGACTAAGAAACCATCTCTTGAAGACCAAATGTCACAGCTAGCTCAACATATGTCTGTTATCTCTAATAGCACCAACACTTTTGTCCAATCCACACAAACTAGCATTCAGAATCTCACGGCTTCAGTGGGGAATTTGGAGACTCAAGTTGGACAGCTTGCTACCATGTTCAATGAAAGAGAGAAAGGAAAGTTCCCGAGCCAATCTGAGCAAAATCCAAGAGGGATGAAGCATTGCAAAGTAATACAGACATTGAAAAGTGGCAAGAGCTATGACAACAGAGAAGTGGTGCACCATGAAGCCAAAGTGGAAGAAGAAGAGCTTACTGAAAGTGCGCCATTAGCTGCAAAGTCTCGGTCAGAGGCTATTTCTGAAGCAGGTATTCCAGATCCTAGTGCAAGTGATAAAGTGCAATCTCGACCCAACTCTGATTCAAACAAGGAAAAAGGCCTTGGTAGTTTATTTGCACCTTCTGACAAGCCACCATACAAGCCACCTTTGCCATTTCCACAAAGGCAGCAACAACGTTCCAAGGATCAACAATGCATTGAATTCATGAAGACGTTGGCTAAGGTTCAAATTAATTTGCCTCTATTAGATGCTATTAAACAGATCCCATCATATGCCAAATTTCTGAATGAGCTATGTTCTAAAAAGAAAAAGTTCTTGGAATACGAGAAGGTGATTTTATCTGAGCAATGCAGTGTTGTCCTCTTACATAAGCTACCACCCAAGAAGAAAGATCTGGGGAGTTTCACTATCTCTTGTACTATTGGTAGTCTTGATTTTCATAAAGTATTGATTGATTTAGGAGCAAGTGTTAACCTTATGCCTTATTCTGTTTTTCAAAAATTAGGTGAAGGAGAACTCAAGCCCACATTTGTGAGTCTTCAATTGGCAGATAGGTCCGTGACATATCCTTTGGGTATTCTGGAAGATGTGATTATTAAAGTGGATAAATTCTATCTCCCAGCTGATTTCATTGTACTTGACATGGAGGATGATAAGGAAGTGCCTCTCATTTTAGGCCGACCGTTCATGGCCACCGCCCTGACACTTATTGATATGGAAGCATGTACTTTAACCCTAAGAGTGCAAGGAGAATCAGTTGTATTCAAACTCTTTGAAGCTGTCAAGCGTCATTTCGAACCTGAAGAGTGCTTTCGTGTTGATGTTTTGGATGGGATTGTGCATGCAAATTTGCCTCACGATCATCTAATGATGAGCTGTTAACTTGCCTCACCAACCATGATGCTACTTTATCTATGGAAGAAAATGTGGTGGACGTCATTGCTGCATTGGATAGTGCACCAATTCATAATCCAAAGTGGCGACATGTTTATGAAAGCCTTGGAGTGCCTAAGCAGCCTATTTTTCCTTCAAGTGAGCAAGCTCCGAAGTTAGAGCTTAAGCTACTGCCGAGCCACCTCAAGTATGCTTATCTCGGGGAGAATGAGACCTTACCTGTTATTATTGCTGCTGATCTTAATGACACGGAGGAAGACAAATTACTAAGAGTTTTTCGCAAGTATCAAGATGCTCTGGGGTGGACACTTGCTAACATAAAAGGCATTAGTCCAGCTTTGTGCATGCATAGGATTTTTATGGAGGCTGGGACTAAACCAACTGTTGAAGCTCAAAGACGTCTAAATCCGATCATGAAGGAAGTTGTAAGAGTTGAGGTGATGAAGTTACTTGATGCAGGTATCATTTATCCAATCTCAGATAGCAAATGGGTGAGCCTGACTCAGGTGGTTCCAAAGAAAACACCCGTTTTTTGGTTTCTCTGCTCTGCGCACTGCCCTCTACTCCCGTGCCCTCTGCTTCTCTGCTTCTGCTGCGTCAGTCTCCCTCTGTCCTCTGCCCGTCAGTCTCTATTCTCTCCCTGCGCCTCTGGTTCCAAAGAAAACTGGTATTACTGTGGTGAAGAATGATAACAACGAGCTTGTGCCTACAAGGATGACCACCGGATGGCGAATGTGTGTTGACTATAGAAAGCCCAATAACAGCACTAGAAATGATCATTTTCCGCTGCCATTCATTGATCAGATGCTCGAGAGACTAGCTGGTCATTCTTTCTATTGTTTCTTAGATGGTTATTCAGGGTACAACCAAATTCCAATTGTCCCTGAGGATCAAGAGAAGATAACGTTTACATGCCCTTTTGGTACATTTGCATACAGACGAATGCCTTTTGGATTGTGCAATGCCCCTGCCACTTTCCAACGATGCATGATGAGTATTTTTTCTGGAATGGTTGAAAATATTGTCGAGGTTTTTATGGATGACTTTTCTGTTTTTGGTAATTCTTTTGATATATGTTTGGATAACTTGTCTTTGGTTTTGGAAAGATGCAGGGAGACTAATCTTGTGTTAAATTGGGAGAAATGCCATTTTATGGTTAAGCATGGCATTGTGCTAGGACATCTAATTTCAAGCAAAGGAATAGAGGTCGACAAGGCAAAGATTGAGGTGATCGTCAAATTACCACCACCAACTTCTGTGAAGAATGTGAGATCTTTCTTGGGACATGCTGGTTTTTATCGAAGATTCATCAAGGATTTTTCCAAAATTAGTCGTCCTCTTTGTAATTTACTTGCTAAAGATGCTTGTTTTGATTTTAATGCAGATTGTCATGATGCTTTCAACAAATTGAAGAATCTTCTCACATCAGCCCCAATTATAACAGTTCCAGATTGGACCCTTCCTTTTGAGCTCATGTGTGATGCTTCCGATTACGCTGTGGGTGCTGTTCTTGGTCAGCGACGTGACAAGCTCCCCTATGTTATATATTATGCCAGCCGCACTTTGAATGATGCTCAGCTGAATTATGCCACTACGGAAAAAGAATTACTTGCAGTGGTATTTGCTCTTGAAAAGTTTCGATCGTACTTAATTGGTGCAAAAGTCATTGTGTATTCTGATCATTCTGCTCTCAAGTACTTATTGTCTAAAAAAGAGGCCAAACCACGATTGATTCGATGGGTCCTTCTTTTGCAAGAGTTTGATTTGGAGATCCTAGATAAAAAGGGATGTGAGAATGTTGTGGCGGATTATCTCTCAAGATTAGTAAATGCAAGCACTGATGAGGCAGATTCATTGCCCCTGCAAGAGAGCTTTCCAGACGAGCAACTTCTAGCGGTTACTCATCAAGTACCATGGTATGCTGACATCGCAAATTATTTGGCATCTGGAGAAATACCATCAGAGTTCAGTTACCAACAAAGGAAGAAGTTCCTCTCCACTGTAAAACACTACTTTTGGGATGAGCCATACCTTTTCAAGCATTGCCAAGATCAAATCATTCGTTGGTGTGTCCCCTTAGAAGAACAAGAAAGCATCTTGAAGTTTGCTCACCACTATGCATGTGGTGGTCATTTTGGACCAAGAAGGACAGCGGCCAAGATCTTACAGAGTGGTTTCTTTTGGCCATCTTTATTCAAAGATGCATACCTATGCTGCCAGACTTGTGATAAGTGTCTTTTTCAGAGAAATGAGATGCCCCAACAAAGTATTTTGGTGATTGAATTATTTGATGTTTGGGGTATAGACTTCATGGGACCTTTCCTTTCTTCACATGGCAATCTCTACATCTTGGTGGCGGTTGATTATGTCTCTAAGTGGGTGGAGGCAATAGCTTCTCCAACATGCAAAAGTTCTGTGGTGTTAGGTTTCTTGCAGAATACTATTTTCCCCGATTTGGAGTACCTCATGCTATTATCAGTGACGAAGGTACGCATTTCTTAAACCGCACCATGGCTTCCCTTTGTGCCAAGTATCATATTCACCATCGCATAGCCACCCCATACCATCCACAGACATCTGGACAAGTTGAAGTATCTAATCGTGAGCTCAAGAGGATTCTTGAGAAAACTGTCAGTTCATCTCGAAATGATTGGAGTTTAAAGCTTACTGATGCTTTGTGGGCATATAGGACAGCTTATAAGACACCAATTGGGATGTCTCCTTTTCATTTGGTGTATGGGAAAGCTTGCCATCTGCCTATGGAACTTGAGCACAAGGCATATTGGGCTATTAAGCACCTCAATTTTGACTACCAGACAGCGGGAGAGAAGCGGAAGCTGCAGTTGAATGAACTGGAAGAAATAAAGAATGATGCTTATGAGAATGCAAAGATTTACAAGGATAAGACCAAGAAATTTCATGATGCTCACATCCTTCATAAAGAGTTTCAACCGGGTCAGAAGGTTTTGCTTTTTAATTCAAGATTGAAACTATTCCCAGGAAAGCTCAAATCACGTTGGAATGGTTCATATCGTGTTGTACAGGTCCATCTTCATGGGGTTGTGGATATCCAAAACATGCAAACTGGTTTTGTCTTCAAAGTTAGTGGACATCGCTTGAAGTTATACAGAGAGTCTCCATATGATCTTGCTAAGGATTCCATCACTTTGAAGGAACCTGTTATTTGAATCAAACTGCCAACAGAATGTCTAGCTCTAGACAGTAACTAAAGCGCTTCTTGGGAGGCAAACCAAGCTTTCTATCTTTCATCTTTATTTTGAATAATTTTAATTGTTCTTGTTCTGTTTTTCTCTTGTTTTCTGGTTTGTGTGTTTAAGTCATACTTTTGTTCCTTTATGCAGGTAATGATTTTGCAATCTCTACCACAACTTCTTGCAAGGTATTTTTACATTCATAAAAATGAAAGGAACATTAAGCAGATAAATACAAGACTCCACAAAGGCTGCTTAGGAGAAGTCTCAGTAGTCGGCAGAGCTTCAGCAGTCGGCGGAGCCCCAGAAGGAGGAGGCATCAGAGGTTGATCATTTGGAGCATCACTACACGGTACAGCCCCAGAAGACGAAGGCAAATGTTGTTGGAACAAACCCACAAACCACTGATGATCAAGTAAAATCTGACCATCAGATTCCTGCATCTGGTCAATTTTCCTCTTCATGTTTGTAGCATAATTATGTGCGAGCCTGTGCAATTGTTTATTTTCATGCTTAAGCCCTCTAATCTCCTGTTTGAGACTCAGCACTTCAGCCGCCAACGATTCAACTTGACGGGTTCGGGCAAATAGGCGTTGGGCCATGTTGGACACGGAACCTGCACACTGCACACTGAGAGCCAGAGACTCCTTAATAGCCAATTCATCAGACCGTTTTGAAAGTAGTCTGTTATCTTTAGGAGTGACAAGGTTTCAGGCCACCACCGCAGCTGTCATATCATTCTTCATCACCGAATCCCCAACGGTAAGGGGACCAGTAGGGGATATGAAGGATGGGCGTCATATGTTGTCTGGAGAAGGCGGAGCTGCCTCTTCACCAAGGTTCAAGTCAAAACGACGGTTGGAAGGGCCATACATTTTTCAGAGGTGGTAAAGAACGAAGAGGTCGGACAAGTCAAGATCGTAGAAATGCAAAGAGGGAGTTTTTACAGGCAGAAATTCAAGTGTGCTTTGAACGTCCTGCATACCTCTATAAAAATCAGCACGCGATGGGATTTCAGAGATCGAAGAGGCAATTGCAGATATCGAAGAGGCCAACTAAAAAAAATCAAAGAGGCGTTCGCTTTCTCAAAAGTTAGGCTTGCTCAGAAACCACGGGCCATCCTTTGTTCCAGATTTGTCCGCACTCGTCACATGCAACCTCTGCACTCGACGGAGCTCAGATTTCAAAGAGGCAAGCTCAGAAATCGGAGAGGCATCTGCTTTTCCAGACGTGTCAGCATCTGTCACATGCACACTCAGCTTACGAAAATCACGGGCAATTTGTCGACGATTTCTGGTAAAGTAGCGTGAAGTTTACTGTTCAATCATCCAACGGTTGCCGACAAGAGTGAAAGAACAGTACCGGTTATTATTTCTTATAAATGTCGACCTTCACCCTCCATAGCAAGGCAGACATACATAACCTTCTTCTTCTCAGAGAATGCCTTTCCAACACACCCTCTCGTGTCACTCAGTGTTCCTTATTCCTTGGGGTACCTCTGCAAACAACCCATCCAAAGAAAAAGTATTTCATATCATGAAGGTTGAAAGCAAGAGTATCTCATATCATGTTTTCTCCCTGTCCTTCTCTTTGTCTTTGTTTTACGACAAGGAGAAAGAAAGCAATCAGCCAGCACTTGGTATCAATCTTCCGATCTGGAGCCAACTGCCTGGAACCCCTTCCTGATTGCTTACCTAGCCTTGCTCTCGAGTACTCATCTTCATCATCTTATGCTTCCTCTTCGTCTACCACATCTACCTGGGGAACAAGTAAGGGAAGTGAAAATGATACCTCGAAGCATGTGGAGACAATTTGCAAATTCATCCTCAGCTAGGGACAAGGAGAAAGAAAGCAAGAGGTGGGCACTTGGAAAGATTGAAGAAAGACAATTTGCCAATGCATCTTTACTGCTGCTCTCATCGCCTACACAAATTGGTGTGTTCTTTCCTTTTCTTTATGTGTCTTTATTTCATTTTATATTTCTTTCCTTCCATTTTTATGTCTTATTGTTCAAAAATTCCTTTCATTATCATTGGGGACAATGCTATAATTAAGTTTGGGGGTGGAAATATATTTCGTTAGTTTATTTCTCTATAAAAAAAATAATAAGTTTTTGCATTTTTATTGTTGTTTGTAGCTACTTCTAAATTCAATTATGAGATTTGATTTTAATTTCCTTCTTACTTTCAAGAAGTCTAAGTTCTTTTCGTTGTCTTTGTGTTAATTGTGATTTCCAGAAATCAACTTGAAAAATAAATGTGCCTAGTCTTGTCAATGTGAAACTTGAGCATAATTTAGCGTTTCATATGTGAATCATGTGAGATTATGTAAACCTTGTGAGTTTTTGAGCCTATACTTGATTGAACCATTATCCATCAATCTCATTCCTTCTTGTGCGTATGATCTCACTGTACATGTATCTCTAGAACTTGCTTTATATTACTCGATTCATTAATCAATTCATGTAATAACTTGGAAGTGATATAGGCCATCTTTGGATCGTTTGAGCCTTTCATGTCTACCTTATATGCTATGTTTATCCGTAGTAGCCCATTGAGCCTTTAACTAAGCCATTTCTTTGTTAGCCACATCTCTTTACCTTGCTCCAATATTGGAGTTGAGCCCATACACAAAAATCGATTCCTTATTGTTTTGAGAAAGTATTACATGGGTTGTGCTTTTGTGGGTTTCATTTATGTAGAAAGATGGATGGAGCATGTGTATTATAATGAAATGTGAATTTGATGGGTGATGTAGCTTTTGCAGATTTGTTTCTTTCATAAAAAAAAAAGAAAAAAGAAAAAAAAACGAAATATATAAAAATTGGAGAGTGTTGATTTGTTGAAAATGTGTCGGTAGAGTATAAATTTCCTTTTGAAGTTAAATTTGGGGAGTAACGGTGCTCGAGGTTTTATTATTTTGCTTTCAATTTGAGATGGTGTGATATTGAGGTGTTGAAAAACTACCAAAGTGTACTTTCTCAAAATTTTTGATTTCCATATCCTTTCTTTCATTAGCCTATCACCTTTAGCCCCATTACAACCGTAATAAAGTCCTATTGATCCAAGGTATTACTTAAATATTGATAAGCGAATTAGGTGGACAAGCAAGCATATGGCGGCATGTACAATGAGATCACTTGAGTGAAACACATTAACCAAAACTTATGAGTGAATGAGCGTATGTCTTGTGAGAAACTCACATGTTTGCATATGATGATTTAAAGGAGCTTGGAATTGCATTGACATGGCTAGCTCACACATGGCTTTTCAACGTTTTTGTTTGAAGGAAATTTGGTTAACTATTGGATGATGTTTTGAGCTCTTGATTAGTTCTTGGTTGTTTGTTTCATGATTAGCACTTATCTCTGAAATCGAAATTGAGAAGTTGGCTACTAAGTTGTTGAATCTAGTCTTAGTTGAGTGGTTTTGTTTTGTGTTTTGTTTTGCTAGAGGACTAGCAAAAATGTAAGTTTGGGGGTATTTGATCACTCATATATTTCATGCATTTATACCATCCATTTCTAAAGTCTTTGTAATATTTTTGTGTTAAATTTGTGGCATTTTACCTTACCTTGTGTTATGATCAATTTCAAGCAAAATGAACTGAAAAGAAAATAAAAGGGAGGGGAGAGACACGGACTGACAGAGGAATAAACAAAGGCAGCAAGATGTGGAAAGCAGACAGGGCAGAAAAGCAGAGGGAAGGAGAGCACGGACGGTAAAAAGAAAAGAAAATAAAGGGGAGTGGGAGAGACACTGAAGGAAAAAGCAGTGAAAGAATAAACAGAAACATAAAGAAAGGCCAAGTGCATAGAGAAAGTAAAGGCGCAGAGAAAAAGAAAAGAAAAAAAACTGCAAAGAAAGAGAGAAGAGTGCGGGACTGACAAACAGAAAAAGAAAATATAAGAGAAAGGAGACTGACGCAGCGTGGGGGAGGAATAAAGAAAGGAAGTGAGAGGGGAGCGGACGAAGTGAAAAGACGCGGGACTGAGAGAGAAGAACGCAGAAAGAAAATAAAAGAAAGAAGGGGACAGACTGACAGAAAAAAAAATAGACAGAGAAGGCAGGCGCAGAAAAAGAGGGCAGAGGGAAAAGAGAGGAGTGCAGAACGGCAGGAGGGAAAAAGAAAACAGAAAAAAATAGGAGAGACTGACGGGAGAGGGCATATCGCAGAAGGAGAGGGCAATAGGCAGAGTAAAAGAAGTCAGGAGCAGAGGAGGAACTAAAAACGGGTGTTTTCTTTTTTTTGTGATTTTGTTTTATGGATAATTTCTTATGTAATCAAATAATTATGTGTAACTAATTTTATTAAGCTAGAGTGAGGCCATGAGCCGCAACATGAATACGGAGTTTCATTTTTCAATTGCTTAAGTGTTGTTACATGCTTGCTTTGATATTTTCAATCACTGAATTAAACTATCTATGTACCTTGATGCTTGATCACCATTAGGATGCTTAGAAAAGTTATCGGATGCAATTTTGAACGAATGTCACGTTAAAATTGGTTGTGCTTCTTGTGATTGAGAATTGTACTCTCCTAAGGTAAATATCATGCTCTTAGGGATTATATGGTTTAACAAAAGGATTTTCACCAAGATTAATGAATCACTCATGTTTATATTTAATCCAAATGTCATGGATAAGTTGCATGTAGTGGTATGTGTTTTAGCTTGAATGTCACAAGTAAAATATACACAAGGAAAATCCAACCTTCAAAGCATGTGTGTTTTCAATTATTTAAGCAATTGGAATAGCTACGTAGGAGTGTTGTTGGTAAAGGTTGAACTCTAGCATATTGTCAATCTATTTTTCTTCAATCATTTATTTTATCTTGAATTTCCTTATTTACTTGTTTTGTTTAAGTTGAATCATTATTCCTATAAACCAATTCCCATTTTAGATATTTGTTTAAGTCGCATCCAGTAATATTTAGTTTCGTCAAATTAGTGTAATTCTTAGAGTTAAATAAGTTAAATACACAAAAACTCGTAAATTGTTTATATCAGTCCCTGAGGAGATCAACCTTGCTTGAGCCATTTTATACTACAAACACTTGTTCTCTTGCAAGAATTTTCTATAGTTTAACCCTTTGTTTTACAAGTGGTAAAATCGCTATCAGGACCTGTAGGTAGATTAATGGTAGGAATGGACGACTTATTGGTATGAATAAAAGAAGACGAATCATATGTAACATGGTCAGTTGCTCCACTGTCTAAAATCCAAGAATTAGAAAACATGGACTTAATGGACGGAGGAAATGATTGACCTGCAATGTTTTCAAAGGAATTAGAATTGGCAGAAGTTGATTTGGAGAAATTTACCATGGCCTCTGTTAATTGCTTACATTGTTCCTCAGAAAGGCCATCAAGAATATTCTGGAAATTGTGTGCCGAGTGATCTGTATGGAATGTCTATCCATATTGGTCCTTATGTTGATGACCAATGGAGTCTTGATGGGATGGTTGGCTCACCTGATTGGCAAAATAGGATGTTGGACCTTTCCACCCACTGTTGTGGCTGCGTCCATTAGTGCTGGCACTGCTGCTACCTGACCTGTTGGTGCCACTATTGTCACGATGTTGTGGATGTCTTAAAGGATATCCATGGAGTTTATGGCAAGTTTCAATCGTATGACCATCAACAATTGCATGTTTTGGTCCTATTCATGATATTTTTCAAAAGCAGATTTTCCTTGCACTGGCACGTGGGTGGAGTTCTATATGAAGTTAGTTCATCCCTTAAATTTTGTAGTTTTGTGAAGTAAGTAGCCACAGACATCAAACCTTGAAAGTTAGAGGCGATTGCCTTCTGAATGTGGTAGATTCGGGGAGCGTTTCCGCGTGAGAACCTATCACAAAAATCTTCCCACACCTTTTGAGCGGTCTCAGCAAAAATCACAGATGGAGCAAGGTCAGGCATGACGGATTGGACAAACCAGGATAATATCTTGTTGCAGTGATCTTATAAAGCATATTCAGTGGGTTTCTTGTTTGGAGATGGTGCTTTCAACGTTCCATCGATGAAACCAATCTTATTCTTGGCGACAAGGGCAATGCGGACGGCCTGACTCCAGGTACCATAATTTTCCCCATTCAGTGGTTGGGAAACTAAGGAATTGTTTGGGTTATCAGAATGATGAATATAGTATGGACTTGAAATGTTTGAAGCTAAATTGGTGCTATCGTTTCTAGCCATGTTGAAATCTGGAAAATGAGAATTAAAAGGCTATGGAAGCCGTGTAAAGTTGAAGAGGCTATGAAAAGAAGAGCCTGCAATAGGTAGACCGACAGGTAATTAGGAGCTAGGGAAACCCTAGCTCTGATACCATCTTAATTTAGTATAATATGATGATTTGGAATGATTGAATTTCTTTGATTGATTACAATTATACAAGGATATACAAATATATACTGATTACATTTAGTCAAACTAGGAAAAAGGATTCTTCTGCTCTAATTTAGAAGCTAATAAGGTGATGACCCGTAGAAGAAGATGATTACAACAATCATGGGGATTTCTCTATGATTTGATTTCCAACAGTAATGGAAATCATTAGAGTTTGAATATGTGTAAAACCAACATCCTATAATTGAAGAAATACATCCAACATGCTTCTAAAGCCACTTCATACACGGTCTTGGTTACTATTCCACAACTGCAAGATAAGACAGACAAAGTATATCATTTTCATCCCATAAGCCCTTAAGTTTGGTCAAGTAAGAACCAACAGACATGGTCCCTTGAACACAGTCATGAATTTCATTCTCGATGTGATAGAGTTGAACGCTATTATCCTGAGAGAAGTGTTTGTACAACTTGTTCCAAACTACTTGCACTCTATCACAATAGAATACGCTAGCAACAATTTCTTTAGAGCTCGAACTTAATAACCCGGTTTTGACTAGGTTGTCACAACGATTCCATTGTTGTAACTCATCCTTTTCGATGTCATCAATGAAGCTATACTTAATTCTGATAACAGTATGAACAAAACCTCTGTGATTGCAGAAATGGAGAGCAATAAATAGAGAAGAAGAAAGAACTCTAAAAAATCTAAGTAGTTTGTTATTACTGTGCATAACTGTCAACCATACACCTTAGGCTATTTATACTTTTACATATTTAGTAACTACCTAGTTTATCAACTAAGCTAACTTATACCTCCTAATCTGTTGACACTTGGCAATCTAAGATCTTTACATTTGTCATTACAATAATATTATTATTACCCCCCTAAAGCTTAACTTGGAGCTCCAAGGTTAAAATTGTAACAATGATGAACAAAAGAAAGACCATGAAGACCTTTTGTCAGGATATCTGCAGCTTGTTCCTTTGTAGAGATATGTTGAACCAAGAGATCACCATTTGCACCTTTTCTCGGACAAAATGAAAGTCTGTGTCAAGATGCTTAATGCAAGAGTGAAACATAGGATTGGAACTGAGAGCAATGGTTGACAAGTTAACACAATGAAGAACTGGATGAGAGGGAAGAAACATATGAAGATCTTTAAGCAATGACCTGAGCTAGCAAACATTAGTCGCACAATGAGCCAATGCCTTGTATTTTGCTTCAGTAGAACTGCGAGATATTGAAGATTGCTTATTGGATTGCTAAGATATTGGATTACAACCAAAGAAAACTACATATCCTGTCATAAATTTGTGAGTATTAATATCAACAGCCTAGTCAGAATCAAAATATGTTGTAATAGTAGTATCTGGAGAAGATTTGTACATTAAACCACAATTCAAAGTACCCTGAAGGTATCATAATATCCTTTTGACCAAAAAGAAATAAGCTTCGGTTGGATGATGCATGTATTGACAAACAACACTCACAGAATGAGCTATATCAAGACGTGTGAATGTCAAGTATTGATGAACTCCAACAAGATTGCGATATAAAATTAGATCTGAAAGAGGTGTGCCTTTTGCAACAAGTAATTGAGTGTGTGGCTTGGTTGGAATGTGTGACGGCTTACAATGCTCCATACCAGCTTTAACTAGAAGCTCTTTGACATATTTGGTCTGATTAACAAATAAAATCCAGTAGACATGTACTGGACCTGTAATCCAAGAAAATAAGTAAGATGACCCATATCCTTAAGATCTAAAAACTTAGCAAGACCGTTGATAACCTCTTAAACAAGAAAATCACTTGAGACTGTCAATATAATGTCATCCACATACAATACCATAATAACCACAACATATTCATAATGTTTCACAAACAAACTAGTATCAGATTGTGATGCAACAAATCCCAACAATGGAAAAACTTCAATGAACTTAGAATGCCAAGCCCTATGTGCTTGCTTAAGTCCATATAAGGATTTAACAAGTCTAGAAACATAAGATGGATTAGTAGAATAAAAAGAACCCTGAGGTTGATGCATATAAACCTATTCCTGCTAATCCCCATGAAGAAATGCATTCTTGATATCCAATTGCCTTAATTTCCAATGACAACTAGTAGCTAGAGCAAGTATAAGCCTCATTGTGGAATGCCAGTCTACATGGCTAAAAGTTTCACAGTAATCGATGCCATGTTCTTGAGTAAATCCATGAGCTACTAAATGAGCCTTGTCACGTCTTGGCCCAGGCCCCCACCACATCCCGGGCTCGACTCCACCATAGCATGATATTGTCCGCTTTGGGCCCCGACCACGCCCTCACGATTTTGTTTATGGGAACTCACACGAGAACTTCCCAGTGGGTCACCCATCCTATGAATGCTCTCGCGCGAACTCGTTTAACTTTGGAGTTTCGATGGAACCTGAAGCCAGTGAGCTCCCAAAATGACTCGTGTTAGGTAGATATGGGAATATACATATAAGGCTTACAGGATCCACTCCCCTGGGCGATGTGGGATGTTACAATCCACCCCCTTAAGGTCCTGACGTCTTCGTCAGCACACTCTTGGCCAAGGATTGGCTCTAATACCAAATTGTCACATCCCGGCCCGGGCCCCCACCACATCTTGAGCTCGACTCCATCGTAGCATGATATTGTCCGCTTTGGGCCTTGACCAAGCCCTCATGGTTTTGTTTTTGGGAACTCACACGAGAACTTCCCAGTGGGTCACCCATCATGGGAATGCTCTCGTGCGAACTCACTTAACTTCGGAGTTCCGATGGAACCTGAAGCCAGTGAGCTCCCAAAAAACCTCGTATTAGGTAGAGATGAGAATATACATATAAGGCTTACAAGATCCACTCCCTTGGGCGATGTGGGATGTTACAAGCCTTGTACCTAACAATGCTACCATTAGGGTTCTTTTTAACCTTGTAAACCTATTTACAACCCACAATATATCTGTCTGTGGGAGGAGAAACCAAAGCCCAAGTACCCTAAGTTTGTAAAGCATCATACTCTTCTTGCATAGCCTTCTGCCATTGAGAATTAGATGCAGCTTTTCGAAAATTTTTAGGTTTTGCTCATCAATGATATCAGCAACATAAGTATAACCAGAAATACCATAATCATAGTCATCAATATGAAGAGAATGTAACTGAGGTAAAGAGGCAATGTATGCAGAATAATCTTGCTTAGTAATAATACCATTTTGAATACTAAAGCGAGGAGGACAAGGAAGACATACCTGAAGTTGTGTAGGATGATAGGCAGGTAAAAAAGTAGATTGATCTTGAGAGATAGGGCTAAAATGAGTTTTGATGAAAAAGTTGCAAAGTCTTATGTTGAAGTTGAAATGTGAACAATATTTGATGAACTAAGTGAAATTGAGGAAGATAACTCATGTTGAGAATTAAAAGTTGAAGATATTAAATCACTATAACCCATACTTGGAAGTAACATTGGCAAAGTGACAATAATTCGTGATCTTAAAGTAGAATTAGACTTGGAACCATTCTTGACAGATGAAGTATTCATGGTTAATTTGGCAGGAAATATTGTCTCATTGTGTATCACATGTCCACATAAAAATTGCTTTTTGGATGACAAGTGATAACATATTGTCCCTTTATAATCAACAACATATCCCAGAAAAATGCAAAGAATAGACCTAGATTGAAGCTTATGCAGATTATATGGTCTAATGTAAGGAAAAACAGCTGATCTAAACACTTTTACATTAGTAATATCTGGATGTTTGTGATAGAGACTAAAAAATGGAGAATTCATTCCCAGAGATTGATAAGGCATTCTATTAATAAGAAAGACTGTATGTGCACATGCATGAAACCAAAAGGACTAAGATAATATTGTTGTATATAACAAAGTGAATGCTATCTCCACTATGTGCCTGTGTCTTCTCTCAACAAATCCATTTTGTTGAGGTGTGTGGGGACATGAGATCTTATGAATCATTCCTTTAAATGCCAAGAAATTCTCAAACTGCTTACTAGTAAACTCATCACCACCATTAGATTGAAAACATTTAATACTACTGCCAAATTGCATTGAAAAAAAAAATGTATGAAATATCACAAAGATCTTAAACACATCTGATTTATTGCAAAGTGGAAAAATCCATACAAACTTGGTACAATCATCTACAAATGTAACATAATACTTGTAGCCTTCAACAAATCTAATTGGAGAGGGACCCCATATATCAGAATGAATCTTGTCAAAAGGAAAGAAACTTCTACTAGTTTTCTCAGAAAAAGGAAGCCACATTTTTTCATGCATACAAGCAGAACACATTGTATAAGACTTGTCTACTATAGAAAAAACATTAGACTTATTTAACATAGAAGATAAAACAACATTGGTAGGATGCCCAACCTCTGGTACCAAATAGTTGACTTGATCACTTATCTAAGAAGTGCTGAAAAATGAGAATGTACTAATGAAGAAACATCCTTGCATACTGGAATCCGAAACAACTCATTAGCCCTACTTAAAAAAAAAAAAAAAAAACCCCAGATATTATCACAAATAAACCAGCATCTATTGTCCTCGCATAACTGTTTTACAGACAATAAGTCTTCTGTAATTTGAGGAACATGTAAAACTTTATTCATTTTCAAAGAACATGAATGTGTAATAAGTGTTGTGGAACCAATATGCTCAATGGGCAAACCTTGACCATTGCCCACTTTAATCTTATCTAAACCTTCAAAATGAGTAGCTTGAGTGAGATTCTTCACATCTGAGGTCATGTGATGACTTGCTCTAGTGTCTACAATCCAGGTATCACCAGTTGGATAAGGAGAGATATATTGTGTAGCTAAAGCATCTGGAGAAGGATTAGGATTGGAAGATGATGGTTGAAATGATGAAGAAATGGGCTATTGATATGCAAAGTGTGGCTGCACTTGAAGAGATGCAGGAGGAAAAGCACCTTGATAGGCAAAATTAATTCTGTGATAACACTCAAGTGCTATATGTCCACGTTTGCCACGGATTTGGCATTCTGACAAATTTGGAGTGGAATTTAGATGTCTATAGAAGCAGTTGGGTGCAGTGTGCCCCATTAGTTGACAAATCTGACACTTAGGTTGCATAGTAAATCGATTATCAGTATTGCTAAACCATGATTGCCACCCTCCTTGCCTTTGATTACAATTGAAGCCCCTACCTCTATTATAAAACTGCTTAAAACTACCTCTATGTGATCTTCCATATGAATTTCTGTATGTTGAAGACCTTGGACCTTTAGTATCGAAATTAGATGGAGTAGTACCAGTGAAGTCAAAACCATATCCATAAGGCATAGGCTGAGAAGAAGACATATGTTGTGATGAAGAAAACTGTTGAGGCATGTAAAGAGCCATAGAATGCGATGGAGGAAATTGTTGAGGCATCTATGGAGTTGATATGATATTGGAACGAGACAAAGTTGATTGCCTAGAGTTAGGATAAAAAGACCATGGTGTTGTAGTGCCAACTGTAGTAGAAGACACATCTTCCTGAGCACCAGAATGAGATGATGATGACCCTAATCCATTATTGGTAGATGATAAAGAACCTTGCATATACATAGCAACCATAGAATGTGAAATAATAGTTTCCATTCCTTCAATGTCTTGTTCTGTGTTTAGCAACTGAGCTCGAAACTTTTTAAGAGAAATTGATGACTCTATAGCCAAAATAATGGTTCTGATAATGGCATATTCTCTTGGAAGCCTAGCAAGAGCAGCAATAATGAAGTCATTTTTAGAGATGCTTTCCCCTACAATAATTAACTAATCCCGGATGGATTTGAATCTAGACAACAACTTATCAATTAAATCAGCACCTTTCTGTAAAGTCTGAAATTCTGTCTTAAGCATGTTAATTCTAGACTTGGAAACAGTTGCATATCGATCCTCAAGAATAGACCAGGCCTCATTAGCAGTTTGACATCCCAAAACATGTTCCATTGCATCACTAGATAAGGTAGCAAGAAGAAGACTAAGTAATGCCAAATCAATAGTTTCCCATTCTTGAAATGCAAAAGTAACTTCTTTAGTAACACTAGTTTCAGTACTAATAAGAAAGGGTAAATTACACTTTACCCCCTTAGGTTTAAGTGCAATTACAACCTCATACAATGTCTTTAAAACATTTCAATATCATACATTATTTATTATTTTATTACAATTTTATACATCCGTTAAACTTTATGTAAATTCTTTTGTTATATGCCTATGTGGTCGTCATGGGTCCCACAAATTTATGCCACATGAATAAAAAATAAATAATAATTTTCAATTATAAAATTTCTTGGGAAGTCTTCTTCCCAAATGAAAGTTATAGGTCTCTTCTTCCCCGAACCCCCTATTTCTCTTTAATTTTGCCGCTCTGAGCTCAATTGCCACACACTCCTCCTTCTCTTTCATCCTACTTTTTCTCTCTCTAAAACTCAACGCCCACCCCTCTCTTTCTCTCTTTGCATTTTCTGCGACTTCCAACGATGGTGTTGCAATTGGTGACGCCGATTATGCAGCTCCTTCACCTGTTCCAGCAATAGCCACTCCCCCGCCACCCAACCTTTCCGTAACAGACTCTTCCTCATCGATTTCATCTGCTTGTACGGTAAATCGAAGCGGATCTGCAAGAAATTTGGAACCACCTCAAAGAGAAACAACAAGTCTTGATCAAATTCACTGTCGAAAAACTCCCTCTCCGCCTCCGACGCCTGTCCTGTAATGGTCGAACGTATTCGAGTTCGTCCTGTCTTATGGGTTCTTGCATGGTTTTTCTTGGGTAGTGTGGATCTAGGTTCGTACAGTTTGGTGGGTTGCAATGGATTTATGTGGTTTGAACTTTGAACCACTTTTCAATATCTGCTTCAGTTCTTTGAAATTCATAGATTTCAAAGCATTTTTGGGTGTTTTGCATATGGGTGGGTTGCAATGAATTTTCTGTTTTAGGGCTTAATGCTAGCAAGGTGGAGACTTAGGATGGCAGCAGCGCAAATCGAAGGGGAGGAAGAAGAAAGATGAGGCAGTGGAGGAAAATGGGTGTTTTTAAAATAGTTTTTAAGAATTCTTTTTTTTTTTTTTTTTTTTGTATATTCCATGTTGTTATTGGAGTAATGGGCCCCACTTGTATGCCAGGTCAGAAAAAAAAATGTGGCTATATCATCACTTAACGGAAATTTTATAATAGATTGACTTACGGTTCTATGAAATTGAAATGAAATAATAAAATAATAGGAAAACTAATAAAAAGGGTTTCAAATCTTTACATTTTAATAAAAAACGACCCACTAACTTTATTTTAATAATAAGGACAAAAGACTAAAATAAAATAAAAACATAACAAACCCACTATCGTTGGGTGCGTACCCCCCCCCCCCACCCCCCAGTCCACTTTTTTTCTCCTATCTTTTGTCCCATTATTCAGCTACATTAATAGTTTTTTTTTTTTTTGCAAAGAATTAAAAAAAAAAAACTTCGAATTGAATTACATTCTCCTGTTTTATTTTTGTGGTGTTGTTTTCTAATAGTAGTCATGATGATGAGAAACTTTTTAATGTGCTCAGAACACAAGATGGTACGCTCCATACAAGTTGTTAAATCTTGTGTTAATAAATTAATAACATAAAAAATAAAATTTTCCACCACACTTATATAATAACATGTGTTATATCATTTGTGTTATGGGTACAAGGAAAAATTTCTCGAAAATGACACCTAAGCTCAAGAAATTGGATGGAAAGCTACATTTATTATTGTAGGTATATGAAAAAAGTGACGAAATTTTAATTTCGTAATTGAAAACAGCTTTTTAAATATAATTACTGAGAATTAAACACTATTTATAAAACTTGACCAATAAGGGTCTAAGTTTCAAACCTTATGAAACTGAACCAAGAATTAAACACTATTTATAAAACTTCACCAATAAGTAGACACTACAACAACAACAACAACAAAGCCTTTTCCCACTAAGTGGGGTCGGCTATATGAATCCTAGAACGCCATTGCGCTCGGTTTTGTGTCATGTCCTCCGTTAGATCCAAGTACTCTAAGCCTTTTCTTAGAGTCTCTTCCAAAGTTTTCCTAGGTCTTCCTCTACCCCTTCGGCCCTGAACCTCTGTCCCGTAGTCACATCTTCGAACCGGAGCGTCAGTCGGCCTTCTTTGCACATGTCCAAATCACCGGAACCGATTTTCTCTCATCTTTCCTTCAATTTCGGCTACTCCTACTTTACCTCGGATATCCTCATTCTCAATCTTATCCTTTCTCGTGTGCCCACACATCCCACGAAGCATCCTCATCTCTGCTACACCCATTTTGTGTACGTGTTGATGTTTCACCGCCCAACATTCTGTGCCATACAACATCGCTGGCCTTATTGCCGTCTTATAAAATTTTCCCTTGAGCTTCAGTGGCCTACGACGGTCACACAACATGCTGGATGCACTCTTACACTTCATCCATCCAGCTCGTATTCTATGGTTGAGATCTCCATCTAATTCTCCGTTCTCTTGTAAGATAGATCCTAGGTAGCGAAAACGGTCGCTTTTTGTGATCTTCGCTAAATTGCTCCGGTCATTAGTGTGGATAAGTATATAAATGGATAGAGATAGGAAAGCAAACACAAGATGTACGTGGTTCACCCAGATTGGCTACGTCTACGGAATAGAAGAGTTCTCATTAATTGTGAAGGGTTTACACAAGTACATAGGTTCAAGCTCTCCTTTAGTGAGTACAAGTGAATGATTTAGTACAAATGACATTAGAGTACAAATGACATTAGGAAATATTGTGGGAGAATGATCTCGTAATCACGAAACTTCTAAGTATCGGAGTGTGGTATCATCTTGACTTGCCTTATCTGTCTCATAGGTAGATGTGGCAGCTTCTCTGGAAGTACTCTTCCTCCATCCAGGGGTGGTATCTTTAACTGGTGGAGATGCACAAGGTAATGTATCAATTTCACTTGAAGCTTACTTGTAGTTTCAGGCTTGGTCAAGCGCGATACAAACCATGTAGTAGGAGTCCCCCAAGTCGCCGAGCTAGGGGATTTGCTGAAAGATGTGACAGACAAGGTAAGCAATCAGAGCTCCGGCTGATTGTTCACCTTCTCCCCATCTTGCAGCAGCATGAAGGATAAAGAGAAGAAAAATGAGAAGAGATGATATGGGATACTTTTGCTTTTGAAGAAGTAACTTTCCACAGGCTTATTCTTGAACTGAGCTGGAGGATTTTCTGGTTTCCTCCAGAGTATAAGGCCGACTGAAGAATTTGAGGGTCAAAACAAGTCCATCAAATTTAGAGTACGTTCGACCCTGCTGATATGGGATACTTTTGCTTTTGACAGAGTAATGGATGGATCGGCACATGTGCTGTTACGCTTGTCTCCACATGCTTCCTTGTATCCTTCGCACTTGCCCTATCTGTTCCTCAAGCAGATGCGGTATCTTCCCTGGCAACATAAGATGTTGAAGATGAGTACTCGAGAGCAATGCCAGGTAAGTAATCAGGTAAGGGGTTCCAGGCTGTCAGTTCCTGGCTGGGAGCTTGATTTCAAGTGCTGACTGATTGCTGTCTTTCTCCTTGTCTTGCAGGTAAAAACAAGGCCAAAGGAAAAGACAGGGAAAAAGCATGATATGGGATACTCTTGCTTTTAACCCTGATGATATGAGATATTCTTGCTCTAGTATAGCTTGTTTGCAGAGGTATTATCGGGGGGAAAGAAAGCTGAATATTTCGAAAGGCTTCGTTGGGAGTGCCCTCTCAGATGTGAGGAAGGGTTGAGCATTTTTGCAGGTCTACCTGTCCGTTGGGGATGGAGGTCGACATATATAGGAGTCTCCCTAACAACAAGTAGTAATGCTATTCCTTTACCCTGCTTGGTCATAGCACGGTAGTGGGAGCTGCCAGCTTCACATGTTTTAACTCTGTCAGAGCACTTTGAAAAAGTGGTATGTGGTATCTGGCTCTCGAGATTCGGAGAACGATGCTTCTTCGATTTTTGAGAAAGCAATCATGGTGGGGGTCTGGCTCTCGAGATTCGGGGAGCAGTGTCTCTTCGATTTTTGAGAAAGTAATCATGTTGGGAGTCTGGCTCTCGAGATTCGGAAGGCGGTGCCTCTTCGATTTTGGAGTAAGCAATCTTGTTGGGAGTGTTTTCTCGGATGTGAGTAAAGGTTGGGCATGTTTGCTAGTCTACCTTGCCACGAAGCACGGAGGTTGACACACAGGGACTTTCCAATTATCCAGCAGTGGTACTGTTCCTTTACCCTTGTGGGTAATAATATGGTAGCTAGACCTTCAAAATTTATGTGTCTAAACTTTGTTAGTGCTGTTTCTTTGCTATTCTTTTACCTTTCTTGGTCAGAGCGATGTAGTGGGAGCTGCAAGCTTCACGTGCTCAACTTTGGCAGAGACTTTGACAAAGTTATCTGTGGTACCCATGAGCTATTGTTGCGTGTGGGAAGTGGGTGATTGAACAGTAAGATTCATGTGCTTTCTACTTCACCAGAAGTCTTCGACAGAATGCCCATAATTTCCGCAAAGCTGAGTGTGCGTGTGACAGGTGCTGACAAGGCTAGAAAAGAAGGTGCCTCTTCGATTTCTGAGATCGGCCCTCGTGGTCTCTGAGCAGCCCAGCTTTTGAGAAAGCGAGCGCCTCTTCGATTGATTCGGAGAACGATGCCTCTTCGATTTTTGAGAAAGCAATCATGCTGGGGGTCTGGCTCTCGAGATTCGGGGAGCAGTGTCTCTTCGATTTTTGAGAAAGTAATCATGTTGGGAGTCTGGCTCTCGAGATTCGGAGGGCGGTGCCTCTTCGATTTTGGAGCAAGCAATCTTGTTGGGAGTGTTTTCTCGAATGTGAGTAAAGGTTGGGCATGTTTGCTAGTTTACCTTGCCACGAAGCACAGAGGTTGACACACAGGGACTTTCCAATTATCCAGCAATGGCACTGTTCCTTTACCCTCTCTTCGATTTTTGAGAAAGTAGTCATGTTGGGAGTCTGGCTCTCGAGATTCGGAGGACGGTGCCTCTTCGATTTTGGAGCAAGCAATCTTATTGGGAGTGTTTTCTCGAATGTGAGTAAAGGTTGGGCATGTTTGCTAGTCTACCTTGCCACGAGGCACAGAGGTTGGCACACAGGGACTTTCCAATTATCCAACAGTGGTACTGTTCCTTTACCCTTGTGGGTAATAATATGGTAGCTAGACCTTCAAAATTTATGGGTCTAAACTTTGTTAGTGCTGTTTCTTTGCTATTCTTTTACCCTTCTTGGTCAGAGCGATGTAGTGGGAGCTGCAAGCTTCACGTGCTCAACTTTGGCAGAGAACTTTGGCAAAGTTATCTGTGGTACCCATGAGCTATTGCTGCGTGTGGGAAGTGGGTGATTGGACAGTAAGATTCATGTGTTTTCTACTTCCCCAGAAGTCTTCGACAGAATACCCATAATTTCCGCAAAGCTGAGTGTGCGTGTGACAGGTGCTGACAAGGCTGGAAAAGTAGGTGCCTCTTCGATTTCTGAGATCGGCCCTCGTGGTCTCTGAGGAGCCCAGCTTTTGAGGAAGCGAGCGCCTCTTCGATTTCTGAGATCGGCTTTCGTGGTCTTTGAGCAGCCCAACTTTTGAGAAAGCAAACACCTCTTCGATTTATGAGATCAACCCTCGTGGTCTCTAAGCAGCCCAGCTTTTGAGAAAGCAAACGCCTCTTCGATTTCTGAGCAGGCGCCTCTTCGATGTCTGAAGCTCCGTCGAGTGCAGCTTTTTATAGGGGCTGGCATTAAGTTCCAAAGCACACTTGAATCTCCACCAGTAGAAGCTCCATTCTTGCACTTCTAAGATCTTGATTTGTCCGACCTCTTCTCTCTTCAATACCTTTGAAAATGTCTGGCCCCTCCGACCGTCGTTTTGACTTGAACCTTGTTGAAGAGGCAGCCCCGCCTTCTCCAGACAACATATGGCGCCCATCCTTCGTCTCCCCTACTGGTCCTCTTACCGTTGGGGATTCCGTGATGAAGAATGATATGACCGCTGCGGTGGTGGCCAGGAACCTTCTCACTCCCAAAGATAACAGACTACTTTCCAAACGGTCTGATGAGTTAGCTGTTAAGGATTCACTGGCTCTCAGTGTTCAGTGTGCAGGTTCTGTGTCTAATATGGCCCAACGCCTATTTGCTCGAACCCGCCAAGTTGAATCATTGGCGGCCGAAGTGATGAGTCTCAAACAGGAGATTAGAGGGCTCAAGCATGAGAATAAACAGTTGCACCGGCTCGCACATGACTATGCTACAAACATGAAGAGGAAGCTTGACCAGATGAAGGAAACTGATGGTCAGGTTTTACTTGATCATCAGAGATTTGTGGGTTTGTTCCAAAGGCATTTATTGCCTTCGTCTTCTGGGGCTGTACCGCGTAATGAAGCTCCAAATGATCAACCTCTGATGCCTCCTCCTTCTAGGGTTCTGTCCAGTACTGAGGCTCCGAATGATCCCCCTCCGATGCCTTCTCTTTCTGGGGCTCTACCGACTGCTGAGACTTCTCCTAAGCAACCTTTGTGAAGGCTCCATCTTGTTTGTTTATTTTGACTCATGTATATGTACATATTTGTAGCTTATCGGGGATATCAATAAATAAGTTTTCCTTCATTTCAACGTATTGTGTTAAATACACCAAAGCCTTCTTCGCTAAGTTCTTTGAATTTTCTTTTGTTGAAGCTTGTATGTTGAAGCTTTCTGAGTGGAGCATGTAGGTTCGGGTAGTGTTCCCTTAATTTTTCAAGTGAGGAAAACTTCTCGGTTGGAGACTTGGAAAATCCAAGTCACTGAGTGGGATCGGCTATATGAATCTTAGAACGCCATTGTGCTCGGTCCTGTGTCATGTCCTTCGTTAGATCCAAGTACTCTAAGTCTTTTCTTAGAGTCTCTTCCAAAGTTTTCCTAGGTCTTCCTCTACCCCTTCGGCCCTGAACCTCTGTCCCATAGTCGCATCTTCTAATCGGAGCGTCAGTAGGCCTTCTTTGCACATGTCCAAACCACCGTAACCGATTTTCTCTCATCTTTCCTTCAATTTCGGCTACTCCTACTTTACCCCGGATATCCTCATTCCTAATCTTATCTTTTCTCGTGTGCCCACACATCCAACGAAGCATCCTCATCTCCGCTACACCCATTTTGTGTACGTGTTGATGCTTCACCGCCCAACATTCTGTGCCATACAGCATCGTCGGCCTTATTGCCGTCCTATAAAATTTTCCCTTGAGCTTCAGTGGCATACGGCGGTCACACAACACGCCAGATGCACTCTTCCACTTCATCCATCCAGCTTGTATTCTATGGTTGAGATCTCCATCTAATTCTCCGTTCTTTTGCAAGATAGATCCTAGGTAACGAAAACGGTCGCTCTTTGGTATTTCTTGATCTCCGATCCTCACCCCTAACTCGTTTTGGCCTCCATCTGCACTGAACTTGCACTCCATATATTCTGTCTTTGATCGGCTTAGGCGAAGACCTTTAGATTCTAACACTTCTCTCCAAAGGTTAAGCTTTGCATTTACCCCTTCCTGAGTTTCATCTATCAACACTATATCGTCTGCGAAAAGCATACACCAAGGAATATCATCTTGAATATGTCCTGTTAACTCATCCATTACCAACGCAAAAAGGTAAGGACTTAAGGATGAGCCTTGATGTAATCCTACAGTTATGGGAAAGCTTTCGGTTTGTCCTTCATGAGTTCTTACGGCAGTCTTTGCTCCTTCATACATATCCTTTATAGCTTGGATATATGCTACTCGTACTCCTTTCTTCTCTAAGATCCTCCAAAGAATGTCTCTTGGGACCCTATCATACGCTTTTTCCAAATCTATAAAGACCATGTGTAAATCCTTTTTCCCATCTCTATATCTTTCCATCAATCTTCGTAAGAGATAGATTGCCTCCATGGTTGAGCGCCCTGGCATGAACCCGAATTGGTTGTCCGAAACCCGTGTCTCTTGCCTCAATCTATGCTCAATGACTCTCTCCCAGAGCTTCATTGTATGACTCATTAACTTAATACCTCTATAGTTCATGCAATTTTGTACGTCGCCCTTATTCTTGTAGATAGGCACCAAAGTGCTCGTTCGCCACTCATTTGGCATCTTCTTCGTTTTCAAAATCCTATTGAAAAGGTCAGTGAGCCATGTTATACCTGTCTCTCCCAAAACTTTCCACACTTCGATTGGTATATCGTCTGGGCCTATTGCTTTTCTATGCTTCATCTTCTTCAAAGCTACAACCACTTCTTCCTTCCGGATTCGACGATAAAAAGAGTAGTTTCTACACTCTTCTGAGTTACTCAACTCCCCTAAAGAAGCACTCCTTTCATGTCCTTCATTGAAAAGATTATGAAAATAACCTCTCCATCTGTCTTTAACCGCGTTCTCTGTAGCAAGAACCTTTCCATCCTCATCCTTGATGCACCTCACTTGGTTTAGGTCCCTTGTCTTCTTTTCCCTTGCTCTAGCTAGTTTATAGATATCCAACTCTCCTTCTTTGGTATCTAGTCGTTTATACATATCGTCGTAAGCCGCTAACTTAGCTTCTCTGACCGCTTTCTTCGCCTCTTGCTTCGCTTTTCTATACCTTTCACCATTTTCATCGGTCCTCTCCTTGTATAAGGCTTTACAACATTCCTTCTTAGCCTTCACCTTTGTTTGTACCTCCTCATTCCACCACCAAGATTCCTTTTGGTGTGGGGCAAAGCCCTTGGACTCTCCTAATACCTCTTTTGCTACTTTTCGGATACAACTAGCCATGGAATCCCACATTTGGCTAGCTTCCCCCTCTCTATCCCACACACATTGGGTGATTACCTTCTCTTTGAAAATGGCTTGTTTTTCTTCTTTTAGATTCCACCATCTAGTCCTTGGGCACTTCCAAGTCTTGTTCTTTTGTCTCCCTCTTTTGATATGTACATCCATCACCAACAAGCGATGTTGATTAGCCACGCTCTCTCCTGGTATAACTTTGCAATCCTTACAAGTTATACGATCCCCTTTCCTCATTAGAAGAAAATCTATTTGTATTTTTGACGACCCACTCTTGTAGGTGATCACATGTTCTTCTCTCTTCTTAAAGAAGGTGTTGGCTAAGAAGAGATCATATGCCATTGCAAAATCCAAGATAGCTTCCCCATCCTCGTTTCTCTCCCCAAAACCATGGCCACCATGAAAACCTCCATAGTTGCCTGTCTCCCTGCCCACGTGTCCATTTAGATCTCCTCCTATAAATAACTTCTCCGTCTGAGCAATTCCTTGCACCAAGTCTCCAAGGTCTTCCCAAAATTTCTCCTTCGAACTCGTATTCAACCCTACTTGAGGTGCGTACGCACTAATCACATTGATAAGTTCTTGTCCTATTACAATCTTGATTGCCATGATTCTATCTCCTACCCTCTTGACATCTACAACATCTTGTGTCAAGGTCTTGTCCACGATGATGCCAACACCGTTTCTCGTTCTATTTGTGCCCGAATACCAAAGTTTAAACCCTGAGTTTTCTAGATCCTTTGCCTTACTACCAACCCACTTAGTTTCTTGTAGGCACATAATATTTATCCTTCTCCTCACCATAACTTCCACTACTTCCATAGATTTTCCCGTTAAGGTTCCTATATTCCACGTTCCTAAACGCATTTTGCTCTCTTGAACTCTACCCTTCTGTCCTAGCTTCTTCACCCTCCCCCGTCTAATAGGATCAAAGTACTTCTTTTGTGTGTCCCGTGTAAAGTTGATAGGAGCATATGCTCCCAAACAACTTTGAGTGGAGTCGTTCGAAAAGAAGTTTCTACGGCCCCCTTGCTCATTTAACACTGCATCCGGGTGCCGATGGAGATACAGCGACCCTTGCTCACTTATCACTGTGCTCAGGCCACACAGCGCGCCACTTACGGGTGACGCCCTAGCTTTAGCGCGATTTTGTTCTGGATTCATTTTCATAAGGATTCGACGTGATCATGGAGTGCCGGCTGTCGACTACCTGACGCCCTCCCCCTCCTCCTTTATCCGGGCTTGGGACCGGCAATGTAAAATTACATAGGCGGAGTTACCAATAAGTAGACACTATTAATGAAATTAGACCAATAAGTAGACATCATTTATGAAACTGGATCAATAAGTAGACACTATTTATGAAACGAAAACAAGAATTAGGCATAATTTGAACACTTGACTATACACTATTTATGAAACAGGAGTAAGAACTAGACAATATTTATGAATTATGACCAAGAAATGGGCACTATTTATGAAAGTGGACCAATAACTAGATACTATTTATAAAACCGGACCAAGAAAGAGACACTGTTAATGAAAGTGAATCAATTATTATACGTTTTTTTTTAAAACTAGACCCAATAACTAGGCATTATTTATGAAACATGATCAAGAACTAGATATCATTTTATGAAAGTGGACAAAAAACTAGACATTATTTATGAAATTGAACCAATAAATAGTATAATACCATTCAGTTTCATAAATAGTGCAGTTTCATAAATAGTGTTCAGTTTTATAAACAGTGTTCAGTTTCATAAATAGTGTACATGTACTGCGCGCGCGTCAGATTTTTTTTTTTTTTTTTTTAAATTGTGTCATTTTCGTTAAAAATTAAGTTTTTTTTGTCCTTTTTATTAAAATTTAAGGGTTTTTCATTAAAATTTAATTCTTTTTCATTAAATAAAGTTTATAGCATGGTTTTTTGTTAAAATAAACTTAGTCCAAGCCCTTTTTATTAAAGTTCCCTAAAATAATGTATGAGATTGAAATGTTTAAAAGATGTTGTAAGAAATTGTAATTGCATTCAAACCTAAGGAGGTAAAGTGTAATTTACTTGATAACAAATTTAGAAGGACAGACAGAGGTGCCATCAAAATGGTCAAACAACTTGTAACCCTTTGACACCGAATTAAACTGAAAAGCCCATTTGGTGTTATTTATATCATTGAGACGAATTGTTAATATTCCTAAAATACTTTCAATCTTAACAGATGAAGAAGCCATGATGTGAGAATCAATCAACAAACCAAGACAAACACTTACAAGAAATCAAGACTAATTCTTCGAACAAAAAATTCTGATATCAACTAATCACCGGCATTGGGCTTGAAAAAAAAAAAAAAAAAAAAAAAAACTCATCTGAAATTTCATATTCAACAACAATTCTATGGCATTGGCCTTCAATTATCAAGAAATTGACTATTACTGTCATTATTTTATGGCATTGGCCTTCAATTCAAGGAACACAAATTCTATAATCGCAACAACAACAAAGATCTCAAAAAGATACAACCTGATATTCGACGAACCAAATCCCTGCCATTGAACAAGCTCTTCAAGATCTCAAAAAATCAAAGCAAAAATTGAACAAAACCAGAAATCTGAGCAGTAGACAAGCTTTCCAATCAAGAATCCAACAATCTGTGACGAAATCTTGAAAACGCCCCAAATTATTGATGCACTAACACAAAAATTTTGACGCACCGACACCAAATCACCGCAGCAACTCGGGCGATGAGCTTCGTTTATCCAACTTTGGATACCATGATAATGGTATGAACAAAACCTGTGTGATTGCAGAAATGGAGAGCAAGAAATAGAGAAGAAGAAAGAGCTCCAAGAAATCTGAGTAGCTTGTTATTACTGTGCTTAACTGTCAACCATACACCTTAGGCTATTTATACTTTTACATATTTAGTAACTACCTTGCTTATCAACTAAGCTACCTTATACCTTCTAATTTGTTGACACTTGGCAGTCTAAGATCTTTACATTTGTCATTACAGTAATACTGTTATTAAATTCTTGACTGCGAGAGCCATAGTCATGGAATGACTCCATGTGTTGTAGTTGTCCTCAGTGAGAAGTTGAGACACCAGTACCAACCCAGGCTGATCCGAGTGATGAGGATGCAATGGGTGATTGGGGTTATCAAATTTTGATGCAATGCTCTTTCAAGTTGGTGCCGCTTTGATGAGTTGTTGTCATCTCCCATGGTGACGGCTAGGGTTTTGATTTTCCTTTTGGTTACTAGGATCGATTGCTCTAGTATACAAATGCATGGATTAATTATAAAAACACATCATTTACCATTTTGTGAAAGATGGCTCAAGTCACTTTTGCAGAAGAATCTTTTTTTTTTTTTGAGTACATTGATATTTTTACACTAAAGGGATGAGGAGTTCGGCTAAGCCATACAATGGGCAGCCTAATTTGTTATCGAATTCGCCATCCACGATATTTGAACCTAAGACCTCTCACTTCAAATGAAGAAAAATACCACTATACCGTAGTACTGAGTAACATTTTGCGGGAGAATCTTTAACTTGTGAAAACTATAATTTAATTGATCATCCAATTTCGGTCTCAAATTGATTTAGACAAAAAATGTGTTGAATAATTATAATGACATAATTAATAATGTATTGAATAATTATAAGAACATAATTAATTAATTCATAATTGGCTCCAGAAGACTCCGAAACTTTTGAATGGAATACATAATCGTGTAATACGTACATTTTTCTGTATATCAATCATTCTTTTTCACTCAAAATATATAACAAATCATCGTATCCTACAGAAATATACTGGCTCCTCCATCCTAATGATCCTTTTAATTAACAAAATAGACAGCGTTCCATCTGATTGCATGGAGGGGATTGAAAAGGATATCAATTCCTTCAGTATGTTTTGACATCTGCTGTCGCCGGTCAAGGAATCCAAGGTTTGGAAACGGCTATATTAGAGAACTAATGAAAGTTCCTACAGGTTTTTCTTATCGCACAACTTAGACAACTTTTTTTTATTAAATTCAAATTTCGTTCTGTTTATTGTTGAATGGCAGATTTACGCTTTAAGAACGTGGTGTGCGGAATTATTTGTTGTATATAGGGTATGTTTGGGTCTCAGCTCTTGGCTTTGTTGAATATTTTAAAAATATATATATAATAATATATATATATATATATATATATATATATATATATGGGGATGTTTGACGGGAAGTTGGGTTATTGACCCAACAATTATATCCTTTCAAATTAGCATTGTAACCTTTTGCTAATACCCAACGGTTGCTGCATGTTTTACAACATATATGATCTTTGGGTAATTGGTGTTTGTATTAGATATGTCCATTGGACATAATGATGCAATGTGTTGTATCCCATGGTGAAAAGACATACTCAAATCAAATGATGTGTCTAAAGGGTGTAATTCTCTCTATATATAGTGGTGACATTAGTAGAAAAAGAATCATTCAGAAATTTGTTGTCTACATAATTTCTTTACTCTCTTTTCTCTCCTCATCACATTTATACAATTTCTTTCTAGTTATTTTTTAAGGGAATACAATTCGGTTTTGCTAATCGAACATTTCATACTTTGTTGTATCCTGGAAGTGATTTGCCAAGAACACTTTAGCAAACTCATTCGAGTGGGGGCAAATAACACTTTAAGGAAACGATTCAAGTCGTACCTCAAAGTCATTATTCGGATTATTCTCCATATTTCTATATTTACTCTAACAATCTTAAAGTGTTATTTTCGTCATGGATAACAAATCTGATAACATGGCTTTGAAGATTATCAATCAAGATGTCTACAAGTTAGACAAATTTGATGGATCAAATTTCACCCGATGGAAGGACAAGATGCGTTTAATGCTTACTATTGTAAATGTCATATATGTGTTGGACCCGAAATTGGAGCCTATTCGTGAACCAAGTGACAAAGACTCGGACAATATAGTTGCCGATCGAAAGAAGCGTGAAGAAGATGAATTGGTATGTCGAGGACACATCTTGGGCACATTATCTGATCGTTTATATGACATGTATGCACACATTCAATCTCCAAAGGAAATTTGGGAAACACTTGAACACAAGTACACAACGGAAAAAAGAGGTACCGATAAATTTTTAATGTTCAAATATTATGAATTCACTATGTTTGATAACAAACCCATCCTAGACCAAGTTCATGAATTATTAGTCTTGGTCTCAAAGCTTCGTGAACTTAAAATAGTTATTCTAGATCCTATGATAGTTGGGGCTATTATGGTAAAATTACCCCAAACATGGAATAACTATAGAAAGAAACTTCTACACATGGTGGAAGATATTAGTTTGGAGAATTTGCAAAAGGGTATTCAAATTGAAGAGGAAACTCGAAATCGTGATAAGAATTTTGCAAATCAAGATTTCTCTAAAGTTCACATTGTCGAAAGAAACAAATATAAAAAGAACTTCAAAGTCAAAATTGACAAAGGGAAGTTTAAGAAGACCAATTCCAACAACAATCAAAAGAATGCAAATGGTGTATGTTACCATTGTGGAAAGAAAGGTCATTACATTCGTGATTGTAGACACAGAAAAGCAAGTGAGGAATATGCCAATAAGACCAATAGCGCAAATATGGTGGAAAACTCTGGAATTGATAACATTGTTGCAATGGTATCAATGATGCATATTGGCATGATTACCGAACTGAATATGGCAGCGGCAATAAAATCCTCCGATTGGTGGCTCAACTCAGGGGCTACTATACATGTGTGCAATGACAAGGCACAATTCAAGACATATGAAGCATCAACGGACAATCAAGAAGTTTTAATGGGGAATCATAATTCCGCCAAAGTTCTAGGAAAAGGAACAGTTGAACTTCAATTTACTTCTGGGAAGAAATTAACGTTGCTTAATGTACTGCATGTTCCAGAAATTAGAAAGAATCTTATGTCTGCAAATTTATTATGTAAGAACGGTATAAAGACTGTTTTAGAGTCCAACAAGTTAATAATGTCGAAAAATGGGATGTTTTTTGGGAAGGGGTATTCTTGTGATGCGATGTTCAAACTAAGTATTAATAATAAAGTGAATTCTTCTGCTTATATTGTTGAATTTTCCTCTCATTTATGACATATACGTTTAGCACATATAAATTTTAGATCTTTAAAATACATGCGCACACTTGGTTTAATTGCTTGCAATGATGATTATAATGACAAATGTGAAAC
Source organism: Malus domestica (assembly GCF_042453785.1). Lineage (NCBI taxonomy): Eukaryota > Viridiplantae > Streptophyta > Magnoliopsida > Rosales > Rosaceae > Malus > Malus domestica. The sequence goes on from NC_091668.1 coordinate 21,432,665, forward strand.
ATGTATTCAAGCGAAAATGACTAAGAAACCTTTTCCAACTGCCGAAAGAAATACAAATTTATTAGACTTAATACATTCTGACATATGTGAATTTAATGGTGTTTTAACAAGAGGAGGAAAAAGATATTTTATCACATTTATAGATGCTTGTTCTAAGTTTACTTATGTTTATTTATTATCTAATAAAGATGAAGCTTTTGAGTGTTTTAAGCGCTATAAGGCTGAAGTTGAAAACCAAAAGGGAAGGAAAATTAAATGCCTTCGTAGTGATAGAGGTGGTGAATATTTTTCACATAAATTTGATAATTTTTGTGAAGAGCATGGTGTTGTACATCAAAGAACTGCACCCTATACACTACAACAAAATGGTTTGGCAGAAAGAAAAAATAGGACACTCACTGAAATGATTAATTCTATGATGATTAATGCTAATACTCCAAAATATTTATGGGATGAAGCATTGTTTACTGCATGCCATATACACAATAGAATTACATCTATGAAGACACATGTGTCACCATATGAAATTTGGAAAGGAAGAAAACCAAATTTGTCATATTTGAGAGTATGGGGTTATGTAGCTTTTTATAAGGCACTCGATCCTAAGAGATCCAAGTTGGGTCCAAGAGGAATTAAAAGCATATTTGTAGGTTATGCAGAAAATTCAAAGGCATATAGGTTGCTTAACTTAGACTCAAACACAATAGTTGAGTCTAGAGATGTCGAATTTATAGAAAATAAATTCTATAATGACTACTCAGTGTTTGGAAAAGAGAATGATCTAACACATTTCTCTAATCCGTCTACTAGTCAATCTCAATGTGAGAAAAGAAAACAGTCTGAAACTGTTAATGAACCAAGGAAAAGCCAAAGGGTAAGAAAAGAAAAGACTCTAGGCTCTGATTTTATTTCATCTCAATCTATTGTATTTTTAGTCGAAGGAAATAGAACAAAGGTTCTTAAGAAAATACCCATATTGTTGAATGTTGAGGATGATCCTAAAAGTCTAAGCGAAGCATTGACTTCAAGAGATGCAGCTTTTTAGAAAGAGGCTATAGATGATGAATTTGAATCATTAATATCTAATCAGACATGGGTTTTAGTAGACTTGCCCCAAGGATCAAAAGCAATAAGTTGTAAGTGGGTATTTAGAAGAAAATACAATACAAACGGGTCTATTCAGACATTTAAAGCCAGGCTAGTTGCCAAAGGTTTTAAGCAGAAAAAAGGAATAGACTATTTCGATACATATGCACCAGTAGCTAGGCTCACATCAATTAGAATATTGTTTGCATTGGCATCTTTATATAATTTGCATGTGCATCAAATGGATGTGAAAACAGCATTTTTAAATGGTGATTTAGATGAAGAAGTCTATATGGAACAACCAGAAGGGTTTGTTCTCCATGGGAATGAAAAGAAGGTTTGTAAATTAGTAAAGTCATTTTATGGATTGAAGCAAGCACCAAAACAATGGCATGAAAAGTTTGATTTTGTCATTTTATCATATGGATTTAGACATAACAGTGCTGATAAATGCATATACTCTAAATTCACAAATGATTATGGTGTTGTTATATGTTTATATGTCGACGACTTGCTTATTTTTGGTACAAACATGAAAGGTGTATCTGAAACTAAAGAGTATTTAAATTCAAAATTCAAGATGAAGGATTTGAATGAAGTAGATACTATCTTGGGAATTAAAGTAAAGAAGCATAGTGGGGGTTACGCTTTGTGTCAGTCATATTATATAGAAAAATTGCTTCTTAAGTTTAAGTATCTACAAATAAAAAAAGCAAATACCCCTTATGATCATAGTGAAACTTTGCTTAATGATTCTGGTAGGTCTGTTGCACAGCTTGAGTATGCTAGTGTAATCGGAAGTTTAATGTATGCCATGCATTGTACCAGGCCAGATATCGCATTTGCAGTAAGCAAACTTTCTAGATACACTAGTCATCCAGGTACTGCTCATTGGAAAGCAATAAATAGAATTTTTGGTTATCTTAAAAGAACTATTAACCTGAGTTTAACTTACTCTGAGTTTCCAGCAGTACTTGAAGGATATTCAGATGCAAGTTGGATAACAAGTGCTAATGATAATAAGTCTACATCAGGGTGGATTTTTACAATTGCCGGATGAGCAATTTCTTGGGCTTCGAAGAAGCAAACATGTATAGCACATTCAACTATAGAATATGAATTTATAGCATTAGCAGCAGCATGTAAAGAAGCGGAATGGATTAGAAATTTGTTATTGGAAATAGAGTTGTGGCCACAACCAATGCCATCCATTTCTTTATATTTTGATAGTGAGGGTACTTTGTCTAGAGCATACAATAAGGTATACAATGGAAAATCTAGACATATTAGCTTGAGACATGAATATGTCAAGCAATTAATAACTGATGGAGTTATTAATATTGTTTATGTTAAATCAAGTAATAACTTGGCGGATCCGTTAACGAAAGCACTTTCAAGAGCTTTGGTAGTTAGTACATCTAGTGGAATGGGGGTAAACCCTTTACTGAAAATTAGCCACCAATAATGGTAACCCGACTTTGTCTAGAACATCACTAGTTTAAAAGTTTAATGGGTAATAACAAATTATTGTTAAGTGGTTGTGTAAGCACTAAAAATTATTATATAACTCATTCCAGGATGATCAGTGCAAGACTGCTACGTTTAGGAGGATGAGTTTTAACTCTTAATGAGGTTATTTGTAGTTATGTCTATAGTAGCAGGGACATGGGAAGGAACCTCACCTATATAAACATAAGAAGTGGTGCCGCTTCTGCCAAGAGTTGGGTTTTCTCTTGTAAATGTTTATGAAACTAGGATGAAGCACAAAGCCATAATAGTGCTTAATTGGTTCAAGAATTTCTTTAAAGAAATAAGACATAATCATGTGTGTAGTAATTCCGGTTTTAACATAAGAATAGGTGGTTTAAACTTAGGTCACCATCGCATTCGTTATAACTTTGAATTACTTACACTAATTAAAGGTTTAATTCGAAAGACACCTTTATTGTATGCATGATTATATCGGTATGCTTGTGATAATTATAAAGAGAGTTGTAATATCATTTTCTATATATTTTTCAAATAGGGAAGGATTGTTGAATATTTTAAAAATATATATATAATATATATATATATGGGGATGTTTGACGGGAAGTTGGGTCATTGACCCAACAATTATATCCTTTCAAATTAGCATTGTAACCTTTTGCTAATACCCAACGGTTGCTGCATGTTTTACAACATATATGATCTTTGGGTAATTGGTGTTTGTATTAGATATGTCCATTGGACATAATGATGCAATGTGTTGTATCCCATGGTGAAAAGACATACTCAAATCAAATGATGTGTCTAAAGGGTGTAATTCTCTCTATATATAGTGGTGACATTAGTAGAAAAGAATCATTCAGAAATTTGTTGTCTACATAATTTCTTTGCTCTCTTTTCTCTCCTCATCACATTTATACAATTTCTTTCTAATTATTTTTTAAGGGAATACAATTCGGTTTTGCTAATCGAACATTCCATACTTTGTTGTATCCTGGAAATGATTTGCCAAGAACCCTTTAGCAAACTCATTCGAGTGGGGGCAAATAACACTTTAAGGAAACGATTCAAGTCGTACCTCAAAGTCATTATTCGGATTATTCTCCATATTTCTATATTTACTCTAACAGGCTTTGCCATTGAAACAGAGCCATATCTTGGAATAATTGATTATAAATTATCAAGTGAGAGTATGGATTTAGGACGTGAAATATGGCCTTCTGATGACCTGTTTCAACATGGTAATTCCATCAGCAACGTCATTTCGGACGGCAATTTATAGACGACAAGAAACACATTGTTTCTGCAAGAACAAGAAATGAGACGGCCATCACTCAAAACCAACCCAGAAAACACCAAACAAAGCCATCCTACATATTCATTCGTTTCATCATCTTTGAGAAAGAGAGATCAAATCAAAAAGTGTTTCAAAATAGGAAGAGAGCTGACAAAAGAAGAGCTTAAAGAGAGATAAGAGATAAAAAAAAAAAAGCCAAAAAGAAGGAGATTAAGAGGCAGGAAAAAGAGGACATGAAAAGAAACAAGAAAAGGAGAAGAAAAAACATGAAGATGAAGAGAAAAGAAAAAGAGAAGGCAAAAAATGAAGCACAAAGTGAAGAAATGATCAAACTGACCAATTTATGCGGAGATCCTTCCAAGCAATTTTTTTAAACATTTTTTTATTCCCTTTAGAGGTTCCATTTCTTGTCCATTGGAATAAATCTTTAGATAAATCAATGCGAAATACTATAGCTTTTTTTTTCTTTGTAATTTTCAAATTCAAGGATTACTCTTTCGTTTAGGAAATGAGCAGAACTATTAATTTTATTCCTTTGTTGAATTCCAAGGATTTTTTCCTTTTTGTTCTGAATTTTCTAATGATCACTCAATACATTAGAAAATTTCATTTGTTTTTTTTTGTTTTTATTGAAAAAATTAGGTTCTCATCCCTCCTTTTACTACTCCATTGATTAAAATGTCACAGCCCGTCCCGAAATTTATTTATCGGGGATGTGAAATGACGGAATTGCCCTTAACGGTTGATAAGGTAGGTGTGACATGTTATTTGATTAGTTCATACTCTCCTAAATTCTTGGAAATAAATTAAGGGGATTAAAAATTGGTTTACAATTTGTGTGGTTAGGGAATTAAAGTATGGTTTGTTTTGGGTGAACCACACACACACACACGGGACAAGCACCTCCCCGTGCTCTCTCTCTCTCTGTTCCCTCTCAGTTTCTCTCTCTCTTCCTCTCGAAACCGTACGGACAAGGCATCAAACCCTCAAATCTTCACGGATCGACGTAAAAAAGGTGAGTTTCTTCATCCTTGCAACCTCCTGAGTTGAATGGTACCATTTTTAGAACTGGAAACCCTCAAAATCACATGAAATCCGAACCTAGTTTGATGTCACTGTTCATACACACGTGAAATGTTGATTTTTCAGGGAATTCTAAGCTTACAGGGAGCTTAGTGAGGTCCCAAGGAAGCTCGGAGTACTTAGTTTGAAGGTTTTGGACGTCGAGATCGTAGGGTTCGAAGTTGGCCGGTTTTCTTGGATTTTCTTTGGTGAGATTTCGTATGTTTTTTAACCTTAAAGTAGTATAGCGTGATTCTACATGCTTAGGGCTTCATTTTGATATAAAATGCGTAAAAAATGGTTGAGAATTGACGGAGAACAAGGAGATTGAAAAATCTCCAGTTTTCCGGCGCCGGCGAAACCAGTCCGACGACTGGAGGAAGAAGATGACGCGCATGGGGGTGCGTGCGTGCGTGCCCCTTCCGGCACGTGGGGGCGCGTGCAGCATCGAAATTTTTTTCTAAAAATACCTCGATGTCCGTGACGTCGAGTAGGTCACTGTGGTATATTCCTATACCCAAATTGTGCATCGTATGAGAAGTTATTACGTATTGTTGGTTGTATGCTTTAAATAACTTTGTTATAGTTGTTTCGCATATAGGTGAGACCTATCCCGAGGACGAGCGTGTTCAAGGGCGTCACGGGGGTTACGACCCTTCGACTTACCAGTGAGTGGGCAGTATTTTCTGTATTTATTTATATACTATTGATTTTTTCCCAGAAATTGAATTTAAATAAAAGTATGTTTTAAAATGCCATGCATGCATATTATATGAAATATATGAATTGGTATTTGATGCATATATGTGAAATGGTGCTGTGGATGCACAGGTGAATATCAGGTGAGTTTTCTGTTGTTCATATGGCATATTGATGATGTGAATTGTGTTGAGAGCTCATAACGTGCACCCCTAGTGTTAGTGCTTATATTATTCACCCCGCACCACATGCTCACCTTGGATCCAAGTAGGTGCATGTCGTACAGACCATTAAAGGGTTCCGACATGTCGTACAGACCATTAGAGGTGGTTCCGACTTATAGGTGATCTTAGATTATTATACAGCTGTTGATCAGAGAAGCACTAGAGCGTATTCTTACACCATTTTTATCATACAGACTACTTTAGGTAGTTCCGATTTATGTGCAGAGTAGCGCCGTACAGGTCACTGTGGTGACTCCGGTTGGTTGAATATTGAGCTATAAAATTAACCGTACAGGACCAACTGCAGGGTCTCCGGTTGATTCATTATTTCACATGTTATATTGATGCATCTTTATCTTGTTATTGACGCTTATACCGTGGCATACTTCCTGGTTTTTGATAAATATTTGTGATTTGAGATATATGAAGATTTTATGCATATTATGTTATTTTATGGGAAAGTATACAGGTTTTACAGCGAGGGGTTAGAAATGTTATTAATTGAAATGTTTTCAAAAAGCTTTGTTTTACTGACCCACTCAATTTTGTTTTGCACCCCTTCAGATTCTAGTTAGCAGCATTGGTGGCCCACGAGGATTCCCACAGCGTTCTGATAGACTCCTTAAATGTAGGACTCACCTGCGGGTGTTGTAATTTTAGTTATAATCCTACTTGACTGCACCTAGTACTTATGCTCTGAATATGTGTGTTTCACACTTAAATTCACTCTAGTATGCTAGTTGGTTATTATTGCTAGTAGTTGGTTTTTATTCCTTCATAATTCTTTTATCTTTTACTTCTGCGTCGCACTTTTGGTTACGTCACGCTCACGTGACGGCCAGCACGCCTTGATTCTAGGATCGGGGTGTGTCAGTTTGATATCCCAAAAACAAAACCGTGAGGGAATGGTAAGCCCAAAGCGGACAATATCGTGCTATGGTGGTGGAGCGGGGCCGGGAAGTGATCCACCCCCGACCGGGATGTGACAGAAAATCTTATTCCTTTTCAATTTTTTATCAAGGTTCTTGGGTATTAATAACATCATTAATTATTTCAATAATAAAATATTTTTTATTTCTAAATATATTGATTTAGTGTTAAAAATGTTACAATTAGTATATTTATATTTATGGCTAAATTTTTTATCATATATTTTTTATTTTTAGTTTGTACCCATTTTTAATTTGCAAACCTTTTTTAAATTTGTACCAATTTTCTTTTCAGTTTTAATTTGTACCCATATATTAATTTCTTTTTGTGCCCATATTTTTTTAAGTTTTATTTGTATTTGTGCTCATGTGTTTACCGTCACGTGACATTTTATAATTAATCAATGATAGAAAAATTACATATGGTATATTTATGTTTTATGGCTAAACTTTGTTTTATATTTTTAGTTTGTACCAACTTTTAATTTGCAACCTTTTTTTGAATTGGTAGTATTTACTTTTTAGTTTTAATTTGTACCCATGTATTAATTTGTTTTTGCGCTCATATTTTTTAAAATTTCATCTGTACTCATAACTTTTTAATCTTTTATTTGTATTCTAATTTATTTATAATGTACCTATTCTTCTTTATTAATGTACCACTTTGTTATATATGAAATGTACCGATTTTTTTTACACTATGGATACATTTTTTTGCCATTTATTATTTCTTATTGTTACATAGTTTTTATCCATTTATTCAATCAAAATGTTTGATTTTTTTTTATTGTAGCCGTTTCTAGTAGTATTATAATGAGGGATATTAAATTTATAGGATTATAAATCTCATAAAATATCAAACAATTAATGTTAAAACTATAAAAATATAAATATTAATAGTGATATAATGAGGTGTACAAAGTTAAGCGACTTTGATCAAACTTTGAATACCATTAGGGTGCGTTTGTTGAAACGGACTATCTCGGACTAGACAAGCTTCAGGAACTAAGTTGGACTGGCTTATAATAGACTAAGCTAAACTGATTTTGACACACCCCGACCCGGAATGTCCACTAGGACTCCGAATCAAGCTATGTTAGCCGACACCTGGAAGGTGACGAAGCCATAAAGTGTGATGGTGTGGAAAATTGTGAATAAATTTAAACCTAAGAGTGCCTAAATACCAGAGTGCACTGGTGAATAGGAATGAACTCACTTCACACATGATGTCAGAGCATAAGCAAATACAGAAAAATGATATAAGAATCGTACCCTCGAAATAATCTCTGATACTAAGAATCGCCGCGAGTCTTTGGTGATAATAAAACTCAGCTAATAATACCTGGAGGGTGAAGACAAGACAAGGGTGAGTGGCCATGTAAGTAAATTACTAATTGAAAACATATAACACATGTAATCCCTCGTTACAACACCTGTATAATTTCCAAAGAAATCATAATGTATCAAAACACATCATCTCAACAATAATATCAAATAATCATGCGATTAATATCTCATAATAGTACGCAAGTCGGAGTCACCTCTAGTGACCTATACGACATATTCATATCTCATCATAGATCTCATCAATCATGACTAGCAAATGAGTTGGAGTCACTTCTAGTAACCTATACGACATATTCATATCTCATCACATATCTTATCAATCATGGCTAGCATATAAGTCGGAGTCACCTCTAATGACCTATACGACATATTCATATCTCATCAATCATGGCTAGCATATAAGTCGGAGTCACTTCTAGTGACCTATACGACATATTCATATCTCATCACATATCTCATCAATCATGGCTAGCATATAAGTTGGAGTCACTTCTAGTGACATATACACATATTCATACCTCATCACATATCTCATCAATCATGGCTAGCATATAAGTCGGAGTCACTTCTAGTGACTTATACGGCATATCCATATCTCATCACATATCTCATCAATCATGGCTAGCATATAAGTCGGAGTCACTTCTAGTGACCTATACGACATATTCATATCTCATCACATATCTCATCAATCATGGCTAGCATATAAGTTGGAGTCACTTCTAGTGACATATACGCATATTCATACCTCATCACATATCTCATCAATCATGGCTAGCATATAAGTCGGAGTCACTTCTAGTGACTTATACGGCATATCCATATCTCATCACATATCTCATCAATCATGCTAATACCGTATACTTACTTAAATTTACTTAAACTTACCTGAACTTACTTGAATCTCCTACATCCACCTTTGCACTTCAGAGCGTCCACAGCAACACAATTATATATAATGCATCAATACCATATACGAATTATAAACTTATATGCATGGCATTCAAGGCATAATCTCATTTAAACATATTTCTGGGAAAATATCAAGTGTATACATATATACTTAAAACCAAAAGCCTACACATATTGCTCAATTCCTTAAACAAGGCTATGGTCTCGGTTATTTAATCTCATTTCTTTTATGGCTGCATCTAACGCCTCATTAGACTATCTACGTACCCTAAACAGGGATCAAGCCATTCGTAGTTCACAATAATCATTTATAGTAATACGCATATGGATAGATCACGATGAAATCTAACTCAACCATCTCATAGTATTTTATAACATATATATATATATATATATATATATATATGTCATGGCATAAGTTTCTCATTTTTATTTAAAAGCATTTATAGAATTATCAATCATGAAACATAAGATGAGCAAGGAAAGATCCACTCACCTGGAGTCCATGCTACAACTTCCTAGCACAACCATCGGGGCGTCCCGACGATTGGCGCATGCGGCCAATTATCAACCACATCTCAGAATCCTCATCAATAGAATACGTAATTCACATAAAACACATCCTCAAGGATATTCTAAAATAGTTTGAGACCCATTGACCATAAGTCAATCGTCGATCAAAGATCGACAGTAGGTTCTACAACCCTGTATAACTCGATCCAGAAGATCCGCATATTAGATTTTCAATCCGCAACTTCCAAAGGTACAAATTATGCTTCTAGAATAACATACTAAAATTTCATAGTGATCCAACGGTCGGATCTCCGTCAATTGCCCAAAACCAAGTGGCAGTTAACATTTATTTTATAAACTTACACATCTAATTCGGGAAGATCCGTATGTCGGATTCATGATCTGTAAGTTTCTATGGTCCTCACATATTACGTACTATAATGTATTAAAGTTTGGTGACGATCCAACGGTCGGATCGTTGATTACTATTCTAATCAAGTGGTGGACCTTAATGGGACTTTGCCTGATTCTACAGTTTTTGCAGATTCCCTGGGCGATCTTTGGAACTCCATATCTCACTTGTTTCTCAACCAAATTCAACCCATAATATATCAAATCAAAGCTAGAGAAATGTAGAACAAGATTATACCAACTTGGAGTCCAAATGGTAGCCGAAAAATTGTCTGAAAGATGGCTGTCCGCGGGAAAACTGGTAACTCGCCGGAATTTCTGGGCAACCTTTCAACGTCTATAACTTTGTCAATACTCAACGAAAAAAAGTGATTCAAAAACAAAAATCATAGTTCTCAATGAGACGAAGAAATCAGTACCTTACACAATGGCTATCTAGCCGTGATTTGGCTGGAAAATGCCTCGAAAGTGGTAGAGGTTGCCGGAAACTGGGCAAACTTTAAATCATTATAACTTTCTCACTTCTTCACCAAATCACACAATCCAAACATGAAAATTCATCTACACAACATGTTGAATCGATTTATACCTGTGACCCAGGCCAAATAGGCTGTGAAGAGCTTCAATTTTGTTAAAACCTGTCAGTAACCCTAAACTTGGGTGAACTTCGATTCTTCTTCCTCGATGCTCTAACGGGGTCAAGGCTGGTCGTGATTTTCTCCTGGGATGATGGGCTACAAAGCCCAAGTGGTGGTGTCGGCCATTGCTTTGCTGATTCGCCGAAAAAATGAAAAGGGTGGCCGGAACACCATTGGTTTTCATCGGGTTTTGTGGCCTCGAACTGCCACATACAGGGGTTAACCAAGGTGGTTCTTGGGTGGATTTTGTAGAGAGGAATGAAAGCTTCAAGATGGTGGTGGTGGCTTCGAATAACTCCGCAGGAGTTGGTTGGAATCAACCTTGGAAAATGGGTGGTCGTGAGCGGAAAAACCCACGGGAAAGCTCCAGCTTCCCCCCCCTTTTTTTTTCTTTTTCTGATTGGCTGGAGGCTTTGTCCTCCTTTTATTTGATTGGTTCCCTTTTCTCTTTGCTTAAAGGCTGATTGGTTAGGCTTCTCACAAGGTGGGAGTTCAAATAATTTAACTACCTTTAAATAACCAACTTCAAACGTCCGTAACTATACCGTTATAATTCGGACTCGCAAACGACTTTTGCCTATGCGTTCGTAGTGACGAGTATTATGAGGATATACTAAAAGAATAAGTTATACGCCACTCTAACCGATGATTCGCAAAAGTCAAAGTCCTTACCTCTAGGGCATTTTCGTAAATTCACACTTCTAAAATTAATTAAAAAACGTAAAATTTGAGACGGGCTAACACAGATTTAGTGAAACGTTTGATGTATTGTCAAACTAAGAAGCAGAACTCTAGTATTACAATCAATATCTTTTAATATTTTATTATTAATTTAATAAAATACTAATATTTTATAATATTTTACCTTTTTTTTTCTTTCTAGAATCATCTTCTTTCAACTCTTTTTTCTTTGTTCAACATCTTCTCTCTATCTAAACCTCTCTTTTTCTCCGCCCACCGTTTACCTCCTTTCTCTGTACCTCTGTCTTCTCCCATCTCCATTTTTCTTCCAATCCACCTCAAATTACTCTGGCTTCCTTCTTATTTTTCAAAGTTTGAAACTTCGTATTTATTTTGTTTTGCCTCAAAGAAAACGGCATGGCACGAGTGCTGGAACTGCGGGTAAAGGATCGAGCTGAAATTTCAGAGTTTGTTCTCGGATCTTGGCGACAATTGTGAGGCATTGGAATTGAGGGCTAGAGGACTTTCTGGGAGAGGGTAGAAAAGTGCTTAGGCTTAAAGCTGTGGTGTGGTGGATTATGCTGTTTAGAGCCAATGCCATGTAAATTATTTCTTTCGGATATATGGGATGGGCTATGGTGGTCGTCCGTTTCTCTGCTTTTATTCCTCAGCGGCAGGAATGGGGTGGGAAATGACAAAGATGCAGTTTGTGGCCAAGTTCTTCATATCTCTATTTTCTGGGTCTGATTCCAGTTCAATCAACGAAAATGGAGAACCCATTTCCCATATCGATCAGGTGTTCCTTTGTGAAGCAAATATGGGAAATTTGAGATGTGGGTTCGTCGGGAAGCAGGTGAGGAAGAAGTAGATGGGATGGGTGAAATGGGGAGACACAAAGTGGAGTTGATTGGTCTTAGTAGTCCGCCCAATTTGGGGGGTCCTCCCTAAGTCCCTTTAGTAAACCCGTTAGTCCATGCGAGTCCCATTTGTTCCATTAATGGCTCGTTTACTTATTCGTAATCAGATTGAGGAGAATTGAGTTAGAAGAAATTGAATTGAGGAGGAATTAGAATGAGGTGGAATCATAATCAAATTCATGTTGGAGTTGTCTACTAAAACTGTCTGGAATCAGAGTAGGAATAACATTAACTTATATAAACTGTTTACTAATTCACTTGAATCGGAATGAAAATTAACGTGATTACTAAAATACCCCTATTGTAACTAATCTAATTTTATGCTAATTATTTTTAGTTAAACTTTTTTATTTTTTTATTTTTATAGTAGAAAGTATATTTTTTCTTTAATAAAACTTTATTCTTTTTTTCATTTTTTATCAAGACCCACCCTCTGTCCTACCCTATTACCCAAAAAAGAGACAATCAAAAATTAAAATTAAAAAATAATAATAATAATAACAACCAGCGTTAGTCACGCAGCAATATTTTTGAATTAGGATTGATAATTCAATAAACCTCCGAAAAATCAATTAATTAAAATAAAAATAGATATAAAAACCTAGCCACTCGATCGCAGCTTGTCTCAACTCGCTCTGTATCCTTCAATCGCTTTGTTTTGCAGCAGTCCCTTCCAACAAATTTCACAGTTGAGTCTCCTCAGCGGTGCGACGATTGGGTGCGGCGGCGAAAAGGTACCTTTCCAGTCACCACCAGTTGCCTCCCCTTGCTCTCTCTCCTTCCCCTACAAATCCATCTCTCTTCATCTACTACCGCCTCCCCTTTCCAGTCACCACCAGCCGCTCCCTTTTCCAGTCATAGTCAAGTCTCCTCTGCGGCCAACGAATGATCAAAATTGAAATTCCAAAATCCTCATCTTCTTCCCTTCTGATTTTGGTCATGAAACCATAATCCCACAGGCCATGAAACCTGCTAAATCTTCCTTTGACAAAGAAAGCAGAGATAGAGGTTGAAGGAAGAAAGAGAGAGATAAGGGTATATTGGGCAGAAAAAGTTGATTCTGGATGGATGCTTTCTCAGGGAGTCCGAATACCACCTATTGTTCGGTAGTTCAATTCTGGGGAAATCAGTAACCTGATTCCCCATTTTAGATGGGTCCCACCCATACTTTCATTCCCCCAGTGTTGGTAAACATTGAAATTCCTTGAAAGTAGTGCAATTCCCATTCCCTCATTTATATTCCCCTTACGTAAACACGCCATAAAGTTAGTCCATATTCCCCTTACGTAAACACGCCATAAAGTTAGTCCATACGCGAGTCAAACACAGGATTACATAAATATTTAATCTAGTTTAGTCCAGTGCCATTTAGTGAGGGCAAGAAAACGCTTCCGTAAGGTTTTAGTCAAAGAATGTTAGGGACTAAGGACGCATCCAAAGTATCATTTTTTTTTTATTTGTCATTCTTATACTTCATGAAGAAACTTGCTCAATAAAATTGTAATACCCTAAAAATTTAAATATGTGAATATGTGGAGAAAATCGAAAATAATTGATTTATGGTTATAAAAATTTAATTGAGAAATTTTAAAAATTATGGTTTCAAAAATTTATATAATTTAAGTCAAAAAATGTATCGATAAGTAAAAAAGACAAAAATGCCTTAGTTGATTAAATGTAATTTCACGAGGACTTATTTTATCCTCATGTAATTTAAATTAATTCCTGATAAATTGGGATAGAGCTTGGTTCTGCGAGCGTGTAAGCGCAAACCATTCGTGAAATGGAGTTATAACGAAGAAGTTATTAACTTTTAAAGTTAGGGACAATTTTGTAATTTGACTCTCAATTTCTAGAAATGCTCTAGCAAAAATTTGGAGCAAATACCATTTAGATTATGCCATGTGTGTGGCTAGGATGGGAAGAAAAGAAGAGAAAAGGAGGAATCAAAAATCAGATGGGGGAAGAAATTTGGAATTTGAATTAAGAAAAGAAATTTGGTGATTAATTGTAAAATTAAATCTTATGTTTTGGTAACTAAATTTTGGTTATAGATTTTGTGAGTGATTAATAAATTTAGATAAAGAATTATGAATTATGGTAGTTAAATAAACATTATGAATTATGGTAGTTAAATAAACAAGAGTTCAATTTGGCCTATCACCACAATTATTTCCCAAAATAAAAATTTTTAGGCCGTGACGTTACAAAAATACTACCAAAAGCTATGAATTATTTTTAAATACAAAACCGATAAAATATAGTAAATATGTAAAAGAAATATGGTAACAACAATCATTTAACATGAATATTTCCTCGCAATAAATGTGTGGAGCCTAAAATAATCCCAAAAATTCTAATAGCAAGACGTGAACTTTTGCTCAAGAAAGACAAGATTGCCCTCAATAAATGGGCAGGCTTCTCAGATGCTCCCACAGGCAGCTCACACCTTTGGAGGTCATAGCAGTTGAATACGACTGTCCACAGCTCACATGCTCTTGGCAAGGAAAAGTCAAAGCATTACAGATAAGGATTAATTACCCAAATCCTATCTTTAATACATTCCCAATTGAAGATTGACTCGAATCAAGTAAGTAATCAAAATTTAAATCAATTAGGGATAATTACTCCATAATCTCAAGATATTATTTCCTATTTAATATCTTGAGAATATTTCTCCATAAATCTTGGCCAATAGGATGTTGCCACGTGTAGGGTAAAACCCTAACACCATGGTTGACCCTATCCCTATAAATACCCCATATTCTACCAGTTTTCAGAGGCTTTTGCTACCCCTTAAAAGCCTTAAACGGTTTACTTTCTCAGAGAAACTGACTTAGGCATCGAAGATCCACTAGCCTAACCCCCCCCCCACCTCGTGGGCGCGTGAGGCTTAGGTCCTTCATAAAAGGTGTTGATTATTTTGCAGGTGCATTTTCGTCAAGACTGAAGACGACGGAAATTTGCATCGACAAATTGGTGCTTTCATTGAAAGCTGATTCAAATATTCGAATAAGCCTCTTTCATTTGGTTTCTTGAATTTTCTGTTACATTGAATATCTCACACGTCGTACCAATTAATTTTTCCTAGAAAAGATTATTGGTCAATCCTTGGAGAAAGGATACAATGGTAGGAAATTCAGAAATCATGACGAACGGAACGTCATACATACAAGGATTTGGACCATAGAGTAGAGACAAGGATGTAGCCCCACAATGGAGGTCCTTAAGGCTCAACTCGACGGCAGGAGGAGCCCTACCATCGCAGAGCTGCATAACCACCACTGTCGTGACCCAGCAATCATGGCAAGGCCACCAGGCCAAAGCCCAAATTCACACGCCACTGACCTTGTAGCGGCCCAACCTTCAAAACCATAAGCAAGAGGCCTAGGTCTAACTCGTGGTCCACGGGCAGGATGCCCAAAGCTTGGCAGCTACCATAATAGGCCTAGCCCACTACAGTAGCCCCATCTGCCATTCATCGAGCCTAGGCGCTCCAAGCCGAGGCCTATGCCTACGGAAACCCAACTGAGCTAGCCCAGCCATCATGAGTAGCTCACTGGAAGGCGGCCCAAGCCAGCTCGCTGCCAGGCGAGCCCAGCCAGCTGCCAACCAAGCCAAAGCTCGCAATGAGCTAGCACCAGCCCAATGCGCAGCGCAGGCCCAGGGCTAGCCACAACACTTATGAACCCACCACACCCCTGCACAAGTGTCAACCACCCAGTCAGGTTGGCCCACTTCGCGACCCGCTCCGAAGAGCCAGCCTGCGGCCTAATCCAATCTAAGGCCATCTCCGATGATCTAGATTCCAACCATCGGTTCCACGATCGACTCAAGGTTATTTTCACCCAACTTTTTTGCAGAAATGCCCTATCTGGGCTTAAGCTTTGTACCTGCAATCCATTACACTTCCACCACACATGGAGATGCCTATCATCCAGACTCTTCTAATCCAAATTGTAAGTACCACCTGCCCTAACAGGTCTCCAATTTTACGAGTGCCCACTCGCAGCAGACCACCTTGGTGAACCAGCTCCTCAAGCGTATCGAGATGCAATGTGCCACAGACAAGGTGTCCCGAAGCAGGATAAGGGTAGAAGAACATGACTTATTCCAGCGATGTCCCGGTAAAAAGTCGCTCAACCTACCACGAACCATACGTTTGGGTAGTGTGCACCCTCATTTGGGCCTTCGGGGAAACATCTTTTCCCAATCAGATGCACAGAGAATCGTTTATTCCCTACTCAGCTCACGAGTCAGTGTGCATTTGAGGTTAGGTCCATACTCCAACGAGCACTCAGGACATTCTATGAGAAGCGTCCACACGAGGCTAGGCCTACAAAGAGATCCTCCAACAAAGCACCAGAGTAGGCAGCCGCATGACAAACAAAAGAGAGCACGAAAGCAGTCCAGCTCAAGTTCCACTGGTAGCCCCCGCCAAGCGAGACGACAAGCAACACAAAACGAACCACTTGCATCGCGATCGCAACACAGAGGAGCAGGATATGCCGAAGAGCAATATGGACAAGGAGGTTAACACCAAGGGCAATAGAAGGCTCCGCTGACCCCACCAGGCGTAAAACTAGGAAGAAGTACAAAGGCTTATAGTAGAGCAGCTGAGCGAATTCTAGCGCATTAATACTACCAACGATGCCTTCAGTAGAGACGTGGCCAACCTGAGCAGGTCACCATTTACAGACGCGATCGAGCAGATTAAGCCACCGTAGAAGTTCATCCTGCCACACTTCACTTTGTTCAAAGGAGATGAAGATCCAGACAGGTACCTTATGCACTATCGAAGCACCATGACCCTCTACTCCAACAACGACGCTCTCATGTGCAAGATCTTTGCCACAACACTCCAAGGTGAAGCGCAAGATTGGTTCCACACCCTACCACCACAATCAATCTGGAACTTCAGCAAACTTTCCTTGGTTTTCACTAAGGAATATTCATCCTACCGTTCGATCAAGAAGAAGTCTGACCACCTTTCCAACATGAAAAAAGACCTAAAAGAGTCACTCCACATATACATCAAGAGGTTTAAGGTAGAGAAGGCGAAGATCGTCAGATACGATGATAGCATTGCATGTTCAACTTTCTGAGAAAGGCTCCCAGCAGATTACCCACTTTTCAGAGAATTGATCATGGGCGAAAACTTGACCCTGGCAAACTCTTATGCTTTGGCAAAAAAGTACTCCCTCCAGGGTGAGGCCAAGTGCTCCTAGAAGCCGCTTGAGTATCCGCGCAAAGACTCAGAGCCAACTTAGAAGAAGATGAGCGATAAATCGCTCAATGACAAAAACAAGCCAAGAAGCAGACGCAAGGATTGATCTATGAGAAATGAGGCATGGCCTTCAAGATGTACACCATGTTCTCAGTCCCGATCAACCAAATCTTTCGGGACTTCAAGGACAAGCTGTGGTTCAAGTCGCCGCCACCCATAAAGGGGGACACCTCTAAGATGGACCAAACAAAGTACTACGCATTCCACAGAGGTCCCAAGTACACAACCAACGACTACACCACATGAAAGAGGCCAGCTACCTAACTTAGGTAAGAAGCAGATACCGACACAGAACCCCCAGCCAAGATAATCTGAATCAACGAAATCTTTATCGAGTCCAAGCATCTAAGGGCCACCAACAATTCCAAGAAAAGTAAGATCCAGCAGGCGAGATTGGTCTTTCAAGTTTAAGCCGTAGATGCTGTACCTGGATCAAGTATTAGAAAATCTAATTTCGCATCCTGGGAAGAGCAATCGAAGAGATCAAATGCAACCAAGCTATGTCTTAGAGATGCACTGTACAAGTTCTTAATAAGTTGAAGAATAAGTCTTTCACCCTAGCAGTAGCAGCTGAATTACAGAAAGACAATTATACCTCCGTCAAATAGCGATTACAGCAGGCAGGTCAAAAAGATGGCGTCAAGGTCGACAATGCCCTGGAAGATGAATTAGGATGGAAACCCAAAGAGGACGTTGAAGACATCATTTTTGACCTTCACCAATTGGAAAAGACGGTTAGGATTGGCTCACGTCTGAGCTCGATGGAGAAGGAAGAACTCACGATTTTCCTTAGGGAAAATCGTGACGTCTTCACATGGTCACCCTCTGACATGCCCGGTATCTTTTCAGTAATAGCTTGCCATAAGCTGCACATTGATCCCACAACCAAACTTGTGATCCAAAAAAGGCGACATTTCGCACTCGAGTGAGTAACGATTATTGAAGCAGAAATTAACAAGTTACTGGAGGTCGGCTTCATTGAGGAAGTGGTGCATTCAGTATGGCTGGCCAATTAGAGAGTATGCGTGGATTACACCAACCTTAACAAGGCATACCCTAAAGATAATTACCTAATTCCCCGAATTGACCTGTTTGTTGACTCAAAATCCGGGAACCAGGTGCTCAGCTTCTTGGACGCATGCTCAGGCTACAATCAGATTGTCATGTATGAACTTCACAAAGAGAAAACCACATTCATGATCGAGCAAGGCACATATTGTTACAAGGTAATGCCCTTTGGCCTGAAGAACGTAGGAGCAACATACCAACGACTCGAAAACACGATGTTCAAGAAGCAGATCAGAGTCACCATGGAAGTCTATGTCGACGATATCATGGTAAAAGGAAAGCAGCGGTCATACCACATTCGTAACTTGGCAGAAACTTTTGACATCCTCCGAGAGTACAAAATGAAGCTCAACCCAGCCAAGTGCACTTTTGGCGTCTCCTCATGCCGATTCTTAGGGTACCTTGTAACCTAGCAAGGAATCGAGGCTCGCCCAAGGATAATAAGAGCGATTCTTGATATAACGTCTCCTACAACTCTAAAGGAGATCCAAAGTCTGACCGGACGAGCAGCGGCTCTCAATCGTTTCCTTTCGAGATCCACTAATCGAAGTAAGCCATTTTTAAGGCGATCAAGCAAGCGTAGAAGGATAAATGAGATGATGAGTACGAGAAAGCATTTCAGGACCTGAAGCAATACCTGACATCACCTCCACTACTATCCAAGCTGGAAGCAGTGGAGAACCTGTACATTTATCTGGCGATATCAGAAGTAGCAGTGAGCTTTGCCCTTATACGAGAAGAGCTAGAGGCCCAACTGCTTGTATTCTATACATCCGAAGCTCTAATCGATGTGGAAACCAGATACCCAAAAATTGAAAAGCTAATTTTGGTGTTAGTTGTTGCAGCTAGGAAGCTCAGACCTTACTTTCAAGGGCATCGAGTCATCGTCATGACCCAGTACCCACTAAGATCAATTTTGCATAGTCCAAACGCTTCTCAATTAGTGATGAAGTAGGCGTTGGAACTTGTTCATTACGTCTTAGCATACCAACCCCACATGACAATAAAAGCCTAAGCATTGGCGGACTTCATAGCAGAATTCACTCCAAGCCTGAAGGACACAACAACTCAAATGAAAATACCCCGAAGGTAGCCAAGCAAGCTGTAGCCCCACCTGCTGGAGATTTTTGGCGTATGCCCGTCGATGGATTATCCAACTTCCAATTATTGGGGGAAGGCCTAGTTCTTATTACCCCAGACGGTTTGATGCATAAGCAGGCAATCACTTTAAGCTTCAAGGCATCAAACAATGAAGCAAAGTATGAAGCCCTACTAGCAGGTCTTCGATTGGCGAAAGACCTATTGGTGAAAAAGCTCGCGATCTATTCTGATTTCTAGTTGATCACCAACCAAACCTCAAGGAAGTACACATCCGAGTATCTAAGGGTGGCCCGATACCTCGAGAAGGTATGAGACCAGCTTGCGACGTTCCAAGCTTACACACTCACTTAGGTTCCATAAGCAGAAAATGCCCACGCAGATACTTTAACAGGCCTAGGCTCTACTTTAAACCATCAGCTCAAGCGCTCCTTTCCAGTCGAGTATTTGGAAAAGTCGAGTATAGATAAGGAACCAGTAGTTGAGGTGGTGCAGATCAACACAACTCTGAGTTGGCATAATCCTATCATCGACTACATAGTCAATGGAACGCTCCCCGCAGACAGACTGGAGTCCATAAAGCTTTAGATGAAGTCAGCACACTACTACATGTAGAACGGCATGCTTGTTCAAAGATCATTTTCAGGACCACATATCTGCTGTCTATCGTCTCCTGTATATGGAAACCATTCTAGAAGCCATTCCTTGGTGCAAAAAGCTTTTAACGCTGGTTATTACTAGCCAACCATGCATTAAGATGCCAAGGAGTATGTACAAAGGTGTGACATCTGCCAGCGCTTCAAGCCCGTGCCTGCATTACCTACTAGCGAACTCCACCTGCAGACGAGCCATTGGCCATTCATGCAGTGAGCGATTGACCTAGAAAGACTAATGTTGCCTGCTACTAGGGGCAGATGCATGATGATTGTAGTGACCGACTACTTCACAAAATGGGTTGAAGCCGAACCCATTACTACAACCACCCGTAATTCGTGGGAAAAGACTTGGTGAAGTTCTAAAAAAATATGGCATTAAGTAGCACATGTCCATGCTCCGGCATCCGCAAAACAATGGGCAGGCTGAGGCGTCTAATAAGACCATCCTCGACAGCCTCAAGAAGTCCATCTCAGATAAGAAGGGCAAGTGGCCAGACGAGATCCCCAGTGTTCTATGGGCGTATCGCACCACCAAAAGACGAGCAACCAGCGAAACTTCATTCTACCTGGCGTATGGCTCTAAAGCGATCATTCATCCCAACGTCATGGTGCCAAACATTAGCACTGTACTACCGAATTTAGAGCAGAACGAGAAGGAGATGGCCACAAACTTAGACCTAGTAGAGGAAGAACGCGAAAAGGTTATCACCCGCATTGTGACCTATTAGCAGCAACTTATCTCTAGCTATAATAAGAGGGCGAAGATCCGACATTTCCATCCAGGAGACTTAATCATTAGAAAAGCCTTCATCACCGCCAGACCAGAAAGCTCCAAAAAGATGGCTTACATCTAGGAAGGTCCGTACAAAATTAGCCGAGTAGGCTGGAAGGGCAGCTACACCCTCACTACTATGAGCGACCAAGAAATAGAGAAGTAGTGGAATGCCTACAACCTGAGAAAGTACTATATGTGACCTCATACAATTCCTTGGACCCTGTTCAAGACGAATAAAGTTCGAAGACTCAAGCAGCTCGATGAACAAGACCTTGCATGCCGATGATTATCAGTTGTTATGCCATTCCTGCTTATGAGCAAAGTTAATAAATTTCTCTATTCTCAATGAAGATCGAAGGAATTATTCATAAGACTGGGCCGAACGTATAAACAAACTGACCGCCCCTGTGACAAGTAGAAGACGCTCTTTGCCCTTGCAGATATGGCGTGTGCTCTCTATTTAGGAGAGGGTACACTAATCTAAAATATCCAGACATGGATGAGTGGCACGACTACTTAGTTTCCTCTTAATGCAGCGACTACCTGAGTTGGACGACTCCCAGAATTAGTCAAGAGAGTCATTCCCCTATATTAGACTTAGCCAACTTAAAGATTCAATTTTGTGAGATCCCGAGTCTCTAACTGGAAGAGACACTAAGTGCAGGATTCTTGCCCATGAAAGAGTTCGTGTGACTAGATGGTCCATCCTCGACGTGTAGGTCTTCATGAACGTAGCTTAGTTTTAAAGTGTTGCAATACTAGTTAAGCAACCTACGGAATCAAGTTATAACTCGGAAGGATGTATCATCTAAGGCGTAATTCTGTCTACACCTCACGCTTGAAACGTCTTCGAGAGCCAGGGACAACACCCAAAGTGGTCATGCAGGTCGTCTGTTTTTATAAGTAAGACGTCTGGCCGATGACCCGACGATTGACAGCCCAAGGTAATCCGTAAGCCGAGATTTATACCTGCTATGACTACGCGGAGTCGTCTACTTATTTAAAAGCAGCGCTTCCAGCCGACAGTCTACGATTTAAGTTTTGCAGGGATAAAGCCGAATGACGACTATAGTAGCTACGTGGACCTCCTCTGTTTTCTACGAGAAACATATGTCCGACTGACGACTCTATAAGTTAAAAACTTCACAACGCGCGCTAGGAGGGCCAAAGCTTAAGAAGCCACCAAAGCTCAAGAAGCCATTCAAAGCCGAAATACAGCCATAGTAGTTACGCGAGCTCATCTGCTTTCTACGAGAAACACGTGTCGAGCCACCGACTCTATATGTGAAAAATGTTGCAGTATGCCCCATGAGAGCTAGGCTCGTGAAGCCATTCACGGTCGAGATTCATAACTATAAATAGTTACGCGAACTCGCTTACTTCCTACGGAGGCGACGAGTTCAACAACCGGCTCTATAAGTTAGAATTCTCATATTTTTTTTCCTCTTGCAGGTAAAGTTGTTGGAGCCTAGAAGACGAAACTAAAACCTAAGTGATGATGTGGGATCGACTGCTTCATTGACGCAGCTTACTTAGCCGACCGTCTTAGGATAATGTTTTGCAAAAGACCAAGCGAAATAGAAGGATGAAGCAAAATGAGGAAAACTGTTTATTAAATTTCTAGCAAATTGATAAACCGGCTCGAAGGCCAACAAAGTTCGAGTTAAGCAAAATAAAAAGGAAAATAAGATAATTCCTAAGTCTAAGCAAAGAGACTACTCATTGGCAGCCTGTGTAACCACTGGTTCCTCAACTGCCATGCCTTCAGCAGCCACACCACTTATAAGAACCAAAGCTTCCATCAACTCATCCTCAACTACCCATGCCTCGACTACCTGACCCTCAGCTGCTCCACCAAAGGCAGCCTCAAACGAGAAATCAAGCAGATCTGCTAGAGAAATGAAGAAAGTCTCGAAGTCCTTCTCGGAAAACTTATAATTCGACGACCTGCCCTGAAGATGGTCTACATAGCCAAGCTTGTAGAAATCGACCTAACAAGAAGCTAGCGCCTCTTCATGACCAACTTTCTCATTCTTCAGCTGCACATTCTCCTCAACAAGCCCAATGTGAGCACCCTACAGCTTATGCAATTCCTTTCTCAAGTTTTTGCTAACAAACAGCGCACCTTGCAGATCTACTTCCTTGGACTCAAGCTTACTACCAACCTCCTTGAGATGAGACATTTCAGCATGCATAAAGATAAGATCGACTCCAAAGTTTACTCATGCTCTTAACTTTAACTTAAGGTCCTTGTGTCAACTTACGATGTATTTCATCAACATCTACATTTGCTGCAATTTTTTGTTTTGTTTCAATTCATGCATATGTACTTCTGCTTCAAAACTTGCACATTATTTTTCGACCTCAATGAAGTGTGTGTGACGAAACAAGCAGATTGTAGCTCCGAATTGATGCGCTCAAGGTCATCGACCACCGAAGAAACACAACTAACTTCCTTCTCTGCAGCTTTCAACATCGCCTGAGTTGCACTAAACTTAGCCTTCAAATGGGCAACCTCCTGATGAGCAATCTTCAGCTGCATAGAAGTGGGGCAAAGACATCAGACCCTTTCAAAAAGGCAAGTTTAGATTCAAGCTTCTCGATCTTTTCAGTAGCCGAGTGAAGTTGAGCCACCAACGCCACTTTGACCTCTTTAGCACACTTGACAGCATCCTGATCAACATATATAGACTCAGCTGCCAGGATCAAAGTCTTATGGTAATCAGGGAGGACCTCCTCAAGTAGGTAGGACAGCCTTCACAAAAGAGTATAAGCAGATGACAACTTTCCCAACACTGTCAACAAACTTGGCGCATGCATCAACATCCTCAAGCAAGTCAATCTTTAGCAGTGCACAAACCTTGGGAAACTCTCCAGCCTCAGACTCGGTGGATCTTTCACAACTGCCCATGCAAGCAGACTTACCCTTTTTAGCAAACGAATTAGTCCAGCAAGAGGAAGAACAGGGCCAGGCGTCACCTTAGCAGCAGAATCCACCTTCTCGCTTTTCATAGCGGTGAGTCTTTCAGAAGCCAAACCAGACATAACTTCTGACGGGCGCTTCAACACAAACCCAGACACCGGGGGCACCACTGAACCTTTCCACTGGGTAAGTCACTCAACATTAGATGTGGTCACCTTAAGAGCAGCAGGTTTCACAAGCTTCTCCACAATAGACGAGTCCCCGCGAGCAGCAGAATAAGTCTTTAGTTTTTTCTCGGTTGAAGGCTCACAAGCAGGTGAGGAAGATATTTTCTTTCCACCCTCATTGGTAATATGTTCTATAGCAGTGATCAGACGAGTAAGCGCCTCATCTTTTATCTGCTTTACTTTTCCTTCGGAAGTAGCTCGCCTTTCTCTCGACGAAAAGGGCTGAGCAACCAGCGCCACTCATGGTACTCAGCAGGAATGCCCAATGCGATGTGCACTTTCTTCATATCCATCAAAGTTTTTGGAGTTGAGCCGAGTTCTGAATCAACAGAACGTAATAAAGACGATCAGTAAACTGAAGTTACGGAGCAGCTGAACAAAAAATTCAAGCAGGCCAAGAATGAAGCAGTTCACTTACCACTGATAAAAACAGTTAGGACACGCAGCTCAAAAAAAGAGTCAGACTCCCACTCTCTACTAACCTCCAAGCTATCTCTCGCCCACTCATGATCACCTTTGCAGGAAGCATCAAGCAGTCTATTGTGAGACATCAGCTGCCCCACGCCTTCGTGGCCAATCTCAAAGAAGTACCAAAACTCATTAATGGTCAAGCCAAGATCAAAGAACCCCACCATCGCATAAACTGCATTTGGGGAGCACTGAGCAGGCACACATTTCATGGAGCATATCACCTCCTAGAAAAAACAGGGCATGGGAAAAGTAAATCTCAACACAAAGTAGTACGGATGGAATTTGATAGCTCTCTTCCTAACAGTGGCACCCTCGCTGCATGGTTCTTGGCTGTTATCATCTTTCACCCACTTAATGCAAACCCCTGACTAAATCACATGTTTGTACACCTTAAGAAAATTCCGAAACAGCTCGTCAGAATTGATCTTGACATACACAGCCTTGAAGTTGCCCACCTTGCCGGAAGGACCACTTTGATGGTACAAAGGTGGAAGATATTCGTCATTTTTGCGATCGGAGGAAGACATCCCAAAGTCCCAGCAAAAATTACTAAGGAAAATATTTAGAAGGCAGCTCGCGAAAAAAGAGAAAAAAAAAAAACCGTAGAGCCTAGTGCCCCAGCGCCAGGCCCCACGGCCCAACTCATCCACATGACCAGGCCACAAAAAGGCCCAGCCCTTGCCTCTCTCTCCTACACGTGGCTCATGTCGCTGAGCCCAACACAGGAGAAAGCTCGTGCCTCCCTTATTTCTCTTTCGCAAGCCAAGTGCCCTAAGCAAACAGGCCCAAGCTACCAAAGCCCGAGAGCTAGCCCATGCCGGACTTTGCCATTCTCTCACCTCCCACTTGCATAGGCCCATGCCTAGCAGCTTTGAAAACCTGGCCCAAGCCAGTCTCTCCGTGCCCTAGCGCCTAGCCACTTCGGCCCGAGCCGAGCTGTCCACCTGGCCCAAGCCAGTCGGCTCCCGCGCCGCACTACCATGCTGCTCACTGTGCACAGCAGCCCCGTGGCTCCTTTGCCGAGTGTCACCCACACCCTCGGCCCCAGCTGAGCCAATTTTTCAAGTCCTAAGACTGCCAAAAAATTCAAGAAAAAAAAACTTCGAATTTTTCTTACCTTGGTGCGACACGAAGAAGAACAACAACAACAAGAGACGACTCTTTGCAAGGGCAAGAGAAGAAGAAAGCTAAAGGATGGGGAAGAAAAAATTCATCTGGTTTCTCTTCCTTGTTGGAATGATGATTGTTCTCCAAACTTATTTAATCCCCTGCTTAAGGCAGAGTTAAATAGGTATTAGGGGCAATTGGTTTCCTTTTCCTATAAAAAGTTTATCTCCAAATCAAGAAAGGATATCAAGTTCAAATTGGCAAACAAATTTACAAGCCCAAGCAGCTTGGGATTTCTACACCTATTGCCCATTTTCTGCCTGCAGTCCAGTAGGTGTGGGGGCATTTGTGGAGCCTAAAATAATCCCAAAAATTCTAGAGGCGACACGTGGACTTTTGCTCAAGAAAGACAAGATTGCCTTCAATAAATGGGCAAGTTTCTCAGATGCTCCCACGCGCAGCTCACACCTCTGAAGGTCCCAACAGCTAAATACGATTGCCCACAGCTCACCTACCCTTGGCAATGAAATGTCAAGGCATTAAAGATAAGGATTAATTACCCAAATCCTATCTTTAATACATTCCCAATTGAAGATTGACTTCAATCAAGTAAGTAATCCCAATTTAAATCAATTAGGGATAATTACTCCATGATCTCAAGATATTATTTCATATTTAATATCTTGAGAATATTTCTCCATAAACTTGGCCAATAGGATGCCGCCATGTGTAGGGTAAAACCCTAACACCATGGCCGGCCCTAACCCTATAAATACCCCATATTCTACCAATTTTCAGATGTTTTTGCTACCCCTAAAAAGCCCTAAACACTTTTCTCTCTCAGAGAAACTGACTTACGCATCGGAGATTAATTGGCCTAAGCTCCCCCCCACCTCGTGGGCGCATGAGGCTTAGATCTTTAATCAAAGGTGTTTATAGCATATAGGTGAGGTGGCATATCACTTGTTGAAGTCCTTAGGTTAATTTGCATTTTTAGGTTATAAAAATGGATTAGTCCTTTTGGATTTGAGTTTTGTCAGGCTATGGGAACTACTATGTTCCTTCCTTTGTTGACTTCCAAGTCTTTCCACTACAATATATATAGATAATTAGTGACCAACAACTTTGTAATGACATATTATTTACATGTAGTGCCAAATCTTTCGTTGTCTCTATATATAAAGAATGACCAAAAGAAATCATTACTTTTATGGTAATATATACATGAAATTGTGATATAAGCTTTCAACTTGGGAAAAGGTAAGCATATACTATTTTCCTCCTTTTACATAATTTTTTTATCATAAACTGAATAAATTAAACTAAAACAATGAATAAGTTTAAACATATATCTCGATGAGTAGGGAGGAAGGCAAAAGGAGTGTAAATAAATTTTTTTACTCTGTATTAAAATTTTCTATATGTTTTACCATTGACGTAAAGTTTTGTACTATAATTAATAGTTCTTTCATGATTCATAGTCATTGTGACATACAGTTTTCATTTTATTAAAAGAATTTTTGAATTGCTTCCAAAAAAAAAATTGAATTTAAATATCAAGAATGATTGTAGTTGAATTAATTAAATAAACAAAAAAAAGAAGAAAAAGGGACAACTACCTATCCAACGAAGCCACGCAGCTGTTTCTAGGACCAACCCGGCAAATAAAAAACTAAGGCAAGATATATAAATAGCCATTCATGCATATGGCTTTAGACCATCAAAGAGAATTTCCTATTTGCATAATTGCATCGCAAGTAGCCAAAACAAAATGTTTGGGGGTAAAAAAGGAATAAAAATGAGACTTTCGGAGAGTGAAGTGGTAGCGATAGCAAGGAGGAGGGAAGCCAAAGAAGATCAGAAGAAAAAGGAAGCACTGGAGAAGGCTAGGAAGATAAGAGAAGCAAAGGAGAAGAAAGAGAGGGAGAAGAAGCGTGCACAGGATGAGTTGAACAGGAAATTTGAAGAGAAGAAAAAAATAGAAAGAGACATAGAAAGGTTGAGGCGCAAGATCGCAGATATGCACTATTAATCGATCATCAACTCTCTGGCAGTGGCATCTGCAAACTCCTTCCAGACTTGTTTAATTTACGTTTGCTTTTTTACTCTATTTTACTTTTTTCTTTGGTTTTTTTTCCCCCTTTTGTTATTAGCTGATGGTCTTTCTTGTCTATGAATTGAAATAAAGCAGCTTATTTGATGTACTCAAATTAGTTTCCCTCCTCTGTTTTGAAGTTTTTGCATATTTTACATGTTTGATGTTTCCCCTTGCTATGGTGTTATATATGCTTTTACATATTTTGAATCAATTGAGCTTCCTCTTATGCACCAGAAAATAAAAAATGTAAATAAAACTGTAGACATCGAAATTTCGGTAAATAAATGTTGACCAATAAATCAAAGTGTCAACGCTCATGTATTACATAAATTTTACACGTAGCATGTGACTCAACGAAAATTGAAATGAGTTGGAAAAGTCATCAAATAAGACACGTGTCAACACCTGGCAGAAACGACTTATTTCATCTGGGATATTATATTCAAAATTAGGCCTTGGAAAATTCTATAAATACAAGCCCATTTCATTCATTTGGAGGACCAATTCATATTACACCTTGAAGCTCTGAAGCTCTGAAACCCCGAAGCTCTCAAGCATCTAGGTTCCCGAAGAATCAAGAAAGCCTTCTTCGTTCTTCGTTCATCGTTCTTTCAAGATCAAGCCCCAACGGCCCTTTGGATCAACAATCATCCACCAATTCAAGATCAAGCCCCGACGGCCCTTGAAGAAAGTGTTCTTCGTTCTTCGTTCATCGTTCTTCCAAGATCAAGCCCCGACGGCCCTTGGATCAACCATCCACCAATTCAAGATCAAGCCTAGACGGCCCTTGAAGAAAGCACCATCGTTCATCATCCGTTCATCCAAGATCAAGCCCCAACGGCCCTTTGGATCAACAACGTCGACAAATCCACACATCCAACCGTTCTTCAAGATCAAGCCCAAAAGCCCTTGAAGATCCGTTCGTCACTGTTCTTCAAAGATCAAGCCCAAAAACCCCCTTTGAAGATCCGCTCAAATCCACCTTCAAGATCAAGTCTACGGCCCTTGAAGAACGTTCATCCTTAGATCAAGCCCAACGGCCCTTTGGATCAATCGCACATCCACAAATCAACACTTTACGGAGATCGAATCAGAGGATCAAAATAGAGAGAGATTGTAACCCAAAATCATCAAATACAAATATTTGTTTGTGCACGTCGTTTCTTGTCTCTTTCGTTTCAGGAATTTTTCTGTGTTCACAAATTGGCACGCCCGGTGGGATCATCTCTGCCTCTCATCTCTTTCTCCAAAATTCAAGCGCACTTCGAAAATTAATGGCATCAAGGAAGGCTCAAACTGTTCCCGCAACCGGCGCAAAGAACAAGAGCGTCCTCGTCGCAAGTGGTGTCACTTTGGGCATCACGACTCGAAGCATGGCAAGAGCTACTTCTGCCACCTCTTTCACCTCTGCATCAACTCTGCCAAAGGGACAAGAGTACCCCAGGCGCGAGCCTATGATCACCTTAGCCTCACTAAGGGCACCAAGGGGGGAAAGACCAAGGGAATACTCCGAATCCATGCTCTCCGATGACGATTCAAGCGGCAGTTCAGCCATGCAAGTCATGACCGCTGGAGCAACTTCAGTCGAGGAACAGCTTGCTCAAATGAATGAAGCAATCGCAAGACTAACTCGAACTGTGGAAGAAAAAGACTTGCAAATTGCGGCATTAGTCAACCGACTGGAGGCGCAGGACAGCGAGAAACCCGACCCAGATGATGATCCACTAAAGGGAGGAGCTGGCGGAGACGAAGAACCCCCGGTGAAGAAAATCGATGGGAAGCCGAAACCAGACCAAGCAGCGGCACTCATGGGATCTCTTTCTATCCAGCAGCTGCAAGAGATGATCACCAACACCATCAAGGCACAGTACGAAGGGAGCTCATATACCTCCGGGTTGTACTCAAAGCCGTATTCAAAGAAGATCGACGCCCTAAGGATGCCGAGGGGTTATCAACCACCAAAGTTCATGCAATTTGATGGAAAGGGAAACCCGAAACAGCACGTTGCCCACTTCGTTGAAACTTGCAACAACGCAGGAACCGAAGGGGACTACCTCGCCAAGCAGTTTGTGCGCTCGCTGAAAGGAAACGCCTTTGAGTGGTACACGGATCTGGAGCCTGAGTCTATCAACAGTTGGGAGCAATTGGAGCGGGAATTCCTCAATCGCTTCTACAGCACCCGCCGCACTGTGAGCATGCTAGAGCTGACGAGCACGAAGCAATGGAAGGAAGAACCAGTCATGGACTACATCAACCGATGGCGTAATCTAAGCCTCGACTGTAAGGACAAACTCTCCGAGATTTCTTCAATCGAGATGTGCATCCAAGGCATGCAATGGGGTTTGCAATACATCCTTCAAGGCATTAAACCGCGGACCTTCGAGGAATTGGCCACTCGCGCCCATGACATGGAGTTGAGCATCGCCCATCATGGGAAGAAAGAACCGATCGCCGACTACAAGAACGACAAAGCTCTTGGGATAAAGGTGGAAAAGGCTGCATGGAAACCCACCAAGGAAGTGATGACGGTCAACACATCTCCCGTCAAAATATCCACACGAGGCAAGGCAATTCAAGCCGAAGGCTTTCGTGATCAAGAGATGCGTAGACGCACTTTGAAGGAGCTCGAGGAGAAAACTTATCCATTCCCCGACTCTGATGTGGTTGCCATGTTAGAAGACTTGCTGGAAAAGAAGGTGATCGGCTTGCCTGAGTGCAGACGGCCAGAAGAGATGAATCGTACCGACAGTCCAAGATACTGTAAATTCCACCGCTTCATCAGTCATCCGACAGAAAAGTGCTTCGTGCTGAAAGATCTCATCATGAAGCTGGCTCAGAAAGGAATCATCGAGCTAGATCTTGACGAAGTGGTGAAGTCAAACTATACCACCTTCACTTTTGGCTCTTCCAACTCAAAGTTTTCACCTCAACCGCTGGGGGCATCCTCAAAGACAAGCAAAGTTGAAGGATGGACTCAAGTCACTCCTAAGAAATTGCACAAGAAGCATACGTCTCCTCCACAAGTCCGCCAATCGGAAAGGGGGCAAAGCAGCTATTGTCAACCTTCAAAGCAACGTGAACGTGTTGAAGATGATGAAATTTCGACACATAGATCGTCCATCCCCATCACGATGCGCGATTTCCTGCCCGAAGACTTCTTCAATCACGCGGTCAAAGCTCCTTGCTATGAAAATTATGAGGAACGCCTCTCCCGGATTGCTTGACAAAATTCACAAATTCTCCTCACCCGCACGAGTCTAAACTGCATGGCACAAAGCTCCTGGTCTGCACGAGCATAAAAGGCAACACCAACGCTCCTGGTCTGCACGAGCATAAAAGGCAACACCAACACTCCTTGCCTGCACGAGCTGAAACTGCAACACGGCACCAAATGCTCCTTGCCTGCATGAGTTAAAAATGCAAACGGCACAAAAAAGAAAATACCAAAAAAAAAAAAATGTATGTATTTGAACTACGTTACGACTTGATCTCTTCTTTGGAGGGGTACGTAGGCAACTCGAATGTTCAATTTTTCGAGTTCAGTCACATCAAAATATAAATAAATGTTTTATTAAAGAAAGTCAATTTTATTTTTAAAAAAAAATGATGAATACATATGTTTATGTATTTACAAAAAAAAAAAAAAAAAAAAAAAAAAAAAAAAAAAAAAAAAGAGGTTTGTACAATATATATATGTATATATGTATACATATATATATGTATATATGTATACATATATATAATCTGCAATTGCTTCGGCCCAGCACGGTTCACACCATCAACAAGGCCACCAAATGTTGGGCCCAACTCCTGTGGCCCAGTTCTTCACATCCGGCTTGTCTTCTTCCCCTACGCCTCTCCAAAATGCGGAATCTGCTTACAGAGTGTGAAAAAGCGGTCAGGGCACCGCCATTTTTACAGCGGAGTGCTCCCATTCCTTCCACTTCGCCTGCATCTCCGCCCACGTCAAGAAGAACAGCCTCCTCCTGTGCCCCGTCTGCAGTACTGCCTGGAAGGAGCTGCCGTTAATCTCCGTCCAGATCTCCACAGAAAACCCAAAACTGAACCAACTCACTCTCTCTAGAAATTCGATTCTCCTTCTCCATAGCTCTCTGCAAGTGCAATGCAAAACCAATTCAAGCTTAAGCTCTCAAATATTTTTTTTGATCCGCATCTGGCTCCTGCAAGACTCGAAACTTATCAGACGAGATCGAGAAAGCCGCTCCGGAGATTCGTCAGGTCGAGAGTAC
The DNA here is from genome assembly GCF_042453785.1 of Malus domestica. Lineage (NCBI taxonomy): Eukaryota > Viridiplantae > Streptophyta > Magnoliopsida > Rosales > Rosaceae > Malus > Malus domestica. Next base: position 21,464,829 of record NC_091668.1, read on the forward strand.
TCTGGTTCGAAGAATTGCAGAGCAGATCCAATTGAGGGAAGAAACTGTGGAGGAGTTCACAGATACTGGTATTGATACGAACAGTCGGGTTTCTGCCGGACCCTCGAACCCGATTCCCTATCCATCCTCTCATCATCAAAATCCTAATCGTCTTCGTCAATCTCTTTCTCTG